>NW_028227260.1:28525618-29125618 GCF_978045245.1 Mus caroli
CTACACTGTAAAGACTGGGCCAACTATGGTTATGTCATAACATACTGAGTTAAAAAAAAAACAAGAGGACGAAATACATCTAGCAGAAACAAAAGTTAATATTGTAAAAAGAATACAGTAATGACTGACTTAAAAAATCTGTATATCAATATATTTTCTCCGCATAAGATTTTACTACAATCTTCAAAGTTCTACAGTGATCATTTAAACTTTTCATCTATATTTACTACATTCTATTGGGGAAATTATCTTCTATAATATCACAAAATGAAGAAAGATGAAAAATTGTTCTCAGGTAGGTAATATACAGATTGAAATTCATTGAATGGAGCAGAGGAAGCATCTCAATAGTTGCCTGTCCCCCACACTAAAACCCTAGGTCTAACCTTACTAAAATAAAATAAAACAATATAGTTGAAAAGTGATTATATTGAATATGGGGAAGAATGTCTTGGATTTCTAATGCATTATATAAAAGAAAATGTAGCATATTTATGCTTGTCTAGTATAGCATATTTCTTTGGATGTACCTTCCTATTTTTCCCCAGCTCTGGATTTGACAGCTATTCATGCTCTCTCCATAAGTAGTTAGTTGTCAGATCCAAGTAGAGCCTCATATCCAAAGGTCTTGAACACATAAATACCATGACCAACATCACTGTTTTAGTCATTTTACCTGGCTGTCCTGGCAGACCTGGGTCTCCTTTGCGCCCTCCTGCACCATCAAAGCCTGGGAGTCCATTGCGTCCTGGATCTCCTGGAGGGCCAATTGGACCTACAAGGAAAGAAATAGATTTTCATACCTTCAAGCCATTTAAATTAGCTTGCCCAAAGGAGTTAAAATAAATCTGGTTGAGCCTAAATTATTTTAACATTTTTAAGAAAAAGAGAAGTGGGGTCTGTGGTAGCCCCTTCTTCTTTTCCTTGCTGGGATTATTATGAGAGACAAACTATTTGCATGTAAAAAGTGAATCAAGGGAATGTTCTCAAATAGATGGGCCATAAAAAATGACCTACCTGGTAGGCCTTGAGGGCCTGGAAGTCCTGGTAGACCTTTTAATCCAGGTTGTCCAGGAATCCCTGGAGGTCCAGGATCTCCTTTGATTACAATACTCTGTCCTGAAGGACCAGGCAACCCAGGAGGACCTAAGAAGCAAAACACATAAAAGTAAAGATGGTGAAGAGGAAATGTCTGGAGAAACAGATGCCAAATTGTCTTAAGATCAGAAGATGCATTTGCATGACATAAATAAATAAATACATAAAATCAAACAAACAAGTGAATGGACTTAACTGCTACCACATTAAACAGAAATGTATTCATGAAAAGTGTAATCATTTCTTCAAGAAAATTAAAACGAGCCCACCCCCCAGCCTTTTGACCCAGCTTCAGTAATCCCTCATCAGGATAGAAACACCAGACTCATCCAGCTAACTCCATCCTTCCATGCTGAAAACCCTTGCTCCCCTCCTCTCTAGATAAAAAAATTCTAGATTACAGCTGCCAACTCCATCTATGGCTGCCATGTACCACTGGCCCCTTGTCAATGCAGAATCAAAGATGCTAGTTACCAACTCCACCCTTTTCCATGCCCTAAATAAAGACTGTCACTCTCCAAGAATTAGCATTATACACACCCTCATTCCCTGTTTCCCATTCCCCTACCCTGTCCCTTCAGGTAGGTATCCTAGGCTTGCATTATCAATTCTACTAGCATCTACTGCTTGAGGATCAGTCCTGAGAACCTTTCCTGAACACTCCTGAAGATCTGCTGTGAGGATTTCCTAACTTTACAGAAGGCTTATTTGGGTGCTTTAGCTGAGACTACTTCTGAAACCCCACATAACATCAACACTAAAGTGCACAAAGACTAAACAGGAAGTCCTATACATCTGGTCTGTTGCATGATAACTTTGGGTTCTAGGAAACAGAGCTTCAAATATCCATTCAACAAAGGAAAGACAACAACCTATTTCAAGATCCCATCACAGATACACAAACATGAATAAGCGAAATAATAAGTCTTCATAAAATATTAATACTCCTGTCGTAATGTTCCCTGAGAAAAGTGACTCAAGATATGTAACAAGGTATTTCAAAATAGTAAAAATGAGAATTATCAAGGAACTTGAATAGGTAAGAATGAATTCTAGAATGAAGCACTCAAAAACAGAATTAAATAATCAAAACAATTCAAGATATGAAAAATAGTATTTAATAAAGAAATAGAACTTCTGACAAAAATGTCAAAATAAAAAATCTTGAAGTGAAATATTCAGAAATTCAAACCAAAAATTAGATGAAAGCCTTACCATTAGATTAGACCAAGTGGAAGAGAAAAATATTATGTCTTGAAGAACAGGTAGAAGAATTGGATCACTTAGTCAAAGAAAATGTCAAATTTAAAAAATTCCAATAATGGAAGATACAGGAACTCTGGGCCACTATAAAAGACCAAATCTAGGAAGAATAGGTATAGAGGGAGAAAAAGCTCACATAAAAGGTACAGAAAATATTTTCACCAGAATCATAGAATAAAATGTCCCTAATATAAGGAAGGAAATCAAGGTCTAAGAGGTATACAAAGCACCATAGTCTGGGCCAGGAAATAGATTCCCCATACAAAATTTAAAAAATGAACAGAATGAAGAAAGGATATTAAATCTTTCAAGGGTAAAAGAAAGTCAGACTAACAGTTGATATTTAAGTGGAAACTATGAAAGCTAGAATGAATTGGAATGATGTTAATGTTCTCAGCTCTCCAATAAAGTGACACAGTTTAACAGATTGGATCAGAAAACAGGATCTGTCTCTTTTTTGATGTTGCTGCTGAGAAACATACCTAATGACCAATGTTAGATAGCATTTTAGGGTAAAAGGATGGAAAAAGATATTCTAAGAAAATGGATCAAAAACAAGCATAGTGTAGCTACTCTAATATCTGATGAAAAAAATGTAAAGCCAAAACTAATCAGAAGATAAAGAGGGAAATTTTACACTCATTAAAGAAAAAAGTCCACTAGGACATAGCAATCCTAAACATATATACACTAAACACAGGATGCAAAATCATTTTAAAATGTTTAACATATTTAGATATCAGGGAAATGCAAATTAAAACACTTTGAGACTTCATCTTACCCAATCAGAATGTCTATAGTATTAATATATATATACACATATAACATACACAAACAAACAAAAACAAAACAAAATGACAAATGCTGGCATAGGTGTTGGAAAAAAGCAACACTTGTTTGCTGCTTGTAGGATTACATCCTTGTGCATGCAGCCAATTTGAAAATCAGTGGAGGTGATTCAGATAGCTAGAAACAGATCTACATGTGATTCAGTTGTATTACTCTTGAGTAATCCCAAAAGAGATATCTCCTCATTGATGTTTATTGCTGTTCTCGTTACCATAGCCAGGAAAAGAAAACAGACTAGAGATTTTGATCAACTGGTGAAAGGGTACTTAAAATATAGTATATTTATATTATTCAAATATTAAGAAAAAGAACATGAAATGTGCAGGTAAGTGAATGGTGCTAGAAACAATCATTCTGAGTAGGTAACCCATACCAGAAAAAAGAAATGTCATGTTTTCTCTAATCTGTGGAAGTTAGCTTTAAGCCATCAGATGAATGTTTCATTTGGAATATCCATAAAAGTCAGGAAAGTAATAAAGGACCAGAGAGAGGAAATTTCAGAGGAGGAGAGATAGAAAACATGGTTTTTATGGGTTAAACTGGACTAGAAACTGTAAGGGTTAAATTGGGATGGGGAAAGGAAGGGCAGTGTAGAGGAGGGGCAATTAGGATGGATAGTAACATTAAATACTTTTGAACACATCATATGGAAACATACTATTGCAGAAATTTACACACACACATGCACACACATACACATCCATACACACATACAAGTTAAAATGTGGTTACTCAATATCAGAGTAACAATACCACTAGTAGATACCACAGGCTAACAAATGAAAAGTCCAGTGCAGGTAATGAGTTACTTCTTTTGCAGTTACTGGACAGTGAGTTACCATAGGCCATCCCCAAATATTACAGGCTCTTGGTTACCCAAAACTTGATGGTAAGGCCCTATTGCTGAAGATACCACAGACTTGAGTTAAAGAATTCATAGGAATCTAGCTAGGCCTTATCTGAAAGCTCCATTCTGGCTGGCTAGCTTTCCTCCTGTTGAATGGGGGTAGGCACTTCTAACTTAAAGTTAATGAGGTGGCTATCAATATAATAGAACTAAATAAAGAGTTTAAGAAATTAGGAAATAATGCTGGTAAGAAAATTATGTTGATAATTTGGAAAGACAGAACAGATACTTCAAAAAGTCTTTCATGTTTCAAAGTATCAGCCTTAGAAGAAGAAAAATTCTTACCTGGGGGCCCAGTAAGACCTGGTTCCCCATCAGGGCCAGTGGAGCCTGGTACTCCAATGGGTCCTTTCATTCCTGGAAAGATGATATATAAAATAAAACGGCATAAATATGCAACAAGACAGCCTTATGTAGGAAAATAAGACAAACAAAGCAGAGCAGAGCAGAGCAGAGCAGAGCAGAGCAGAGCAGAGCAAAGCAAAGCAAAGCAAAGCAAAGCAAAAACCAGTTTTTTTCTAAAGGAACTTAATAGGGTCACCACTAGTTGGACTTAGGGTATTGTTTAGTATTACAACAACAACAACAACAACTACTATAAAAGTATAGTAGTATAGTATATAGTGTATAGTATAGTAAAGGAGAAGGAGGAGTAATAAAGAGAACATGAAGTTGGAAGAGAGACAGCTGCACTGAGCTTGAGGAAGGTAGTAGAGGTACATTCGATAACAATATATTGAATATATGGAATGTTCAAAGAATAAATAAAAATACTTAAAAATATAAAGAAAACCTTAAACCACTCTTTCAAATACCTGGGAATCCTGGAACACCAGGGAGACCAGGATCTCCTTTCATTCCATTAAGACCTGGCCGGCCAGGGTTACCCTAAATAAATAAAAGTCATTGGTGTTAGAATCATAACTAGGGCAGAGTAGAGAAAGGGGAATAAAGATTCAGTTATTGCACAGTGGCTTAGAGAGCTGTTTTTCCAGTTAAACTGGAAGGATCCAAATTCTCACTCTGCTTATTACCTGTGACTTATTTTTTTTAAAAGATATATTCTTTATTTACATTTCAAATGTTACCCCCTTTCCTGGTTTCCCCTCCAAAAACCCCCTATCCTCTCTCCCCTGCTCCCCAACCCACCCCTTCCTGCTTCCTGGCCCTGGCATTCCCCTACACTGGGGCATAGAGCCTTCCAAATACCGGTGACTTTTAAATATTTAACCTTTTACCCATAGTTTCTCTTCTGCATCATGGAGAAAAAAGTATGCCTACTTTATGGAGTGGTGGGAAGGATCAAATGACAAAGTTCTTGTTAAATGTTTAGAAAATTGATGATATAGAGTATTTAGTAAGTAATGATTATTAAAAATCACTTTCTTTGTACTCTAGATCTGGAGTGGTAGATGGAGAAATGATAAAGTCTGAAAGATTTGGCAAATATAATCTTGGAATGATAATTAGGTTGATGAGAGCCACTGATAATATAGAAAGCAACAAAAAATGAGAAAGAGAGGGGGAGGGGAGAGGGAGGGGGAGGGGAGGAAGAGAGAGAAAATAGCTTAAGAATCTAAAAGGAAGAACATATAATGTCAAGATGATTGAAGAGGCTACTGTACTACACTAACTGTAGAGCTGTGAAGCTTTTAATAGGACTGAAAAAGGCCTAATGTGAGAATGTATTTTTACGTCAAAATATAAGAAAGTGTCAAAGAAAAAGCAGTTTTAGAAGCATGTCAGAATGTCATCGGATCCAGCTTGATATGGCTATCAAATCTGGAACAATGAGAATATCAAAATAAGCAATGATAGCTTCAAATTTTATAAATGACTGGAAAAAAAACATGAGCCCATGTTCATAATAAATATGTGACTGCATAGAATAGAAGGGACATCTCTTGCCTACAGTAGGACTAAATGGTACATGTAGATATAATGCCAAGTTTACAAAGTCACCATTTTGCCATTAACCCAGTAGAAATTATCCATTCAAAACTCATTGATAGATGCTAAATTTATGGATAAATTTTGATAAAGACAGTATTTTCATTACTCTTGGAATATTCTAGCTAAGGATGTACAACCTGAATTTAATTAAAATGACAAATTAGACAAAAGAAGGCTTATTCTATTATTTTACTGGTTATTTTTTTACATATCAAATGTTATCCCCCTTCTCAGTTCCCCCTCTACAAGCCCCATCCCCTCTTCCCTCTCCCCTATTCCCCCCCCTTCCCACCCACTCCATTCTCCTACACTGGGTTATCAAGTCTCCACAGGACCAAGGGGTTTCCCTCCCAGTGATGCCAGATAAGGCCATCTTCTGCTACATTTTAAAAGTGAGGATAGGCTACACTTTTTAAGTATTAAAATCATGAAAGAAAAAAGCTAAGGAACTATTTCATATTATAGAATAAAGAGACATAGCAGTTAAATGGAATACACGATTTGGTCTGGATACCTTTGTACAGAGTGTAATGCTAAAATTTACATGACTATACCATTTGATAAAATCAGAATAGAAATAGTAGAAATTAAAATAGTTGATTTCTCTTCAATTTTGCAAAGTTGATAACTGCACTGTGGTTATAGAAGAGAGAAGCATAAACTTAGAAAAATAGTGCAACTGAAACCTGACCCTGACTCTAATTTCAAACTCTAAACTATTCCTACTCACCATAATTACTTTCCTATGGGTGTATTCATCTAAAATACAATGTACTGATGTGTATATGTAAGTTTCCTTTTCATAGGTTTGTTCTCACCAAAACTCTTTTAGTATAAAACAGCAAAGACAATTTAGTGGGAAGACTAGGAGCCTTGCCTTCTATTTTCTTTTTACTTCACCAGTGAGCTATGTGATGAGTGTTAATAAAATTCTGCTGCTCAGAATTCCCATTTTGAAAGCTGTCACCCACACTATTCTACCATCAAATATCTAGTCTCACTTCTTACCGGGAGTCCTGGTGGTCCTTGATCTCCTTTCAAACCAGGTAAGCCTGGTTGCCCAGGTGGGCCTGGATTTCCCCTCTCTCCTTTGATACCTCCATTTCCAGGGGGGCCACGAGGACCTTCTGTACCTGGTGGACCTTGGTAATGCACAACAAATGGCCACATATTAGTAAAGTATTCCAGGTTTTTAAAATACCAGTCATCTTTGTGTTACTTTGTGGTGAAGACTGAGTAAATGTAGACATTTTTGTTATTGATGCTGATTTGTAGACCCTTTAGGTTTACATTCTTTTCTGGAACAGTGTCTCCTGTATCTCAGGTTATTATTGAACTCATTGTTGCACCAAAAAATGACCTTGAACTTCTGGTCTGCCTGCCCTACCACCCAAGTGCTAGGATTACAGGGATTTACCACAACATTTAGCTTATGTGATCCCAGGGATTAGCCAAATAGTCTACCAACTCAGCAACATCTCCCCAGACCTTTGTATTTTATTTTCTAATAAACATAGTAAACTGAGATCTAAAACAACTCTGGATATGATGTTTGCTTCTGTAATCCATGTAAGTGTGTTTGACTCAAATTGAAATGAGACATAGGATACCATTAGTCTCAAATTACGGTATGCTCCTGTGGAAAGGGAGATATCAAAACAGTTTCCTGGGTCACATCCTGGAGCATTGGTTCCATATGTCCCTCAGTACTTTAAAATAGTTAAGCACACTAACTTTAAGTTCATTTTATTGATATGCTTGGCACATGGGATATCTTTTACATGCCATATATTTATTGTTTCAGTATAGTATATATAAAATTCATTTCAAAATGTTTCCATGGGTTTTTAAAATTTTGTACTACATTTTAACATATCATTCTAAATAAAGATATCAGTTCCCTTAAGCAACCAGGTGGCTTTGGCACTGGACAGTGCCTACCAAATACTAAGAACCATGAAATGTTGGTGTTTTGATAGTTATGCTTACTATTAATTATTAGTAATAAAATTAAACATAAAATGGATCTTATGATATTTTTAATGTTTAAAGAATTTTTAAGTGGTTTCACAATGTGGTAATTATCTGGTTATGACAAAGAGCAAGTTCATGATAATTCAGCAATTAATTTTGACAACTTAAATCATACAATCACCTTAGCTTGTCAAACAGACATCACAATCACAAAAAATTCCTTTTGCAATTGTAATGAAAGGTTTGGGGTTACTTTGTACTTGGAAAAACCAAAACCACAGCTGCTTAGCTCAAATACACTAGAATAAGATTTTCTAAATAAACTCGGTAATTTGTACAATTTAGGCTAGAAGTCTGGTAGCAATTTAGGCTGTTAAGCTAAAACTGAATAGTCTCTGAACCAACCCAATGACAATGATGAGGGAAGATATAAGACAGGGAAATTGAACCTTTGCATGCCACCATTCTCCATTTGGAGTTTCTATTATCAACTAAAAGAAAATACTGGGAATTTTATGTCATCTCAGACATGATATGATATTTTCACTGTCTCCAAAAATTAAATTAGGATTCTAGTAAAAGCAGAGTTTTATTTTAACGGTATCTAAGAGCATTCTTTCTCTATTATTGAAAACAGCATTGATCGCACAGCTTAGGGCAATTGTGTGTAAAAAATTTCAAAAAAAAAATAAAATCCATATGCATAGATTAGAAATTATCCAGATGTTTGCTTAATTAAATATCTTAATGCAGTTTATAATGTAAAGGTGTTTGTATGGCTATTTCAGTTTTACCAGGTATATATATATATATATATATATATATATATATATATATATATATATATTACAAACAATCAGACCACAAAAATCTGATATTATATCAAATATCAATAAGTCAAAAATGTCAAAACCCAATAGGGTAGTATTTGAGGATAACATCACTTTTCAATAACTTATGAATTACAATAATAAAGTGCATCTCTCTTATCACATATATAAAGCATTTAATAAAGGAGAAAACTGACCAGCGAAGAGTCTAACCTTGAAAACCTGGGAAGATCAGAGTTCACCAAAGCCCAAAGATCGATGTCAGCAGGATCAGACATCACACAGTACAAAATCAGATGATGAGTTAGAAGTGGTTCACATTATAGAGCAAGTTGAACAGTAATTCTCTTTGTAAGCATTTCTTATACCTACAGCACAATCAATAGGCAAACAGACCCATCCAGAAATATAGAGAACTAAATATTTTTAAAATAGTGCTTATTCTAGATAATAAGCTGTTGGCCATTAATGGGAGGGAAGATCTATTTAAGAGACTATGTTAACATGACTACTGGACATTTCTAAATATTAGCGTTTCAAAACATTAAAGTTGGCAAGATAGTACCATTTCACCAAAAGCCTTCATTTTCTTTAACAAAGTAACTGTGAACAAGTATTTAAACCTGTGCCATCCTTTGATACAAACATGAAGTAAAAATGTATTTTGATGTTCAGAGTGAACCAATATGATAGGAACAGGTAACTTTCTAAACCTCACAGGCAAAAATATAATTAGAAAGCTGACCTGAGACTCAAAGAAAAATTACACTATGGAGCAACCATTACGACTTTTGCTTTTGTTTGCCCTATTCAAATACCTTTTATAAAGTCATATTTTAATTTTTCATAATAAATCAGGAGGCCATCTTCTATTAGTATTTGTTTTAAGTACTTAAGTATAAACAACCATTGAATTTAAAAATAAATATTCCAATTTTCCAATGATATGAAGACTATTAGTAAAGGGGTACTTTAAAAATATTGTGGCATGCAGTAACCTACCCCAAGCCATTTTAAGTATTACAACAACTTTTTTAAAAAAAAGTATTATTCAATGCATGTATTATCAGACTATTAACCATTTAAAGAAGGAACATTATGTAACAATATTAAAATCTACAAGTAGAACATTCTTTGGTTAGTATCAATTAACTCTAAACACAATTTCTCTTTTCTTAGAGTTCTTGCTATGATTTATAAACATTGAATTTTAAAGAGAATAAATGGTGCAAGACCATTGAGTACCAGGAGTTAAAAGACCTTGGAACTTCCTCTTGACCCTGCTTCTTTGTAACTATATGACTGGGTAATTCAATCTCTCTGAATGTAATAGTGTTATCTATACTGTCCTTCCTTGCATGTTTACATAAGGATCAAAGTCAAGTTTCGAATATAGAACTACTGTCTGCTATGTGTAAGATGCTAAAAGAACAATGATGATTAAAACCAAAAATTTAGGAGCATTTGAGAATTGGAAACTTAGAATAATATATTTCAGTTTATGTAAATAGTCTCCAAACCACATACAACAAATTAGCCAACGACTTATAGTCTGGACACTCAATTAACTAGATTAGAATTGCTTTTAGCATAGTTCAAAGTGAAGATACATTATATGAATATTAGCTTTAGAGTGACTCAATAATAATATTCAGAAAGATATTTTATTGATATGAGGCATTTTAATGATTCATCGGCACAGGAAACTTTGGACCATATCATAGCAAAATTTCTAAGAGTTTAATTTCTAAAGGGCTACATATTAATGAACTATATGCCAAGTCAATTTTTATGTGTGAGGCCTCAATTTACTATTTTTCAAATCATGTACTTAAATTTAACTGAAAAAGAAATTGAAGGTAGGTAGGTTATAGAATCAACTGTTATATTTTAATTCTAATTTCCACTCAAAGTTGCTTTCTTCACCTATTGTAACCATCACAGAGGCTACCTTTCAAGAATTACAATTTTATCATGTTTAACAAAGGGGAAGTTGTTAAATTGGTTTTAAAATATTGGGGAAAGCCGGGCGTGGTGGCACACGCCTTTAATCCCAACACTCGGGAGGCAGAGGCAGGCAGATTTCTGAGTTTGAGGCCCGTCTGGTCTACAAAGTGAGTTCCAGGACAGCCAGGGCTATACAGAGAAATCCTGCCTCAAAAAAAAAAAAAAAAAAAGTATTGGGGAAACTTTTCTCTTTCTTCTTCAAATATATTCTAGCATAGCAGGAAAAAAATCCTAGCTAGCATTCCAGTCTAGCAGTGATCAAGGCAGCAGAATTCTAGGCAAGTTAGACAGAATAACATTGAAAAATTGCTTCAAAGTTACCCCAATCTTGTCTTTATCCTGTTGATAGTTAAATCATTTTCACTGTCTTAATATACTCGAGGGCATCCGCTTAGGAAGAATGTAAGATGATGTTATTAGGGATTGATGAAGATGTGAGATAACAGAAGAAGGAGAAGAAGGAGAAGGGGTAGGAGAAGGAGGAGGAGAAGAAAGGAAGAGGAAAAAGAAGACTAGGAGGAGGAGGAGATGGAGGAGGAGGAAGAGGAGGAGATAACTAGATCTAAGATCTAGCTAACTATAAGATTCCTAACATGATAAAAGCAGTTTTGCTCCATGAATTTATTAAGAAACCAGATCATAAACATCAACAGTTTGTGCAAGAATTATAGGGTGCTACTAGTAGAAGAGTACTGGGAAGTCCCTAGTCAGTCCCTAACAGCATGCATGACTCTAAGCCACATTCTCAATAATTTTGGGTCTCAGTTTTCCTGTGTGAAAAATAATCCTCTCTTTGACTAAACCTTAAACCAGAATCCTTGAGACTTCTTGCTACGTCTCACTTTTTTTTTTTTTTTCCGCATTCGAAGCCCAGTTACAGGAAAAATCCAACCAAATCAGTTTAGTACCTTTCAAACTTTAAATCTCCAGTATTTAACATCTGACCAAGTTCCTCATCCCTCACTCTGGTGTCTAAATCCTTGGCCTGCCTTTAGTGAGAATCATATGAAGTAAGTTTAAGACTCCTCTTGCTTTCTAGTACTTCTTAGTAAGTTTCAGTCAATAACTCTCTCCTTATGTCCCTGGAAGTCTTTGTTTCTGTTTTATTTGGAGCTCAGTTTAGTTCCTTTTCTTTGTTATAATGGGATCTTCTCTATTATAGTTGTCATGATAAAATTTGTCTTCAGAGCTTGCATCTTTAAAATTTTTCCTAATCAATAGATTCTTACACATAAAACATTTTGCACATGTGTGTATGTATGTATGAATATATGTGTGCATTATTTGGTATGGTAGAAATAAATCAAGGAATCAATTGACATAGAGAATCATATCTCCCCTCCCCCCTCTACAAACTGTGGTGAATATAGGCTCTGCCAGAGCCTGAAAAATACAGAAGATGCTTGCAGTAGACCATTGGACTGAGCACAGGGTCCCCAATGGAGGACTTAAAGGACTGAAGGAGCTGAAGGGGTTTGTAGCCCCATAGGAGGAACAACAATATCAACCAACCAGACCCCCCAGAGCTCCCAGGAACTAAACCACCAACCAAAGATTATACATGGAGGGACACATGGCTCCAACTGCATATGTAGCAGAGGATGGCCTTGTCAGAAATCAATAGGAAGAGAGGCCCTTGGCCCTGTGAAAGCTCTATGCCCCAGTATAGGGAGGCAGAAGTGGGAGGGTGCAGAGGGAGAAGCAGAGGGAGGGGGATGGGATAGGGGACTTCAGGGGTGGGGGAACCGGAAAAGGGTATAACATTTGAAACATATATATATATATATATATATATATATATATATATATATATATATATATTCCAGTTTAAAAAAAAAAGAAACAAAGCCTCCCCATTTTCAAAAGCCATATCTCAGGATTATATTTTGACCCATTTTACTTCCTTTCTACAAAAGAGAAAAGGACTATTTATCTTGAAAATAATAAATATATTGAGATTTCCATGGTTAACTTTTTATATCAGATTGGGTACACATTAAAAAAAAGAAAACTAGAAGCAACAGATCTTTTTTTTTCAACCCTGTGATGTAACTCTTGGTAATTTTTCTTTGGCATAATTTCTTGCTACATGTGATGACCATATATGTGACTGTGAGCCTTTAATCTGTGCTGGTTACATTAAGTTATATTTTTCCTTTATGCTTATTAGTTCTTCACAGCAAAGCAATTTAAAAATTATGTGACAAAGGACCTGGATAGATGTCTCAGTGGTTAAGAGTACACATTGCTCTTGCAAAGGGCCCAAGTTCAGTTCTCAGTACCCATTTTAGACAGCTCACAACTGTTTGTGACTTCAGCTCCAGGTGAGTCTTATTTTTTTTATTAGATATTTTCTTTATTTACATTTCATATCTTATCCCTTTCCTGGTTTGCCCTCCTAAAACCACCTATTCCCCCCCCCCCCCGACCTGTGCAAAAACCCACCACTTCCACTTCCTGGCCCTGTCATCCCCCTACACTGAGGTAAAGGGCCTTCACAGACCCAAGGGCCTCTCCTTCCATTGATGACCGACTAGGTTATCCTCTGCCTCGTATACAGCTGGAGCCATGAGTCCCATCATGTGTATTCTTTGGTTGGTGGTTTAGTCCAAGGGAGCTCTGGGGGTACTGGTTAGTTCATATTGTTGTTCCTCCTATGGGGCTGCAAATGCTTTCAGCTCCTTGGGTGCTTTCTCTAGCTCCTTCATTGGGAACCTTGTACTCAGTCTAATGGATGACTGTGAGCATCCACTTCTGTATTTGCCAGGAACTGGCAGAGCCTCTCAGAAGACAGCTATATCAGGCTCCTGTTGGCAAACACTTGTTGGTATCCTCAATAGTGTCTGGGTTTGGTGGTTGTTTGTGGGATGGATCCCCAGGTAGAGCTCTCTGGATGGTCATTTCTTCAGTCTCTGCTCCGAACTTTGTCTCTGTAACTCCTTCCATGGGTATTTTGTTCCCCCTACTAAGAAGGGTCAAAATATCCACACTTTGGTCTTCCTTCTTGAGTTTCATGTGTTTTGCAAATTGTATCTTGGGTATTTTAAGTTTCTGGGCTAATATCCACTTATCAGTGAGTGTATATCATGTGTGTTCTTTTGTGATTGGGTTACCTCACTCAGAATGATATTCTCCAGATCCATCCCTTACCTCAAGCTGTACTGCGGAACAAATGTGATAAAAAACTGCATGGTATTGGTATAGTCACGGGAAGGTAGATCAATGGAATAGAATCGAAGACGCAGAAATGAACCCACACACATATGGTCACTTGATCTTTGACAAAGGAACTAAAGCCATCTAGTGGAAAACAGACAGCATTTTCAACAAATGGTCCTGGTTCAATGGCGGTCAGCATGTAGAAAGAATTAAGTTGATCCATTCTTATCTCCTTGTACTAAGGTCAAATCTAAGTGGATCAAGGATCTCCACATAAAACCAGATACACTGAAACTTATAGAGGAGAAAGTGGGGAAGAGCCTTGAAAATATGGGCACAGGGGAAAGATTACTGAACAGAACAGCAATGGTTTGTGCTGAAAGATCACGAATCGACAAATGGGACCTCATACAACTGCAAAGGACAAAGGGCACTGTAAGGCAAAGGACTCTGTCAATAAGACAAAAAGGCAACCAACAGATTGGGAAAAGATATTTACCAATCCTAAATCTGATAGGGCTATTATCCAATATATACAAAGAACTCCAAGTGAGTCTTATGCCTCTGATATTAGTGGGCACCTGCAGCCCATATATACACACACAAATATGCTCAGAAGTTAAAAAATGTGTAAACCTTTGAAAATATGTGACAAGCCAAAATATGAAGCTGTTTGAAAACCTTATAGAGGTATGTTTGTGTTTGTCTGTGTGAGTGTCTGTGTGTGTGTGTGTGTAGCAAATCAAGGATTTCATTACCTACATTATTGCTATTATTATTATTATTATTATTTTTAAAGATGCTTTTCTGAATGAGTTTAATTTTATTGCATTAAAAGTTTATAATGCAATAAAATACTTTCTAACAAAGGAAAAGCATTCTTTGACAAAATTGAGTTCTATAAAATCTCAATTAAAAATGACACAAGTATGAATTTTGAAGTATTTAATTTAGTCCATCTCCATAATTGGATAATTTAGAATCATTCCAAGGGAAATACTTGGCGCTACAATATTCTGACAACTTAGGCCCAGGCCACCATTTCAAAACTGAATTGGCATATGCTCTTAAAATATATTTAGAACCTTGAAGGCATTACACACATACATATATAAATTGGCACATATGTGTATATACACGTATATAAGTAATAAATACATTGGTAAAATTTCAAATTCCATGCAATTACTACTTTGGAGTTAAGGAGCTAACCTGGAGGACCTGGGTAGGGATGGAAGTTCACCAAAGCCCAATGTCATCGTTAACAAAAAGGAAAATATCAAAACTGTTAGAAACATCAAGAAACTATAGCATTATACTAAATACTCTCAAGTTAAAGTTGAATTTAATAATAGAACTCTCTGAAAGTCCATATTCATGCATCTTATATAAACCAAACTATCTCTATTAAGCATTAATGTTAAAATGAAAACTGTACACGCAATAAAGTTTGAAAAATCATATTACGATGTTCATTGTTATGAGCTCAAATTGGGAACATTCAATTCTAAGAGAAATTGATTTAACACTTTATTTTAGATCTGTAGTTTATAAACAAATCAAGAAATCAAACATTCATTAGATGTGCATTCTTCTTTGGAGAAGGTTGATAAGTCTTTAGAAACCGTGATTGCAAAATCACGTTTGTGGCTACTGCTTTTCTATTATTATTATTACAGAAATGTTCAACTGAGAGCTCCACTCGTCGTTACAAATAAGTGCAGCGCTAATTAGAATATAAGAGGATAATAGTTTGGTTTATTTGAATTATGACAGGCAAACAAAGCAAGACACTGGCTTCAGTTCTTTATATTGCATGCGAGATAGTTAATGTGGCTGAGACTATTTCCTCTGTTTTTCTTCAGTGGTAAACAAAAGAAAGAGAAACACTCTCCAGAAACAATCACGTCAGATCACATTACATCTGACTTTGACAATGATGTCCCGAAGTCAGTACATTATACTGCTTAATTCATGTTTTAGGGCACATATTAGTAAAATCAAGTTCAATTCTTGCAATATAAAGATAACTTTTAGTTTTATGATACACTTTAGAAATGAATTAAGAACATTTGAGCAATGAAAAGACAATTGTTTTGTTTCTTTCTATCTCAAATTTCTCTTCTTTAAAAAATAATTAAGGCAAAATTTTCAGTTACCCCCAAAATGAATATTAAGTACCTCGACTGTTATCAACAGTGATTGAGCTATTGAGCTCAGCAACATTAACCTGGGGTTAGAATGAGCATTTCCCAATGAATAGAATGGAATGACACAGCAGAGACACAAAAACTAGAACATGAACCTTGGATGCAAAATTGATCTACTGAAGAGTGAGCACAGGAAAGAGGAGGGACAAACATGAGGTATGAAGAGATTATGAGTCAATTTGACCATGCTGTGCTGCTGAAGATAAATGTGATTGCCTAGTTCCTAAAGATTAAGTTTTTATTGTGCCTGGTGACATTTGCTGATCATGTGACGAAACCATAGCAACAGCTTCTGATATGGAACACAAGCATGTACTTGGTGATCACTAGAATGATTTCTGTGATGACATGCTAAGAAGCAGACATTAAAAAAGGTGCAGGTTGCATTTTGATGCCAGGTTATCTTTAGTAACAATACTAACAAAACCTTACCATTTTCTCTTTTTTCCATTCCAGATGAACTTTAGGTAAATAATACATGCATTATTGAAATGAATGTATATATTACAACAAGCTAGGTATGAAGCAAGCTATTTTCTTAAAAGAAGTTCTCACATGACAAATTCTAAAATCTTGAAGACCAAATAACCTGCCAGCAAAATCAACTAACTGAACTGGTAAACAGAGCATTTTTCATACCACACACGATCATACCTGGTCTCCCAGGAGGGCCTTGAGGCCCAGGGTTTCCTTTGGGACCTTCCAAAGCTTGACCAGGAGAACCAGGAGGACCTGGAGGACCTGGCATACCAGGGAATCCCTGAAAGCCTGGCTCACCCTTTGAACCTGGAAGGCCAGGATTTCCTGGAAGTCCAGGTGATCCTCCATCACCCTTTTGTCCTGTAGAAGTAAAAGTGGAATTAGGGATACATTCAGTAATACTGAATGCTGAATTATAAGCTCACCTATAAGCCTAAAGCTATGTGATAAGCTAATGAAATTCACTAGGGTAAATCCACTTCAAACACATGCAAAATCTTCTCTCTTTATTAAACACATGTCTCTGTCATCAGAAGCAATTATTAGCAATGAAAAACTAATGCCGGCATCCTTCATATTAGAACACAGGGCAATGATAACATGACCAGAAGTTATGAGGAAAAAAGATAGACCAAATATAAAATGTATAAAAATATCTTCAAGAATTGGTTCAAGATGGATGAAGACAACTATCACAGCTTTGGGTCTAATTTTAAGACTAATGAAATTCAATGGCTGCTATTATATTCAGACCATGATATTAAAAGTTCATAATCATAATCTAGACAAACTGCTCTTGACATTTTATTATAAAACGCTTAATACTTACAAACCATAAGACAGTGGTATATTAAACTTTCCTGAAAAGCATACTGGAAATTTTAGGAGATAGATTTTTTAGTTTGAGAAAATGTCTATAGAACTGCTAATGATCATTTCAAGGTATCAACATGCATATCTGTAGTTATTCAGATTTGTGTTACTAGTTTAGGACTTAGCCAGGCCTGGTGGCATATGCCTTTAATCCCAGCACTCGAGAGCCAGAGGCAGGCGGATTTCTGAGATAGAGACCAGCCTGGTCTACAAAGTGAGTTCCAGGACAGCCAGGCCTATACAGAGAAACCCTGTCTCAAAAAAAAAAAAAAAAAAGAAAGAAAGAAAGAAAGAAAGAAAGAAAGAAAGAAAGAAAGAAAGAAAGAAAGGAAGGAAGAAAGAAAGAAAGAAAGAAAAGAAAAGAGTTTAGGACTTATTTTAAGATCACATACTAAAGAGGGAAGATAGATATGTATTCACACATAATGCCCTCTTCTCACCTGAGAACTTTGGATAGCCCAGGCCCAGGTTGGCATAGAATTCATAATCTACTTGCTTCAGCCTCAGGTGTATGTCATTATGTGTAGCTCTTAGATGAGTTTTCCAGAAACATTCTTATTCTTGGTATGTATTTCTACAGAAGTGCCCCATAGGTTACTATGATACTACTCTGGCAGAAGAGAAGAGTGGTTTTCTGGACAAATGAAAGCTTCTAAATTTCCTGCAATTTTCGCCTCTTTTCTGTGTCATGTCCTTAGTATTTACGATTTGAATGAAAGGCTATTTATTGCAGTCTCTGTAAGGATGACTTTCTTACTAACATAGGCCATTTGCTAGGAATAAGAAGAACCCTAAAAATAGGTTGAGCTGTTTTCTAAAATTTCAGATGTATTTTATAATAGTAAATGGTAGAGGTGGAAAAATAAATGGACTGAAGAATATTTTTATTTTAGGTAAATATAACTTGTTTTGTTAAGGTTTACCAGAAAGTCCTGGGAGTCCAGGAGGTCCTGGGATTCCAAAGCCTGGTTGACCTGTTAAGATAAAAACAAAAACAAAAACAAAAATCAAAAAAACTTGGATAGATAATAGCTGAATGTTGAGGTTAGTTCTAATAAGTGTTATATATTTTATCAAACATGCTAAGATTGACTTTTTTAGTTTCCTCTCTCCTTAACCCTGTGCTTACTTCATCCATTTTCTTCTGTCCTCCCCAACTCTTCTTTTCTTGGACAGACCTAGGGCTTACACATTCTAGAAACATGCATTACCACTAAGTTAACACTCTTCCCCAGAAGACTGACTTCTAACATAGAATAGTTTCAACATAAGAAAACTATAGGGACCAGAGTTTCAGCTCAGCTGCTCTTGCAGAGGAAGTAAGTTTAGCTCCCTAATCCCACATGATGCTTCAAAGACATCTATAACTCCATTTTCAGGGGATCTGACACCTTCTTCTGACTTCTGGGAAGCTCAAGGTGCATATACATTCATGCAGGCAAAAAACTCATACACATAGAAAACAAACTATTTGAAGACTGGTATAGGATCATTCTTTTTTTTTTTTTTTTTGAATTAATTTTTTATTAGGTATTTTCCTCATTTACATTTCCAATGCTATCCAAAAAAGTCCCCAATACACTCCCCCCCAATCTCCTACCCACCCACTCCCACATTTTGGCCCTGGCATTCCCCTGTACTGGGGCATATAAAGTTTGCAAGTCCAATGGGCCTCTCTTTCCAGTGATGGCCGACTAGGCCATCTTTTGATACATATGCAGCTAGAGTCAAGAGCTATGGGGTACTGGTTAGTTCATAATGTTGTTCCACCTATAGGGTTGCAGATCCCTTTAGCTCCTTGGGTACTTTCTCTAGCTCCTTCATTGGGGGCCCTGTGATCCATTCAATAGCTGACTGTGAGCATCCACTTCTGTATTTGCTAGGCCCCGGCATTGTCTCACAAGAGACAGCTATATCTGGGTCCTTTCAGCAAAATCTTGCTAGTGTATGCAATGGTGTCAGCGTTTAGAAGCTGATTGTGGGATGGATCCCTGGATATGGCAGTCTTTAGATGGTCCATCCTTTCGTCACAGCTCCAAACTTTATCTCTGTAACTCTTTCCATGGGTGTTTTGTTCCCAATTCTAAGAAGGGCACAGTGTCCACACTTTGGTCATCGTTCTTCTTGAGTTTTATGCGTTTAACAAATTGTATCTTATATCTTGGGTATCCTAAGTTTTTGGGCTAATGTCCACTTATCGGTGAGTACATATTGTGTGAGTTCCTTTGTGATTGTGTTACCTCACTCAGGATGATGCCCTCCAGGTCCATCCATTTGCCTAGGAATTTCATAAACTCATTCCTTTTAATAGCTGAGTAGTACTCCATTGTGTAAATGTACCACATTTTCTATATCCATTCCTCTGTTGAGGGGCATCTGGGTTCTTTCCAGCTTCTGGCTATTATAAATAAGGCTGCTATGAACATAGTGGAGCATGTGTCCTTCTTACCGGTTGGAACATCTTCTGGATATGTGCCCAGGAGAGGTATTGCTGGATCCTCTGGTAGTATTATGTCCAATTTTCTGAGGAACCTCCAAACTGATTTCCAGAGTGGTTGTACAAGCTTGCAATCCCACCAACAATGGAGGAGTTTTCCTCTTTCTCCACATCCTCGCCAGCATCTGCTGTCACCTGAATTTTTGATCTTAGCCATTCTGACTGGTGTGAGGTGGAATCTCAGGGCTGTTTTGATTTGCATTTCCCTGATGATTAAGGATGTTGAACATTTTTTCAGGTGCTTCTCAGCCATTGGGTATTCCTCAGATGAGAATTCTTTGTTCAGTTCTGAGCCCCATTTTTTCATGGGGTTATTTGATTTTCTGGAGTCCACCTTCTTGAGTTCTTTATATATATTGGATAGTAGTCCCCTATCTGATTTAGGATAGGTAAAGATGCTTTCCCAATCTGTTGGTGGTCTTTTTGTCTTATTGACGGTGTCTTTTGCCTTGCAGAAGCTTTGCAACTTTATGAGGTCCCATTTATCGATTCTCAATCTTACAGCACAAGCCTTTGCTGTTCTATTCAGGAATTTTTCCCCTGTACCCATATCTTCGAGGCTTTTCCCTACTTTCTCCTCTATAAGTTTCAGTGTCTCTGGTATTATTTGGAGTTCCTTAATACACTTAGATTTGACCTTAGTACAAGGAGATAGGAATGGATCAATTCGCATTCTTCTACATGATAACCACCAGTTGTGCCAGCACCATTTGTTGAAAATGCTGTCTTTTTTCCACTGGATGGTTTTAGCTCCCTTGTGGAAGATCAAGTGAACATAGGTATGTGGGTTCATCTCAGGGTCTTCAATTCTGTTCCATTGGTCTACTTCTCTGTCGTTATACCAGTACCATGCAGTTTTTATCACAATTGCTCTGTAGTACAGCTTTAGGTCAGGCATCGTGATTCCACCAGAGGATCTTTTATCCTTGAGAAGAGTTTTTGCTATCCTAGGTTTTTTGTTGTTCCAGATGAATTTGCAGATTGCACTTTCTAATTCGTTGAAGAATTGAGTTGGAATTTTGATGGGGATTGCATTGAATCTGTAGATTGTTTTGGTAAGATAGCCATTTTTACAATGTTGATCCTGCCAACCCATGAGCATGGGAGGTCTTTCCATCTTCTGAGATCTACTTTAATTTCTTTCTTCAGAGACTTGAAGTTCTTCTCATACAGATCTTTCACTTCCTTATTTAGAGTCACGCCAAGGTATTTTATATAGTTTGTGACTATTGAGAAGGGTGTTGTTTCCCTAATTTCCTTCTCAGCCTGTTTATCCTTTGTGTACAGAAAGGCCATTGACTTGCTTGAGTTAATTTTATATCCAGCTACTTCATTGAAGCTGTTTATCAGGCTTGGGAGTTCTCTGGTGGAATTTTTAGGGTCACTTATATATACTATCATATCATCTGCAAAGAGTGATATTTTGACTTCTTCCTTTCCAATTTGTATCCCCTTGATCTCCTCTTGTTGTCGAATTGCTCTGGCTAGGACTTCAAGTACAATGTTGAATAGGTAGGGAGAGAGTGGACAGCCTTGTCTAGTCCCTGATTTTAGTGGGATTGCTTCCAGCTTCTCACCATTTACTTTGATGTTGGCTACTGGTTTGTGGTAGATAGCTTTTATCATGTTTAGGTATGGGCCTTGAATTCCTGATCTTTCCAAGACTTTTATCATGAATGGGTGTTGGATTTTGTCAAAGGCTTTCTCAGCATCTAATGAGATGATCATGTGGTTTTTGTCTTTGAGTTTGTTTATATACTGGATTACATTGATGGATTTCCGTATATTGAACCATCCTTGCATCCCTGGGATGATACCTACTTGGTTAGGATGGATGATTGTTTTGATGTGTTCTTGGATTCGGTTAGCAAGAATTTTATTGAGGATTTTTGCATCGATATTCATAAGGGAAATTGGTCTGAAGTTCTCTATCTTTGTTGGGTCTTTTTGTGGTTTAGGTATCAGAGTAATTGGGGCTTCATAGAATGAGTTGGGTAAAGTACCTTCTGTTTCTATTTTGTGGAATAGTTTGTGAAGAACTGGGATTAGATCTTCTTTGAAGGTCTGATAGAACTCTGCATTAAACCCATCTAGTCCTGGGATTTTTTTGACTGGGAGACTATTAATGACTGCTTCTATTTCTTTAGGGGATATGGGACTGTTTAGATGATTAACCTGATCTTGGTTTAACTTTGGTACATAGCATCTGTCTAGAAACTTGTTCATTTCATCCAGGTTCTCCAGTTTTGTTGAGTATAGCCTTTTGTAGAAGGATCTGATGGTGTTTTGGATTTCTTCAGGATCTGTTGTTATGTCTCCCTTTTCATTTCTGATTTTGTTAATTAGAATACTTTCCCTGTGCCCTCTAGTGAGTCTGGCTAAGGGTTTATCTATCTTGTTGATTTTCTCAAAGAACCAGCTCCTCCTTTCCTTGATTCTTTGAATAGTTCTTCTTGTTTCCACTTGGTTGATTTCACCCCTGAGTTTGATTATTTCCTGCAGTCTACTCCTCTTGGGTGAATTTGCTTCCTTTCGTTCTAGAGGATTTAGGTGTGTTGTCAAGCTGCTAATGTGTGCTCTCTCTAGTTTCTTTTTGGAGGCACTCAGAGCTATGAGTTTTCCTCTTAGAAATGCTTTCATTGCGTCCCATAAGTTTGGGTATGTTGTGGCTTCATTTTCATTAAACTCCAAAAAGTCCTTAATTTCTTTCTTTATTCCTTCCTTGACCAAGGTATCATTGAGAAGAGTGTTGTTTAGTTTCTATGTGTGTGTTGACTTTCTATTATTTATTTTGTTATTGAAGATCAGCCTTAGTCCATGGTGATCTGATAGGATGCATGGGACAATTTCAATATTTTTGTATCTGTTGAGGCTTGTTTTGTGACCAATTATGTGGTCAATTTTGGAGAAGGTACCATGAGGTGCTGAGAAGAAGGTATATCCTTTTGTTTTAGGATAAAATGTTCTGTAGATAACTGTCAGATCCATTTGTTTAATAGCCTCTCTTTGTTTCACTGTGTCTCTGTTTAGTTTCTGCTTCCATGATCTGTCCATTGGTGAAAGTGGTGTGTTGAAGTCTCCCACTATTATTGTGTGAGGTGCAATGTGTGCTTTGAGCTTTACTAAAGTATCTTTAATGAATGTGGCTGCCCTTGTATTTGGAGCATAGATATTCAGAATTGATAGTTCCTCTTGGAGGATTTTACCTTTGATGAGTATGAAGTGCCCTTCCTTGTCTTTTTTGATGACTTTGGGTTGGAAGTCGATTTTATTAGATATTAGGATGACTACTCCAGCTTGTTTCTTCCTACCATTTGTTTGGAAAATTGTTTTCCAGCCTTTCATTCTGAGGTAGTGTCTATCTTTTTCTCTGAGATGAGTTTCCTGTAACCACAATATGTTGGGTCCTCTTTGTGTAGCCAGTCTGTTAGTCTATGTCTTTTTATTTTGGAATTGAGTCCATTGATATTAAGAGATATTAGGGAGAAGTAATTGTTGCTTCCTTTTATTTTTGTTTTTAGAGTTGGCATTCTGTTCTTGTGGCAGTCTTCTTTTAGGTTTGTTGAGGGATTAGCTTCTTGCTTTTTCTAGGACGTGGTTTCCGTCCTTGTATTGGTTTTTTTCTGTTATTATTCTTTGAAGGGCTGGATTCGTGGAAAGATAATGTGTGAATTTGGATTTGTCATGGAATACTTTGGTTTCTTCATCTATGGTAATTGAGAGTTTGGCTGGGTAGCCTGGGCTGGAATTTGTGTTCTCTTAGTTTCTGTATAACATCTGTCCAGGCCCTTCTGGCTTTCATAGTCTTTGGTGAAAAATCTGGTGTAATTCTGATAGGCTTGCCTTTATGTTACTAGACCTTTTTCCCTTACTGCTTTTAGTATTCTATCTTTATTTAGTGCATTTGTTGTTCTGATTATTATGTGTCAGAAGGAATTTCTTTTCTGGTCCAGTCTATTTGGAGTTCTGTAGGCTTCTTGTATATTCATGAGCATCTCTTTCTTTAGGTTTGGGAAGTTTTCTTCTATAATTTTGTTGAAGATATTTGCCGGTCCTTTGAGTTGGAAATCTTCATTCTCATCTACTCCTATTATCCGTAGGTTTGGTCTTCTCATTGTGTCCTGGCTTTCCTGGATGTTTTGAGTTAGGATCTTTTTGGATTTTGTATTTTCTTTGATTGTTGTGCTGATGTTCTCTATGGAGTCTTCTGCACCTGATATTCTCTCTTCCATCTCTTGTATTCTGTTGCTGATGCTCGCATCTATGGTTCCAGATTTCTTTCCTAGGGTTTCTATCTCCAGCGTTGCCTCAATTTGGGTTTTCTTTATTGTGTCTACTTCCCTATTTAGGTCTTGGATGGTTTTATTCAATTCCATCACCTGTTTGGTCTGGTTTTCCTGCAATTCTTTAAGGGATTTTTGTGCTTCCTCTTTAATGTCTTCTACCTGTTTAGCAGTGTTCTTCTGTATTTCTTTAAGTGTGTTATTAAAGTCCTTCTTGATGTCCTCTACCAACATCATGAGATATGCTTTTAGATCCGGGTCTAGCTTTTCTGGTGTGTTGGGGTGCCCTGGAATGGGCGAAGTGGGAGTGCTGGGTTCTAATGGTGGTGAGTGGTCTTGGTTTCTGTTAGTAAGATTATTACATTTACCTTTCACCATCTGGTAATCTCTGGAGTTAGTTGTTATAGTTGTCTCTGTTTAGAGATTGGAGCAGATGCTGTGTTCCACTCACCAGAAGTCTTAAGATCCCGAGGCGGGTGTCCTGTGTAGCTGATGGGTGTCAGCCAACTCTGCACCCTAGCTACTCCGGTGCTGGTGGGACCGGAAGGGGCTTGTGCCCCTACTCAGGCTGGTTTTCTGCTTCCCTAACTAATGCAGTCTCAGGTCCCGCGGGATTGGATTGGAGCAGAGGCTGTGTTCCACTCACCAGAAGTCTTAAGATCCCATGGCAGGTGTCCTGGGTAACTGGAGGGTGTCAGCCGACTCTGTGCCCTAGCTACCCTGGTGCTGGTTGGACTGGAAGGGGCTTGTGGATCATTCTTTATGTTGTCACAATCTAATTGATATTTGTCAGATATTCTAGAAAGGAAGCTACATAGCTGGAAGGATGGCTCAGTGAGTAAATGTGCTTTCCACCAAGACTGATAACCTCTAGTCAATTTGCAGTCATTTTGAAAAGAAGAAACACACACATGCACACACACTGTATATGTGGTGACCCTTGGAGATACTTTGTACGCTTGGATGAAAATGCATAAGGAAAGTACAGGTTGGACAATGAACGAAACACTTGAAAATGCCTAGGTCAGTTCTTGTAAAAGGAAGTGGACAATATAAATAACTTTTTTTCTTCAGACAAAAGGCAACTTGTTCAACAAAAATGAGCTGTTATTTTCAGGATGCCAAGGAAGAAGTTAATTAGGAAGGGGGAATTGTGTGGGACCTTAGAAGATTGTAAGGAAGACAGAGTTTTACTGTAGCTGTAAAGAAGGCCACGAGGTAATTAGAAAATTCAAAAAAATGAAACCAACAAGCAAACAAATATACAAAAACTATAGTACCTGGTTCTCCCTTTTGTCCTGCTGGCCCAGGAATGCCATCTTGACCTGGCTTGCCTTTTTCACCAGGAGGTCCTGGTGGTCCAGGACGCCCTCCAGCACCTAAAGAACAGCACTGCAGGTTACACTGATCCTTTCAGCTCCCTTCCACATCCTTCTCCAGTCTTCCTATTAAAGCACCAAACAATTCTCTCTAACAGTAACAATGTGGGCTGGAGATGGCTCAGTTGTTAAGAGCACTTGCAGTTCTTCCACAGGATCTGAGTTCTGTTCCCAGCGTCTGCATCAGGTTGTTCATAAATCCCTGTAATTCCAGTTCCGGCAGACTGGCACATGTCACCTCCATGCACAATACCCATCCCCCATAATTAAAAACAAACCAAAATTTCAAACCCCAAAGTAACAAATCCTTCTGAAATGCTCCTCTAAATTATGAAATCTTATAGAACAAAGAGTAAAGCATGGTAATGATGAGCATAAATAACAATAACTCATTTTAGTCTAACTTCACGATATTCGAGAGGAAAGGTATTAAGGAGGCATGAGGTGCTTTTCAGGTAAGGGCCAAGACAGGAATTATTTTAAAAGTCAATAAACAAAAATATTGCTACAATGTGACCTTCATAGAGAGAATTACTCTCCCTAGAAAATGTGAGCTGGGACAACAATGCCTGCTAGAGATAAATTTTGGTAATGTTAAAATGAAATTTATTCAGTTCATGTCCGATATGAAGTGATAAGTGAATGAGCACCATGTTTCTTCTTCACAGCAGGAGCAGATGTGACTATGAAAAGCTTTAGTCTTACAGAACAGCAATGCTGTCTTTCTTACTTACCTACAGGACCAGGTTCTCCGGGAAAGCCAGGGTTACCAGGAGGACCATTCATACCTTTTGGGCCAGGAAGTCCTGGTGTTCCTAGAATAAAAAACCTAAGTTTAAGAATTAAAAAAAAAAGTACATTCCTTTATGAGCTATAAATGAAGCTTAAATTTAGAGAATTAGCATTGAAATAATAAAGACCAAAAGTGAATCCAAAGCATGTTGATGATTGCTGGATAATTTCAAATTAATTTGACAGGAGTAGATATCATTATGTATCCATAAATATAAAAATAATTTCAGTGATACTGTACTGGTAATAAAATTTTTAGTATTAGATTCAATACTTGGTTTTAAATTCAGTATCTGTTGTTGGGCATGATTTTGTTGCCAGGTCTTTTAGGTATAATGAATAAAGTGGCTATGGACATTTTGCATGGCTTCTTTTATTTTTGTGAAAATATATGCCTTTATCTTGAGTAAATGGCCAAGCGTGGAATTTCTAGGTCAGACTAAGATTTGTTTTATGTTATATTAAAAAATAGTTAGAAGTTATTTTAGATTTAAAACAGCCAGTTGTTCCAGATCTATGCACAATATATGTTGTAATATCAACATATAAAACTGTTACTTCAAAAAAATTCAACAGTTCCTTGGAAGGCTCTGCCAGCACCTGACCAATACAGATGTGGATGCTTGAGGCCATCCATCAGACTGAGCTCAGGGTCTCCAGTGGGGGAGCTGGCAGAAGGACTGGAGGAGCAGAGTGGAATTGCAATCCCATAGGAAGGACACTGTCAGCTTGCTGGACCACCCAGAGCTCCCAGGGAATATACCACCAACCAAGGAGTACACATGGAGGAATCCATGGCTCCAGATACATATGTAGTAGAGGATGGCCTGTGTGACATCAATAGGAGGGGAGGTCCTTGGTCCTGTGGAGGTTTGATGCCCCAGCGTAGATGGATGATGGAGCACTGAGGCGGGTAGGGTGGGTGGGTGAGGGAACACCCTCATAGAGTCAAAAGAAAGTGGGGAGAGGGCAGAAGGGATGGGGATTTGTGGAGGGAAGTGGGATATCATTTGAGATGTAAATGAATGGAATGATTAATTTAAAAAAAAAACTAGAAAAAAAAAAAAACAGCCACAGTGTTAGCCATGTGATTTTAATGTGTTTACTTCCATGGTTAATGACATTGGTCACCTTTTCATGTACTGACCAGCCATCAGCATATATTCTTTTGTGGAATATCAGTTCAAATTTTTCCTCATTTCCAAAAATTGTATTGTATTTTTTCTTACTGAGTTATAGAAGTTATTTATATTTGCCAGATATCAGTCTGTCCCATATGTCAATTGATTTTAAACTTTACTTTTCCTATTTATTTTTATAATAACTTGCTTTGATGATCAGAGTTTTAAATTTTGCTTAAATGAAATCTTTCAATTATTTTCTTTTGAAGTTGTTGTGTTTTGTATTTTAAGAAAGCTTCAGTGATGGCCAGAGAGATAGTTCAGCCATTTAAGGATCAGTCACAGCCAAAACACCAAGCAACCTTCATTGTATAGCCTTTACTTTCCATTTTGTAAAGAAACTTTATTCAGGTCACTTTATTGTATAATATGGGTCTTTTTCTATGCTCTCTTATATTAATATACTTATTAATCTTTATGCAAGTATAATATCACCTTAATTACTACACACCTGGAGATCAGGGAGTGCAAGCCTACCAACAAAGCTTTTTCAATGAAGGTTTTTTTTTTCAATACTATTTGGCATATTCAACACCCTTTCCATTTTAGCATTAGTTTTTAAAATTTTTCTTTCTCTTTTTTGACTTATTTTATGAATATGAATGTTTTGTATACATATATATATATGTATATATATATATATATATATATATATATATATATATATATATATAACCATATGATTGTCTGTTGCCCTAGAAATTCAGAAAAGGTTGTCAAATGGCTTGGAACTGGAGTAACAGATGGTTAAGAGCCAATATGAGGTGCTAAGTATTGACCTGGGTCTGCTGCAAGAGTAATGACTGCTCTTAACCCCTGAGAGAACTCTCTAGTTCCTATTTTTTTTAATTGTTTGAGTTATGAACTGGAATTACTTTGAATTGACGGGCCATTCTTGTGACAACTCAAATTTAAAAAATAAAATCTATTCCATGAATATGCTATCTGTATTATAATATGCATAGATATAATTGCTTTGATTTGTTTAGGTGTTTAAATTTTCTTACAGAAAGATATATAACCACATGAAAGTGAACACTAGACATAAGTGTTTGGAGTGGAGAAGAAATTGAAGTAGAGCTAGAAGAGCAGTGTATTCATTTTCTATTGTTTTGCAAGAGATTACAGCAAAGCAATGTCATCAATCATTACGCAGCCTCAGTAGGCACCAGCACAGGTGAAGCTCAGGCACGTCTTCTGTTCAGTGATTCATATAAACAAACTAAGGTATCTGTGTGCTTAGGTTCTTAGTCTGAAACTTTGAAAAAGGATAAAGTTCAAGCCTACTCAAATTATCAGCCAAATTTGGTGTCTTGTGATTATAGAACTTCATGAAGTTCCCATTTCTTTGGAGGCTTTTTGTCGAAAATCATTCCAGTTTTCAGACTTTTCACATTTCTATCCTGTGGATCTTTTTCATCTGAGTAAGGGAGAAACTGTCTTATGTTTGTTTAATCTCTTACATTTTGACTCTCTCTAATTTGACTTCTGCTATGAGTTTGGGGAAATTCTCTGCTTTTAAACAGTTTATTTGAGGTTTAGAGAGATGACTCAGCAGTTGAGAGCAGTTGTTGCTCTTATAGAGGACCCAGGTTGGATTTCTTGCATTCACAAGTTTGCTCACAGCCACCCATAACTCCAGTTTCAGAGTATCTGATGACTTTTCCTAACTTGAACAGGCACAAGTAACATATTTAATTCATATAAATATATGCAGGCAAAAAATCACATACAAGCTGGGCGTGGTGGCGCACGCCTTTAATCCCAGCACTCGGGAGGCAGAGGCAGGCGGATTTCTGAGTTCGAGGCCAGCCTGGTCTACAAAGTGAGTGCCAGGACAGCCAGGGCTATACAGAGAAACCCTGTCTCGAAAAACCAAAAAAAAAAAAAAATCACATACATGAAAAAATAAATCTAAAGACCTTACATTATTACTATATGAGACATACAGAAAATATTTTTATATATTAAGATGAATTAGTTTGAGAGTTGTCCATTTGCAAAGTCATCCCACATCAGTACCACGATTAGTCTTTGATTTAACAAGGAACTTCAAATGTTCATGGGGGAAGGCATCTTAGAAATGATTGATAAAATTGAATAATTAAGGGACAATAAAAATCTTCTAATGAAAGACAGCTAAGAAGTTTTACTGACAATATATTTTAATGAATGAAAACATTACATAAAAATTTTCAAAGGAAATAACTCCAGAAAATCCACAGATTAAAAGGAAAGCTCATATACCAGGTCTAGGAGGTACAGTTAAGGGTAAGGGCAATGGAAATTCTCCATTGTAATAAAGCGTAAATTCAATCAATGTAAGGTCAAGTGGATTTTCAAGAAATGGATGACCTGATAGAATAGTCAACATTTTTATAAAGAAATTTGACAGAATCTGGAATCCCTATGCATACCGTTTATAACATTTAGTGCATGTGGTGGTTTGAATGAACATAACCTCCAGTTGATGGAAGTACTTTTGAATGATTACTTCTAATGTGACCTTGTTGTAGGAGATGTGTCACTGGGAGTGGGGGACTTTGAGGTTTAAAACTCCACATCCATCCCAGTTAGCTCTCTGTGCATCATAACTGTGTCTCAAGAGGTGAACTCTCAGCTACTGATGCTTGCCTGCTACCATGTTCTCAGCTATGATGGTTATGAACTGTCACCTCTTCAACTCTCAGACACTATTAAAAGTTGTCCTTGGTCTTGCAAAGATTATATGCCCCAATACAGGGGGATGCCAAGGCCAGGAAGCAGGAGTAGGTGGGTTGGAGAGCAGGGCTGGGGGAGGGTATAGGGGACTTTCAGGATAGCATTTGAAATGTAAATGAAGAAAATATCTAATAAAAATTGTTTTTAAAAAGTTGCCTTGCTCATGACATTTTATCACAGCAATATAAAAGTCGGTAAGACAAGGCACAACAAGTGATACCTCATATGAAGGAATATGAATCTTAAAGAATATAGAAGAGCAAACTGCAGAATGAGACTCCTGAATTATTAGAATGTTAAAATAAGTTAAATATGTTAAAATTGATTTACCAATGTGGCCAAGAACCTACAGTCATAGGAATTGGTTATAAAACTCAGGAGAAAATGTATGTACATGTGTTACCCTGAGTTCATTGCCAGCACCAAAAATTAATAAGAAAAAATCTTCAGACAAAAATGCACATGAGTGAAAAATGGTCAATTTCTGGAGAAATAAGGTAACTTTGTGTGTGTGTGTGTGTGTGTGTGTGTTAACTCTTAAAAGGAAAAAAAAACTGCTATTTTTCTTATGTATAGCAAAACAGCATAAAGAACAAGCCAGAAAAAAAAAAAAAACGAATCAGTAAACATGAAGATAATTAACAGCTGTGAAAGTAAAATCTAAACAAAACCAAAAACTTGAAAGGAAATATGGCCAAAGTTGATGAGATAGTTCACTGGGTAAAAAGGCTTGCCCTCAAGCCTGATAACCCAAGTTTGAGCCTCAAACTCCACATGGTGAAGGAACAGAACAAATAACCTCTGGTTTTCCCTTGATATTTGCATGTACATACACAGACACACAGACACACACACAGACACACACACACAATAAATAAATAAATAAATAAATAAATAAATAAATAAATAATATAAAAAAGCCAAAACCTCCCATACAAATGAGACAATATCGAATAACCTATTATTACTATAAATGGGAAAAATCTGAAAGAACTACATGAAGAGGAAATAGATGGATCTTCCTAAAATTCTTCTAAAGTAACAATTTTATAGATCCAGGAATATCAGTAAATAATAAATAAATAAATATAATGACAGCTCGTCACAGGAGAATGGAACAAATCAATGGTACTAGCTAGAGAGAGAGGTCAGTAGTTAACTTAGCACAACATTCTTCCAAGGACCAGAATTTAGTTCCTATTATGCCCATTAAGTACAGAGACTCCCAACCTTATTACAACCTATAACTAGAGATCTGATGTCATATCCTGTGCATCTGCATGGATGATCTCATATCCTACACACACACACACACACACACACACATTTAAAAATGGTACAGAAAATGCATCCAGAAAAAACCCTCAGTGTATAATATACAGGAAATAATTATTTTAAAATACAGATTTATTATTAGGACAACATTTAGATAAAAGATAGTGGAAAAATACTAAGTGAGGGAACAAATGTCAAAGATAGACTTGCTGCTAGGAATGTGGTTCAGTGGACAGTGCTGCCTCAGCATGCAAAAGACCCACAATTCAAACTCTAAAGGCCCAATACCCACAGGGCTAAATTCTTCTTACACTGATGGTGAAATAAAGACATTTTTAGGTAAATATGAGATATTTTGACACCAGTAGGCACTTCATAATAAATGACAGTGAAAATAGATCAGGATCTAGGAATGATACCAAGTGTAACTGTGCTGTATAAAAATGTGGAACAATTCAAATGGAAAATAGATAGGTACGTGGAAAAATTTATTCCCCTTCCTATAATAAATTCTTGAGGGTTCAATAAAGTCTAGATAAAGCTTAAAACACAGATAAAGCTAGAGAAGCAAGTCAGTTGTAGAGCACGTGCCTAGGAAAGCAGAAAGTCTTGTGTCCTGACACCAGCAATAGAAAATGATAATAGCAATTAATTGTAAGATTCATCATGTACATAAAAATGAAATGCATGGAGACAGTCAGAAAGACTTTCATAAAGAATAGAATTATACTGTTTACGTTTACTTTATATTATATGTGAAATGGTATAATGTTGCTATAGTATGAGAATATTAAGGGTATTGAAATGTACACTAGCAAGCGTTTGCTGAAAGGACCCTGATATAGCTGTCTCTTGTGAGACTATGCTGGTGCCTGGCAAACACAGAAGTGGATGCTCAAAGTCAGCTATTGGATGGATCACCTGGCCCCCAATGGAGGAGCTAGAGAATGTACCCAAGGAGCTAAAGGGATCTGTAACCCTATAGGGGGAACAACAATATGAACTAACCAGAACCCCGGAGCTCTTGACTCTAGATGCATATGTATCGAAAGATGGCCTAGTCGACCATCACTGGAAAGAGAGGCCCCTTGGTATTGCAAACTTTATATGCCCCAGTACAGGGGAACGCCAGGGCCAAAAAGTGGGAATGGGTGGGTAGGGGAGTGGGGGGGAGGGTATGGGGGACTTTTGGGATAGCATTGGAAATGTAATTGAGGAAAATAAGTAATAATAAAAAAAGAAAGTAAAGTACAAGTTAATTTTCTACAATTAGTAAAACCCAATGAATAACTAGAGTACTGATTTGAATGTGAATCTCTCCTGAAGGCTTGCGAGTCTTAGTACTTAGTGATCCCCACTTAGTGGTACTATTTGAGGAGGCTTAAGAAGTGTGGCCTCTACATATGCATGATGCTTCTGGTGTCAACAGTTTCTTGGTGAGAATTTGGAGTAGATGCATTGAACATATTCCAAGCCACAGTACTAAAAGAAAGATCAGTGTATTTTGAAAATGAGATAATTTACAACCTTCAGGGGGAAAATAAACACAAAAGGAGTTGAAGTATATATGGTTTTTCTACCTTGGATCACTGAATTCACATCTCCTGATAAATGTGTCAGTCATATATAGTATTGGTGGCTCAGTTTTAAGCAATTATTTGTTAGATTAGCACTTTTTATTTATGGTTTGTAAAACAGCAAGTCTTTACATTTGATAGAAAACATTACATTTTGAGAGTTCATGAAAAAAGATGTAAACATCTACTGGAAAAAAACCGCATGGCCTCTAAAAGACCCATTTTAGAGTTAGCAAATAACAGGCATAAACTTATTTATAGACAGGAATATCTATGTACTTTTCTCTGTATATGTTATACTTCCATTAAAAGGTTAGGAGAAAAATAACCAGGTAGGGCAGTCTCTGGATGGCCTTTCCTTAATTCTCTGCTCCATACTTTGTATGGACCTCTAGATATTTGTATTTGCTCCCATGGGTATTTTGTTCCCCCTTTTAAGAAGGACCAAAACACCCACATTTTGATCTTCCCTATTCTTGAGCTTCATGTGGTCTGTGAATTATATCTTGAGTATTCTGGGCTTTTAGGCTAATATCCACTTATCAGTAAGTGCATACCATGTGTGTTTTTTTGTGACTGAGTTACATCACTTACGATGATATTTTCTAGTTCCATGCATTTGCCTAAGAATTACATGAATTCATTGTCTTTAATAGCTGAGTAGTACTCCATTGTGTAAATGTACCACATTTTCTGTATCCATTCCTCTGTTGAGGGACACCTGGATACTTTCCAGCTTCTGGCTATTATAAATAAGGCAGCTATGGACATAGTGTGGAGCATGTGTCCTTATTATATGTTGGAGCATGGCTCTATCCCATATACAAACACCAAACCCAGACACTAATGTGGATGCCAAGAAGTGCTTTGCTTGCTCACAGGAGCCTGATATAGTTGTCTCCTAGGAGGCTCTGCCAGAGTCTGACAAATGCAGATGTTGATGCTTTCAGCCATCCATTGGACTGAGCATGGGGTCTCCAATGAAAGAGTTAGAGAAAGGACTGAAGGAGTTGAAGGAGTTTTCAACTCCATAGGAAGAACAGCAATAACAACCAATCAGACCCCCTGGAGCTCCCAGGGACTAAGCTACCAACCAAAGAGTACACATGGAGGGACCCATGGCTCCATCTGCATATGTAGCAGAGGATGCCCATGTCAGACAACAATGGGAGGAGAGGCCCTTAATCCTGTGAATGCTAGATGCCCCAGTGTAGGGGAATGCCAGGGTGAGAAGGCAGGAGTGGATGGGTGAGCACCCTCATAGAAGCAGGGGGAGGGAGGATGGGATAGGGGGTTTCCAGAGGGGAAACAGGGAAAGGGGGTAACATTTGAAATGCAAATAAAATATCCAAGAAAAAAAGAATAAAAAGGAGAAAAAGAGGAAGAAACAGCAGTTTATGAGAGAGAGAGACAGAGAGAGAGAGAGAGAGGGAGACAGAGAGAGAGAGAGAGAGAGAGAGAGAGAGAGAGAGAGAGAGAGAGAATGAGAGAGAATGAGAGAGAGAGAGAGAGAGAGAGAGAGAGAGAGAGAGAGAGAGAGAGAGAGAGAGAGAACCAAAGACCTATCTGTGCCACTGTGAAATTCAGAAGCCAAAGTAAAAATTACACGGAAGCATGAAACAACAGATATAGCAATCTAGGTCAGGCTGTCTACTGCACTACAGTGCTAAGTCTCTTTGCTTGAATGACTCAGTCCTTGTCATCTGAATGAACACTGGAATTGTTCTACCAACAGCTGCCAGCTGTGTGCCTGTGGACAATGTTCTAAGAGAATTAGCAGCAGGCAAGAGCTCGACAGAGTACATTATCATCTGAAAAAAAAATAGTAAAGGCCCCACCAAACTAGTGTCTCTGCCCACAAGATATTGTACTGCTGAGGCAGGAATACTCATTCACTCCTTCTCATTCTGTACAGAAAGGCATGTGGGCAAAGAAACGTTAACATTCTACCTTGAGGTTATGCTGCTAGCCAGTACATGATGCAAGTCTGCCAAATAAGAGATTGTTTCCAATACTAATTAGAGGGAAAAAGAAAGGAAAGGGGAAAGGAATACCTACCTGGGAATCCAGGCAGGCCCGGTTGACCTTTTGCTCCAGGGTTTCCTGGTAATCCAGGAAGACCAGTCTCTCCCACAGAACCTTTGATACCTGGGTTTCCTGGATATCCAGGCAGACCAGGTTCACCCTAAAAACATGAATAAAGACAAAACTAAAATCTCTTCATGATGTTGATTGCATAACAATGGAATATTATTTATAAGGCTTTTATTGTATGCTAGAAATTCTATTAAGGGCTTTATACAAATTGCAGTTGTGTGAGATACATTTGTCATCTCCATGGAAAAATGAGAAGGCCAAAGCTCAGAGAAGTCAAGAGCCTGAAGTCTTCAGTAAGTAGCAGAATTAACATTTGGCCTGAAGTCTATCAGATACCAGAGCTCATGCTATTTCTGTGCTTTGTGGCTATATTACTCTCACTAATCCTTACCAATCCTATTAGGAAAATAGCATTGCCATCTGAATGTTCTAGTGATACTGTTAGCAAGCAGTAGAATTTGAATTTTGACTTTAGAACTTGTAGTGTTCATGAAAATATTCTTTAATGCATTGCACTGCTTAAGCCAGTAGCTACACTTGGTTCTAGTGAAAAGGCTGGGTTTTATCTTACCATGAACAATCCACCAATTCTTCAGTGGATATCTAATAATCGGCATCTTTCATGAAATCATTCTTGACAAGAAATCTATGTGGATCATGGGTGGCATGTAGCCAAAAATACCTATGAATGTGGCTCAACATAGTAGTACCAGGTTATGCTCTTAATTTTTATTTCCCTGATAACTAATTATGCTATTGAACATTTCAATATATTTTATTAGATATTTTCTTTACTTACATTTTGAATGTTATCCCCTTTCCTAGTTTTCCCTCCAAAAGTCCCCTATCCCCTCCCACTCCTCCTGCTCCTCAACCTACCCACTCCTGCTTCCTGGCCCTGGCATTCCCCTATACTGGGGTATAGAACCTTCACGGGATCAAGGGCCTCTCCTCCCACTGATGACCGACTAGGTCATCCTCTGCTACATATGCAGCTGGAGGCACAAGTTCCACCACGTGTTTTCTTTGATTGGTGGTTTAGTCCCAGGGAGCTCTGGGGTTACTGGTTAGTTCATATTGTTGTTCCTCCTACGGGGCTGCAAACCCCTTCAGCTCCTTGGGTACTTTCTCTAGCTCCTTCATTGGGGACCCTGTGCTTTGTCCCATGGATGGCTGTGAGCATCCACTTCTGTATTTGTCAGGTACTGTCAGTGCCCCTTGGGAGACAGCTTTATTAGGCTCCTGTCATCCTAAGTGTGGTAACCCAATCACAAAAGAACTCATATTATATGCACTCACTGATAAGTGGATATTAGGCCAGAAGCTCAGAACACCCAAGATACAATTTGCAAAACACATGAAACTCAAGAAGAAGGAAGACCAAAGTGTGGATACTTCGATCCTTCTTAGAAGGTGGAACAAATACTCATGGAAGGGGTTACAGAGACAAAGTGTGGAGTAGAGACTGAAGAAATGACCATCTAGAGACTGCCCCACCTGGGGATCCATCCCATAAAAAAACCCACTAAACCCAGACACTATTGTGGATGCCAACAAGAGCTTGCTGACAGGAGGAGCCTGATATAGCTGTTGCCTGAGAGGTTCTGCCAGTGCCTGGCAAATACAGAAGTGGATGTTCACAACCGTCCATTGGACTGAGCACAAGGTCCCCAATGAAGGAGCTAAAGAAAGTACCCAAGGAGCTGAAGGGTTTGCAGCCCCATAGAAGGAACATCAACATGAACTTATCAGTACCCCAAGAGCTCCCTTGGAACTAAAATACCAACCAAAGAGTACACATGGTTGAACTCTTGTCTCTAGCTGCATATGTAGTAGAGGATGACCTAGTCGGTCATCAGTCTGAGGAGAGGCCCTTGGTCCTGTGAAGGTTCTATACCCCAGTATAGGGGAATGCCAGGGCCAGGAAGCAGGAGTGGGTAGGTTGGGGAGTAGTGGGGGAGGGGGATAGGGGATTTTCAGAGAGGAAACTAGGTAAGGGGATAACATTTGAAATGTAAATAAAGAAAATAACAAAATAACAAATAAATAAAAAAAGAAAAACAATACTACACATAATAAAAAAAATCTTTGTGTCAACAGGCAATGTACATGTTGCTATGTTTCCTCAATGAATATTTACATTATATTTCTTTCAATACACTCTTAGAAGAACCTACCAACTTTAACAGTTTTAAAAGTTTTCCTAAATCCTGATGAAAACAGTGCACCATCATTCTAAACGCCTACCCCAGACATAGGTCTCTTCAAACAATTTACTACCCTCCTGGCAAGTAAATTTTAAACACTTCATAAAGATTTCTGAAATGAATTAAATTTACTAGCTTAAGCTTTATCTACTATTTACTGAGGAGACTATGTGTTTCAGAAAAAGATAAGTTTTAAGGAATAAGGAGGAGAGGATCCTGAAAATCAAAAGATCAGACCAGGAAACTCATGCTTCTCCATAGGAAAACAAAAACAAATCCAAGTCGATTTGTGCTTTTAGTAAGGCTAAGAGTGGCTTGAATACAGTGAAGCTGCAAATTTTTGCATTTATTCTACACTCAGCTTTGCTATGACTTTTGTAAGGTCCCTATGGTGTTTCACATATAGTTTGTGCAGAATAGGAATTCCATTTAGTATCTTTTCTCTTGCTAAAATTCAAACTGGCAAACTAAGTATGTTGACCAAAGTCAGCCTTTACTATACCTTAGAAATATTAGCATCTTCTCTTCCATGCTACAATCTATGTCCTTAAAATATAGCTATAGCTTGCGCTATTTTATAAGTAATATCAAAGCGAATGGGAAAGCTAATCTGTCTTTTTGCCTGAAATCTTAAAATTGAAGAGGCAATGGTAGTAGGAAAACCAAAAACAATAAATGGAAATTTTTTGATTGGATAGGACAAAACCTATATCCTTCTGAGTGGTAGCCCTCAGTTGGGAGTTATAGTCCATATCCAGTGATACATTTTTATTGCTCTAGCCACACACATAGATGATGACTACTACTATACTATAAGTTCTAGTTCTACCTTAGACCAAGAAAGGTAACAAAAATTTGTCAAGCTATACTATCCAGCAGGCCTGCGTTTAGCTATGTACACAAAGAAAATAAACTACCTTCACTCCTGTGCTTACCAAAGCTCTATTGAAAATAACTAGAATGTGTGTCCACCAACAGACAAATGAATAAAAGAAATGCTGCACACTAAACTACAAGTAAGCTCTAAAACAGCATGTCACTATGACAACAGGGATGGAGCCAGGGTATGTTATGTTCATTGAAATCAATTAGAGAAAGATAAGCTACGCATAGAATGCTGGTTACCACAGATTATGGAAAATAAACGCAAGAGGCTGGCAGAGGGTTTGGGCACCAAGTATGCATTTAGTGCCAGATAGATGAAATAAATTTACATGTTACATAGCACTGCATGGTGAACATAATGAATACGTCAGGAATTTAACACTATTTTCTGGACACAGCAGGATGGAAATTTTACCCACATGATCTTCAGCAGTTGTGACAGCATGTGCAAGATTTGTGCAAAATAGAGCCAGACAATAATCCCAGCATGGAGCATATGAGCATGGGGGGTGTGGACATGACGTCCCACCCCTTGCAATGGTGCTAGTGGCAATTCATGGAGGCTGGGAGAGGAAGAGCCAGCTTTCTTCAATAATGCAGCCCCTGAGAGGTTACCCATCAAGTTACCTATCAAGTATATGGCACATCACCCATGCACAAATAAACTCACTATTTTTTTTTAAATAACAAGAAATTGGTAGGAGATAATAGGAAGAAACAGGGAAGCTTATTTGATTAAAAATGCAACATGAAATTCTCAAACAACAAAAATAAAACTTAGGGAAACTATCTCCCCAATGTATACACACATCAAAACATTATGTTTTGTTATTTATTATTCTCTTATAAATGCAAAATGTAAATCAAAATCCAATGAAAATCAATGGATAAAGATAATTTAACTTAACTTTACGTGCAAAATTTTGCACGTATTAAATGCATACATACTTTCTGGATACAAGCGTGTAATCATTATATAATCTAAATAGAGTTACTGCCAATATTCTCTTTCTCACTCCTTCTTGTATGTGTGTGTGTGTGTGTGTGTGTGTGTGTGTGTGTGCATGAGTGAGTATGTGAGAGTGTGTTTGTGTGCATGTGCACATTTTGTAACAACAGTGCTTAAAAGAGCTGGGTATAGTGATGTATGCCTATAATCCCAGTAGTTGGAAAGCTAAGGTGTAGTAGGATATAGAATTCAAGACCAGCCTGGGCTACATAGTAAATTCTAGGACAGTCTGAACTACAAAGTGAGAGTCATATCAAAAACAGCAAAACCAAACCAAACCAACCAAACATAATCTACATAGCACATATATAAAATTAATCTGAACATTTTAAGATGAGTAATACTGTTAGCCATATGTACTGTATTGCACCAGAGATTGCTAGACTTTACTCATCTTGCTTAAATGAAGTTTTGAACATGCTGAATAACACTGACAGCTTAACAACTAATGATGAGAGAGTATAAAATGAGTGCTTCAGGTTTTCTATGTATTTAGCTCGTCCAATCAAGGGAATATTAAGTCAATAGGGGAAACTGATAAATCATACTGCAAGGCTGCTTGGCCAGGCCAAATAGTACTACAGAAAGTTTAATGCATGTCTGTGAAAGGTGATGAACATAGAGAAAACACAACACTGTATTTTTTGTTTGTTTGTTTGTTTGTTTGTTTGTTTGTTTTTCAAGACAGGGTTTCTCTGTGTATCTCTGGCTGTCCTGGAACTCACTCTGTAGACCAGGCTGGCCTCAAACTCAGAAATCTACCTGCCTCTGCCTCCCAAGTGCTGGGATTAAAGGTGTGCACCACCACCGCCAGGCAATATTATCTTTGATCACTCAATAAAAGATTATTTATTGAGAAAAGGGAAGGAATACATCCTTTGCTCAGAACATGCCTTGTCATTCTGTGGTTTGTTTAGTGAAGAATGAGAGATGAGCACAGTTAAAGATAAACTGAAACTTCTCAGACACATGATCAGAATAAGATTACCTTTGGGCCAGGAAGACCTGGAAGTCCAATGCCTGAAACCCCAGGCTCTCCTTTACTTCCTTTCTGGCCAGGTAACCCGGGAGAGCCAGGTTGTCCAGGAAATCCAGGAGGTCCAGGGGGCCCATCTACACCTTGAGGGCCTGTTGAAAATATGCATTGTATATTATTTGATAGTATAGGCTTTACTCATGTCAAACCTAAGATGAATGTGACCTAGCAGAACTATCTTTGGAAAAAATTCCACAAACTGAATATATATAATGACCCTCACACACAGGCTTACATAACAACCTATTTCTAAGAAATCTTGATGAAAGAAAAAAAGCTAGAGAACACACGTGCTTGTGAATTCTAACTTTCTAATGTCTTAAAATTCTGTTCTTCATTACTTTAAATATCTATTTGTAATGAGAGATATATACATTGGTTATTTGAGAGAGTGTCTTCCTCTGATTCTATCAATGCTCAGGGCTCATATACACTATCACTTAACTACATACCCAGAACTTATACTTAACATCTTTTCTGATAAAAAGAGGTGGGGGCCATGCCACAGGGGCACGTGTTCCACTATGTTCATAGTGGCCTTGTTTGTGATAGCCAGAAGCTGGAAACAACCTAGATATCCCACAACAGAAGAATGGATACAGAAAATGTGGTTCATTTACACAATGGAATACTACACACAGAAGTGGATGCTCACAGTCAGCTATTGGATGCATCACAGGGCTCCCAATGGAGAAGCTAGAGAAAGTACCCAAGGAGCTAAAGGGATCTGCAACCCTATAGTTGGAACAACATGATGAACTAACCAGTACCCCGGAGCTCTTGTCTCTAGCTGCATATGTATCGAAAGATGGCCAGTCGGCCATCACTGGAAAGAGAGGCCCATTGGACTTGCAAACTTTATATGCCCCAATATAGGGGAATGCCAGGGCCAAAAGAATGGGAATGGGTGGGTAGGGAAGTGGGGGGGGATGGGGGACTTTTGGGATAGCATTGGAAATGTAATTGAGGAAAATATGTAATAAAAAATATTAAAAAAATAAAAATAAAAAAAATTAAAAAAAAGCACTGAGGTCACAGTTACTATTTTAAAGTAATCAGGTATGGTATTTAATGAATAGAATAAGAATGAGTGACTGGAAGAATTTGTAGCAATTAGAAAAGTTTAGCATCTTACATCCCATATTATTTTTTCTTGCCACTCAACCCTGAGTTCTATTGATAAATCTATTATTCATCATTTGTGTTATTCATGGGTGATGTGATAACCTTTATTTATATTTCACTAGAATGTAAGCTAAAGAAATAAATCTACATATTGACAGAAAAAAAAAAAGAAACATGACATCCTGAATTTGCTGGCAAATGGATGGAACTAGAAAATAACATCCTGAGTGAGGTAATTCTGACTCAAAAGGACATGCATGGTATGTACTCACTAATAAGTGGATATTAGCCAAAAAAAAAAAAAAAGTACAGAATACCCAAGGTACAGTCTACAGAACTTAAAAAGATCAACAAGCTGAAATGTCCAAGTGAGCATGCCTCAGTCATACTTGGGAGGGAGAAGAAAGCAATCACATCACAAGTTGGGAGGGAGGGAGGGACCTGGGAGGGAAAGTGGATGGGGGAGTGAGTGGGGGCGGGGACCTGATCTGGTATTGGGTGAAGGAAAGGACTAAAGCCCTGAGGGCCAGCAGAAAGAATGGAAATAGGCAACCTCAGGAGATAGGAGGTTGGGGGACCCTCCAGAATGTACCAGAGACCTGGGAAGCAAGATACCTTAGATGAAATACTGAACAGTAGGGAGAGGGAACTTATAGAGCCCACCTCCAGCAGGAAGACAAGATATCAAGTGAGGGATGGGGTTGCCATCCCCCAGTCACATCTCTGACTCATAATTGTTCCTGTCTGAAAGAATAACAGGGATGAAAATGGAGAGGAACGTGAGGGAAAGAAGGTCCAAAGTGGACAGAAGCTGCTGACCCCTGTTGTTGAACTAGGGGAGGCTGAAAGAAGCTGAGGTGGTCAACACTGTAGGAGGACCAGCTGTCTCAATTAATCTGGACACCCCCTCCCAGATCTCTGAAACACTAGACCACCAAACAGACAGCATGTACCAGCTGATATGAGGCCCCCAACACACATGCAGTAGAGGACTGCCAGGTCTGTGTTCATTCAGAGATGATACACCTAATCTTCAAAAGACTGGAGGCCCCATGGAGTTTTAGAGGTCAGGTGGGGTGAGGGTTGGGGACATCTTCGTAGAGACAGGGGAGTGGGAAGGAGGTATGGGATGTGGAACAGTTGGAGGGTGGATTGAGGGGGATACAATATGGAGTATAAAATATTAATTAATAAAAATAAAATATTGTAAAAAGAGGTAGGGGATAAAAAGGAGGTTGGGTCATAGGTCAATTGGCAGAGTGCTTGCATTGTATGAATAAAGCTGTAGGTTCAATCTTTCGTACATTATAAACATGGTATAGTGTCAAGCACTTATAATCCCAGTAGTTTGTGGCTAAATACAGGAGGACTAGCTATGTAGCAAGTTCAATGATAGTCTGTTCTACATGAGACCCTGTCTCAAAGGAGCGGGAAATAGTGAATATTAATAGCACTAAATGACTTTAACTTTTTCATCACTCACCAGGAAAACCCATGTCACCAATGTTTCCTTTTGGTCCAGGAGGTCCTGTAAGTCCTGGTGGACCAGGGAGACCAGGATTACCCTTGGGACCTAGAAAAGTAATGTTGATAAAATTAAAGCAAATTAGTGGGACCATGCATTGCATTGGAAAAATTAATTACATTGCGTTATAGTCTACAGACATAACTTAGTACGAAATGAGCAATGTGTCCCTCAGAAGTCTGTTTAGTATCATACTACAATATAATTATGTAAATACAGATTTTTAAATTCAACCTCATAAAAATAAAGGCAATTTTATTGAGCATCTTGGTTCTTCTCCTAAACTAATTCCATGCATTTGATGTTCTGTTTGTTGCACATGTATAACTACCCACTTTCTGTTCTCACAGATAAATCCAATATAAGAATGTTTAATAAAACTTCAGCAGTAGGTTTGTGTCATGACAGAGCCCCACTATGATGAGAGAGAGAGAGAGAGAGAGAGAGAGAGAGAGAGAGAGAGAGAGAGAGAGAGAGAGAGAGAGAGAGAGAGAGATCTCCTGGGTTGATGAAGAGATGCTAGATTGACCTGGATGTGTTTGAGGATTCTACTTTGAACATCACAGGTGCTTGAGTTGAGCTGTGTGATGTCACTTAGACATTTACCACTGCTACCATAAATATGTTTTTCTTTTTCTTTCACAGTGACTTCCAGCTTTAGGTGGAGAATGCAAAAGATGTTGGGAAGAAATCAGGAGCGAGTCCATCTTTCTGACTCCTTCAAGATAATGTGGTATGTGAATAAGATGGCAAATAGTTGGCCTTCAGGGCTTTTTACTTCCTTGGGGATGAACTAAAATAAAACAGCTGAAAGTTTTATGAGAATTAAGATTAAAATGAGGATAAAAAAAACGCTGTTCATTGTAAGAGAATTTGGGCTGTAACAGACTACAAGGAGGGCTGTGAAACATTCATCCTTAAAATTTTTAAAAATTAAAATTACAATAATCTGTTTTACATCGCAGAATAATGGACTTGTCTGATATCAACAAAGAATCAAAACAAATGGAACAGGTGAATTATTTAGGCTTCAACCAGATAATTGTATTTCTTTCTATGTTGGAGAGTTTGTAATAAAATATAGCACCTTACATGAATCAGAGTTCTAAATATATTATGTTGTGAGCAAAATATGAATCTGAATAAGCAAAATAAAACATCCTATATATCTTATCTGTTAAAACTTGGAGCACATGCCAACAATTTTGTCAAGCCTAGCTGCACTTAGCATGAACAGATCTAAATCATCACTAAACTGTAAAAAGACACAAATACTTCCTCAGGATCTTTGTCAATCATCTAAGTACCATAGTGATGTATTTTACAGACCTGGGAGTCCTGGTGATCCTGGTTGTCCACTCAGTCCAGGTTGCCCTGGGTCTCCAGGTAATCCCTGGTATCCTTTTGGTCCTGAAAGTCCAGGAATACCTTCCAAAGACAAGCATAAAAATCAAGTTAGGCTGATTCTTACTAATAAATTAAATGATTTTGCCAGAAAGCTGCTTAATGGTTGAACTGTATATAAGTAAAATGGAGAAACTGCTGTTCTCTCTGTGTGTCTATCTCTCTGTCTCTGTCTCTCTTGGTGCATGTGTTTATGTGTGTATGTATGAGTGCATGTATGCGTGTCCATGTGTGTATGTGTGTGTTGGAAGGCTGTTGCACTTTAACTATTTCCCTAATTCTATGCTCTATGACAAGGTCTTTTTCTGACAGTCTAATTGATTTCCCAAATCAAGAAGATGAAGTTCCCAGGACAAATGAAAATGAAAAGACTACCAAAAAGATGCTATGAACATCAAGTTCAAGATGATGTCTAGGGAAGATAAAATGTTATGGATAAAAACGATCCCTGATAGAGCACTTGGGAGGGCAAGGATGCTCCCCAGGCTGTCTGCCACGTTCTGGGGATAATTTAGTAAACTTTCTTAGAATTGGCAGTGGTAGTTGCAGCATCTTTGCCTCTCACTTGATACAGATATGGATCATGAATTCTTAAGATGGCCTGGAGAATGATGGGGTAAGAACTATCCAATCATCAGATTTGATTCCCAGCACTTCAAACAAGAGCAACAAAATAATATTCAATGCCTGGCCCTACTTACCTGTATCAACAATAACACTGGCCAAATTGGTGATAATTTGATGTAGTATAAACTATTCGTTTCTTTATTTTTTTACTGTTTCCCCACCAAGAAATTCAGATAAGCCAAATAAAGTCAACTTTCTCTTTGTTCCTGTCTCAATGTCTTTTATCACTATTAACTCTACAGTACAAGTCAAGTATATTTTACTGTCCTATAATTTGCAAAGCCTGGTTGAAAGATGAAAGATAATAACAATAACCCCAGGAGCTGATAAAACTGCTCACTTGATAAGGGAACATGCCACCAAACCTGAAGCCCTGAGTCCAAACTTTGTAGCCCACATAGTGGAGTAGGAGAAGTATAAGTTATCCTCTGCAATTCACATGGGTACTGTAGCATATATATATATATATATATATATATATATATATATATATATATCAATTAATCACTCAATCACTCAATCAATCAATCAGTCAATCAGAATCTGGTTTTTAAAAGAAGAGATAACTAAGAAAGACATTTCATTTTTGTTATCCTAAATTTTACCTCTTTTGGTACTTTTAGAAAAACTTTAACATACAAAGTAATTTTAAGGAAAAATTTTATTAAATCATGCCCAATGTGAAACCCATAACATTTATTTAGACATGTGCACACACACACACACACACACACTTACAACTGACAGCAATAATAGAACACAAAAAGTTGCAAGTGCTTTTTCAAAAAGTATGTTTCTTTTCTATAGGTGCCATATATATATATATATATATATATATATATATATATATATATATATACATACATATATACGTGTGTGTGTGTGTGGTTTTTGATAAACCACATTATATTTCTAGCAAAAGAAACCAATATTTATACAATTTAAAACTTGCTGTATAGAGCATAATACTATTCATCATCATTTGGTTTCTAGGTGAATAAAATTAAAAAGAACCACCACAATTCCTAAATACCAAATTTGCTGTCCTCAAATTATTGTGGCTATATATAATTTTCTCTTTCTATGCTTCTGTGGTACTTCTGGAAACCTGAAGGTAGTTATTTAAGTCTATATTATTTATGAATGTATTTACTTAAGTATGCATCTACATATGTGTATATATACATGCTCATAGGTTCGTTGGCACTTGTGTCTTTCTCAGGTGCACACAGAGGCCCAAAGTTGAACTTGGATGTCTTCATAGATTGCTCTGCCTTTTGATTTTTGAGGACAAGTCTCTCACTGAACTCAAAAATCTCCCAGAGTTTGCTTACCCATGTCTGCCTCAAAAGTGTTCTGATTATAGGTATCTGCCTGTGCTGCCTATATATGGGTTTGGGGATCCAATCTCCAGTTTCATGCTTGCATAGCAAACAATTCACTTAGCCAACTACCTAGCTCCCCAAATCTGCTTTAAAAACCCCATAGCTCATGACAGGTATATGACAAAAAAAATATTCAAGCAGAAAGGTAGTCAACGAAACATCACAAATGAAATGAAAATGTTCACTACCAAAATGTCATATATGTAATTGACTTGTTAAACATAGTAACTCCAAGTTACTTCTCTGGTACTTAAAAATAAAATGTCAGGAGCAAGGGAAGATGGCCCAGTAGGTAAAGGTGCTTTATGGAAAGTCCAATGTACTAAGTTCAATCCCTGGAATTCACAATGTGGATGGAGAGAACTCACTTCTGAAAGTTGTTCTTTGACTTCTACATGTACACACACACACACACACACACACACACACACACACACACACACACACACACATCATACATAAATACATATATACATGAATAAATAATATGTGTAAAATCAAACTTCAGGAACTGTGTGTGAAAGAGCATTTGCTAGTATCGATATGACTCTGTTTGTTCGCCTGTAGGACAACTAACAAAATAACCTAAAAAAAAAATAAATCTAAGCTATGCAACAAATTTGTGAATATATCCATCCACTTACCTGGTAAGCCAGGCTCACCCTTTTCTCCTTTCGATCCCAGGAAATCTGGATGCATTGGTCCAGGAGGACCTGGAAGGCCAGGCTCTCCCTTACTGCCCTTTTCTCCTGCAGGGCCAGGGAGACCTGGCTGACCTTGCATGCCATCATCACCTAAAGTCAACAAAACACACCAAATTTCTTCATCCATAATCAATGCATGTAAAATTATCACATGTCTCATAACTTAGGTAAACTAAGCCTCAAAACATGTATCTAACCTAATGTCTGTCAATAAATTACTTGAGTGCATATATATTGATAAATGCAGGTAAAAATTTATCTCCTTTCTGGAATGTGTTTACAGACTCACAATAAGGAAAACCTGAAGTTCAATTCTCAAATTATGGCCTAAGCATTTACAATGTTTCAGGTATACAAATTAAGTATATCATCAAACTGAAAAGAAGACATTACCAGCTTCTGGCTATCACAAATAAGGCTGCTATGAACATGGGCCCCATGTGGGGGAATTGGGTTACTAACCCACAGTCAATATTTCTGACTCAGAACTGTTGCTGTCTAAAAAGAACTGCAGGTTCAAAATGGAGAAGAGACTGAAGATAAAAGTCTAGCATGGCTGTTCCCTGAGAGGCCCTACCAGCAGCTGACTGAGACAGAAGCAGATACTGACACCCAACCATTGGACTGAAGTCCAGGACCCCTGTGGTTGAATTTGGGGAAGGATTGAAGAAACTGAAGGGGAGGGCAACACCATAGGAAGACCAGCAGTCTCAACTAATGCAGATCTCAGGGAGCTGGTAGAGTCTGAACCACCAACCAGGAGCATACACTGGCCTGTTCTGGCCGCAGTGAGAGAAAATGCACTTAATCCACCAGAGACTTAAGGCCCCAGAGAAGGATGATGCCTGGTGAGGGGAGCACTCTCTTGGGGGAAAGGGGGAGGAGGAATGGGATGAGGAACCATGAGAGGGAGGACTTGAAGGGGGTCAGCAAGTGAAATGTAAATAAATAACATAATTTTTAAAAAGAATGTTTATGTGATTTTTTTCAAAAGTAAAGACAACAAACTGTAGGCATTTTATTATTATTAATGTCTAAAATAATAATAATATATTTTAAAATATTTTTCTTTTAAATTTATTAATAAATTTTATTCTTTAACAGTTTCATAAAAAATATAAGACACTTTCAATTAACACATCACAAAGAAACAAAATACTAAGCACTGTTAGTTTTAAAATAGAAAAACCAGAACCTGTACTGACAGAACCCAAGGTTTAATTTTCTTTGTTACACATATCTGTCAGTAAACTCCAGTTCTTACCTTTAAGACCAGGAGCACCACTCCTGCCAGGAATTCCCAAAGGTCCAGGTGGGCCTGGAGGTCCCATCATACCCATTTCGCCTTTGACACCTTTGGAAAATATCAGTTACTAAATTTCCTTGGTTTGGACTTTGGAAAGATAAGATAGACTTTTAAAGATATCCCTTGGAAAGCTATTTAGGAATGAAAGGAAGGCACAGTGAGATTTTCCCCTTTCTTACTGGAAGCTTAGCACTCACGCCTGAACAAAACGCACAGGTACTCACTGTGGTAACTGTTCTCCACAGAAGATAGCGCAACTCCCTAGACTACATATTAAGAATTCACCAACCAGGGTGCCCTGAAACTAACTTCTCTCCCTCTCCCTCTCCCCCTCCCCCTTCCCCCCTCTCCCTCCCCTCTCTCCCTCTCCCCCTCCCCCTCTCCCTCTCCCCCCTCTCCCTCTCCCCCTCACCCTTCTCCCTACCTCCCTCCATGCCTCCTTCCTTTCCTTCCTCCCTCCTTCCATCTCTCCATTTTCCCTCTGTCCCTCCCATCCTTCAAAAGCACGTTTTTATTTTCATTTTATGTGTATGGGTATTTCGGCTGAATATGTTTGTGCTGTGCAGCACGTGCATGTAGTACCCCCAGAGACCAGAAGAGGGCACTTGATCCCTGGACCTGGAATTACAGGGAATTGGGGGCTGCCTTGTGAGTGCTGGGAATCCAACCCCAGTTCTCTGAAAGAGCAGCCAGTTATTGTAACCACTGAAATATCTCTTCAGGACCTCATTTTTGTCTCAGGAAATTCTTACTTTAGGAAGCCACTTGCAATGGAAGGATGAAAAACAGATGAGAATGGGGCATTATGAATGATTAGATGTCACATGAGCTAAAGAATGCCCAAGTGTCAGAAAAGAGTCACCATCGAGTTAGATTCTGCAACTCTAATCATTCTTATTGGAGTCATTATAATAATATTATAATTATAGAAAATAATCTGTTAAAGGCACCCTTTGATTTCTGACCCACAGACTCTTAAGCAAAATGTTTGAAAAGTTACTTTCAACCATCACACTTTGGATCCTTTATTATATAGTAATATATTACTGGTACTATCACACAGTATAAAAAAAGGATAGTGCAAACACCAACGGAGTTTTCAATACTCATACATTTAACAGTCTTCCTTAATAGATAGTGTAAAGTCATAAAATTCAGTATGAAAATTATTTGTCAGTCATATAAATAGTAGTTTCATTGATTCACAGTCAGACAGATTATTAAACATTACCTGGAAATCCAGGGACACCTGCTTTTCCAGGGACACCAGGTGATCCTGGGGGTCCTATAAGACCGGGGGCTCCAGGGACCCCTGGACTACCTCTCTCTCCAGGGAGTCCTGGAACATCAAACCCAGGAGGTCCTGGGTCCCCCTTCTCTCCTGGAATCCCATGTAAGCCTAGTTAACAACATATTAACATTGTAAGTATTGATGCAGTCTCCACATTACGCATCTGGTTATTTTTCTATCAAAGAAGTGACGTGATCTGCAGATGATAAACTTAGGAGAGTGCATTACAGAAAATTTAGCCATCATGCATGTGAAAATGATTAATGAAAACCAAACTTTAACATTTTAAGTCATATTTCTGGAAGAGAGGTTTTGCTCAAATTATTTTGGTAAAACACAATTTTTAAAAAAATTCCAGTTAATTTTTGACTAACTTTTTAATTAAGTACAAATATCCTTAACCAAACCTTGAAAGAAAGCTCAATTTTCTGGTTATATTATTCAATAAATAGGAGCATAGCTTTAAATTGTCAAATTTGTAAAATTTTTGAATGCACACTCTCAATGTTTTTCTCCTCATAGATTGTTAACATCTTATGCTTTGCCATTCATTGGCCCGCTGACTACAGGTGGATTTTCACTGTTCCATTACATTACCAATTATTTGTGCATATCATGTTGACCCCTCTGAATGATTATCAAATAAGTCAATTTGCTTTGGTTTGATTTAGGCTTTGTCTTAACATGTTGTTTTAATAATGATACAATCAGTTCTTACTATTTTGTATTAAGTTTTCTGTTGCATTATCTCGTTTTAAGTTTTATATTAAATTAAGTTTTGTATTTAATGTTATTATTTGGTATTGCAGTTTTGATGCAAAAGAAAACAAGTATATTATATAAACTGGAAGTTTCTGTCATGCATTATAATGCAGGTTTAGCAAGATTATATAGTAGGGTTCTTGCTGATCGACCTTCTATGTAAGAATCAATATAGTTAAAAAGTGTTAAATTAATATTTTCTTTTGGTGATGATAATAACATTTATATTAAAAATGAATGTATATATTGAGAGTCCACTGAATATTTTTTATGCTATTTTTTGTTAATTGCTGAATACAATTGATATTAAAGTCTATGGCAAAGAAAATATTTACAAGCAAATACATGAAGGTGAATTAAAAGTTATTAACTAGCACTGTCCTGATATTGTGCAGTCTTTATGCTACTGGGGCTGGAAAAAGCAGTAGAGAATTAGAATACTAGATGTCTTGACAAAAAATTGCAAGGTATTAGATATAGTTTTAAATAAATATTACAATTTTATATTTTAATTCAGATGCTTGTTAACAGTGTTTTAAATTTCCATGCAGCTGTCATGTAAGAATTCAAAATGCTTCTACAGCATCATGTACTTTTTCAAACTAAAAGAAACAACAAAATACAAAAGAAGTGATAAAATCATTACACTGTTTTTTGTGAAATAACAGTTTTAAGTCAGTAATAATCAAAACTAAAAATCCATTTTTCTTCAAGATTCCACTTCTATGCAGGTTGGGCAGAGTGGTTTCTGTTTTTGTTTTTGTTTTTTACAAGAGCACAAATCTACTTTTACTTATTTACTCTCCATTAGTTTAAATCTGGGATGGATACAGCATCAAACTGATTCTGTGTAGATTTCTTAATAAAAAAAGACCAACCAAACACATATAGAGGATTCTGATACTCTCCAGCACCTGTTGCTGAAGATTTAAGTGGACCAATGAGGGTGGCTTGGGCTTTTTTGATGCCTTCACCTTACTTTGTAGACAATGTAGACAATGTAGACAATGGCCTCTGCAGGAAGGTTGCTTCGGAATTTGGCACGAACCATTCTACTGTTTCTGTGGGCCCAGTTACTTTTCCCCAGATCACTCTAGGTTTGTTTGGTTTGCCTCCAGGAGTCACTGTATTGGTTTTTGTTGTTGTTGTTTGTTTTGTTTTTTTTTCATTATACACATAAGCACATCTCTTATCTAAGTAGAACTCTGTTTCATCTCAGGCATAAACACCTGCAATTTTAAGAAGAGCCGTGTGCTCTCTTTAGTTCCAGAGACCTTACTTGTAGCCAGCAAAAATGGCCTTGCACCACAGCCTTCTAGACATACTTGCTGTTAGAAGTCCTGTTCCCAGCAGGCCTCCACAGGAGCCAAGATGGTGGACAGAGCTTGTTTTTGTTTTTGTTTTGTTTGCTCTTTTTTTTCATGAATGATGAGGCAACTATAGCAACCTTGTTTGAAACATGACTGCAAGTTTTCTTATGTTTTTCTTATGTAACGAATGCCAGGGGCCTTTAAAAAAATACAATGTGCCTTCAAATTGAGTTTTAAAATGGCGAACAAATAAAAATAGCTTTATGGGTGTTTTATATTGTTAACCACAGTTTAGAAACTCTTAAGGCAATAACCAACAACATATCTGGTGTCATTTAAGGTCAGAAAATACATGTGTTCAATATATGTGCATCTGAATTGTGTTCAACTTTCTGATATGTTCATACGAATTAAAAAATAATGTTCCATGTTTGTTTTCATTTTATAAACTATTACAATATTCAAAATAACAAAATGCAGGACTGAGAATGTCCCTTACTGTACCTGAGTAAATAGATAATGTGAATTCACTCAGAATCCACACTTAGTACAGACTGTCATGCAGATACACAACAGCCATGTGATTCTTTATCTATGGAGGCAAAACCATTAGCTGCATGTTACAAAACCCTTTCAAATATCTAACTGAAGAAAGAGCAGCTTAGCATGCTCAGTTACAGTTATTCCCAGTACAGGAGAAAAAAAAGAGAGACCCACTTTATTCTTTGGTCTGAAATAATAAGCACAAACGGATTGAGTTCTGTTTTTAAAACTCTGTATTGTTCAATGATTATATGGTAATGGTAAGTACAATTATCAAATTTCATGACTAGACTAAATGAATTTTTAGGTGAGCAGAAGGGGGAAACATCAAGTAATAAATTAGCTCTAATGTTGTGATCTATAGTTTACAATTTGATAATACACACACACACACACACACACACACACACATGGATTGCCACTTTAATCACATTACTGGAAGACAAACATATACACTGCAAGTCTTATAACAGGCACATTTACTGTAATCTTACCAGGTTGGCCTATTGGCCCTGGAGTCCCTGGTGGTCCTGGTGGTCCCTGAAGACCAATTCCTGGTAGCCCTGGAGGCCCTACTGGACCAGGTTGTCCATTTGGTCCAACATCACCTTTTTTAAATAGCACAGTTTACATGTTAAATATAACCATATTTTTTTTCCTTTTCTGTTAATCTTCTCTCATACAATACATCCCAAACAGTGGTTTTTGCCTCCCTCCACTCCTCCAGTACCTTCCCTTTCACCCAGATCCACTGCTCTTCTCTTTGCCTTCAGAAAAGAGCAGGCCTCCCTGGGGTATCAACCAAACAAGGTAGAACAGGATGCAATAAGACTAGTTTATCCAGGAAGAAAAGGAGAAGTAACTACCCAAAGCTGAAATCTCATTCATAGTTGAAGTCTTATTTAACACAAGGCCAGAAGTCAATGTCAGTGCTTGTCTTAACTTCTCAAAACAGCAACAAGATTATAATCTACTTCATACTGGATAACTCTTTGGTTATAAAAAATAGTGTTTAATCACTTCAGCTTTAAGCAGATAGATAGCAACATCTTTCTTTTTATTAACTTGAGGTTCTAACTGAAAATATGCTCTTGCCTACAATATTTTGACAGTTGATACTTCACTCTCTGAATTTTCTATCACTCACACTTTTCAAAATTCTCACATCTATTAGGATTTGCTTAGGGGTCGTTGAGGAACAGGAATGGGAGTGAACGTAAGAGCCAGAAGTTAGGAATGTCCAGAGAAAATGTCCAGGAATGTCCAGGTGTCTTCTATATATGACCGGACAGCTGCACTTAGATACTCAATAGTAGCTGCAGTTGCCTGCACACGATCAAATCAATCAATTGTCCTGCTTAAGGTGTGTGTGTGTGTGTGTGTGTCTATGTGCCTCCATTTCTAGTAGAGGAGCTATTGGTAATTTATGGCTTCTAGAGAAGTTAAAGTCAGTTTTCTTTAAGTGTGTGGCCTGTGGTATGTTGTTCCTGTTCTAATAGACATGAGTGTGAGATATACATATTGGACCTAGTGGGTTACTTTTTAAGATGACGTAAAATTGGAAGGCGCAGAGAGGTGAAGGATAGATCTTGAGGGCATTATAGGCAAGAGTCAGAAAACTACAGAGTATGTATGAATTTCTAAAAAAACTAATAAAAACATTGTATTGTTTGAAACCTGTTCTTTCATCACACACTTGGATGCATTTTGAGAAATGTGTACAGTTGTAAAACTGCCATTAAATCCAGATTTAAAATCATTTCACCAATCCTCAAAAGGATTTGTGATCAGTTGTTGATCCTTCTCCATATGCCAATAATCTTGTGACTACTATAGGTCTTATAGGTTTTCCATTTCCAGAATGTCACAAATGTAATCATGCAGTATGTAGCTTCTTGAGTATGTCTTGTTTTCCCCACTTAATGTGATGCATTTGAGATTCATTTATGTGTGGTTGTGTATACATATATCCAATCATTTTTAGCACTGTTTGTTGAAAAGATTTATTTTCCTACTGAAATTGACTGTGTAAATTTTTGAAAGATACATGTTGGGCTACGATTTACGTCAGCAGTAAGAACGTATGTTTAGCATGCATGAGGTCCTGGACTTGATTCCCAACACCACATATTGAATATTTCATTGTATAAATACTCTACACTGTGTTAGTCCTTGTTGTTTGATGGACATTTGGGAATTTTACAATTCTTGTTGTTTATGAATAAAGCTCCTATGAACATAGACTTACAGATTTTTTATGCAAAGCTTCAGAGTTTTCTTTAATAAATACCTAGAAATGAGTTTGCTGTTTCAGAGAGCAAGGCTGTTTTATTTTCTAATACACTGGCACAACATTTTCAAAGTGGAGAGAAGCTCTTTGGTCCTGTGCTGGAGATTGAAGTGACTGCACTGTTTGGGATTCTAACTAGCTGTGTAGAAGACTCTATTATTCTACATACTTGGCAATTTTTCTTCTTGAGAAGAAAGCTAATTCCTATAGTTTATCTATGTATCTATGTATGCGTGTATGTATGTATGTATGTATGTATGTATGTATGTATGTATCTATCTATCTATCTATCTATTTCACTGTTGCTTAAACCTATATTTTGCAGATGACTGTATTGAATATTAATGCATTTGCTTGCCATTTGAATGATTTGTGGGGCAAAATATAAATATATTTAAATTGTTGCCAACATTTTTCAAGTCTACTTTTAATTTTGGTAAATGGTTTCTGACTGTTGAGTTTTAAGGATTTGTATATATTATGCTTACAAATACTTTGTTAGGCACATAAAATGGAAATATTTTATTTTAGTGAAGTCCAAATTAGCAGTTTTCCATTTTTATGAGCTTTTGTGCCCTAGCAAACAATTCTTTGTCTAGGATGTGATCATAAAGATTTTTGTTCTATGCTTTCACTTAAAAGAAAACTGAATTTGACTATACACCAGTGCTTACACTATCTATGAGCTGAGAATTTGTTTTATTTTTTGAATCACATGGTACTTAATATTGATTATCAACTTAACAGGATTTAGAGCCAAGCCTCTAAACAGGCCTGTAGGGAATTATTTAGATTAGATTGTGGTGAGATGATCCACCCTAAAAGTGGCTGACACCATTCAGTGGGCTCTGGTCCCTGCTTGTGACTAGGAGAAAATGAACCAAGTACAAATGTTCGTCTCTCTTTGCTTCCTAACTATGGATGTGATAGGAAGAGCTACCTTAAGCTCTTGCTCTCAAGCCATATCCTTCTTGATGCACTGTGCCCTAGAACTGTGAAGGGAAAGAAATTCTTCTTTTGTCAGTTATTTTGTTGCATTGATGAGAGAAGCAGATGACATATCCAAAAGGAGAACTTGTAACACAAAAATGTCCTCTGCTAAATCTAAAAGATTCCCTTTGACTTTTACCAGAAAAAGTTGCAGTGCTTGCATTCTAGAAGCTTGAGGGTTTGAAGTTTTATGTGTGGGTCTACAATCTGTTCTGAGTTAAAATTTGGAAAATTTGAAGGGTCACTTGTTTTGTTTGCTTGTTTCATGATCACCTATACAATAATAGTTTTTGTACTATTTGTTAGAAGTTTCTTTTTCTATTGTACTTTCAATTTATGAAAAACATTTTTGTGAAGATAGAATTTACCTCAGCATATGCTTAGCATACAAGAGTGCTTGGATTTTATCTCCAGCTCTGCACACACAAAAAAATCAAAGACAATTCTATTTTTAGACCCATGTGTCAGTATGTCATATATTACAAGATATATTAGTCACTTTAAGACTGTATTAAGTCTTCAAATCAAATACTTTAAACTCTCTAACACAGGACTTTCTTAATTTGATTTGGCTACTATAAGGTGTTCACTTTTCCACATAAGTGTTTGACTAATTACAAATTTCTGCTGTGTTTTCCTTAAGGGTACAATTAGTCTATTTGAACAGAACTGCTGTCTTAAGGAAATTGGGCCTGCCAGTACATTGGCATAGTATATCACTTTATTTAGTTATATTTGGCTTATGACATTGGTATTTTGTACTTCTTTAACATATAAATACTGCAATTATTGTTAGAACTATACATATGTCAGAACATTATGATACTTGTTCTATTTTAAATATTATTTTTTTATCTAATTCTAGTTGGTAAACCTTCACTTTGTTTTGTATAATGGCCCTAATACTTATATTGTAAAATTAACTTTCTGTTCCAAAGGTTTTATGTAAGATGATTTTCTAAATGTAAAGTCAAATCATGTATGAATAGATAATTTCTTCTTTTTAAATCTCTATGCTTTTAATTTATTTGTCTTAACTTACAACAATGGCTAAATATTTCTAGTATAATGATGAATTTTCTGGCAAACAACTCTTTGTTGTATCCTATTTTTTAGAGGAAAGTATTCAGTATTTCACCATCAGCCATACTTGATTAAGTTTTTAATAAATGATATAAGACTTGTGATAAAAGAGTATATTATAAAAAGGAGCTTTGGAATTTCAATGTTGATGACAAGGCTTTTTTGCTTTTCTGAAACAGGACTTCCCACTGTCCTTCTGAGTAGCCTGAAATCCACCTGCCTCAACCCACCATATGATGAGTCTATAGGCTGGCTAACAGGTTTTCTTTAATTCATAATTTTCTAAAAGTATTGTTTTCAGAAATGGATGTTGAATTATATCAAATAATTTGAACAGTATTTCAGGTGCATAGATGTAATTGTTTGGACTGTTGAAATAGCAAATTATGCTGACTACTTCTCAGATGTCAAAGCAGCTTGTATTCTGAAGATCATGATGGTCATTAAAGTCATGCTAGAGTTTCTTTTTATATATTGTAACATTTGATGTGCTATTGTTTGGAAAAATTCTTACCTATTTGTTCTTCAGAGATTTTGGCCTATAACTTAGATATTTTTTCATTGTATTTTTTGTCTATTTGTTTATTTGTTTGTTTTTCTGCCTGGTTTTGATATTAAAGGAATTCTACCGTCATAACCACTGGGAAGTGAACAATCAACAGTATTCTACCAGGGAAGAAGCTATGTAGAGATTATATTACTGCTTTTTAGAATGTTTGATACAAATTCCCGAGATGTCTCCTAGAATTATTTTTGTACCCATCAACATAATGTCAACTGTATGTACTAATTAGATGAGGGTTGGAAGTAAAAACCACCTAATGATGGACATTATAGCATCACAATTTTCTATTTGGAATTTTGTATTTGCTTTATTTAAAAGAATTGCTGAAACTCTATAAACTTATTCCTGTACAAGTTTCCAGTCTCATAATATCAGTGGCATTTTAACCTGCATTAATGTGTATTTGGTAAATACTACGGTTTTAAATCAGTTACATGAAGTGCTTCTGAATTACTACTTAAATTCTCATTGAAATGATTCATATTTATAAATGGGGATAATTGACAACACCCAGCCTTCTCACTAATATGTAGGAATTTTTAAAAACAATTTAAAAATGTCATGTTATTAATAATAGTTTATAGTTTCCTTATAATTCTATTAGGCACATTTTTTGATTTTGAGAAATGAAGCATATTTTATTACTATCAAAAGTTTTTAATTTTAATATTTCCAAATAAATCATTTCATTTGTCATGGTATTTTCTTCATGATTTCTCCTGATTAAAATATCCTTTCAAAATTGTCACATCTTATACCTGCAAAAGACCTCAAATGAGATCATGAAAAAAGGTAATAAAAGAGGTAAACAGATTGCTCCCAAAGTTACGTTTTTAAATTCTTTCTTATTATAATTAAGTTGTGATATTCAGGCTTAAGCATATTTTCCATTTCATCATGTGTATTAACTTTTAAAATTTATTGCTGGTGTCCATACTGTTTTGAAAAATGACACACGAATTTATTTTTTATAGTTAAGTCATTGAGATTCAAAGTCTGATATTTGATCCAGCTATGACTAATCATTGAAGGTTTTGGAGACCTTGGTTCAGCACATACTATACAAGTAATTTACCATGGAGCATAAACTACAGCCATGTTGGGTAAGTTTTTTATTGTAGTCTGTTAGCTAAGTTTTGACAATAATATATTGATTCAGAACTTTATTGGCACACTCATCTATAAAAGTTACCATTGAGAAAACAACCATTATAGCAAGACTATCTACATCAGCAGTGGGTCATGACTCCTTTGTGGGCTACATATAAGATATCCTGCATAACATATATTTACATTGCCATTGAAAACACTAGCAAAATTACAGTTGTGAAATTAGAAACAAAATAATTTGGTGGTTGGGAGGTCACCACACCATGAGGAACTGTATTAAAGGGTCACAAGAGAAGTTTGAGCATTAGGAAAGTTGAGAACAACTGATCTAGATTTTTTTAATAATACAGAGCAACTTCGGAGATTTTTCAAGACCATAATGTATGCCTTTGTGTTTCTAGTGACTGAATTATTACAATGCATGGGATATGAATATAAATGCTGGACAAATGAAGGATTTCCATAGGAAAATACCCAAATACTAATTCTTCTAGAATGTTAAAAACTATACTTGAAACAGGACCCAGTGACTTTCGAATCTCATCATTGGGGCATGAAAACAGGAGAATAATGAGTTTACTACAAAGCTGGGCTACATAGAGAGTCCCTGTCAGAAAATAAAACCAAAACCAAAAATAATCAAGCAAAACCTTACAAACTCTATTGGGATTTTACTATTAAAAATATAGAAATCTTAAATTTCCTTCAAAACATCAAAGAAATGCATGGTAAAAAAGTTCATGCTTCAAATAGAGTCCAGACCATTTCTTCATAAAACCATGTCTCAAAACAGTTAGTATCTTTCTTAAAAAGACTATCAGTAGATTATCATTCAGAATATTTAATATGTAATTGTTACCCATGAACTTGAAAAAGATAGAGTGTTGGAAATACTACAACTTTGAGTAATTTATAGCCACTCAAATTTATTTAGTCAAAGATATATATATAGGCTTATTGAAAGAATTTTCTTAAGTTGTCTCAGACTATTTAGGGAATTTTCACAACAAAACCCATTTTGGCTAAAGTTAAGCTAATATATATATATATATACATACATACATATATATGTATGTATATATATATATATATATATATATATATAGTAATTTAATGAAAATCAATTCAATATGATTTGGGAATATAAATTTAATTTAGACAATTCTCCAAAATATTTATCATGAGAATTCTATTCTTTGCAAATTAAACAGTGAAATAAAATCAGCCAAGCTAGTTATTTTAAGCCTATTCCTTTTTATATTTAAAGATATCGCTGGGCAGTAGTGGCACATGCCTTTAATCCCAGCACTTGGGAGGCAGAGGCAGGTGAATTTCTGAGTTTGAGGCCAGCCTGGTCTACAAAGTGAGTTCCAGGACAGCCAGGGCTATACAGAGAAACCCTGCAACTTTTTTGATATTCATCAAAAAGGAAATTGATGATTATATAAAAAGATATTTAAATGGACAAATAAATGAGAAAGTATGCATAAAACATTCACCATAGAACATCAGTAATGGGTGTATATAGCAGTCATGGTATTGCCTTTTCTGCCTTATATATAACGTTTCCATTTCTGGGGTTGAGGAATGAACCCAGGTCCTTTCATATACTAGGCAAGTTTTCTAAGTTTTCTATTGTAGAGCTCCATCACTAGCTATTGCATCTACAGTATTTTATTTAAAAATCCTTTTGAATGAGGCAAAATATCATATAGAGGGCCTAAGCAGCAGGCAGATAGCTATTCAATGTATAATACTTTGTAATCTTTCTGTGCATTTTAAAACTTTGCAATGGAAATGGTTTTGTTGTTGTTGTTTTGGTTTGTTTGTTTGTGTTTTTTTTTTGTGTGTTTTTTTTTTGTTTTTTTTTTTTGGTTTTTTTTTTTTTTTTTTTTTTTGGTTTTTCTCTGTATAGCCCTGGCTGTCCTGGAACTCACTTTGTAGACCAGGCTGTCCTTGAACTCAGAAATCTGCCTGCCTCTGCCTCCTGAATGCTGGGATTAAAGGCGTGCACCACCACGCCCAGCTTGGAAATGTTTTTAAAGTATACTGATAAAGTGACTTCTACCAGGCTAGAAAAAGTCAGGAATTTTTTTTGTTTGTCTTTTTTTGTTTTTGTTTTAACTACAGTTGGGAAGGGGTTGGAAAGTGATTCATTTATTGTTGGTAAATAGCTCAGACAGAGAGACATTTCATACTACCCATAGATGTTCTTACCTTTTACTGAGAATATTAAGTTTTGCCACTCTAATCTGCTATTGTACCTGCACACATCTAAATAACATGTGTGGTATTATTTGTGTTCAGAAAAGATTGGCAAAAACCCATTCCTACAAGTAGTAACTGATAGTATACACATGTAATTCAATACTAGGTCAGTTATTCTTTCAAATTTAAATTACTTTGAGTAATTATTAAATTAAAAATTACACAAAGCCAGTAAATCAAAAGACAAGAGGCAATTATATCCTCTGTTTTGACAAATGAAAATAAAACAAACTAGTGGAATATAAACAAAATTAAAACAGTGGCAGACAGGCATCATGGGCTTTCCAGTGAGCTTGCTTATTACCCATAACCTTTTCCAAAGGTTTCAATATCAATGAAAGTTTAAAACAAATTGAGAAGTAGCAAGAGCCTCCATACCTTTTGGTCCAGGTAGCCCATCCAAGCCAGTGCGTCCTGGAGGACCTGTAGGTCCTGGGAAACCACGATCACCTTTTGGACCAGGTGTTCCTTTGAAACCTGGGAATCCTGGTGGCCCAGGTGGCCCAGGTAACCCAAATCCTGGCTCTCCCTTAAGCATACACATGACAAAACACAACGAAAAGTCCCGTGACTTTCCTGATGCTTACCATTTACTACAGAGAATTTAAAGAATTGAATACAAAGTAATATTTTTCTTTCATATTAAGAAGAGGATAATTAAATTAAAAAAGGATGGGTGTGTTAGAGAGAATATCTGGAAGGGACAGAAATAGGGTTTACTGAAGGCAAATTAAATGAGTTGGACTGTTTTCAAAGTACAAAAGTTAACTGAAAACAAGGGATTAAACAACACTCTACACAAGTGAGGGAATGTGAATATGACTGAGGATCAGATAATGCAAGGAATTAGTTTTAACATGATTTAAGTAGTATAATGTCATTGTGGTTTCTGCATACAATTTTCATTTAGTTAGATATGAATGGCAAAGCATTTGTAAGTGAAATGATGTAATCTTGAGATTTGGGTTAAATGAGACCACCCCCTTTCTGAAAAACAGGAAAAGATCAAGGAAGTGTTACTATAATCTTAGCAGTTTTGTACCTGACTGACGCATCTGTCAAAGTTCATTAGATCATTTCTTGGGCTTTCATGTTTATTTGAAAATGTTCATAATGAAAGAAAAACAAGCCAAAAGAGATGTAAATTTTTTCATGAGAGTCTGTCAGCTGTTTTTCCATGAGGAAAATAAGTAATAAGGATGAAATCCACTGAGATTAGATCATTTAAGCACAGAATTCAGGAAGAGGAGCTATAATTACATGCTGAAGGCTGACTGAAAAGTGATTAAGGTTAAATAAGTTACAATGGAAGAAATATAAAGGGAGTTATTTATTAGTAGTACCAAATAGCAGTGATTTGGTTTATATATATTTAATGGAATTGGAACAGAGGAAACAATACAGGAAGGGCTTGATATATCCAACACAATCTTACCAATCATCACACATGTAAAAGTATGAAATGGGTTACTGTTTCTCTACATAAACATAGGCCAAGCTGATCATTGGATTCTTTCATGTAATCCAAAAACCTAGCAGTCTAAAACAAGGTCAGAGACTTTGGATCTGGGTATTAAATTATATTAAAGATGGTTTGGGATTGGTTATTTTTAAATGAAAATATAGCTAAGTATTATCAATATAATAAAGACTTGGGACAATGTCTAAGACGAATAGGAACTGGATCTAAGGACAGTAGAAAAGACTGTCTTTATGAAAAAGGACTAATTTAAAATGTTCTAGACTGGAGCTGGAGATGGCTCAGAAGTTGAGTGCTCTTGTAGAGAACCCAGGTTCGATTCCCAGAACCCACATGGTAGTTAATAACTGTCTGTGACCTCAGTTCTAGGGCATCTGAGCCCCACCCCTGGCCTCTACAGTCACCACATCAGGCACCCATGTGGTGCACATATATACACATGCAGACAAATCACTCATACACATAAAAATAAAAAAAATAATAAATATATCCTTTAAAAAATTGTTTCAGACCTTTGGTCCTGGGGAGCCTGGTGACCCAGGAGGCCCATCTGGACCCATTCTTCCAGGGGCCCCAGGAGCTCCTGGAGGTCCCGGAATTCCTGGAAAACCTGTAAAATAGCAAGCCATTGTTTTAACCTATATAAAGAATAAATTTGAAGATAGGTAGTCACATTCTCATCTCCCTAAATGCATGCTTTATACACTGACATGTTAAAAGTCCAGGAGCATTCTATATGACCACTTAGAATTAAGCTTAATATTCATCTGAGATTTTCTCAATCAGCTTATCCTTCCAGTTCTACAGGGTAATTAAATGGCTGTAGAAGAAACTATGCTCTTTTGAAGTATATAACACATCAGAATTAAATATAGTGAATCAATGCCATACATAAATACAGACCTGCCCTTCTGCTTACATTGTGACGTAATGTGACAGAATGCTGAACATGTACTTCTACAGATGAGCTAGATGCAACTGTATGTGTTATATAAGCATTCACACATAAAATCAAATCTGTCATTTATAAAAAAAATGGTAGACCTAAGGAACTGTCATCACTCAAAGGTGCTCCCCTGTTATTCATAAGAATAAATTCTGGGAGGAGTAAAGCACAACTGTAGAAAAATAACTAAAAATATCAATAAATCAAGGGTGTATTTTATTTGCGATAAAATATTGCATATGTGTATAGTGAATCTGTTCTGATTAATAGAATCTATTAATTCAATACATATCTATGTACTTCTTGTTACACTTCCAGGAACTATTCAAGGCTCTAAGAATACAATGATGAATACAAATGTCATAAATCCCATGATGTTCTTTAGCATATGATTCATTTTGCATCTCTCAAATGTAGATAGTTTCATCACTAGACTGTTTTAGAAAATGAACTCCAGGTTCAGTGAGAGATCCTGTCTCCAAAATTAAGGTGCATATAAATGACTTTTCTTCTTTAATGTTTATTTTTATCATTTCAATTTTATGTGCAAAGGTGTTTTGTCTGCAGGTATGTACATGAACCAGGTATGTGCCTAGTGTCCTAAAAAAAACCAGAGTACAGCATTGAGTCCATTATACTTAGAGAGTTAAGAGTGGTTAGGAGCTGCCATGGAGATGCTAAGAATTAAACCCTTGTCTTCTGGAAGAGCAGGCAGTGCTCTTAGTCACTGAGCCATCTCTGCAGGCCCAATGTGACTTTTTCATTTACAGATTTTAAATGGCATATAAGTTAAATAAGTTAAATCTACTTTGTTTTATATTATGAAACAATAGTATCTTACTAATCAGGTAATCTACACTGCCCACTACCTCGTCCTACATACCTTTAGGACCAGGTGGTCCAGGAGGCCCAGTCCCAGGGATACCTGGTTCTCCTTTGCTACCTGGTATTCCTGGCAGGCCTGGTTGGCCTGGAAGTCCAGGATCACCTACAGAAAAAAAAAACAGCACTGTAAGAATGGGGAACATCCAAAAGAAAGAATTTCAGTGATGAAGTTGTTTTGAAATAAAATAAATTCTTTGCATACCTGGAAGACCCACTTCACCATCTCTGCCTGGACTACCTGGCAAACCAGGCTTTCCTGGCTGGGTTATGGTCTGGCCTGGATCTCCTTTAGGACCTGAAAACAAATGGAACACTCCAAGTGAGAATCATTTGCTTGACTAATAATAACAATCCCATTTTGCGTATTCTAGGAAGATAGCAAAGAGAAGGATAAAATTTCAAAAAAAAAAAAAGAAAGGAAGAGAGAGGGGGAGAGAGAGGGGGGGGAAGGAAGGAAGAAAGAAAGAAAGAAAGAAAGAAAGAAAGAAAGAAAGAAAGAAAGAAAGAAAGAAAGAAAGAAAGAAAGAAAGAGAGAGAGAGAGAAAGAAAGAAGAAAAGCAGATGATGCTTTTAGGTGCTTCCATGATTGAGGATGTTTGATAACTAACTTTAGATGCCAGGGTGACTAGATTAAAGGATATTTAGATAGCTGATGAAATAATTATCTCTGCTTTATGCCTATGGCCCATGATTCCAGAAGACATAGGAATTTAAATCAGTGCTTTAAGGAAGGAGGGTCTGCCTTTGCACAATATGGACCATTATCATCCAACAGAAGAGGATGTGGATAGTACAACAACAACAACAAAAACATAGGAAAAAATCTCTCCCTCCCCCCCCCATCTCCTCATTCATCTGGAACACCCATCTTCTTCCCTTGAGCATCAGAACATAAATTGGGATGGGATGGTAGCTCCATCAGCAAAGTGCCTGCTGAATATGAATAAAACTGTAGCTATAGCACCACATAACCCATATACTGAGGGTATGGAGGGAAGCAGATCCTTGGATCATACTGGCTAGCCAGCCTAGCAATATCAATGAACTCCAGGTTCAGTGAGGGACCCTGTCTCCAAAATTACAGTGCATGTTTTTGACACTCAAAACATATACGTAAAGGTAATACTATACAGACCAAGCAGGTTGCTTTTATGTATTTAGGAGTGTGTGTGTGTGTGTGTGTGTGCTGTATTTAGGAATGTACATGTAGGAATCCACACATATATAAAAGAACATTTAAAGTAAAGGGATTTAACTTTGAAAGAGAGCAAGGGGTTTACATGTGAGATGGGAGGAGTTAGAGGGATAAAGGTAAGGCAGAAAAAAATTATAATTATATCATTTTAAAAATATTAATAAAATAGTTATGTGCATGTGTTTCCCAGTTACATGGATACAACTACACTTACATATATTCAAGAACGAAATACAAATAACACTACAAACTTTGACTAAGTTAACAAGAAATCTCACTTTAAACAAAAACAATCTATTCCCTTCCTATAAGCATATAGATGGCTAGAGAAACACATTTCCCAGGAATTTTTTAAACTTTTTATATCTATCTGTCTGTATGTATGTCTGTCTACTTTTAAAATAGAAAAAACAGCAAAGGTAAACATACCTGGTAATCCCGGCTGGCCTGGATTTCCTGCCACACCTTTTATGCCTTTTTCTCCTATAGGGCCTGGAGGCCCAAAACCAACTGGGCCTGTAGGTCCCATATTTCCTGGGAGACCTGGTAAACCTGGGCTCCCAGGAGGACCTCTTTCACCCTTAAAAGTAATTCCACCCTGAAAATGGAAATGTTTAAGACAGAAAACATTGATGTAACAACTTCATGTAGATTAATATAAATGAATACAATCAGGGGCATGACTCAGCCATACGTATGCCTTTTAAAGTTATGCTATAACTGTGTTATGTTCTTTTATTGAATCTATGATTACTTACTTACTAATTACCTCCTTCAACAAATATTTCAGAATGCTATCTTCTAGTGGTATAAGCTGAGAAGATGAGTAAATCAAAGTCTCTGCTCTCAAAAATCTCACACCGTACCATGAGATGGTTATTGTCTATTTATACTATTAAAATATATTTATCATTCAAATATCCTGTACTGTATGTTGAATATAAAAAAAGACTGTTCATTTATGCTCAGTGTTTGGCTCTGTAGTATCTTAATCTGGCTGTACACACACACACACACACACACACACACATATATACATATAACAAATTGGTTTTTTTTCATGCTTAAAAAATTCCCACAGATGTTTAGAATAATGAATCCCTCACTGACTCCTAAGCATTTTAACTTCCTCTCCATCAAATCATAGTTAGTAATAATCAATACTATACTGAGTTAATAAGGAGTTTATAGAACTGCAGGAAAACAGTAAGGAAACTCTAGTATCAATGTACCATTTCACTGTAAAATCGTATTATTTTAGGCATTAGTATTCATCTAAGTACTAGGCTCCTTTTTTATTTTAACTTAGCAATTGCTTTTGGAGGGGGTAGAGAGTACTGAAAATTGAATTTAGGTACTTCACACAAACCCAGTACAAGTTTTACCATTGACATAGAAACTTCATCCTGTAAGAAACATTACTAAATGACAATTTGACATAAAAGCAAGAATATTAATCCAACTCACAGGCTCTCCCTTGGGGCCAGGGAGTCCTGGCAAACCATCCTTTCCAGGACTACCAGGTAGACCAGGAAGCCCTGGAGCTCCAGGGAAACCCAACTCTCCTTTGTCACCCTTCATTCCTGGAAGAGTGAGGACATCCCCAGGGTCACCCTTAGACCCTGGAAAGCCTGGAGCACCTGGAGGTCCAGGTATGCCCTGAGTTGGAAGAAAAGAGTGGGAGAAGAAAAAAAAAGTAAATTAGAATATTTTCTAACATTTTCCTCTCCAGTTTGCCCCATTAACCCATACAATAACATTTACCATACAAAGTAACGTATGAATTAAGGATAGCAAAGCATCCCTCAACTGAGGAATGGATATAGAAAATACATTTACATAATGGAGTACTACTCAGCTATTAAAAACAATGAATTTATGAAATTCCTAGGCAAATGGATGGATCTGGAGGATATCATCCTTAGTGAGGTAACCCAATCACAAAAGAATTCACATGATATGCACTCACTGATAAGTGGATATTAGCCCAGGAACTTAGAATACAATTTGCACAACACATGAAACTCAAGAATAAGGAAGACCAAAGTGTGGATACTTCGTCGTCCCTCCTTAGAATGGGGAATAAAATACCCATGGAAGGAGTTACAGAGACAAAGTTTGGAGCTGAGATGAAAGGATGGACTATCCAGAGACTACCCAACCCGGTGATCCATCCCACAATCAGCCACCAATCACAGACACTATTGCACATGCCAGCAAGATTTTGCTGACATAACCCTGATATAGCTGTCTCTTGTGAGGCTATTCTAGTCCTGGCAAATACAGAAGTGGATGCTCACAGTCATCTATTGGATGGAACACAGGGTCCCCAAAGAAGGAGCTAGAGAATATACCCAAGGAGCTGAAGGGGTCTGCAGCCATATAGGAGTAACAACAATATGAACTAATCAGTAACCCCAGACTCCCTAGGACTAAACTACCAATCAAAGAAAACACATGGTGGGACTCATGGCTCCAGCTGTATATGTAGCAGAGGATGACCTAGTCGGTCACCAATGGGAGAAGAGGCCCTTGGTCTTGCAAAGACTCTATGCCAGAGTATAAGGGAATGCCAGGGCCAAGAAGTGGGAGTGGGTGGGTAGGGGATCAGGGTGGGGGGAGGGTATAGGGGACTTTCAGGATTTGAAATGTAAAGGAAGAAAATATCTAATAAAAAAAGATAGCAAAGCATAGAGAGAGAAAGAATAAAATAAATTATAATTTAAACTAAATTTATATGTATCTGTTCATAAGTGAAAAATCAAAGGGCACATGGCATCTTTCATTACTTTGTGGCTCATAATAAAATTATCAAAGCTTACTGGCAATCCTTTCAGACCAGTTATCCCAGCTTGTCCTTTGTCACCCTTCTCTCCAGGGATTCCAAGAGATCCTAAGACACACATAGATCAGGTGAGCACTGAGCCTTAAGCACCCCCACCCCAATCACATGCATCTAGAAATCAGCACATCACAAACTTCGATTTTAAACAGAGAGCTCTACCACATTTAACTCAGATTCTTTCCTCTTTCGTGTTCTCAATAGGAGGAAACCAAAGTTTCTTATAAATTAATATTTAACAGCACTTACAGCACTGCATCCCCAGGTCTTTTCTAACTCCAGAGTACTCTTTTGCCAAGTTTGCAGCTACTAGAAACTGTGAGGTTGGGCATGAGTTCTTATCCCCATCCTACTGCCACTGGGAGAAGACGGGAAAGGAGCCTGCTTATCTTTATTTTCAGTTATACAATCTTCCTATATCTTTCCTAGCTCTTTCTTTGGTTGGTCATTCCTTAAGATTTGGTTTAAGAGATGTTTAGTACCAAACATTACAGGAGAAAAGTTACTGGAGCATCAGTTATACAGAGGAATCTTCACACTAACTGCATTATTTACAACGATGTTACTAGCTCCTAGTGGCAGCTAAGAAGCTTGCTTAAGGTATTTCCTAACTCCTAATGATTTTGTGTCGTTGATACATGTACTAGACTGGTAATCAGTCTGGAGTCTATCATCAGCCTGGACACACATTTTCTATATAAACTCAAGAATATGCAATATTAGCAATATGTAAAGAGCTAAAGGAATGGAATGGTTGTGATTCTGAAAAATGATTCAAAATTAGGAGGGAAGCCATATATGTACCAGGAATATTGGCAGTTGGTTGCCAGAAGTTTAATAGAAACCTTGTTCCTTAATGACAATATGAAATATATCCCCAATGACTCTGCATCTGGAAACCATACTCATGGTCCAGAAAGTATGAATATTCTCCCTAGTTTTCTAGAACAAAATTCTGACTCTAAATGTTTCAGTTTTGAGACAATGTAATTCTTTGAATAATACCAAATACTGTGATAGAGAATGTTGGTGGCTTCCAGTTACATACAGAAGGGCAATTTATTTCATAAGAGAGGCATTTCATACTCAAAAATTTCTAGACATAAGTGACTAGCTAAAAATGGCAAACTACCATCATAAAACAATTAGCACACTCAAAAGAACCAAAGTATTTTAAAAGATTGACTATATGAAGGATATTTTACCTGGAGGACCTGGGAGACCTGGTAAACCAGGTTGGCCTGGAGGCCCTGAAATGCCAGTTCCAATACAGTTGAAGCAAGTATCACCTTTGTCACCTGGCCAAAAAAAATATTATTGGAAGGATTACTTAAACTTTCTTTTGATGGGATTCTAAAGAAGTCAGCTGTAGGGAATAATAGCATTCCTACCCAACACTGTGATTAGAGAAGCCTGTCTAAAATTAAATTTTAGACAAATACTGAGTGCCTAGTATATATAAAGAACAACTTTAAGCATTTGTGACATAGTAATATAGAAAATAGACAAAATTCCATGGTTTTGTGGAGCTAACTTCCTACCAATAAAAATAATAAACAGTAAAGATGACAAATTATTAAATTATATATTAAATAGTTTAATACAGTGTTAAATCCAGTAAGCTTTTAATTGTGTATTAAAATACATTTGTAGAGGGAAAATGGAGTTAGGTGTGACTGAGTGTGTGCTGGGGAGGCTTAGGTGGGAGAAAGATTTTAAATAGGGTTAGGTCAGGATAGATCTCATTGACAAGATATCTACATAAACAAAATGAAAGGCATGGCATTTGCATAAGAAGTATAGCATATATATGCTACATATAGGCAATGAATGGCCCATAGATCAGTCTTCTGAAGTGGAATAAGGAAGTAGGACCAAGTTATAGATTTTTAATGGAAATGAATGGCTTATGGTGAAACATACAAGCCACATTAACATGTAGCTTTCACTGTGATTTACATGAAAAGCAGGTGGGTATTTAACAGAAGAGCCATCATTATAACAGACTCTATTTTCCCAGAAGCAGACTTAAAATAATGAATTGCACATTCATATGTTAGGCATATACCACTAGTTATTTGCTCTTTAATACTACAAGGGAATTCATGACCAAACTATATATTTTGCTTAAATATTTACAAACTATCCTACCCTACTCTACGTCTATCACCCTAGAAGAATTTGTGGCAATCTTACAAGTCTAGCTATATCATCTACCCTTACTTGGTAAGCGATTCATATTATTTACTTATTTAATTTTTCATACAGTTTTTTTTAAAGATTTATTGATTATATGTAAGTACACTGTAGCTGTCCTCAGACACTCCAGAAGAGGGCGCCAGATCTCGTTACAGATGGTTGTGAGCCACCATGTGGTTGCTGGGATTTGAACTCCGGACCTTCGGAAGAGCAGTCGGGTGCCCTTACCCACTGAGCCATCTCACCAGCCCCCATACAGTTTTTTTTTGTTTAGTTTTTCAAGCCAGGGTTTCTCTGTATAGCACTGGCTGTCCTAGAACTCCCTCTGTAGGTCAATATGGCCTCGAACTCAGAAATCTGAATGCCTCTGCCTCCAAGTGCTGGGATCAAAGGTGTGTGCCACCACTGCCCGGCTCATACAGCATATTTTGATCATATTCTTTTCCCTAACCCAACTCCTGTATACCACACATGAATCCTCCTTTTCAAAATTTTAGGATAGTCTGGATTTTTTGCATTAATTAATTTTAAGAAAACAACTCTCATTATTAATTGACCAAATGAAACACTCCTCTATTTGGTAGTATTTCACAAGATTTCAGGTGTCAAACAATATTGACTCAAAAGTACCCCATAAATACCTACACATGCATTCCTTCAATGACTTCTCTCACCATCATCTTACAACTTAATTTTCTTCATCTACATGAAGTTCCTCCAATTTTCTAGGATTTTCAACTAGAATGAAGTTACTTATTAATAAACTAATAATTAAAAATATAGCTTCAAATTTTCTAGAATTAATCTAGTTAAGAAATCAGTTCCTCAAATCATCTAGATATCCAAACATAAACACTTGATAATTCCCATTGAATAAAAAATAAATAATTAAATAGTTAAAAGATAAATAATTATACTTAATTCATTAATAGAAGTATCTTTATTTTTAATTCTTCTTATTATTTATTGCTTGAGCATTACTATTATTACTTGAGCAATCTCGATTATCATAAAAATACAAGACCAAGAATCCCACTGTAATTCAAATTCCAGTGTTATAACACAGTCATATATCTATTGCATCTTAATCAAGATCTCTTTCTTCACCTTCATGACTTATTAAATTTCTTTTTTAATTAGGTATTTTCTTTATTTACATTTCAAATGCTATCCCAAAACTCCCCCATACCCTCCCCCCCCCCACTCCCCTAAACACACACTCCCACTTCTTGGCCCTGGTGTTCCCCTGTATTGGGGCATATAAAGTTTGCAAGACCAAAGGGCCTCTCTTCCCAATGATGGCCAACTAGGCCATCTTCTGATATATATGCAGCTAGAGACACGAGCTCTGGGGGTACTGGTTAGTCCATATTGTTGTTCAACCTATAGGGTTGCAGAACCCTTTAGCTCCTTGGGTACTTTCTCTAGCTCCTCCATTGGGGGCCCTGTGTTCCATCCAATAGCTGACTTTAAGCATCCACTTCTGTGTTTGCCAGGCACCAGCATAGCATCACAAGAGACCACTATATCAGGGTCCTTTCAGCAAAATCTTGCTGGCCTATGCAATGGTGTCTGCGTTTAGAGGCTGATTATGGGATGGATCCCTGGATGAGGCAGTCTCTAGATGGTCCATCCTTTCTTCTCAGCTCCAAACTTTGTCTCTGTAACTCCTTCCATGGGTGTTTTCTTCCCAATTCTAAGAAGTGGCAAAATGACCACACTTTGGTCTTCTTTCTTCTTGAGTTTCATGTGTTTTGCAACTTGCATCTTGGGTATTCTAGTCTAATATCCACTTATCAGTGAGTACATATCATGTGAGTTCTTTTGTGATTGGGTTACCTCACTCAGGATGATGCCCTCCAGGTCCATCCATTTGCCTAGGAATTTCATAAATTCATTCTTTTAATAGCTGAGTAGTACTCCATTGTGTAAATGTACCACATTTTCGGTATCCATTCCTCTGTTGAGGGACATCTGGGTTCTTTCCAGCTTCTGGCTATTATAAATAAGGCTGCTATGAACATAGTGGAGCATGTGTCCTTCTTACCAGTTGGAACATCTCTAGATATATGCCCAGGAGAGGTAAAGAGGGATCCTCTGGTAGTACTATGTCCAATTTTCTGAGGAACTGCCAGACTGATTTCCAGAGTGGTTGTACAAGCTTGAAATCCCACCAACAATGGAGGATTGTTCCTCTTTCTCCACATCTTTGCCAGTATCTGCAGTCACCTGAATTTTTGATCTTAGCCATTCTGACTGGTATGAGGTGGAATCTCAAGGTTGTTTTGATTTGCATTTCCCTGATGATTACGGATGCTGAACATTTTTTCAGGTGCTTCTAAGCCATTTGATATTCCTCAGGTGAGAATTCTTTGTTTCGCTCTAAGCCCTATTTTTTAATGGGGTTATTTGATTTTCTGGGGTCCACTTTCTTGAGTTCTTTATATATATTGGATATTAGTCCCCTATCTGATTTAGGATTGGTAAAGATCCTTTCCCAGTCTGTTGGTGGCCTTTTTGTCTTACTGACAGTGTCTTTTGCCTCACAGAAGCTTTGCAATTTTATGAGGTCCCATTTGTCGATTCTTGATCTTACAGCCATTGCTGTTCTATTCAGGAATTTTTCCCTTGTGCCCATATCGTCGAGGCTTTTCCCCACTTTCTCCTCTATAAGTTTCAGTGTCTCTGTTTTTATGTGGAGTTCCTTGATCCACTTAGATTTGACCTTAGTACAAGGAGATAGGAATGCATCAATTAGCATCCTTCTACATGATAACCACCAGTTGTGCCAGAAACATTTGTTGAAAATGCTGTCTTTTTTCCACTGGATGGTTTTAGCACCCTTGTCAAAGATCAAGTGACCATAGGTGTGTGGGTTCATTTCTGGGTCTTCAGTTCTATCATTGGTATAATTGTCTGTTGCTATACCAGTGCCATGCAGTTTTTATCACAATTGTTCTGTAGTACAGCTTTAGGTCAGGCATGGTGATTCTACCAGAGGTTCTTTTATCATTGAGAAGAGGTTTTTTGTTTTTTGGTTTTTTGTTTGCTTTTGTTGTTGTTGTTGTTGTTGTTTGTTTGTTTGTTTTTGTTTTTTTGTTTTTTTTGTTTTTTTTTTGCTATCTTAGATTTGTTTTTTGTTTTGGTTATTCCAGATGAATTTGCAAATTGCCCTTTCTAATTAATTGAAGAATCGAGTTGGAAGTTTGATGGGGATTGCATTGAATCTGTAGATTGCTTTTGGCAAGATAGCCATTTTTACTATATTGATCCTGCCAATTCATGAGCATGGGAGATCTTTCCATCTTCTGAGATGTTGATTTCTTTCTTCAGAGACTTGAAGTTCTTATCATACAGATCTTTCACTTCCTTAGTTAGAGTCACACCAAGGTATTTTATATTATTTGTGACTATTGTGAAGGGTGTTGTTTCCCTAATTTCTTTCTCAGCCTGTTTATTCTTTGTGTAGAGAAAGGCCATTGACTTGTTTGAGTAAATTTTATATCCAGCTACTGCACTAAAGCTGTTTATCAGGTTTAGGTGTTCTTTGATGGAATTTTTTGGGTCACATATATACTATCATATCATCTGCAAAAAGTGATATTTTGACTTCTTCTTTTCCAATTTGTATCCTCTTGATGTCCTTTTGTTGTCGAATTGTTCTGGCTAGAACTTCAAGTACTATATTGAATAGGTAGGGAGAATGTGGACAGCCTTGTCTAGTCCCTGATTTTAGTGGGATTGCTTCCAGCTTCTCACCATTTACTTTGATGCTGGCTACTGGTTTGCTGTAGATTGCTTTCATCATGTTTAGTTATGGGCCTTGAATTCCTGATCTTTCCAAGACTTTTATCATGAATGGATTTTTTCAAATGCTTTCTCTCCATCTAACGAGATAATTATGTGGTTTTTGTCTTTGAGATTGTTTATATACTGGATTACGTTGATAGATTTCCATATATTAAACTATTCCTGCATCTCTGGAATGAAACCTATTTGGTCAGGATGGATGATCGTTTTGATGTGTTCTTGGATTCAGTTAGGGAGAATTTTATTGAGTATTTTTGCATCGATACTCATAAGGGAAACTGGTCTGAAGTCCTCTATCTTTGTTGGGTCTTTCTGTGGTTTGGGTATCAGAGTAATTGTGGCTTCATAGAATGAATTGGGTAGAGTACCTTCTGTTTCTATTTTGTGGAATAATTTGAGAAGAACTGGAATTAGATCTTCTTTGAAGGTCTGATAGAACTCTGCACTAAACCCATCTAGTCCTGGGCTTTTTTTGACTGGGAGACTATTAATGACTGCTTCTATTTCTTTAGTGGATATAGGACTGTTTAGGTAATTAATCTGATCATGATTTAACTTTGGTACCTGGTATCTGTCTAGAAATTTGTCCATTTCATTCAGGTTTTCCAGTTTTGTTGAGTATAGCCTTTTGTAGAAGGATCTCATGGTGTTTTGGATTTCTTCAGGATCTGTTGTTATGTCTCCTTTTTCATTTCTGATTTTATTAATTAGGATGCTGTCCCTGTGCCCTCTAGTGAGTCTGGCTAAGGGTTTATCTATCTTGTTGATTTTCTCAAAGAACCAGCTCCTCATTTGGTTGATTCTTTGAATAGTTCTTCTTGTTTCCACTTGGTTCATTTCACACCTGAGTTTGATTTCCTGCTGACTACTCCTCTTGGGTCAATTTGCTTCCTTTTGTTCTAGAGCTTTTAGGTGTGTTGTCAAGCTGCTAGTGTGTGCTCTCTTTAGTTTCTTTTTGGAGGCACTCAGAGCTATGAGTTTTCCTCTTAGAAATGATTTCATTGTTTCCCATAAGTTTGGATATGTTGTGGCTTCATTTTCATTAAACCTTAAAAACTCTTTAATTTCTTTCTTTATTCCTCTCTTGACAAAGGTATCATTGAGGAGAGTATTGTTCAGTTTCCACTTGAATGTTGGCTTTCTGTAATTAATGTTGTTATTTAAGATCAGCCTCAGTCCATGGTGATCTGATAGGATGCATGGGACAATTTCAATATTTTTGTATCTGTCGAGTCTTGTTTTGTGACCAATTGTATGTTCAATTTTGGAGAAGGTACCATGAGGCTGAGAAGAAGGTATATCCTTTTGTTTTAGGATAAAATGTTCTGTAGATATCTGTTAAATCCATTTGTTTCATAACTTCTGTTAGTTTCCCTGTGTCTTTGTGTAGTTTCTGTTTCCACAATCTGTCCATTGATGAAAGTGGAGTGTTGAAGTCTCCCACTAATATTGTGTGAGGTGCAATGTGTGCTTTGAGTTTTACTAAAGTTTCTTTAATGAATGTGGCTATCCTTGCATTTGGAGCATAGATATTCAGAATTGAGAGTTCATCTTGGAAGATTTTACCTTTGATGAGTATGCAGTGCCCCTCATTGTCTTTTTTGATAACTTTGGGTTGGAAGTTGATTTTATTCCATATTAGAATGTCTACTCCAGCTTGTTTCTTCAGACCATTTGCTTGGAAAATTGTTTTCCAGCCTTTCACTCTGAGGTAGTTTCTGTCTTTTTCCCTGAGATGGGTTTCCTGTAAGCAGCAAAATATTGGCTCCTCTTTGTGTAGCCAGTCTGTTAGTCTATGTCTTTGTATTGGGGAATTGAGTCCCTTGATATTAAGAGATATTAAGGAAAAGTAATTGTTGCTTCCTATTATTTTTTGTTAGAGTTGGCATTCTGTTCTTGTGGTTGTCTTCTTTTTGGTTTGTTGAGGGATTACTTTCTTGCTTTTTCTAGGGCGTGATTTCTGTCCTTGTATTGTTTTTTTTTTTCTGTTATTAGTCTTTGAAGGGCTGGATTCGTGGAAAGATATTGTGTGAATTTGGCTTTATCAGGAACACTTTGGTTTCCCCATCTATGGTAATTGAGAGTTTGGCTGGGTATAGTAGCCTGGGCTGGCATTTGTGTTCTCTTAGGGTCTGTATAAAATCTGTCCAGGATCTTCTGGCTTCATAGTCTCTGGTGAGAAGTCTGGAGTAATTCTAATAGGCCTGCCTTTATATGTTACTTTACCTTTTTCCCTTGCTACTTTTGATATTTTGTCTTTATTTAGTGCATTTGTTGTTCTGATTATTATGTGTCAGGAGGGATTTCTTTTCTGGTCCAATCTATTTGGAGTTCTGTAGTTTTCTTGTATGTTCCTGGGCATCTCTTTTTTTAGGTATGGATAGTTTTCTTCTATAAGTTTGTTGAAGATATTTGCTGGCCCTTTAAGTTGAAAATCTTCATTCTCATCTACTGCTATTATCTGTAGGTTTGGTCTTCTCATTGTGTCCTGGATTTCGTGGATGTTTTGAGTTAGGATCTTTTTGTATTTTGCATTTTCTTTTATTGTTGTGTCCCTGTTCCCTATGGAATCTTCTGCACCTGAGATTCTCTCTTCCATCTCTTGTAGTCTGTTGCTGATGCTCATGTCTATGGTTCCTGATTTCTTTCCTAGGGTTTCTATCTCCACAGTTGTCTCCCTTTGGGTTTTCTTTATTGTTTCTATTTCCATTTTTAGATCCTGGATGGTTTTGTTCAATTCCATCTCCTGTTTGGTATTGTTTTCCTGTAACTCTCTAAGCCATTTTTGTGTTTCCTCTTTAAAGGTTTCTAGCTATTTACCTGTGTTTTCCTGTATTTCCTTCTTAATGTCCTCCATCATCATCATAAGAAGTGACTTTAGATCCATGTCTTGCTTTTCTGGTGTGATGCTGTATCCAGGACTTTTTCTGGTGAGAGTGTTTGGTTCTGCTGATGCCAAGTAACTTTGGTTTCTATTGCTTCTGTTCTTACGCTTGCCTCCTGTCATCTGATTATCTCAAGTATTTGCTGTCCTCAATATATCTGATTGGTGCCTATCCTTCCTATAATCCCAGTTGATTCAGGACTCCTCAGAGTCCAGCTTTCTCTGTGATCCTTTGCTTGCGGGCTCCTGTGAACCTGAGATTCTGGTTATGTCAGAGTTCTTGGCAGTCAAGTTCCTCTGAGACCCTGAAATACTGGTATGACCAAGCTCCTTTTATCCTGTGATCCTGTTGTCAAAGATCCTGGGCATGTTACAGTTCCTGAAAGTGGTGTCTCCTTTGAGGAGTGTGGAGCTGTCTGGTCAGTGGTCTGAAGATCACGTGGAGAATCCTCTAGGGACCGTGGGGGGTCTGCCAACTCTGAGCACAAGGTGACCAGGTAGTGGCGCCAACCGGAAGGGACTTGTGACCCTGGTCAGGCTGGTTTTCTGCTTCCCTAATGCTGTCTCAGGTCCCGTGTGATTGGATTGGAACAGAAGTTGTGTTCCACTCACCAGTGGTCCTAAGATCATGTGGAGAGACCTCTAGGGACCTCTAGGGACCTCTAGGGACCTCTAGGGACCAGTGGTTCTAAGATCATGTGGAGGACACTCTAGGGACCTTGGGGGTGTCCACTGACTCCGCGCCCAAGGTGACCCGATGCTGGTGCTGACCAGAAGGGAATTATTCAGTTTCTAATATTATCAAATTCAACAAAAAACCCTACCTCATAATTTGTTAGTAATACAACTCTAATTAACTCTATCAAAAGCCACCATTAATACCTTCAATAATTCAATTAGTGTATCACAGGTCTGAATGTTTTTCTACTGATACTGCTATATTATAGGCAAATGCTAGCATCACTCCTAAAAAAAAATACAAACTAATGCCACAAAAGACCCAATCAAATCTTAATATAATCCCAAACTCAACTCTACCACTTAACACTAACTTCAGTCTACCATAAATAGGTAGAAATGTAAAAAACTCTTACAAAACAAAACAAATGTAAATAATCATGTACATTAGAATTTCCATGTAAAATTAAAGCAAGACTAATGGCAATAGAAAACCATTGTTATTTTTCAACTCTAGTGACCAAAATTGCTCCCTTTGTCATTAATATTATTAGCCACTTATATGTTGATTTCCAGCCCCAACCAATTTCATCAAGACAAAAATATACTCTTACAAGGCAGCTGCATTATACTACTAACTTATTACCACAGTCCTCTATGTAGTAATATATTGTACATTAGATAAAATGGTTACATTTTCATCTGTCATGTCTGTCTGCTGGATGACTTATCCAGCATTTTTATTCAAATAGAGCCTCTATATTTTTCATCGGCTTGTTTTTCTTCCCGTGAAGAACAAGGTTTATACTATGGTAATTAACTTTCCTGGAAATACTAGGTAAGAATTTTTTAATCAAAACTCTTAGGGAAACAGGAGGCCACTCAGACTACCAGGCTGTAAGAACAAACAGTAACTATAATAAGTTAAGAAGGTACTGCCTGGGCACAAATGTAAGTATCTCTGAGTATGTGGTGACATAGATCTTTGAGAGTGTTTGCTATTATTTTGTCAATGAAGAAGGAAATAAGTTAAGAATCTTAAAGTGATAATTACCTATAAGTATAAAAAGAGAAATGAAGGCCAGGCAGTGGTAGTGCACGCCTTTAGTCCCAGAACTTGGGAGGCAGAGGCAGGCGGATTTTTGAGTTGGAGGCCAGCCTGGTGTACAAAGTGAGTTCCAGGACAGCTAGGGCTATACAGAGAAACCCGGTCTTGAAAAAACCAAGAGAGGGAGAGAGAGAGAGAGAGAGAGAAAGAGAGAGAGAGAGAGAGAGAGAGAGAGAGAGAGAGAGAGAGAGAGAGAGAGGCGCTAAACCTTAGTTCCAAACAAATAAAAGAAAGTGAGGAAATAAATGTGTCAAGCTTAATAATAGAGTTGATTTCAATGAGTGGTCATGTTAATTTAAGGTAAATTAAGAGGAAAGAAAATATACCATTAAGCTATGGCTAATCTAAAGTAGGTCTCAATGGGAGGTGTGCTGGAGTCAAGTTATTAGAAGTTGTAAGCTAAAAAGAGCTGAGATATGAAACCAACATTACAAAAATATACACTATTTTTAAGGAGATGATATGGGAATAGCTTTCTTAAGATAGAAGTTAGATGCAGGGCATTCCACTAATGATGTTAAAGAATGAGAAGATGTTTGGGATCAAACCTTTTACTCCTTGCTCTCCTTGGAGTCCTTTATCACCTGGAGGTCCTGGGGGCCCAGGAGGGCCTGCTTTACAGATTTCATCTCCTGAGGTTAAAGATAAAATAGCAAGGTAATTATCGTTAAGCATTGAGACGACTAGAGGAAAAAAAAAACCAGAAAGGCTAGAAAAATACTTATTTTCAATTATTTCTCTGTAAAAATACAACTCAATAAGCAATATGGTGACATATTATTGATAATTAACACGGTTTGAAGACGAATGACCAAAACCACAAACTAAAAACAACAGTATAATCTCTTAGATATCAGGAACATAAATAACGATGCCAAACTTCAGTCAGATTCACTTCTAAATGATGTACAGCAGAACAACAGCCAAGCATGTCAGGACAAAAGCACAGCTTACTGGATGGCAACTGGGGACCAGGGGGACCAGGAGGTCCTGGAAGGCCAGGAGCCCCAGGCTGTCCATCAAGTCCAGGAGATCCAGGAATACAAATTCCAGGGGGACCTTCATCACCTTTCTGGCCCCTTTCACCAGGATATCCAGGAGGACCGGGGGGACCCACGACTGATGTTCCTAAATGACAAAAAGTATATGATAAAGTGATCAAAATGATCTTATCTTGTACACAATTACTTTGATCCTCAAGGAGACATTAGGAATGATAAAATCTGCCTTTAATATAATATTGGTTGGATTTTTTTTGTATTTTAAAAGTTGTATTTTTAGTAAACAAAACATTGGGTTGCATTATGGCATATATACATATGTTCATATCCACTCCACAATACCTTATCCATCACTTGTCCTTCCCTTACTTACTCTATTTTATCCACCCAGTCTTCTTTCTGCTTCTATGGCACATTCTACAAGGCTAAATTAGATTCTGCATGGAAGAGACAATGTGCACTATTTTGTCTTTCTTCTCCCCATTTGCTGGCTGCGCATGTTTTAAACCCCTTCCTACCCAACTTAGTCCCTGTTCAATTCTTTTTGGTCTTAAGGTTTTCTATGGTAATTAACACTTGCAAGGAAGAATTATTTAAATGATGTAACACTTTGAGTATAAGGCACAATTATTCAAAGTAATAGCCCGGTGGTGGTAGTGCACAACTTTAAACCCAGCACTCAGGTAACAAAGGAAGGCGAATCTGTGAGTTTGAGACCAGTCTGATCTAGTGAGTTCCATGATAGCCATACATGGTGAGACCCTGTCTTAAAAACCAACAAACAAAAGTAATTTTCTGAATTTTTGAAGTTAATAATAAATTAATACGCTCAATTTGACATGATGATGTTCTATCCCTAGAAATATCATTCCTATAGGGCAGGGGAGTGGGAGTAGTTACGGGGATAGAGAGAAAGCTTAACAAAAACTAAGGCTGCATGAAAAAAACATAGAGGTGTGCCACAAAAGGCTGCCATTCAGATATGACATGGCCATTTCAAATCTGGAATACACAGCAGCTATGGATCCTTTTATAAGACAGGCCCTTCAACACTTTATCATGAAAAAAGAAAGTACTTCAGGGATCTCCTCTTTCCTGAGGACCTTTGGAGTGTTGATGGTTGATGGAGGAGGGGTGTAACTTTTCATTAATAGTGTTGTCACTGGGGGTCGGGGGAGCTAGTTAGGAAGAAGGGGCTCAAAAGGAAATTAAGGGAGATGACAGAAGTAAATGAGACTGAACATAATCACAGTATATATTACACACACATATGAAACTGTCAAAATGCAAAGAGAGAATGGATACTTCAATATGATCAAATAAAATGTAACTCCGCTCCTGGACATTTTTCAGCCTCACAGCCTATTTTTGTACATAAGCACACTTTATGCTTTTTTTTTCAAAACTACTCAGGAAATAATTATACATTTTAAAAAATATTTTCTTTTTAAGATTTATTTATTTATTATATGTAGGTATATTGTAGCTGTCTTCAGGCACCCCAGAAGAGAGCACTGGATCTCATTACAGATGGTTGTGAGCCACCATATGGTTGCTGGGATTTGAACTCAGGACCTTCAGAAGAGAAGTCAGTGTTCTTTACTGCTGAGCCACCTCTCCAGTCCCCTAAAATTATTTTCTATATTTAAAGTTTTACTCTTAATTAATTTTAAGAATGACTTGTAAATTTCTCTTTAAAATCCAATTGGAATTTGGCATCTGATGGCCAGGAATTTAAAGGATGAGTTCTTAATATAATAAACTTTAAATTATTGATCTCTTACATAAAGTGTATCTTGGTATATATTTAATAATATTTTATTATTCATTGTGGCTATATATTTTAAATTTATATGCATGTGTGCAAAGCTGGGTGATTTTATGTGCACCATTTTTGTGCTGGTGCCTTTAAGGGTAAAAAGAGAGAAAAAGATTCTTTGGAACAGGAGTTAGCAGTTGTAAGCCACCATGCAGGTGCTGAGAACCAACCTTGAGTCCTCTGGCAGAGCAGTTAGTTCTACCAACCACTGAACCATCTCTCCAGTCCCACTCATAAATATTTTACAAAGGTCTGTAAAGAGTGGATTTCACTGTTGCTAGTATCAATTTCTATACATTTATTGTGCTATCCTTTGGTAATGTAGTCAGTTAAAGCAATGTAACATAGAAACATCTTTGATATCTTGGGAAAAATTAAACAGCGATAACATCATATATAATTTATAGAGAGGTGGTGGTAACTTGAATTTAGCATTATTATACTTTGCTCATGAATAAGATTGAATAATTTTTATTTACAGTGTTTTTCCTTGGCTGGTTTGCTATTAGTATTATTAGGTTTTCTACTTATGCCTTGAAATAAAACAAAACATGGGGATGTGTTTTACAGTTTGGTAGAATTCATCCGTAAAACTATAAAAGTGCGTGTAAATCAACATTTCTTCATATATATCTTCAATCTTTCAAAATTACTTATGTTAATTGACTTACTTAGACTTCCTACTTACAACTTTAGTAATTTTATTTTCTTGCTTAAAGAGTTTATTTTTCATCTAAAATATTAAATATATAAGTAGATATTATAGTTTTCCAATAACTTACAATAAAAATTTATGGCAATATCCCTTTTTCTTTACTAATTTTAGTTTTTACCATTTGTGAGTTTAAACCTTCATGGTGTTTGTCAATCTATCCTCATTTCAAACTCTTCCATATGATATTTTAGTGTCCATGTCGAGCTGTATCTGTTTCAGTTTTCATTTTACAGATTTTATTCAACCTAGTAAAGTGTTCCATTCTACATTTTTGTGCTTGTTTCTTTTTGTTTGTGCGTGTGAGTTAAATTTAGCCCATTTTGTCTTCTTTATCGTTTCTAGGGATACAATCTCGTGCTTTGTGTGTGTAATGAAAGTACATTTTACCTGGGCTACATTCATATTTCTCTCTTAATTTTGGTATTTGTAGTCTGATGACAGAGTGGGGTTACTGTTTGCTCTATAGTCAAAGAGTTTTGATATGAAGCACATTTTATTGTGGCTTAGCATTTAGTGGCTTAGCATTGTCATATAATGCCTGCTTTATCTCTGGAAGTACTTTTAACTACATCACCATGCAAATATTATTATAAGGATATTTGATGTTTTTCCAATCTTTTTAACTGTAGCCATAGAGAATCATATACAAGGATACACACAGTAGATTCTTTTCAAGTAAAAAAAAAAAGAGCCTATTTTTATATTCTATGTACATCTACAAAGAATATATATTCTTTGCTTCCTAGAACATTTTCCCTCTCTTTCATACAGATAGCTTATTAATGTTGGTCAAATTATTTATATGCTATATTAATACACTCAGTGTGTTAAGGATCTGTCAATTGACCCCCTGAAGCTTATCAATTTTATTATATAACTGAGGGTTATTAATTAGTTGTGTAAAGGTTCATGACTTTAATCACGGTATCATTTATTAATATCTGAGTCATTAATGCATTTTTCATTGAATTTTCTTTCACTTGACATTAGAATTAAATAGCTTTCTTCTTCCATAAATCATTTAATTAATATTTCTTGCACCTACTTTCGTTTCCTCTTTCTGCTTCAGATATACATATTCTGCATACTATACCAGTATTTTATTTTATTTTTCAGTTTTTTATCTCAATTTTACATTAATACCATCTATCATTTATCTTTTCTTTATTTTTTTAACTTCTGTTTTTGTTAGATGTTTTCTTCATTTACATTTCAAATGCCCTTTCCTAGTTTCCTCCTTGAAAATCCCCTATACCCTCCCCTTTCCCCCTGCTCCCCAACCCACCCACTCCCAATTCCTGGCCCTGGCATTCCCCTATACTCTGGCATAGAATCTTTGCAAGACCAAGGGCCTCTTCTCCCATTGGTGACCGACTAGGTCATCCTCTGCTACATATACAGCTGGAGCCATGAGTCCCACCTTGTGTTTTCTTTGATTGGTGGTTTAGTCCCAGGGAGCTCTGGGGTTACTGGTTAGTTCATATTGTTGTTCCACCTATAGGGTTGCAGAACCCTTCAGCTCCTTGGGTACTTTTTTCTAGCTCCTCCATTGGGGGCCCTGTGTTCCATCCAATAGATGACTGTGAGCATCCACTTCTGTATTTTTCAGGCACTGACATAGCCTCACACGAGACAGCTATATCAGGGTCCTTTCAGCAAAATCTTGCTAGTGTATGCAATGGTGTCAGTGTTTGGAGGCTGATTATGGGATGGATCCCCGGGTATGACAGTCTCTGGATGGTCCTTCCTTCAGTCTCAGCTCCGATCTTTTCTCTGTAACTCCTTCCATGGGTATTTTGTTTCCCCTTCTAAGAAGGAATGAAGTATTCACACTTTATGTTTGTTGGAGTTAATGATTTACTTTTCACTATCTTCTATGTCATCTTATACTTTATTTTCTATACATCTGGGTTTATCTTTCTGTGTTTTAATTTTACCTTCTACTATATAGATTGATTTATTTTTCCCTCTAACTGGAGTTAAATTGTACATTTTATTTCTATTCTTCTTAATAATGGTACCTATAAATTTTGACCTATGTATTTAAGTCTATATTTTTCCTTTTTCTCTCCCTTTCTCCTTCTTTTCCTCCTCCTCTCTTCCCTCTGAGGCCATGTACCACAATGTCCCTAGATTTTTATATTAGTGTCAGGGATTCAAACCTAGGTTATCATGTTTGTGTAGCAAACATTTGTTCCACTGAACCACCCCTAAAGCCCTTAAATCTGTATTTCTCTAAAAGCTTATAGTAAATAATGCTTATGTTCTCACATACTAATAGTAAAAACTAACAACTGTATCACTGGCCAACTCCTCATTCCCTCTGTATTTGCCCATACCATGTAAAAATATTCACACACAGTCCTGGTTTTTTACGTAAATCATATTTTTATGAACTGAGTTAATATAGGTTATTACAATCTTTCTTAGTCCCTGATTCTTTTACCCTACCTCCCACCCCTACTTTATCCTGAATTTGTCCCTTACTGTCCAAGTATGTCTGGAGGAGGTAAACCTTTTAAGTATTCTATCTTCATACCAGGATGACAGTTTAGGAGAATATAGGCTCCAAAATTCATAGTTATTTGTCCTTGTTACTGTGAAAATATGTTCCATTATGTCCTACAAACTTACTGTTTCGAAGGCAATGTACCTCCCCCTGCACACACCTCCACTTAGGTAGGTTTTCATGAATTTTTGTTTGGTTGGTTGATTTTGCTTTTGTTTGTTTGTTTAATTTTATTCCTAAATTCTGAAATTTCCACGAGTCTATGAGTCACATAGTTATGTGACTTTGTAATTTTGTTATTACTTTTCTCTTGTTTAGTTTAACTTTACCTTTCTTTTGTTTAGTTTAATATTTTTCACAAAGGAGGGTGTGTGTGTGTTTGTGTGTGTGTACACACATGTGTGCACTTGCACAAACATGTACTTTAAGTAAGTGGAAGATCACAGCCATTACTTGTTTTCAAATACTGCTCCTTGCCCCATTCTTTTGTACTTTGCCTCTCACATGAAATACATTTGTATTTGGGAAATACAACTTACACCCTGTGCATTATAAATTTCCTTTATATTATTCAACTCCTGAGCTCTTACTGTATTCTGGAAAAATGCCTCATGTTAATTATCAAGACATAACAAACATTTACCTCACTTATTTGAGATAAGGAATAAAAAGCACATACTTAGACCATAATGAAACTCACACTTACTAGCTTCTTTCTTGGGAGGTGTCACTTTCTTCCTCATGACAGCTGTTCCTTAGTTACACACTTTTGCATGAAAAGGAACTATAATCCACTGAATACATGCGTGTGCCAGATACTGAAACAGACACTACTGTGAACTTTACATAAAATCTGACAACTCAATAAACAGGATACATAAGGGCATTTTAATTTGCAGCCAACTTTTAAGTGCTACAGAATACACTGAATCTTCTAAGGGAAAGCTATAAAAGTCAGCACTGAGTCTTAAAGTTTTATTGTGTGGTGAAATCACCGTGCAGATTTCTAAGTCATTGATTCTGGAATTCTAAGTGGACAGTTCTGGTTAGTACTGTTATATAGGAAATGAAGAAATGTTAGGAATTTATTAGGTCAGTATCCTGTCCTCTGACAAAATGAAAAGTGTGATGATTCATGTACAGGATCAAGGAACTGTTTGGTACAATATTTTTTTCTTTTTTTTTAGGGCAGGGGTTGAGACAGGGTTTCCCTGTGCAGCCCTGGCTGTCCTGGAACTCACTCTGTAGACCAGGCTGGCCTCAAACTCAGAAATTCGCTTGCCTCTGCCTCCCAAGTGCAGGGATTAAAGGTATGTGCCACCACTGCCCAGCACAATATATTTTTAATAGAAGGTAAAAGTGATTTTTTTCAGAATTTAAGTAAGCTTTTAAAAGTACATGTGAAGAATTTGTTGCGAAACACAATACAGCTTTGGTATACTTGGTCATTTAGAAAGTCCTCATTTGGATTGCGATAAGTGTGTAAAGGGTTTTTAGGAAAACATAAGGACCTGAGGTCAAATCCACAGAAACTACTTAAGAGCCAGGAATGGTAATAATGTTAATATAACTTCCATTCTGGTGATGCAGACAGATTGCGGGGGCTAACTGACCAGCAAGAGTAGACTTGCTTAATGAGGAAAAAAAGTGTAGAAAGACTTTTCAATGTCAAATTATGGCCTCCACAGGTGCTCACATGGTTGAGTTCACCCACACACAGACATTTATCATTCATAAACATACAAGGTGTGAAGCCAGAACCATTCACATCATCCACTGTAATGCCCAGTCAAACCAATATGATAAAATTGTATGCATGGGTTACCTCATTCAGGATGATATTCTCTAGTTCCATCCATTTGCCTAAGAATTTCATAAAGTCATTGTCTTTAATAGCTGAGTAGTACTATAGTACACAATAGTACCATTGTGTAAATGAACCACATTTTCTGTATCCATTCCTCTGTTGAGGGACATCTGGATTCTTTCCAGTTTCTGGCTATTATAAATAAGGCTGCTATGAACATAGTGTGGAGCATGTGTCCTTGTTATATGTTGGAAGCATGTGTCCTTGTTATATGTTGGAGAATCTTTTGGGTATATGCTCAGGAGTTGTATAGCTGGGTTCTCACATAGCTCGATGCCCCCGTGTAGGGGAATGCAAAGACAGCAAGGCATGAGTGGGTGGGGTAGCACCCTCATAGAGGCAGGGAGAGGGAGGATGGGATGGGGGTTCCAGAGTGGAAACCAGGAAAGGGAATAACATTTGAACTGTAAATAAACAAAATATCCATTAAAAAAGAAACAAAATCATTGTATAGTAATTAGAATAGGAGCAAGAAATTATTGTTAATTTTACTGGAAATAATAAGTAAGAGTGGTCAAGTTTTTTATATTCATTGTAAAATGTAAAATTGGTTCTAATATAATAAAAGTATGTTGTATGTATTTCTGAAACCTCAAAGAATTAATAAAGTTGTCACATTAAATACTTGTATGTATGGATTGGCTACGTAAGCATAGAGGTATAACCATCATCTCTTTTACCTGGAGGTCCAGGAAAGCCAGGTGGACCTTGTATTCCAGGAAATCCTCGCTCTCCCTTTTCTCCAGGCAAACCAGGTAACCCGATATTTCCTTTTTCTCCCATAGTCACACCAGTTCCAGGTGCAGGAATTACCTTTTTATGGAAAAGGAGTTGAGGAATTCAATGAAGAAGTAGCTTGTTCTTCTAAGTGTAATTAAGCAGCTATGTGTGGTTATAATGCTTCATTTTCACACAGTCCTTAGATAGGAAACCGTTAAAACTATCACACCGAGTCTCCTTAAGACGGCTACATAGTAATCACCTCTATCACTTTGACCCTCAACCAATTAGGAAACATTGTAATCCTTACAATATTAAGCCCAAGGCTTACAAAGCTAGAAGTGGGTTTTGCTGTCTCTTCTCATATTATTCATAATATTCCAGTCACCTGAAGCCCTGCAATTCTTTCTAAAACCACCACAATTTCTGTCCTAATCTCACACCTTAAGCTAATTTCCTCAAATCAACTTTTCTATGTAAACATTTGTCCTAAGGACATTACTTGCCTACTTACTGTATGTGATATTACTTGGAACCCTAAACTTGGTCAAACCACTTCCTTCAGTATCACTCTTTCTTATTTCTTTCCCTATTATTTCTAGCAATGACTTCGTATCTCTCAAGGCTATCTGGTTATAACCACTTCACACAATGTGCACATTTTCATCAGTGCCCTGCAGATGTCTTCCAAACATCTGCAGCTCAAACTCTTCATTGAAAACGCCCCATCCCTTTGAGGAATATCCCTATCTTCTACATCATCTCATAGCTTATTTGTGTTCTAAAGAATTTCACAAAAATAAATTCTATGTATTTCTGTCTGAGACTCATTAGGGTAAGAAGAACTGAAATGTCAGGAGTATAGAAGAAGTTTTACAGCACTCACTGCTGTGGATTCAGTGCAGTGTTAAGTCTAGAGAATTAGCCAAGTTCAGTCCAAAATATTACTTAATCCTCAACAGTGATCTTTTTTTTATTCTTGATATACTTGGAAATATACATGACTTAAATTCCACAATCAATGTAAATATGATAGAAAATCTATACTATCACCTCCTTCCAGTTATAGCAATTGCCGATTTGTTATGTAGAGCCCCAGAAAGTACACACTAAGGAAAGGAGAGAAGTGTGAACCAGACAATTTCAAGTTGAGCAAACCTATTAGGACTAAATCCATGTTTGCCCTAAGCACTGCAGGGGAAACCACCAATTTCTGGTTCCTTCAAAATCCTTTCTCTGAACCCTTTGAAAGCAGCAGTTGCGCCACCTACTGGTAACTTAAGAAACGAGTTGACAATCATGCAAAACAATAATGTGTAATTTGGACCTTAACTATGAAAAAGGAACACAGAGGCAGAACCGTATAACAACTTTAAGGTTAACATGGATGATTAAACAAGACAAAACTATAATGGCTTCTAAGGCAGTAGAAGTTGATAATGACTTAGATTTTTATGTTCTGTGAGGAACTGGTAGGGAGTGTATAGCTTGTGTACAAAAATGTTGACGCAATGTTAAATTCCAGAAATGAATTCGTAAGAGAAAAACTTACAAGTCCAGGAGGTCCAGGTGGGCCAATATCACCCTTTTGGCCCTGTTCAAAGCAATGTTATAACATATAATTAGTAAGAATGACATGGCAGTTTGGATTTCCTCAAGTAACAATTGAGTTTCATAAAGACTCATGCGTCATTCATAAAGAAATCAAATGGAAAGTATAACATAGGTTATTGAGATACTTGCTTAAGCCTGCAAAGACCTTTGATCTTGCCTTGGATGTACTGATTATATAATCTTGACCCAAATGAATTAACCTTGCTAGCTTTCTTTAAAGCTGAATACACTGGACAGATTCCTAGCAGCAACATGCTTTGTCATAAAGGAAGAAAACAACATTCAATTGTTATTTTTTTTGGCCAAGACTTAAGAATACATTTCTCTCTCACACTTCAAGTTCTAGGAAAGTTTCTGTGCATCATAAGTTACTAACTGAGAAACAATCCCATTTAAATATTTGATCTCTCCCTTTATTCCAATTATGTCTTTTAGTCTAAACTAAAACTTGGATCTAGTTTAGAGAGAAATCATCAGTAAAATATGTGACTTCTAGATAACTCAAGTTTGCTTTAATCTTTTTTCGGTTTGGTTTTGATACAAAGCAGTTAGAGAACAGAGGACATGGAGGACTAAATATTTTGTGATGTGCTCAAAATAGGATAACTGTGTTTCACACATGCTTTCAGAGTCACTTTTTAAAAAGGTAACTAAATAAATGACCTCAATCAGGCTGTGTCTGTCCAATGGGAAAACTACAATGAATTAGTCACAGATTAACAAACAATGATTACACACAGAGTGGAAAATGTTTACAGGAGAAATTTGAATTTTACAGCTCTAAACTTTTCAAGAGAACCTCACTGGAATAGTGATCAAACCTCCTCTTAAAAGATTTGTTGATATCAACACAGCAAAGGCACTGACATGCTAATGCAAATTCAATCCCATGCATTTTCTCTGCACTGTGATTTAGAGAAATGCAAGAAAATTTAAAGGAAAGTGCATAAAAGGGAAAAATAGGTAATGAAGGCAGGAATACAAACACTAAGTAATTATAATTTCACTTATAATCCAGTATCAACAGGAGCACAGATTATGGTAATAAGAATAAAACCAGACACATCTCAATGTAAAAAGTCTTACCTTTTCACCATCCCTTCCTGGTTCACCAGGGTAACCAGGATCACCAGGCAAACCCTTTAAAACAGAGGATGGGGTGATATTAGTAAACATGGCAAAGTTAGGAAGATGCCAAAAATCATGTCCTCAACACAAGTAATGAGAACATAAGCTAAAGTAGTCCATCAGTAGAAGAGAAGATACAGTCCCTGAAAATACATTTATCTGGTTTCCTACAAAGATGGTGAGAAACAACATTGAAAATGGGAACTATTTTTAGCAAGTGGTTCTGGTAAACATGGATATGAACATTCAGAAGAAGGAAACTAGATTCCTTTCTCTCCCATTGTACAAAATCCACCCCAAATAGATCAGTTACCCTAATATAAGATTTAACACTCTAAAAGTGTGAAAGCAAATATATATATATGTATATATATATATCCTTCAACATATAGGTATAAGCAAAGACATTCTGAATATGATTCCTAGAGCATAGAAAATAAGACCAAGGCCTGATGTGGTAGTTTAAATGAGAAAGCCCCTCCCCACCCATAGGCTTTGGCATTTGAATATCTGGTGCCCAGTTCCTGGTGCTGCTTTGTGGGTGGGTATCTAGGAGATGTGGCCTTACTGGAGGAAGTATGGCACTGGGAGAAAGCTCTGAGGATTCACACCCTCACAGCATTCCTAGTTTGTTCTCTCTGCTTCCTACTATCTGCTCAAGAAGTGAACGTTTTGCTTGCTATCCCGGCTGCAATACCTGCTGCTTCTCTGCCATGACAGACCACAATCCCTCTGGAACCTGAAGTCCAAACAAGCCTTTCCTTTCTAAGTTGCCTCGGTCATGGTCTTTTGGCATAGAAATTGAAAAGTAACTAAGAAAATCACCACGTGGGATTTCATGAAATTAAAAAGTTATAAATAGAAAAGGAAACTCATTCAACTGAAAGGTGGCCCATAAAATAGGATGCAATCTTTGCCTGCTCTACATAATCTGACTGAGGACTAGTGTTGAGGATGCACAAAGAGGGGTGGAAGAGGTGGGCAGCATCTTCAGGAAGAGACTGAGACCTGGGATAGGTGAGGTGCCCAAGAATCAATGGGGGAATTACTTAGCTGTGTCTCACAGCACTGGGAATATGAAGTCTGGGGAGACTGCCTCTGGAGTGATAGGGACACCAACCCACCCACAAAACTTTCAACCCAAAACTTATCCTATCTACAAGAAATACAGAGACTGCGAGTGGAGCAGAGACTGAGGGAATGGCAAAACAATAACCAGCCCAACTTGAGACCCATCCCATGGGTAAGAACCAATCCCTGACATTATTAATGATATTTTATTGTGCTTTCAGACAAGACTCTAGCATAACTGTCCTCTGAGAGGCTCTACCCACCAACTGACTTATATAGATGCAGACACCCACAGCCAAAGAGTGGATGGAGCTTGGGAACTTTTATGGAAGAGCAGAAGAATTATAGCTCCTAATGGGACAGGAACTCCACAGAATGACCAACAGAGTCAACTATCCTGGACCCTTGGGGCTCTCAGAGAATGAGCCACCAACCAAAAAAATATACATGGGCTGGACCTAGGCCTCCCTGCATATATGTAGCAGATGTGCTGCATGGTCTTCATGTGGGTCCCAAACAACTGGAGTGGGGGCTATCCCAAAAGCTGTTGTCTGTCCATGGCATATGTTCTTCTAGCTGGGCTACCTTGTCTGGTCTCAGTGGGAAAAGAAGCACCTAGCCTTGCAGATACTTTAAGTGCCAGGGTGGGGGCATATCCAAGGGTACCCCACCTGGTCAGAGGAGTAGAGGATGGGGGCATGGGGGAAGGACTGTTGGAGGGGTTGACCGACAGGTGGGCAGTGAGTAGGATATAATATGAATAAGTATAAAATAAATAAGTAAATTAATTTAAAAAATACACAAAGAATTCAAAACACTACATACCAAAAAAACAAAACAAAACAAAACAAAAAAAACAACACAATTTGAAAATGGGCTACAGAACTAAAGAGAAAGTTCTCAAAAGGAAAAAACAAAACAAAAGAACAACAACAAAACCAAACCCGTGGGGGCTGGAGAGGTCACTCAATGTTTAAGAACACTTGTTGCTCTTGCAGAGGATCTGTGATATTTCTTAGAATCCACATAGCAGTTCACAACCTTCTAGACTCCTGAGTCATCACACACACACACACACACACACACACACACACACAAAAGATGCACTCAGGCAAAACATCTATACACAGCAAATTAAACAAGCAAACAAATAAATGATAGATCTAAAATAAAAGAAAATAATAAAAAAAAAGAAAATAAACATTCAAATGGACAAATGGCAAGGAAACATCTTAGCCATTAAGGGGATTCAGTTTAAAATGACGTCAGCATTTCACCTCATCCCAGTCAGTCACTGGGAATATCAGTAACAACAAATGCTAATGCAGATGTTAGGAAAAGGAGAACTCTTCTATATTGTTGGTGGGAATGTAACGGAGTATATCAACTTTGGAAATCAGTCTTCTTCAAACACTAAAAACTAGCATATGACTCAGCTATATCCCTCCGAGGCATGTGAGATTTTGTGCCTTACTATGTGCACATACATGTTCATTGCTATTCATTCTACCCAGCTCCCCACACTAAAAAGTACACCATGTATGCAAAGCTTTAGGCAGGGATGGAGAGGCAAGATTGGAGAAGTGAGGATGTGAGTGGGAAAACACTTAACACAGACAAAGAGAATATTAAGAAACCACTTGGAAAGCAAGATATTTCCATTTGTGTGATAGCACCTTGGGATGTAACCAATTAATCCTCTGGTGTGTTTATAAAAAGATAAAGAGGTATAAGATATATTCTATTGGGGTGTGGTGAGGTATGGGGGAAGGGGATGCCTTAGCAGGCCCATGCCAAGGCATCCCTTCCCCCCCCGCCCCCACACTGAGGGACCAGCCACAAGATGGTATAGTATAGAATAGAGTTTATTTAGGGCATAGGGCGAGTTAAGAGGGTAGTAGAAGCAGTGAAAGGCAGATAGAGGGAGAGAGTAGGGAAGTAGAGGCCGGTCATGACCACATGGAAAGGAGGTGAAGGGAATGGGGAGAGGGGGGAGCAAGAGGGGGAGGCAAGAGAGCAAGAGAGAGAGGCAAGAGAGAGGGGAGAGGACAAGCAGCCCCTTTTATAGTGGGTCAAGTCTACCTGGCTGTTGCCAGGTAACTGTGGGGTGGAGCATACCTGGATGTTGCCAGGGAACTGTGGAGTGGAGTTTAGACAGAATGCTAACACTCTCAGAATGGATTCAAGACCCACTCAGCATGAGGCAGGTGGGAAGAGGGGAACACAATATCTAGTAGTATGAACCTAGCTAATAGCTTAGGTCTGAAGAGGAAGTATGCCCATGCAGAGAGTGTGTTGCTGCTGGTTAACTTAGCAGACAGGAACAAACACCTTCTAAGTACCTCAGTTTACACCCATAGACACAAGGATCCCCAGCATTAATCAGACAATCGCCTCCTAACAATGAACAATGGTGAACGCAGACATGCACAGCTGCCCAAGATACAGACTGTGGACCCAGCCATGAATCAATCAGTCATTTACTTAGACCACTCCCTCTAAGGAATATTATGGATGAGGGAGCAGGAGGTATGTTAAGAGTTCAAGGATAGGGGGAAGGGCTAATAAATGCTGTCCTCTTAATTCAACCAGCACTGGGACCATACCTGACAAGCCTTATCAAAAGTCAAGGAAGAAGGAGGACCTCATGGAGCCCCATCCTGTCTTTAGTTAGGGCCTTCTCTCTTGAGTCCATCAGTCTCCAGCACATAGCTACAAACTCAGTGTTACCAAGGATTTGGATTAATCTTTCTGAGCTATAAAACTAAATGAATATACATGAACATGAGAGAGATGGGTGTGGAGGTAGGGAGGTAAGAGGTGAGAGTGGTCAGTATGAAAGAGGTGCATATATGAAATGGTAAAAAAAGAAGAGGAAGAGGACAAGGAGAAGGAGGAAGAGGAAGAGGGGAAATTATGATGTGACAATCCAGTCTCTGTTTCTTCCACCATGCTTTTCCTGACTACTGCACGTCTTCTCTACCATGGTGGACTGTATCATTCTGTAGCCAAATAAACCCTTCCATGTTTAAGATAGTTTTGTTAGTGTCTTTACAGAAACTAGAAAAGATTCTAAACAATAATTAAAGCACACCTCATTATATCTGCCTTAAAAGTAAAGACATTCCAAATTTATATTAAGAAAAGTGATGATAATTTCCATTCATCTAAACTATTTCCAAACTTCATACTGTGTGCCCTCTGCTTTTCTATTACCACCCACAAATAGTGCAAATACTACCAATGTTTTTTGTTAAAGGAAAGGACCATTGCTACTCACTGGGATTCCTGGTTGGCCAGTCTCTCCATCTTTGCCTGGTTTACCCTGTAGGATACAAAGCAATGATGGAGTGTGAACAAAACTTTGTTAGTTTGGTAATAGGAGAGGAAAGACTATAGCAACCATTACTTCTGCCTTGAACTATATAAATTGCCACGCACTCCAGTTGAGTTAGCTTGACAGGTTGAGAGGCCTGGAAGCCACTTATGAGGCAGAGAGTTTCACGGAATCTCACCTCCTGGAGTCTGGCGTTCTCTCTAACCCATACATTAATATTCCATTCCCACATTAGTCTGGTGTATGGATCCACATGCTCTCTTTTAGTATTATCTTATTGTAAGTGCCTTTTAAGATTGAATTCTGACATAGCTAAGCCTTCACCAGTGTTCCAACGTCCTAGAAAGTCCTTGAGCAGACCATGGGCTTGGAATTCAGTAAGAATGTTGCCTATTCAGTGACATTCAGAATTGCCTCTGGTATTACACTATCACTTTGAATAAAAGCTAAGTCAATACCCTACACAGGAATTTACCATCATCTAGGAAGAAGGAAGTTTGAGACCTAAGAAGGAACCAGAATAGATACTTAGAATTATAGATAGCTGAGTTACACCCATACACATGTATTTACAATGGCCTAGGGGGAAGGTGGACTATACAATAGACTAAAATAGGAACTATGGCAAGGGCACGAAGCCCTTGACCCTGGCTTCTAAGATTAAGTGAATCTTAGGTGGAGCTCCTTTTGATCCCAGTTGTTAACAATGAATTCTATCCCAGGTGGTTCCTGTTAGACCCTCTGTGTTTATATTCCTCTGTTTTGTGTAAGAATCCAGTAACCTCTTTGTACCTTGCTGGCGTGTCACCCAAATTCCCTATTTTCTTCTGTATAAAAAGTTTGATGCTCGATTTGACAAATTACATTCAGATTCTATACAACCTCTCCTGTGTGCATCTGTCTGTCATTCCATCCGAGGCTTTGCCCACCAGCCCCAGAGACCCATTCCACGCAGACAAAGGGATCCAGAGGGTCTGTGGCAATAAATAAACTTTTAAAGTGCTCTTTTTAAATTAATTAAGTAATTAATTAATTTTTGATTTTTTGGCTTTTTGAGACAGGGTTTCTCCATGGAGCCCTGGCTGTTCTGTAAATCAAGCGAGCCCTGAAATCATAGATATCATCCTGCCTCTGCCTCCTGAGTTCTGAGATCAAAGTGCACCACAAATGCTTGGCTGAATAGACACTTTACATGACGGGTATTATTATAAGTTATACCTGTAGTGACATTTTCAGGCAATGCCATTAGGAACTAAAAAGAGATCTTGCACATGAACATATTTAGGCTTCTTATAAACACTACTGATGGTCATAACACTTACCCTTTTGCCTGCCTCTCCTGGCTCACCCTTTTCACCTTTCACACCACCAGGACGTCCCTACAAAAATCAATATTCACATTAGTTCATGAGATATTGTCTATAGCTATCAGTTCACATTAAATGATGCTAAAGAGTCTTAGAATACTTACGGGAGGACCAGGTATTCCTGGAGGTCCAGGAGGCCCTCTATCACCAGGGACTCCCTATGCAGTTATGGAGAAAAATGAAAGCACATTAGTACTAGAATATGTTTTCTCCCTATCCTGGAAATGATCACAAAACATGTTCAAGAATGTGAACTTTAAGTTCATCTAGTATTAACAGCAGAATGACATTCTGACAAGTTTATTTTTTAAAAAATCTAATTATCTGAAGTCTTTGTTATTGAAAGAATACCCTCATTTAATAATACATGTCTATATATAGTGCCTTTTATAAGAGCAAGGTCTTTCAGTTTTAAATTTTTCATATTTTTAAAAAAAATTGATTAAAGGAGCTAGAGTTGACAAAAATGACCATATTAAGAATGTGCAAGGTGACATCTCAATATACCTACATATTGTGAAATGATTACCCCAATCAAGCTAATTAACATATCTATAGCACAGTCTTTATCCAATTCCCCTCCCTGAGGGCTCACCTGATCTCCTTTCTGAAATTCTATGTCAATTGGTCTTTTCTGTTCGCTGATCTGCCCAGGTGGACCAGGTGGGCCCTGAAGACCTTGTTCACCCTATTTACACAACAAAGATACAGTGATATTTCATAATCTCCTACAAGTAACAATGTTATAGGTAAACTATGTCCATCATAAGAAACAGGGGAAGGAACAAGACAGTCCAGGTGCATGTGAAAGGAGAGGCATGAAGGCTGGATGACCAACTTTTGATTACTCACTTTTTCACCTTTGGGTCCCTGGAAATTTAAGCCCATATTCCCCTGGGGAGAGAAGTTTCCATTTAAAGTCTCAATAACAATCAGAAAACCTAATCCACAGGAAACAAATGATGTGAACAGAAAGAACATTACCTTTGGTCCTGGTGGGCCTGGTGGGCCAGGAGGTCCCTTAGAAGACATAGAAAGGAGGAAAAAAAAACATTTTAGTACGATGTTTCTTTAAAACTATTTGTTTTTTTTTTTTTTTTAATGTGACAACTCAAAAGGATCTTCAAACTCTTTTTAATTCTGGGGATATAGCTCAGAGATAAAACAGCTGTGTACTAAAGTGAGGTACCAAGCCAATCCTATTTTTCCCCTCATGATTGTGTTTTCGTTAGAGGCACAGTTCAATTGATTAAAACAACCTAGACAAATGTAGAAAAGTCAGTGACAGGATGAGAATTGACAGGAGTAGAAAGCTAGGATCGATATATGAGAGGGGAGATAGCACAAGTCCCAAAACCAAAGAACTTAACTTCAGTGAACATGGTTTTATCAGAATTATGGGAAACAATGAAGTTGATTTTTTTTAAAGCACATGCTCAATTTGAAGCCCACTTTATTGTATGAAGTTGTATATGTGTTTCTGATCATGTCTCAGGACATGAAAAATTAAGTAGGGTTTTCTTGGTTACCCTCCATAACTATATGATAAGACCCAATTGTTGAACCCTCCCACTTTAGCTGCAGGATACAGAGAAGTCAATCGCAAACACATAAGGAAACTTTCTCCCTTGTGGCCAGATTTCTCAGTGCCACCTGGTAAAATGAAGAGTGCTGGGAGAGAAAACACATGAGTGTGTCAACCAGTGCTGGGTCCTGCATACTGCAATACTTACCTACCAGATAAGATGTGCCTACTGGTACAATGGTGGCCTGACTGTTATTGGATATCTAATCATTTTCTGATTGACATTCTAGAGGAATGTCAAACCTCATATTGCAACCCTGGTCAAAAGTCCATAGTTCAGGAGGTCTTGGACCCAATGATAGAACATTATTGCAATTTTACTAAACACTCATGTTTGTCTACATGCCTTTTAGTTATTTATTTTTATACCCATGGACTTGGGTTGTTTTGAACTTTGATTAGAAACACTCCTTTTTGTAACAGGGCATAGTCAATGGGAGCCATGCATAACTAGTCAAAGTGCTGAGAATAAGAGACTGGGTGTTCAGCCCTAAACTGGACATATCTATCAACTCTCCTGCCCAAGGCTTGGGAGAAGAGAAAGTAGAAAGACTTGGAAATGAGAAGTAGTGCTGTAAACAGTTGCCTTCTAGACATGACATGACTATTGCACTCTTGAAGTCACAGAAACTGGGGTTACCTACATTAGAAAGTCACAAGATCATGTCAGCTAAAATCTCAGCATAGATAGTATAGATGACCTCCAGGCCCCTCTTCTCACTGAGGAGCTAACAGCAGTTGACAGCTGCTAGGGAAGGGGCAATCGCCCTCTACTGAGGATGTGGCCACTTTCAGGATTCCCAGGCTCCCGTGGATGGCCTCACTCCCATTTTCAAACGGACAGCAATAACTAGACTTTGGGGGTTACCTTTTAAAAGCATGAAGCTGGGGGGGGGGAATGTTGACAGGCATGTGGGGAGAGTTAGAGGTGAGCAACAGGAGAGAAAATGGTCATATTTTATTGTGTATATGTATGAAATTCTTATGAATAAGGAAAATAGTTTTAAAATATTAAATAGGCATTTGCCTGCCTATGTATAGTGCTTTTAATATCAGTATTCTCTTTTTACTTTCATATCATACCTCAGTGTCATTTCTAAGACGTTGCTTCCTCTGTTAAATACAGGTTAATTGAAGGAATGTTCAGAAGTGTGGAGGGAATCAGTTAATTAGTTTACAAGGGTCAAAGAAATTCAGGGTTTAATAACAGACCCAGATAACAACAATACTGTAACAACAGAATTATGAAAAGGTGCCATGGCCCAGAATCCCCTGATTGCACCACGTTTCCAATTAAATCAAACTAATGGGGGAGGGTAGTGGTTAAGCCTTTCCTAAGGACTTTCAGTAGGCTCTTCTGGAATGTAGCATACATTATTTCCCCTATTGAAGAGTAAGAACCAACAGTCACAAACAAAAGTGCATTATCCATAAAATCATAATGAAAATATGAAAATTGTCACTGAAATACATAGCATATAGGACACAGAAAGGCATATAAAAATTACTTTGATGGGAATACAATTTTGTTGTCTTTTTAAGAGGATGGCAGCAAAGGTCTAACTCCAATGTTGACTACAATGAAATCTAAGTATTACAGTAGTATTTATCATCTTTATATTTCCTGCACTGGACAGAACAGAGCCTCATATGTGCTCAGCAAGCATTCTACCTTAGCTATATGTCCAGCTCCCATTGCATGTATTTATTTTTATGTGTGTGGTTTTTCACCTGTATGAATATATAGGGGCTTTGCTTGTTTAGATTCCTTGCCATATCAGAGTCAGTGTTAAATAACAAAATTAAAGACATGGATATTGAAATTAAGTTAACTTTCAAGTAATATAGTCAGTAATTATATCCATGAATCAGAATTCAAAGGAGAAAAAAATTCAATTACAGAAACTTACCATTAAACCTGGTGGTCCTGGAGGACCACTTGGCCCTGATATACCCTTGGGACCAGGTGGACCCTGTTATAAATGGAGTAAAGAAAAGTATGTTAGAATGTTGGGCTTCTGCTCTAAGTTAAACAAGTGCTGTCTTCATGATCACAGTGGGACAGGTTAAATGTTACATTCCTTAACAAAAGGAGGAGATGGACAGAGCCATCCCAGCTGATTTTATATTTAGGCCTTAGTCATACAAAGCCTTAGATTTCATGGATGATCTAGGGTCAGAGACTGGGAAGCCTAGAGAAAGGGAGAGCTACCTACGTGGCTTCAGGAAAGCCCTGCTACATCCTGGGTAAAGACTTTCCAGCGTGGCTTTTAGATCACTTGCACTCCTCTTAGTAACTTATTGTCAATTCTAAGTAAGTCTAATAAACTCACTGGTTCTCAGGGTGATAGATATCGCTTAGTCACCTCCCCCCCCCGGAAAAATCCTCAAAAACAGAGAAATCATTAATTCTATTTTCTCATGTTGTTAAGAAAGGAAACCAGTAAACAATATATTTTAAAGACTATATTTTAATAAATTTTAACGAGAAAAAAAGTATGAAAAACAAAAAAACTAAACTCAACCCTTTACCTCATCATATAAAGAAATAAATGTAAAAGTTAAGTTATTTTCATAAGTCTATAACCCTGCAATATTATCAGGGCTTAAAAATTGTACAATTAGAAGGGCTAAGTAGCTTAAAGGTAACTCAATAAGAGAGATGGGGTACAGCTTTCAGCAAGGTTATGTTCTACAATGATAGACAAAAACATGATAAATACATAATGAAAAAAGAAAAAAAAAATGAACCACAGCAAAACAATACGAATGAACCTTAACAAGCCAAGGAAAAGAGATGCATTACAGCAGATTACATGACTATCACATACTATAAAGGAAAGCTGATACAGTTGAGGGAATAAACTTTCAACAGTTTGCTCAGGCTCCTAGTTATATATTGAGGCAATCAAGAAGGCTGTGGCTTCCAGGTAACATTGTATTGATTCAAAATTATTTGTAACATTCTGTTGGGTTTGGTAGTGTTCCTAGGTGTTCATTTTGTGTTATCTCAGCATATATTCTGCATATGCTCTGTTATACTTTATCTTAAATATTCATTAAAAATTATCTGTATGATTAAGGAGAATATTTGAATGAACTTAAGAGATTATGACTAGTAATGTCAGGTAAAGAATAAAAAGTGAACAAATGAAAAAAATCTCCAAAATTGTATCTTTGTGATCAAACAGTAAAACCTCCTGATTTGTATTTTTGATAAAGGGGTTGATTTCCATAAACTATAATGGACTTCCTCATCTATAAATACTCAAAAGCCATTACTGTCTCTGTATATTATCTATAAACTAACACAATCTTTTTGTAAGATTACATTTGATGTTTACCATGCATAAATTGTATTCCTTCAACCTTCAGTGTCTGCTCAGATATCATGCATAATTGATACTGTTATAAATGACAATTTTAATATCTTAAAAGAGAGATCGATGATTTTTATTTGTTAAAAAACATTTATGGTCAACCCTACTGCTACCTATAGCACAAGAAGAATGTTGGAAGTTATTTTTGATGCAAACTTCTGTTGCCACATACACAAATACCCACAGACACTGGATACATGGATAAAAGAAAACAAATAAGCCTTTTACTTTAAAATAGAAGGAATGCATTGAGACCTTAAGAACTTCAGATGATAATTTGTATAACTAAAACAGCAACAGTGAGTATAGAAGGTTCAGGACTCATATGATCCTATGTTTTAATCATGTAATAAAGAAAAATTTCCCTATACTCTTACTTGTATTCCAGGAGAACCTGGGAATCCTTGATTACCCTTTGGTCCTGGCAGTGGTGACATGATTATACTGCCTGGTTCCCCCTAAAAGAAACCAACAGTGTAAGTTATAATCATTATTATACATGAGAAACAGCGAGAAGGTAAAAAGACAGTCTGAGAGTTCATTTTAGTACATAAATAAGTGAAAGACTGAGCACACCAGTAATTTCATGAACAAATTTACCTTTGAAAAGTCAATTAAGAAGTATCCATGGTATAGCAACATACAGTAGAATTATTAGGAGTTTGTGGCACTTTTAGTTATTCATTAATTAGAAATATGCATTAGATATAAAGTGTTTGTGGAGCATTGTGTTAGGCTCTGGACACTTAGTAATAAAGAAGTAGAGCCTCTTTTCTCCTGAGGCTAAAAACATAATGGAGAAATATAAAATATAACAAGTAAACAAGACAGTAGTGTGTTCTGTTGCAGTCTATAAAGTAAAGCAAAATGGCATAGTGAGTGATAAATAAGTAATAAAAATAGTTAACTAGGCAGTCATATTAGAGTAATGTGAAAAGAGTATGTAACTCTCAGCTCAAAGAATAAGCATAATTTCCCACAAATGACTAAAAGCTGCACTGGCTCACTGGTAGAGTGCTTATCTAGCATGCATGAAAGTCTGTGATAAAAAAAAATAATAGAAAATTTAAATTCTCAAATGAGCTAAATTCAGACCAGTGAGACTAGTCATCAAAGGAAAAATGTCTTAAGATAAGGCTGTTGCTACAATGACCCGCATGACAAGATATGCACATGGGTAAGTGGCATTGATGTTATAGAGGTGTCCAACTGCTCTGTGATTTGTTTTAAGGCACACTTCCCAGGATAAACTCTTGACTGGTAGTGTAAGTCTGACCACGAACACATTGCTAGGAAGCTCATTGGCTCCAGGGTGTATATCTAGGACCATAGTATCAAATTTCCCTCTAAATTCCTATCGCTCTACTCATTAGATCTTATCAGTTCAACCTTTAGATCCAATGAGAGAAATGTCTTTGTGTGTTTGACAATGTTTGAGTGCATAACTGATCAAAGTATAGAGAATGACTGTCATGGGTATTTTGTTAAGTGGTATGCTCAGTCATAATGGAGACATTCATATCACACTCCTTCTTCCAAGATTTAGGGAACTTAATGGAAAGGGAGGGGTGTAGAAAATTTATAAGTGCCAGACGTTAAGAAGGACTGGGGCAACATAGTGTGTTCTGGACATAATGTAATTCACAGTGGTTGTAGTTGCTTGCACACGAATAATTAGGTCATCATTGCAGCATTGAGGGAGGTGGGCTTTATAAGACTCCATCCACTAGATGAGAGAAGTTAGTGACAACAGATGGCATCTGGGTGAAGGAGAGTCCAATTCCTTTAAGGGTACGGCTCTTGACAGGATGATCATGCTTCAGTGGGGGGGACTTAAACCCATGAGAATATGGACAGCACAAACTGAACTCAATGGGCTATGAAAAAGAGAGGACTTGGAATATGGGAGAGTGGAGATAGACCCGGAAGAGTTGGGGCTAGGCATAATTCAAAATATGATGAATGTACATGTTTCTAAGAATTAATAAATATATATAATTTAAAAGTTATGTAGTATATAATGACACAAAAATATATATGTTGTATTCATATATATAGTTTATTCATTATCATATGAATATATATATAGTGAATACACTATATATACACATACATAAGTCTTGGAGATATTTGAGCATAGATTTTTAAGGAGGGTGTTGAACTCATAAATCTTGAACTCAGAAAAAAAATCCATTTGAAGTTTTCAATGTAGATGGCTAGTAACTACATAATCAATAAATACCTTGAGCATTATTAATATTACCAGGCATAGAAGAGCAGGAAGAGTCAGGTTTGTGCCTTAATGGCTGCTGGATAGAACAGAATGAACTTGTACTGAAGAATGAAGGTCTATCAGATGCAGAAGAAATGCTAGGAGACTAGAGTGTTACAGAAAGCAAGGATAAAGAAGAGACAATCATCTAGAGATATTCAGCAGTCAGCCCTATCAAAATACAATCAGATAAAGCCTGAAGGTATTTAGAAAAGAGAGATTTGAGCACAATGCACACTTCTTTTTCAAGAATTACATTATATAAGATTGCATAGTATACTGCTTAAACAATATACTCTCCATATGTATACATTTGGAGACTGAACGTATAGTAATATTCTACTGCAGTTGTAGACATTCTACATATTTTATTCACACTGCTTATCTTCTTAGCATGTGATGCTTACCTTCATACCTGGGATCCCAGGAGGTCCCTATTATTAAAAGAAAGAAGGAAGTTTTGTGCAAATTTGACAGGTATAAACAAAAAATATGATGTACATATGACTATAACATAAAAGAGAACAAAATGAATAAACTTTTATAGGGTCACTTCAGAATATTTTATATTATAGGATTTTATAGGTAAAATTTATATTAGCCATCACAGAATCCTTGGCTTTAATCTGCAGGAAGTCTTTTTGTCAGTTAATCTTTGAAATTCTCTAGTTTGCTACTTTAAATATGTAATGCTGTTCCATTGGAGTAAACTCTGTATTCACACTTTTTCTCTTCTGTTACTTCTTGAATTCATTTTAATCCTGAAATGTAGAACTTACTGGAGGACCTTGTAAACCAGGAAAGCCTGGACTGCCTGGAAATCCACGTTCTCCCTGGGAGTTAAAAAGGAAGAGTATAGAGAAAAAAGAAACAGTGAAAATTTGTACGACAAACACACACCAGATCACCAAAATGTCATTAGCCTCCACTTTCCAATAACTTCAGAATCAACTATCTGTGGCAATTCAACCTACCAAGCCAAACACTTTTATTCGTACTCATCTACCCCAACCAAATCTAAAGAGAAAACAGTACTACTGTCATATTCTTTTGAAAAATCTATTTTGAGACCATCACACCACAGATTTCCAATAATCATCACATTTAATTGTTAATGATTTGCTGCAAGTTCCTGATCAGGTACTGTACAAATTCTTATTACAAACTTACCACTTCACTTTCCTCTTATTGTAAACTATTTCAAATTATTTTTGCAAAATGTAAAAGATGGCAAGGAATAAAGCTAGTAATAGCACCAAGAAGACAGTAACAACAGTTCTAGAAATTGCAGGCCATTAGATTTCTTAGGTACCCAATCTTTTTCATTCACTATTGTAAAGTAGGAAAATAGACATTTGGTTTGGAAAACAAGTTAAAATTGAGATAGAAGAACATTAAGTCAAATTCTTTCCAAATGCCTATGTATGCTATAGCAATTTTAGAAACAAACATGTCAGAGGCTTAAAAGGGCAAAATTACTACCCCTCTGTGATTTTGAATCACTATGCAATGGCCTTCTCTGCATCACCTTTTATAGATGGACAAAGTAGGTCCAATGAATCTAGAGACTGCCATACCCAGGGATCCATCCCATAATCATCCTCCAAACGCTGACACCATTGCATACACTGGCAAGATTTTGCTGAAAGGACCCTGATATAGCTGTCTCTTATGAGACTATGCCGGGTCCTAGCAAACACAGAAGTGGATGCTCACAGTCAGCTATTGGATGGATCACAGGGCCCCCAATGGAGAAGCTAGAGAAAGTATCCAAGGAGCTGGGGGGATCTGCAACCCTATAGGTGGAACAACAATATGAACTAACCAATACCCCCAGAGCTCTTGACTCTAGCTGCATATGTATCAAAAGATGGCCTAGTCGGCCATCAGTGGAAAGAGAGGCCCATTGGTCTTGCAAACTTTATATGCCCCAGTACAGGGGAATGCCAGGGCCAAGAAGTGGGAGTGGGTGGGTGGGGGAGTGGGTGGGTGGGGGAGTGGGTGGGTGGGGGAGTTTGTTGGGGAGAGTATAGGGGACTTTTGGGATAGCACTGGAAATGTAAATGAAGAAAATACCTAATAAAAAAAAACTAGGTCCAATGACATTAAAAAAGAAGCCATACATTGTGGATGCAACATTAGGATTCAAATTTTACATACCTAGTGAGAAGGGTAAGAAAAGTCTAACCAGGCACCATGTACAATAAAATTACTTAATTCATATAAAACTTATTACATAAATGATGCCCTAAAACATAAATTAATTGTTCGATATATGAAAAGGCCACTTTGTGAAAAAAAAGTCTCTTTCACCATAAATATATCTGGATGTGCATTTGCTTTCCTTATTTAAAACTGTGAATACTAGTTTTCTTGTTGCAAAAGGTATGCTGGCAAAACACACATGCATGCATACATACCAAACACACACACACACACACACACACACACACACACACACACACAGAGAGAGAGAGAGAGAGAGAGAGAGAGAGAGAGAGATACACACACACACACACACACACACAAGAAAAGGAACAAAGTAAAACATATCTATGCCACCAGAATAGGAACAAAATAGTTCACTTTCTTATGAAATGTGTTATACAAACAAATTTCCTATTGGTCCAACCATCAAAGACTGTCAGCTAGAATGAAGAACATAAATAAATTTCTCAATTCCAGATATTTGCCTTAAAAATCTACACATTATAGGGTTGCAGACCCCTTTAGCTCCTTGGGTACTTTCTCTAGCTCCTTCATTAGGGGCCCTGTGTTCCATCCAATAGATGACTGTGAGCATCCACTTCTGTATTTGTCAGACATTGGCATAGACTCACAAGAGATAACTATATCAGGGTCCTGTCAGCAAAATCTTGCTGGCATATGCAATAGTGTCTGGGTTTGGTGGTTGTATATGGGATGGATCCCCAGGTATGGCAGTCTCTGGATGGTCTTTCCTTCTGTCTCAGCTCCAAACTTTGTCTCTGTAACTCCTTCCATGGGTATTTTGTTTCCCATTCTAAGAAGGAGCAAAGTATGCACACTTTGGTCTTCCTTCTTCTTGAGTTTCATGTGTTTTGCAAATTGTATCTTGGATATTCTAAGTTTCTGGGCTAATATCCACTTTTCAGTGAGTGCATATCATATGTGTTCTTTTGTGATTGGGTTACCTCACTCAGGATAATATCCTCCAGATACATCCATTTCACTAAGAATTTCATGAATTCATTGTTTTTAATAGCTGAGTAGTACTCCATTCTGTAAATGTTTCACTAACCAGTACTCCCCAGAGCTGTGTCTCTAGTTGAATATGTAGCAGAGGAAGGCCTAGACTCCCATCAATGGGAGGATAGGCCTTTGGTATTGCAAAGATCATATGCCCCAGTACAAGGGAATGCCAGGGCCAGGAAGTAGGAGTGGGTGGGTTGGGGAGCAGGGTGGGGGGAGGGTATGAGGGCTTTGGGGATAGCATTTGAAATATAAATGAAGAAAATATCTAATAAAAATGTAAAAAAATCTACACATTAAAAAATTATAATTGTTGCGACAAACATGGTGCACATTTAGTTCCCAGAACTTGGGAGATAGAGGCCAGTGAATTTTTGTGAGTCTGAGGCTAGCCAGAGCTTCATATTGGGACTCTGTGTTAAGAAAAAAATTATTATTGTTGGCAAAGGTTACAGAGACCTGAGAAATACTGGGTCTAAAAGTAATGTGTTGAATTTATGTATGTTTTTAGAATCTCAGAAAACATGTTCATTGTATTGCAGGAAGTTAACTAAAATGTATACCCTAATGTAAAAATCTGGGATATGACATTAATTTTAAAATATAGTATAGATCTGGTTTTGTAGAATCTTATGCACAAAACATAAAATGCTAAAAGGATAAACATAAAGTAATGGTGCATTTACTTAAGAAATGAAAAAAAAAAAACCAAGAAGTAAAAAAAAATCAAATGATATAAAATATCATTTTACAATAAGAACATTTTTCTCATTATGTATTACTATGTCTTAATGTTAAATTGTTGACTCCAAACAATAAAAGTACCATTATCTAAAGCTTTGGGGTTTTTAAATTGTTAAGTGCACCATTTTTGTTGATGAAAAACTTGTATTTTTCACAGTGACAGTTAAGGAAGTTAAAAAAATAAAGCATGAATTGAATCACTGAGATGGTTCAGTAGATAAAGGTGTCTGTTGCCAAAGTGTAGACAATCTGAATTTGATACCCATAGTCCACAAGGTAGAAAGAGCTAAGCACCCACAAGCTGTCCTCTGAACCCCATGTGTGCTCAGTGGCATACATCAGTTTCTTCCTCTACGGCATCAATAACATACAACAATTTTTTTTTAGCTTAAAACATAAAGTGTTCAAAAATTTAAATAGCACATATTTAAAAAATCAAAATTAGTAAGATATTACCAAGTATTACCCATAACAACTTCTATAGTATGTGAAACACACAAGTCCTAATTCATTTTTAAGATTTATAATACTTTACACAAAGACTTTTAAAATAACCTCTAACCCAATTCAGTATCCTCACTAGTTAAACAGGTTTAAATAAATTACTGAAGTTTAATATACTGAAAATGTTGTCTTAGACACAAAATGACTCTGTCTCTTTTTAGATTTTAATCAACAATCTGTTTACAATTAAGTTGGGAAAAAAAAAAAAAAACAACCTCACCTTGGTTCCATTGCATCCAGGGATACCTTGAGGTCCTGGAGCCCCATCATGGCCTGGCATCCCCTTTGAAAAGGCATATAACACATTTATAATATTTCTTACATTACTTCTTAGGGGAATTTTAAAAGAATGAAAACCATACTTACAGGAAGACCTGGTGTCCCCGGAAATCCAGGAAGTCCAGGAGGGCCCTATAATAATAAAGAAATCACTTGATTCAATGACAAAGCTATTACAAAATGTGCCTCACTGTTACCAATCACTGTTGGTTTAATCGCTAGAAACACTCTTTCACAGAGCTGTCTTTAAAATTCCTTTTACAGAAAACTAGAGACTCCTGTTTGTAAGCACATATTCTTCATTACCGTTAGCAGCAGAAAGCAAAGCAGTGGATGAAATGTCTTTCTTTAGGGTTGCAGACCCTTCAGCTCCTTAGGTACTTTCTCTACCTTCTCCATTGGGGGCCCTGTGTTCCATCTTATAGATGACTGTGAGCATCCACTTCTGTATTTGCCAGGCCCCAGCATTGTCTCACAAGAGACAGCTATAACTGGGTCCCTTCAGCAAAATCTTTCTGGCATATGCAATAGTGTCTGGGTTTGGTGGCTGATTATGGGATGCCTCCCTGGGTGGGGTAGTCTTTGGATAATCCATCCTTTCATTTTAGCTCCAAACTTTGTCTCTGTAACTCCTTTTGTGGGTATTTTGTTCCCGATCTAAGGAGAAATGAAGTATCCACCCATTGGTCTTCCCTCTTCTTGATTTTCTTGTTTTGCAAATTGTATCTTGGGTGTTGGAACAATATGAACTAGCCAACACCCCCAGAGCTCATATCTCTAGCTGCATAAGTAGCAGAAGATAACCTAGTCAGCCATCATTGGGAAGAGAGGCCCCTTGGTATTGCAAACTTTATATGCCCCAATACAGGGGAATATGAGGGCCAAGAAGCAGGAGTGGGTGGGTAGGGGAGCAGGGCGGAGGGAGGGTATAGGGAACTTTCGGGATACCATTTGAAATGTATATAAAGAAAATATCTAATAAATAAATAAATAAATAAATAAATAAATAAATAAATAGAAATGTCTGTCTTTACAGATAAAATTCTTTCAGGTTTGTGAATAATGAATTTACTAGGAGATGAGAGGGCAACAAATGGATCTCCCTCTGAGGACATTAATGTCACTAACCCCAAGCATCTTTCAATTAAATATCCTTGTTGGGATCAGTAAAATACAACTTGACAAATATTTCTGTTGGTGAGGATATAGGGAAACTCGTTCTCTTGTCTGTGGTGAGAACATGGGAATTTGGAATTATCTACCAAAACAATACAACATATCCTGTAATATAACAATTCGCGTCTGTGCACCCATCCCAAAGGACACTACAAATTAGAAAACACAGTGTTCTGTTTTAGGTTTGTGATTGCAGCACTATTGGAGCAATGTTTGGAGGGAAAAAAACAAAAGAGGATGCTTCTGAAAGACTTGTATGGCAGCAAGCAAGGACGTGTCAGTGATCAATGACTTCTGTAAAAGTGACAATGGGCAAGAAGCAAACTTGAAAAGACTCCTAACAGATTAAGGGTGGTACGAAATGGCTGTCAAAAAACTAATGTGCATGGTGCTACATACCTTTAATATCAGCACTGCCAGTGAGCATAAGTCTAGCCAGGTCTACAATGTAAGAACTTATCTCAAAAAACGCAATAGCTTCAATTGATTGAAACATTACATTTTATGAATTGTTTACTTTTTAATAAAAGCCAAAATCGTTCCTTGATCACTACTTCAAGAAGTTATAGATGTTCATTCATTTATTAAAATACTAGCTAAAAATGGTGGTCCGAGGAAGTGTAGAATAAATGAAAAGTAATCTATAAATTGTTAACATAAGACAAGAGTATAGTGGTTAATAGTCATGGAGACATACTGAAGTTTCATTTGCAAAGTGAAAGATGTGAGGGATTGACTTTAAAACATTTGCAAAAATGGTGGTTGTTTGGAGACTAAGTAAAATGTCTAAGTGTTCTATTGTTTTGAGGGTAGAAATAAGCACAAGGATATTGTGTCCTCTCTATCTTTGTCTAAACTTATTTTTTTTCTACTTTTAAACTTTGTATATCAACAGTAGTCTATAATCTGAAACCTAAAAGTCCATACTGTATCAAGCATCTCTAAAGTTGTACTTCAGAAAGAGGGTCTATATAAACACTCCAAGATATCTGGAAGTAGCTGTTATCAGAATGACAAGTTCTTTTTAGTTTCCACTGTGCTTATCACAGGTAGGTATTTATGGCTATTTGAGATATTGTGTAATTATGAAGAGCTTTAATGGTACATATGATATGAATTTACTACAAAAATCATAGTTATACCTGAAAGATTAAACTAAAGATTTTGGACTAGAGAGTTGGCTCAAGGGTTAAGAGCACCCTCTGCTCTTCCAGAGGTCTCTCAGTTCAACTCCCAGCAACCACATCATGGCTCACAGCCATCTGTGATGGGATCTGATGCCCTCTTCTGGCGAATCTAAAGACAGTGACAGTGTATTCATATACAAAATAAATCTTAACTAAAGATTTTGACTTTCTTGTCTTTTTTGTTCAATACTATATCCACTCCAGTTATAAACACCACATAAGGCAACTGAGATGGATTTTCATTTTGGATTGGTTGTTTTCATTTTTTGAGATGTAGTCAAAATTCCATAACCAATACTGATCCACCAAGTTGGGATACTACAAGCTGCTAAAAATTATATAGCCAATAGAATGTTTTTAAAGTTTGTGCAAGTTTTTTATCTAAATATTTAAATATCAAAGAATTAAAAAGTGTGAAAGTTGTGATAAGAATCCACAAATAAGCATGTTATGTAGCCATCCATGCATCTAATAGTCAAAGTAAGAGACATTTCTGTATAAACAGAAGTTTGGAGCTAAAAGAGATTTTCTGGCATGTGAAGAAACTGGGATTCACAGAAGATAGATCTTATCTTTGAAAAACTACCACTATTGGTAAACCAGTATCCTCTAATTCTAAAACCAGCCATATACTAACCAGATGCTGGTTAGTATTAGCCGTTAACTTGTCAGACTCGAGAATCAGCCTGAGAGGTGGCTCTCTGGGCATGCCTGTGGGGAATTATAAATTGTTGTGGGAAGAATTATCTTAATTGTGGACAGGTCCATTCCTTAAGCTTGGGGATCTTGAGCTGAATAAAATGGATGAAAGTAAACTGTGCACTAGTATGAGTGTATTCATACTGCTCTGCATCTGATTGTGAAAATAGTGTGACCATAAAACTTAAAGCTTAAAACTCTTGCTCCCTTGGCTTTAATCATTATTATGAACAATTTTAACCCCTGAACTGTAGGCCAGGATAAATCCCTTCTCCCTTAAATTGCCTTTAACAGAAAATTTTAACTGAGCAATAGCAAAAGAACTAGTATAGAAATTGGTACTAAGAATTGAGACATTTTTTTTGATAAAATTGACTGTGCAAGTCTTAGGCCTTTGGAAATGGTTTTCAGGAGGAATGTGGAAGAAATGAAACATTGGGTTAGAAAAGTCCCTGGGGCTGGTGAGATGACTTAGTAGTTAAGGACACTGGCTGCTCTTCCACAGGTCCTGAGTTGAATCCCCAGCAACCACATGGTGGCTCACAACCATCTATAAAGGGATTAGATGTCCTCTTCTGGCATGCAGGTATATATGCAGACAGAGCACTCCTACATTTTAAAAAATATATAAATAAACTTTTAAAAAGAAAGAAAGTCTCTGAATACAATAAGCAGTGCTTAATGGTTATTCTGCTGGGGACTTGGAAAATAAGAACATTGGGAGGAATATGTCCAGTGGAGGCAGGTCACTGAGATTTCAGAAGGAACTAGGACTCCACCAACAATTGTGCTAGAGAGTATTCATATGATATTTTGGCCAGCAATTTGTCTTCATTCCAATCACTTCCTGAGAAGTTGATGGAAGGCAAATTTAAAGATAATGGATTAATGTATTTGGCAGAGGACATTTCAATACGGGAGAGAATTTAGCCTGGTACTGAGAATATATATATTTGATAAAGATGTCAGCATCATTGAAGAGAAACCTACATTGCACTGGGACAAACAAAAAGGTATCCTGAAGTTATCAGAGCCTCCATCAAGAGCTAGAAGGAGAACTTGGCAATGTAGTCCACATTGTACAAGTTTAAGGGTCATGAAAGGTAAGTTTAAGCAGATCACTGAGTCTTGCTGTAAAGTTTTAATTTTTGTTTTTGGGTTTTTGTTTGTTTGTTTTTAAAACTAAGGTCAGAGGATTTATGGTATGGTTGAAATCTCTGCAAAAATGTCCTAAGAGGCCAAAGTATGAACTTGTAAAGGTAAACCCTAAGTTGCAGTTGAGACCCCAAGATAGTGGAGATGCCAGGAACAAGGGACAGCTGCCAAGGAAAGTTGTGGGCATGGAAAAAAGCAAGCCTAGGGAATAACCTATGTGTTGTAGGTGGTATAACTAAAGGTTTGTGGGACTGCTCAAGGTGTTTTGGAAACCAGTTGACCACGTTACAACCTCTACACGTTAGCCTTACAGTTGCAGGATTTGATCTTTATCCGGTTGGATTTTAATTTATGTTGAAGTGATTATTTTTTGCTATGCCCCACTTCTGTTTTGGAGAGTGATATTTATTCTGTGCCACTATTATGTTGAAGTACATCCATTGCTTTTTTTATTTTATGGGATCTCACAGTTAAGAGGCTTAGTATGAAGGGAATTTTAAAAGTTGGACTGAATGCATTTTAGATCATATAATTGTCATGAACCTATGAGGACAAAGCTTGGAAAGTTATGGCTTAAAAGTGTTGTGTTGATGTGTCAGGCTGACAAAGAGCTGTTCTAATGGTTAATTTTAGTTGTCAACTTGACAGAATCTAGAATTACTAGGGAAATAGCCTTCTGGATGTGCCTATAGGGATTATCTTAGTTATATTAATTGATGTGAGAAGAACTATTTTCATTGTGGTCAGGATCATTCCCTGAGAAGGGGATAATGAACTAGATAAAGTAAGTGAGCTGAGCATAAGTATGTCGATCCTGGCTTTCCATTGAGAAAGTGATGGGACCAGCTGCTACGAACCCCTGCTGCCTTGAGTTCCCCACATAGATGGACAATACTCTTGAGTTGTGACTATGAACAAATGTGGTAATATGAATGGGAAAAAATTCCAGAGAGCTGCACCTTTTGGCACAAAACTACAAATGAGTAATGACGCTTGAGAGGGAGTCTTTCTTAAGGTGATCCCCAGGGATGAGCCCCCACTATTTGATTATCCAATAACAAGTGGTCATCCTTGAAATCATGTATGCATAGAAGCAAGAGTAAATGAACTTAGTATGTTGTATCTATATATGATGTAATATAAACATATATGTGTATATATGTTTGTGAGCAATGATAATTAGTTTCTTGTTGTCTCATACCATTTTACTTGGTCTTATCTGTTGACAACAACAAAGCATTTCCCGTACACTGAATATTGCTTACTCTGATTCCTTTTGGTCCTGGTGGCCCTGGAATTCCATTATCACCCTGAAAAACACAATATTATTTAGTTCCTTTTTTGCCTTCAAATCAGTCATCTAATAACTAATTTTCCATTAGCTAGCCTGAATTTTTTGGTAAACTTTTCTGAAAATTAGTGTTAATTTCATACACCCAAATAAGAATTATGATTAAGATTCAAAACAATGATATTTAAATGAACAATACCAAGAACAGCCAGTATTTTATTGGGGAGACTGTTGACATGAAGAAGAAATGTTGCATGCAGAAAGATATACAAGACACACACAAGAAAATGAAGGTAAATTTGTACATAAGGAAAGAAAAAGAGAGGGTGGGGGGACAAGCTCAAAATCTTGACAGTTTCTATAACACATCAAACTGCAGGTGTACTTGTTGTTTGTGAACTTCTGCTTTTATCTTTCCATTTATTTCAGAAAGCACATTTTACAGAACTTAAAAGTCATAAACTCTCCCTCCCTTCCAGCTTCTGTTCTCTGTTCCTTGCAAATTCTACCTACTCACCTTTAGTCATGCCTGCATTGCCGAAAAGTTTCAATTTTATCTCCATGAATTTTTTGTTAAGTATTTTCTTTAAAGTTTTGAATAAAGAAGACCTAATACAGTTTGATGTAAAGTAGTATATCCACAGATTTTGACAACAAGGACATGAATACTGTTAATGCAAATCTGTAAGTCCCTATAAAATTGTCTCCTTTTAAAAAGTTTAATGACATACTCTTTCTGAAGCAGACGTGTTTGTGAGAAAATTCGATGGATTCTGATTTCCAGTTAAAATAACTAGAAGATCTCTTGTTCAATAAATATTTTATACCTTCTCACTGAAGGCAGAAATAAGACAAAAGTGTGAGTATTGCACCAGTTTGACCAGCAACATGGTTAAAGAAGAACTTCAGGAAAGAAAATTACAAAGTTAGAAGTTATGGAGGACCTGTATTGCTAAAAGTCAAAAGGTTAAAGAAGAAAAATTGCCCCTAGTTTGAGGCCAGCCTTGGCTTCATAGCCTTGCTTCACATTATTAAAATAAATGGGACTTAGATTTGGATTAAAGTGAATACTAGAAGATAGCTTTATTATAGTAACAACCATTTACGAGACTTACTAGAAGAAAATACTCAACCAATAATGGCAAAACAAAATATTTTGCAGTAAATTTAACAAGAAATGCACAAGATTTACAAAAGGAAAGGATTAAAAACAGTTGTGAACTTCACAAAGAAATAGTTAAATATGTATAAAAAAAGAAATTCCATGTCCTTAAAAAAGGGAATCCAATTTAAACAGTAAATTAAAATTTAGATAGAAATTTTATATAATGAAAATAGAAGTTACTGGTTGTTTTTAAGACTATACAGTAGCTCCAAAGTTTATATAGACAAAAACACCCCAGCAATATCTTTGAGAAAACTTATAAAAAGAAAAGAGAACAGAGTGGGCCCTACACCAGTCAGACGTAAAAGTGAAGCAAGGCTTCAGTTATTAAAATAGTTTGGGACTTAGATTTGGATAAAGTGAATACTAGATTATCAGAAAGAAAGCTCAAATGAACTTAGAAAACAGAAGCCACTCTTTAGCCAAGGATAGCTTCTAAGATCCCACATAGTCACCACCTGAAAATGTAGACAGAAAGCAAATTTCTACATGCAAATTTCTATTTTCATATGTACACATAAATGTAACAAAATTTATAAACACTGAAAGACTTTAAAAATAACAAAGGATAATATGAAACAAGTGTAACAATATATTATAATGAGTTTTGGAAAACATTAATTATTAATTTTAAAAATTTCAGCTTATTTCCATACAGTAGTTGGATGCATATGATTGAAATCATGGGAAATGAAACTACAAATAAAGGGTGGTTACTGTATAATGAATATTTCATTGCAAATGAGTAGAGAAAAAATTAAGGCATTTTATTGGTTATTTTCTTTATTTACATTTCCAATGTTATCCACTTTCCCAATTTCTTCCCTTCCCGGAAATTCCCTATCCCACCCTTCCCCCAGCTTCTATGAGGGTGTTCCTTCACCCACCTACCCACCCACCCCCACCACCCTGCTCTCGATTCCTCTATACTGGGGCATCTATCAAGCCTTCATAGGACCAAGGACCTCTCCTCCCATTGATGCCTGGCAAGGCTGTCCTCTGTTACATATGCAGTTGGAGCCATGTGTACTCCTTGGCTGATGGCTTTGGCTTGATTAATGAACTCTGGGGATCTGGCTGGTTCATATTGTTGTTCTTCCTATGGGGTTTCAAACCCCTGAAACACCTTCAGTCGTTTCTCTAACTCCTCTATTGAGGACTCCGTGCTAATTCCAATGATTGGCTGAGAGCATCCACCTCTGGCAGAGCCTCTCAGGAAACAGCTATGGCATTCACAATAGTGTCTGGATTTGGTAACTGTATAAGGCATGAATCCCCAGGTGGGACAGTCTCTGGATGGCTTTTCCTTCAGTCTGTGCTCTACACTTTTTCTCCATATTTTCTCCTGTGATTATTTTGTTCTCCTTTTAAGAAGGACTGAAGCCCCCACACTTCGGTATTCCTAATTCTTGAACTTAATGTGTTCTGTGAATTGTATCTTGAGTATTTGGAGATTTTGGGCTAATATCCACTTATCAGTGAGTATATACCATGTGTTTTCTTTTGTGATTGAGTTACCTCATTCAGGACGATATTTTCTAGTTCCATACATTTCTTTAAGAATTTCATGAATTCATCCTTTTAAATAACTGAGTAGTACTCCATTGTGTAAGCGTATCACATTCCTCTGTTGAAGGACATTGGGTTCTTTCCAGCTTCTGGTTATTTATAAATAAGGCTGCTATGAACATAGTGGACCATGTGTCCTTATTACATGTTGGATATGCCCAGGAATGGTATAGCTGGGTCATCACGTACTACTATGTCCAATTTTCTGAGGAACCACCAAATGCTTTCCAGAGTCGTTGTACCAGCTTGCAATCCCACCAGCAATGGTGTATTCCCTTTTCTCCACATCCTTGCCAGCATCTGCTGAGATTTTGATCTTAGCCATTCTGACTGGTGTGAGGTAGAATCTCAGGGTTGTTTTGATGTGGATTTCCTTAATGACTAAGGGTGCAAAACATTTCTTTAGGTGTTTCTCTCCATTCATTATTTCTCCATTGAGAATTCTTTGTTTAGCTCTTTACTGCATTTTAATAGGGTTATTTGATTCTTGGGAGTCTAACTTCTTGAATTCTTTGTATTATATTGGATATTAGCCCTCGATCAAATGTAGGATTGGTAAAGATCTTTTCTCAATATGTTGGTTGCCATATGTAGTCCTATTGACAGTGTACTTTGCCTTACAGAAGCTTTGCAATTTTATGAGGTCCCATTTGTTGTTTCTTGATCTTAGAGTATAAGCCATTGATGTTCTGTTCAGGAAAAATTTCCCCCTGTGCCCATGTGTTTGAGGCTCTTCCCCACTTTCTCTTCTATAAGTTTCAGTGTCTCTGGTTTTATGTGGAGTTCCTTGATCCACTTAGACTTGAGCATTGTGCAAGTAGATAAGAATGGATCAATTCGAATTCTTCTACATGATAACTGCCAGTTGAACAGCACCATTTTTTGAAAATGCTGTGTTTTTTTTCCACTGGATGGTTTTAGCTCCATTGTCAAAGATCAAGTGACCATATGTGTGTGGGTTCATTTTTGGGTCTTCAATTCTGTTCCATTGATCTTCCTGCCTGTCTCTGTACCAATTCCATGCAGTGTTGTTGTTGTTGTTGTTGTTTTTTTTTTTTAATCACAATTGCTCTGTAGTACAGCTTGAGGTCAGGCGTGGTGATTCCCCCAGAAGTTCTTTTATTGTTGAGAATAGGTTTTTCTATCTTGAGTTTGTTTGTTTGTTTGTTTGTTCTGAATGAATTTGCAAATTGCTCTTTCTAACTTTATGAAGAATTGATAAGGAATTTTGATGGGGATTGCATTAAATCTGTATATTGCTTTCAGCAAAATGGCCATTTTGCTCTATTTGCCTGCCAATCCATGATCATGGGAGATCTTTCCATCGTCTGAGATCTTTTTCGATTTCTTTCTTCAGAGACTTGAAGTTCTTATCATACTGATCTTTCACTTTCTTAGTTAGAGTCACACCAAGGTATTTTATATTATTTGTGACTATTGTGAAGGGTATTGTTTCCCTAATTTCTTTCTCAGCCTGTTTATCCTTTGTGTATAGAAAGGCCACTGATTTGTTTGAATGAATTCTATATCCAGCTACTGCACTGAAGCTGTTTATCAGGTCTAGGGGGTCTCTGGTGGAATTTTTAGGGTCACTTATATATACTATCATATCATCTGCAAAAAGTGATATTTTGATTTCTTCCTTTCCAATTTGTATCCCTTTGATCTCCTTTTGTTGTCGAATTGCTCTGGCTAGGACTTCAAGTACTATATTGAATAGGTAGGGAGAAAGTGGCAACCTTGTCTAGTCTCTGATTTTAGTGGGATTTCTTCAAGTTTCTCTCTATTTAGTTTGATGTAGGGTACTGGTTTTCTGTATATTGATTTTAATCTGTTTAGGTAGGGGCCCTGAATTCCTGATCTTTCTAAGACTTTTAACATGAAGGGATGCTGAATTTTGTCAAATGCTTTTTCAGCATCTAATGAAATGATCATGTGGTTTTTTTCCTATGAGTTTGTTTATGTAATGGATTATATTGATGGGTTTCCATATATTGAACCATTCCTGCATCTCTGGGATGAAGCCTAATTTATCATGGTGAATGATCATTTTGATGTGTTCTTGGATTCGCTTGGCAAGAGTATTTTTGCATCTATGCTCATAAGGGAGATTGGTCTGAAGTTTTCTTTCTTTGTTTCGTCTTTGTGTAGTGTAGGTAAACGCATGATTGTGGCTTCATAAAACGATTTGGGTAGTGTTTCTTCTGTTTCTATTTTGTGGAATTGTTTGAAGAGTACTGGTATTACTTCTTCTTTAAAGGTCTGATAGAATTCTCCACTAAACCCATCTGGTCCTGGGTTTTTTTTTAGGTCGGAGGCAATTAATGACTGCTTCTATTTCTTTATGGGTTATGGGACAGTTTAGATCATTTATCTGATCCTGCCTTAAATTTGGCACCTAGTATATGTCTAGAAAATTGTCCATTTCATCCAGACTTTTCAATTTTGTTGAGTATAAACTTTTGTAGTATGATCTGATGATTTTTTGAATTTCCAAGGTTTCTGTTCTTATGTCTCCCTTTTCAATTCTGATTTTATTAATTTGGATACTGTTTATGTGCCCTCTGTTTAGTCTGACTAAGTGTTTGTCTGTCTTACTGATTTTCTCAAAGAACCAGTTCTTGGTTTTGTTGATTCTTTGTATAGTACTTTTTGTTTCTACTTGGTTGATTTCAGCCCTGAGTTTGATTATTTCCTGCCTTCTACTCTTTTGTGTGTACTTTCTTCTTCTTCTTTCTTCTTCTTCTTCTTCTTCTTCTTCTCCTTCTCCTTCTCCTCCTGCTCCTGCTCCTGCTCCTGCTCCTGCTCCTGCTCCTGCTCCTGCTCCTTCTCCTTCTCCTTCTCCTTCTCCTTCTCCTTCTCCTTCTCCTTCTCCTTCTCCTTCTCCTTCTCCTTCTCCTTCTCCTTCTCCTTCTCCTTCTCCTTCTCCTTCTCCTTCTCCTTCTCCTTCTCCTTCTCCTTCTCCTTCTCCTTCTCCTTCTCCTTCTCCTTCTCCTTCTCCTTCTCCTTCTCCTTCTCCTTCTCCTTCTCCTTCTCCTTCTCCTTCTCCTTCTTCTTCTTCTTCTTCTTCTTCTTCTTCTTCTTCTTCTTCTTCTTCTTCTTCTTCTTCTTCTTCTTCTGTTCTAGAGCTTTCAAGTGTGCTGTCAAGCTGCTAGCTCTCTCCAGTTTCTTTTTGGAGGCACTTAGAGCTATGAGTTTTCCTCTTACCACTGCTTTCATTGTGTCCCATAAGTTTTTGTCTGATGTGTATTTTTATTTTTATTTTTATTACATTCTAAAAATTCTTTAATTTCTTTATTTCTTCCTTGAACAAGTTATCATTGAGGAGAACATTGTTCAGCTTTCATGTGTATGTGTGTTTTCCATTGTTTTGTTGGAATTTAAGACAGTTTTTAGTCCATGGTAATCTGATAGGGTGCATGTGATTATTTCAATCTTCTTCTATATGTTGAAGCCTGTTTTGTGACCAATTATATGGTCAGTTTTGGAGAAGGTACCATGAGATGCTGAGAAGAAGGTATATTCTTTTGCTTCAGGATGAAATGTTCTATAAATATCTGTTAGATCCATTTGGTTCATAACTTCTGTTAGTTTCACTATGTCTCTGTTTAGTTTCTGTTTCCATGATCTATCCATTGCTGAGAGTTGGGTGTTGAAGTATCCCACTATTATTGTGTGGGATATGATGTGTGCTTTGAGCTCTAGTAAAGTTTCTTTCATGAATGTGGGTGCCTTGCATTTGGAGCATAGATATTCAGAATTGAGAGTTCATCTTGGTAGATTTCTCCTTTGACCAATATTACATGCCCTTTCTTTTCCTTTTTGATAACTTTTGGATAAAATTTGATTTTACTCGATATTAGAATGGCTACTCCAGCTTGTTGCTTGGGACCATTTGCTTGAAAAATTGTTTTCCAAACTTTTACTCTGAGATAGTGTCTGTCTTTGTCACTGAGGTTTATTTCTTTTTCTTTTCACCCCCCACAGATCATGGTCATTTTTTAAAATTAGGTATTTTCTTCATTTACATTTCCAGTGCTATCCCAAAAGTCCTCATACCCCCAGACTCACCTACCCACCCACTCCCACTTCTTGGCCCTGGCGTTCCCCTGTAGTGAGGCATAAAAAGTTTGCATGACCAATGGGCCTCTCTTTCCACTGATGGCCCACTAGGCCATCTTCTGATACATATGCAGCTGGAGACACGGGCTCTGGGGGGTACTGGTTAGTTCATATTGTTGTTCCACTTATAGGGTTGCAGATCCCTTTAGCTCCTTAGGTACTTTCTCTAGCTCCTCCATTTGGGGGGCCCTGTGATCCATCCACTAGCTGACTGTGAGCATCCACTTCTGTGTTTGCTAGGCCCTGGCATAATCTCACAAGAGACAGCTATATCAGGGTCCTTTCAGCAAAATCTTGCTAGTGTATGCAATGGTGTCAGCATTTGGAGGATGATTATGGGATGGATCCCCGGATATTGCATTCTCTAGATGGTCCATCCTTTAGTCTCAGCTCCAAACTTTGCCTCTATAACTCCTTCCATGGGTGTTTTGTTCCCAATTCTAAGAAGGGGCAAAGTGTCCACAGTTTGGTCTTTGTTCTTCTTGAGTTTCATGTGTTTCACAAATTGTATCTTATATCTTGGGTATTCTAAGTATCTGGGCTAATATCCATTTATCAGTGAGTACATATTATGTGAGTTCTTTTGTGATTGGGTTACCTTACTCAGGATGATGCCCTCCAGGTCCATCCATTTGCCTAGGAATTTCATAAATTCATTCGTTTTAATAGCTGAGTAGTACTCCATTGTGTAAATGTACCGCATTTTCTGTATCCATTCCTCTGTTGAGGGGCATCTGGGTTCTTTACAGCTTCTGGCTACTATAAATAAGGCTGCTATGAACATAGTGGAGCATGTGTCCTTCTTACCGGTTGGGACATCTTCTGGATATATGCCCAGGAGAGATATTGCTGGATCCTCTGGTAGTACTATGTCCAGTTTTCTGAGGAACTGCCAGACTGATTTCCAGAGTGGTTGTACAAGCTTGCAACCCCACCAACAATGGAGGAGTGTTCCTCTTTCTCCACATCCTTGCCAGCATCTGCTGTCACCTGAATTTTTGATCTTAGCCATTTTGACTGGTGTGAGGTGGAATCTCAGGGTTGTTTTGATTTGCATTTCCCTGATGATTAAGGATGTTGAACATTTTTTCAGGTGCTTCTCTGCCATTCGGTATTCCTCAGGTGAGAATTCTTTGTTTAGCTCTGAGCCCCATTTTTAATGGGGTTATTTGATTTTCTGGAGTCCATCTTCTTGAGTTCTTTATATATATTGGATATTATTCCCCTATCTAGTTTATGATAGGTAAAGATCATTTCCCAGTCTATTGGTGGCCTTTTTGTCTTATTGATGGTGTCTTTTGCCTTACAGAAGCTTTGCAATTTTATGAGGTCCCATTTGTGGATTCTTGATCTTACAGCACAAGCCATTGCTGTTCTATTCAGGAATTTTTCCCCTGTGCCCATACCTGGAGGCTTTTTCTTGCATGCAGCAAAATGCTAAGTCCTGTTTATGTATCCAGTCTGTTAGTCTATGTCTTTTTATTGGGGAATTGAGTCCATTGATGTTAAGAGGTATTAAGGAAAAGTGATTGTTACTTCCTGTTATTTTTGTTGTTAGAGGTGTAATTATGTTTGTGTGGCTATCTTCTTTTGGGTTTGTCGAAAGATTACTTTCTTGATTTTCCCTCCTTGTGTTTGTGTTTTCCATCTATTATCCTTTGTAGGGCTGGATTTGTGGAAAGATATTGGGTAAATTTTTGTTTTGTCATGGAATATCTTGGTTTCTCCATCTATGGTAATTGAGAGTTTTCTGGGTATAATATCCTGGGCTGGCATTTGTGTTCTCTTAGTGTCTGTATGTGATCTGCTCAGGATCTTTTGGCTTTCATAGTCTATGGTAGGGTCTAGTGTAATTCTGAGAGGTCTGCCTTTATATGTTACTTGACCTTTTTCTCTTACTGTTTTTAATATTCTTTCTTTGTTTAGTACATTTTGTTTTTTGATTATTATGTTACAGGAGGAATTTCTTTTTTGGTCCAGTATATTTGGAGTTCTGTAGGCTTTTTGTATATTCATGGGCATCTCTGCCTTTAGGTTAGGGAAGTTTTCTTCTATAATTTTATTGAATATATTTACTGGCCCTTTAAGTTGAGAATCTTTACTCTTTTCTATACCTATTATCCTTAGGTTTGGTCTTCTTATTAAGTCCTGGATTTCCTGGATGTTTTTGGCTAGGAGCTTTTTGCATTTTGCATTTTCTTTGACTGTTGTGTCAATGTTTTCCATGGTATCTTCTGCCTCTGAGATTCTCTCTTCTATCTCTTTTATTCTGTTGCTGATGCTTGCATCTATCACTCCTGATCTCTTTCCTAGGTTTTCTAACTCCAGGGTTGTCTCCCTTTGTGATTTTTTTTTATTGTTTCTATGTCCATTTTTAGATCTTGGATGGTTTTGTTAATTTCCTTCACCTGTTTGATTGTGTTTTCCTGTAATTCTTAAAGGGATTTTTGTGTTTCCTCTTTAAAGTCTTCTACCTGTTTACTTGTGTTCTCCTGTATCTATTTAAGGAATTTATTTATGTCCTTCTTAATGTCCTCTATCACCATCATGAGAAGTGACTTTTGATCCAAGTATTGCTTTTCTGGTGTAATAGTGGAACCAGGACTTGCAATGGTGGGAGAATTGGGTTCTGATGATTCCAAGTAACCTTGGTTTCTGTTGCTTATATTCTTGTGCTTGCTTTCTGCCATCTCTAGTGCTACCTGAACTAGTTATATCTAACTGGAGCCTGTCCTTCCTGTGATCCTGGTTGTGTCAGAACTCCTCAGAGTCCAGCTGTCTCTGTGATCCTGTGATTCCAGGATCTTGTGATCTTGAGATCCTGGGTGTGTCAGAGTTCCTGGGAGTCAAGCTGCCTCTGGGACCCTGAGATCCTCGTATGACCAAACTCCTGGAATCCTGTTATCCTGTGATTCTGTGATCCTGGGCATGTTAGAGAGCCTGGAGTGGAGCTTCCTAAAGGTGGTGTGGAACTGGCTCTGGAGTTTGTGCCCAAGGTGAACTGGTGTAGACCAGAAGGAACCTGAGCCACTGGTCAGGCGAGGTTCCTGTGTCCCTGGATCCCTCTAGTCCCAGTTGCTTTTGGTGTTGTTGGAACAGATGCTGTGTCCTCCTCACCTCTGATTCTACAATCCTGGGCATGTTAGAGCATCTGAGAATAGAGCTTCCTCTGGGTGTTGTGGGACTGTGTTTAAGGTGTATCTTAAATCACAAACCATATCCTAGGATGGGTTTCACACAGGGAAAAAATAAATTGACATACTGAAAGAAAACTTTTGAGAATTAATATATACCCTCAAAGTATATAAGATTTGTTCTCATGAAAATCCATATGACTTAAAGACAGAGATTCATAAATACATACATTTTCTTGCACATGCCTAGAAAAGCAAAAGACAAGGGTAAAATAATACAACAACGTACAGTGTGTGCATGGACATAACCTTCCTAACAAATAGCTTGACAAAATATGAAAGCACCAAGTCATGAGAAAAGGGACAAATGATATGAAAATAGAGATCACAGGAAGACAAAGGAAACTTTGATCTGTGAGAAGCATATTCATAATCGTAAAAAGAGGAATGCAAATTGAAAGTATATTGAAAGGGCACTCTTCTACCATAATGACAACTAGAAAAGGTTTTTAGTAATAGAGATGAAGCTGTAGGGAAATAAATCTCCTTTGTTGCTAAATCAAAGGTAAATCATAAATGTTTGGGAAATAGTGATCTGGTAATATGTGTAAAAAAACATGTGCATACATGGGCACTCATTTCCCACAATTTATCTTTCCAATTCATGCTTATTGATGCAATAAGAATTAATCAAAGATTTGCATCTTAGCAGTTATGTTTTATAGCAGCAAACTATTGAAAACTACATAATCATGAATAGGGAGCTTGATACTAATTTATAGCTTATATATACAATGAAATTGAATGTAGTAAGAATAACATATCCTGAGAACACTGATATAAGAAAAACACAAAATAAACATAATACATCCTATTTTAAAAACAAAGAGGATGAACATGTGGGTATGTATTCAGGGGCCAATGAACACAGGTAGAAAAGAGTTTTTCATTGTATTCATAATATTTACTAATTGTGAATAAAATGAATATATTATCTATTGAAAAGGAACAACATTTAATTTAACAAAGAACTCCTTTGCAATATTACAAATGTGCATTTATATAAATAAACACACACACACACACATCTCAGTACCACACTTTAAGCGACTATGCTAATTGGACAGTTTATTTTACAAATCTACATGTTCATAAAAAGGAATATACCAATGAAGAATAATCATGTATATTAGTTTAAAATGTAAATCTCCAATCACACAAAAGTACACTTTAAGCTGCAGAATGTAAAATGTTTAGAAAGCTGTTCCCACTTCCACTCTATAAATAATGAAAAGGAATTATAATAATACTCTCTAAACTTAATGTGCAAATGAACACATCTTCATAAACTATTATACTATTATTAAGGAGTCTCAGTTAATGCTAAATTATTTCAAAATAATTGTAATGTAACTTCTTTTAATAAACCACAAATATTTACTCTTAATATCCATGCTATGCAAGAAACTCTGGCCCTTTTCCCAGATAAACTCACATTTGAGAAACAGCTTTTTCTATGGTTCAAATTACATTCTATTTCAAAGCACTCATTTCCATAACATAGCTGAAAATTAATCAATTTGTGTTCCCACTTTATTTTCAGAATGCTGTTGCTTAAGTTCCAGTGTGCTGCGAAGTGGAAGAATTTAGTTGTTTTGCTGTATTATGCTCAGTTCATGATTTAGAAGTCTGCACTACTTCTTTGCCATTCCTGGGTGGCAAGGATTATACTGCCACTCTTACACTTTCTGTGTTATAGCACCTAGGAAATTCATTTGAATGGCCCATCTATCAGAATTCTATGTAGTCAGTCATTTAGAGTGTTAGTGTTTCCTTAGTGTTCATATGAAGTTCTATTCAGTGCATTTAATCACAAGACTCATTTCCTGCTGAATCTGAAAAAAAAAAAAAAAACTCCCTTCTCACAGTTGTACCCTCATTCTCACAACATCTACCCTCTGGTAGAGCTAGCTTTATATTAAAACATCTCCAAGCATTTAATTTTCCTCCTTTCTTAGAAAGACTACCTGGTGATATTCATTTGATTTTCTTAATCCTCTAATGATATGGTACACCATCATTATATGAAATAATAAAGCTAGAGGGAAAATGTTATTAAGTCAATTATTTTTTTGCTTTTTGGGCAAGTGAATAGAGTTGGACCTTTCATACACCACTTTACCAGTCAATCTACCACAGACAGAAAAGGGCTTGGAGCCAAAAGAGCCATTAAAAACTGAAAGAAACTCTTGATCTCAAAACTCACTATTATCTTTTCCCATTCCCCATCTTATCATACACATAAAGATGCTACTCTTATTCACAGAAAAATATATATGCATAATAATAATAATTGAACTTTAACACTTCCTAGTAGGTAGAGGAAAAATTATTCTAGAGACACTTATCTGAGATTCAAGCCATTGACCCTCCCCCATTCAATATGTGATTTTGAGTGATGCTAGAGTACATAGAGTTAGGAAGCTGATTCAAAGTGAGACTCCATAGCAGCCTCCCTGAGATCATTATCCATGATATGGTGGAACCTTGTAGTGATACAGCTGTTTTGCAGTCACCTACACTTCTGTAGGAAATCCCTTATTCATGTTCAGTTGGCAAGTCCAATAACTTCATTGGTCAACACAATTTGGACTTTGGATAAATCATAAAATGATCTGCCATTGGTGCTCATAGGGGGTGGGTGAGAAGATGTTTATTTGCATCTCCCCAGGACACGTTTGAAGTAGGAAGAATTCCAAAAGCCATATACAACAAACGACATCCTGAAAAATATACCTGAATATGACAATAATATCCAAATTAAAACATTAGAAACACTAAGGTGAAGAGACACTTTTTCTGAATAAATCTAGTTACCACCATTCATCAAAGAAATCTCTCATTATGGCAAATGAAGAACATCATAAAACAACAACAACAACAAAACCACACACAACTGGACAAAAAACAGAGATCAGTGTTTTGGGGGGAATCCAGCCTGGCATCAACATCTCTGCATCTATGACTCAGGAAACCATCACAGAAGAAGAGGTAGAAATCTTCTAACAGCAAGATTACCAAGAAGTCTGGAACAACAACAGTATCAATGCACATGTTAATATAAAAATGAGACAATTTTATGGGGTTCTGCTCCAAGACAAAGGACTATAGGTAATTAATCACTGCTTGAAGGAGGAAAAACAGGAAAGAAGGGATAAATGAATACAGAAAATAAGAGTTCCTTCAACTCTGTTTTTTGATTTAAGCACTATTTTCTCATTATGATTCAGTGAACTTTTAGTCGATTTGATAGCTTGTCTCAAATTTATGGTGGTTTAATTCCTCTGCTATTGTTGATTGGCTACTGAAACAAATACCTTTTGTCCCCGAGGTCCTGGAGGGCCTTCTGGACCTGGAAATCCTGGTAAACCTGGATGACCTTCTAAACCTGGAAATCCCCGTTCTCCCTGCAATTAAACAAGAATGTAAAGTCATTTGTGAACTTTTAAGCACAGACATAGTTGTGTTTCAAAAGTTCAAACGACTGTCAGATGAAAGCAACATAATATAGTGATATGTTTTGTCCACAATATCTAATAACATGGACAAGTCTGTAAAATGTGAGAAGAAAAAATACAAATCATCCCAAATACATATCATATATAGTAAATATAACCTCTTTGCTACTTGTAGAGTTAGACAATATATCAGAGATAAAGTGAGAATATAATAACTGCTTTAACCTCATTCGATAATAAAGAAGGCAAGCGGCTATATTAAGAATTTCACAATTTTTACATTTTAAGAGCTAGATTATCTCACATTATTGAATGGTTTGTTACTAGCAGAACTAGGATTAAAACTCTGACTACAAGTTCCACTCAAAAAGAAAAGGACAAAGAAAAAAGAACCTGGTTCTTGTATATTTCCCAAAGTACAAAATAGCTAAATGTTGGGTTTTCAGCTGGCATTTGTCAAATGTCTAGAGTATGCCATGTGTATTTTCAAAGCAAAAGTACTATGTGGACTACAGAAATAAATGGGAATAAACCAGAGACTGAAGATAGAGGATGCTGCCCAGTGAAGTAGCTAGGCAGGTAAAGCCTGACTGAGTTCAATTCTCAGGAACCAGAGAGTAGAAGGAGAATTGACTTCTGCACTCAGACACTGTGACATATACATATACAAACACACACATGTGCATGCACACACACACACACAGACAAACATGTACATGTATGCACACACAGAGACACACATACACAGAGAGATATACACTAAAGTAATTAATGTTAAAATAATTTTTAAAATTGTTATGTCCTTTTAATTGCAATAAAATTACATCATCTTTCCCCTTCCCTTTGCCCCCTCCTTCCTCTCCCAGGCACCCACCTTCCAATGCTCCATAACCTTCCACAGAAATTGATAGCCTTTTTTTTTCTTTAATCATTTTTGTTACATACATACATGTATGTATACGTATGCACCAGTAAAAATTGTAGAAGAAAATAGAGGATGCTAAAAGCTTAATTATGTTGATATCAATAAAATGTTATAACTTTTAATGGCATGTCCTGAGATTCCCTCCCATTATCACAGAACTAGAGACAGAAAAGTAGATGTTATACAGTAGCAGAAAAGAACAAGAAGAACAATCTTGAGAATTTCAGAGGTAGAATGTTTGCTAAAGTAAAAGAAATATAGCTTTACTGGGCAAGAATGGACTAAAAATATGGTTTTTCTACCTAATTTCTTTAAATGAACAGGAAGAAAAGCTAACACTAGTGATGTGCCTACATTTGCTTCCGAGGCACTCATATAATCCTTTTAAACCACTATCAATTTGTGCTGTAATTTTCACACATTTATAGACTGAATGGGAAGTGGTTGCCTATTTCTGAAAGACAAACTTAAAAACAAACCACTGACATATCCTGCTTGCCCATGTTTGAATTAAAAAAATGATTTGTGAAATCTATTATTCTCTTTTTGCTATCTTTTAAATATAAGTATTACTTAGATTCTTTTATTGCCTTCTCTTTTTCCCTGGAAAATTGAAAATAGTAATGGTAAGTTCTTATTAGCAACTTTCTTAAGCATTTCCCCAAATAGGTTAAAACTCGAAAGACTGTAAAAATAGCCCACCTGTGTTGAATGTTTTTCTGTTTTCCAGACTGTTTAAACTCCTTCAGAGTTTTGTTTTATCTTACTTTTTTCTCCCCATTTTAAGACAAAGTAAAATTATTATTTTCATTTTATGTGTGAAAAGTCATGAGAGAGAAGTTTTATAATTTTCCTAAGTGTAAACTTGATACATAGAACACAGCTCATCTGTCTCAGTCAGAAGTTTATGTTAACCTGGACAGCACCTTCTCCTTTGCCTCTACATGGAAACAGTCATGGCTTTTTCAATGTTGTAATTTTAGTGTCCAATAGAACAAATATTCAATAGAAACCCATTTATATTATTCCTCCTCCTATGGGACTACAAACCCCTTCAGCTCTTTGGGTATTTTCTCTAGCTCCAATATGAACTAACCAGTATCCCCCAGAGCTCCCTGGGACTAAACCACCAGTCAAAGAAACCACACAGAGGGACTCATAGCTCTAGCTGCATATGTAGCAGAGGATGGCCTAGTTGGTCATCAATGGGAGGAGAGGCCCTTGGTCCTGTGAAGGTTCTATGCCCCAGTATAGGGGAATGCCTGGGCCAGAAAGCAGGAGAGGGTGGGTTGGGGAGCAGGGGAAGGGGAAAGGGGGAAGGGGGGAGGGGGGAGGGGGAAGGGGGAGGGGGAAGGGGGAAGGGGGAAGGGGGAAGGGGGAAGGGGAAAGGGGGAAGGGGGAAGGGGAAAGGGGATAGGGAATTTTCGGAGGGGAAACTAAGGGGATAACATTTGAAATGTAAATAAAGAAAATATCTAATAAAAATAAACAAAAATCCATTTATAAATGACATCCTTATTTACTTTTTCTTTCTTTTTTTAAATATTTTATTAGATATTTTCCTCATTTACATTTCCAATGCTATCCCAAAAGTCCCCCATACCTTACCCCCCACTCCCCTACCCACCCACTCCCACTTTTTGGCCCTGGCGTTAACCTGTACTGGGGCATATAAAGTTAGGGAAACAACACCCTTCTCAATAGTCACAAATAATATAAAATACCTTGACGTGACTCTAAGTAAGGAAGTGAAAGATCTGTATGATAAGAACTTCAAGTCTCTAAAGAAAGAAATCAAAGAAGATCTCAGAAGATGGAAAGACATCCTTATTTTCTAATGAGTGCTTTTACTTAAATCCAGAATAAAGGCAATATTTCAGATTTTGATAAATTATCCAAAGGAAAACTATCTCATGATAAGCCTAGTTTATTTATTGTGTGGTGATAGATATCAAATCTACAGTCCCAGATAAAATATAAAGCCAAGTATTCTACCCTTGGGCACATCCCAGCTCACCAGTTTAAAGAAGATTAATCTAGTGATTACCTAAGATCTGGAGTTTAAAAATACTTTAAAATAGCACCCCTTTCAAGAAGGGCTGTTTATAATAAACAATAAAAGTGTTTCCTGAAAATGAGCATAAAAATAGTTGTTTGTTTGTCTCTTGAGTGTCTCATGTAAGTTGGCCTTGAACTTCTAGTCCTCTTGCTTATGCTGCCTGAGTGCTAGCATGCCAGGTGTATGCCACTCCAGGTAGCACGAGGATAGTACTTCAAGAGGGATAATGTAGAACTGTCAAGAAACACAATTGGCTGTGGACATAGGAAAAAAATTAAGACAAAGTGTTATATTGGTTAATGGTTATAAATTATTTTCAGTTAGAATATTGCAAATTGTGCAAGTTCAAGGCTAAGTTCTTAGTGAAGAAATTAAAACAATAATATCTTCTTCTGTATAATTCTTGTTTTGTCTTTATAATTCTGTACCACAATGAGACATTTGCCACACTATAATTAGAAGAATTTTAGCTACTGTCAAAATGAAGATATACAGATCTGAGACTTCAGCTTGTAAAAGAGCCACTTGGAGAGTTTGTCAAAACCAATTATTTTCCACCATGACCAGAATGAGATGGGTAACTTACAGTTGTGGAGCCTGGAAATCTGCATTTGTCAGCAGCTCCAAGCCAACAGTTTGCTATCATACTCCTTGGATAAACTGCTTTTTATTTTTCAAATTTCAAGTTACTTTTTCATGTATTTGCCAGTGATCTGTGGTTACTACATGTTCACCGATTTTGAACAGGTTTTCCCTTTAAATTAATAAAAATATTAACTTTATCTGCTTCAAATCCCAAAATGTAGCATCTGTATTGTTTTAATAATTTTCTGTGATTTGTCTTTTTTTTTAATTATTGGTTGTGTTTACTTGGTAAGCTTTAATTGCATACTGTAGAAAGAGGTACCAGATTCTCTTATTTTCTTCTAAAGAGCATTTTATTTTTTTTATGAAGTAGTTCGGGACTGATTGATTAAATGGAGTTTTATCCGTTCACCAAACAACGGTTAATCTATACTTAGTTATTTTAAGCCTTTACTCTTTTTTTTTATTAGATTTTGTGACTTTCCCTCAATACATATAAAATCAAAACTTAACCAAGAATTTGAATGGAATCTTCAACTTTATTTTTTGTCCTCCACCCTGTGCTGTCTTGTATTCATTCCATCATGTCTTCCTTCTTTTCCAGGCACTCTGGAGTCTTGGACCATTTTCTGTAGGTCATTGTGACCATAACTATGACTCTTGGTAAGAATTTACCCATCCATCATCTTGCAGACTGAGAAGTATAAGCAATAATAACTACATACATGTAAATTCCCCATGTGTGCTTCCTTTCTTTAAAAGACATTCCCTTCCACTTTCTTTCCTCCTTTGTGATCTCAAATGAATCCTCTTTAATACTTTAACACTGTTGAAAGCATTCTTGTTGCAAAGATATTCCCCAAAAATGTTACTCACACAAGTGTTATCTAGACTACTATTTAAGAACTCTTAAGAGATATTCTGTTAGGGGATTGTCTTAGTCAGGGTTTCTATTCCTGAACAAAACATCATGACCAAGAAGCAAGTTGGGGAGGAAAGGGTTTATTCAGCTTACACTTCCATACTGCTGTTCATCACCAAGGAATTCAGGACTGGAACTCAAGCGTGTCAGAAAGCAGGAGCTGATGCAGGGGCCATGGAGGGATGTTCCTTACTGGCTTGCTTCCCCTGGCTTGCTCAGGCTGCTCTCTCTCTCTCTCTTTTTAAATTTATTTATTTATTTTTATTAGATATTTTCCTCATTTGCATTTCCAATATTATCCCAAAGTCCCCCATACCCTCCCCTCCACTCCTGTACCTACCCACTCCCACTTCTTGGCCCTGGCATTCCCCTGTACTGAGGCATATAAAGTTTGCACTGGCGAGGATGTGGAGAAAGAGGAACACTTCTCCATTGTTGGTGGGATTGCAAGCTTGTACAACCACTCTGGAAATCAGGCTGGCAGTTCCTCAGAAAATTGGACATAGTACTACCGGAGGATCCCACAATACCTCTCCTGGGCATATATCCAGAAGATGTTCCAACCGGTAAGAAAGACACATGCTCCACTATGTTCATAGCAACCTTATTTATAATAGCAGGAAGCTGTAAAGAACCCAGATGCCCCTCAACAGAAGAATGGATACAGAAAATGAGGTACATTTACACAATGGAGTACTACTCAGCTATTAAAAAGAATGAATTTATGAAATTTCTGGGCAAATGGATGGACCTAGAGGGCATCATCCTGAGTGAGGTAACCCAATCACAAAAGAACTCACATGATATGTACTCACTGATAAGTGGATATTAGCCCAGAAACTTAGAATACCCAAGATACAAGATACAATTTGAGAAACAGCCCGCTCTCTTATAGTACTCAAGACTACCTAACCAGTACCCCCCGGAGCTCGTGTCTCCAGCTGCATATGTATCAGAAGATGGCCTAGTCGGCCATCAGTGGAAAGAGAGGCCCATTGGTCTTGCAAACTTTATATGACTCAGTACAGGGGAACGCCAAGGCCAAGAAGTGTGGGTGGGGCAGGGGAGTGGGGGGGAGGGTATAGGGGACTTTTGGGATAGTATTGGAAATGTAAATGAAGAAAATACCTAATTTTAAGAAAAGAAATTAAAAAAAAAAAAAAAACAAGAAACAACAACAAAAAGACTACCAGCCCAGGGATGGTCCCACCCACAAGGGGCCTTCCCCCCCACCCCCGATCACTAACTGAGAAAATGCCTTACAGCTGGATCTTGTGGACGCATCTCCCCAACTGAAGCTCCTTTCTCTGTTTGATAACTCCAGCCTGTGTCAAGCTGACACAAAATTAGGCAGTACAGGGGTACTGTGTTACATGACAGAATGGGACTTGTAAATAAGATCACAGCATACAATGAATAAATAATATAAATAGATGAAATTGTTGACACCAGGATTTTTAAGCATCTTTTACTACATGAATGAATTCTTCTATATCTAACTGGAATATTCACTAAAGATATAATCCATAACTTCATATATAATTATTAATAGTTGTTTATTCATTAAAAGTATTTATTGAGTTGAAAAGAGGAAAGAGTAATATAAAATCCCTGTCTCATAATTCTCCTGTCTATAATTCATTATCTTGTTTGAAATTTTTAATTTGATGTCAGTTACTGACACACAGACAAATAAGGCACTGGAAGACAAAAGCCATCAAGTTAAATATCATCTGAGGTGTATTTTGTCTAGACCAAGAGCTAGAAATTATTATTATTATTATTAAAATTCCTGTAAGGCTGGATATGATGGCTCACACTTTGAATCTCAGTACTTGGGAGACAGAGGCAGGTTGTTGTGTGTGAGCTCAAGGTCTACCTAGTGAGCTCAAAGCCAGCCAGGGTTACAAAGAAGACCCTATCCAAAACAAGGCAGAAGAAAATGATTTGCTTGTAAAGTAATAGATGTTTAGAGAGGACTTTTATCCATAATTAATTTTGTTCATTCTCCCCAATCTCTGCTTCCCATTCCCGGCCCATTTCCTTGTCCTTTCCCTAGGTGCATCCTAAGAATTCTCAATAGTTTCTGAGGCTTTATTGTCCTTTTGTGTGTGTGTGTGTGTGTGTGTGTGTGTGTGTGTGTGTGTGTGTGTGTGTTTTAAGGAACCTGGAATGTGGCACAGTTGTAGACTGTGTGCTTAGATGGTGCAAAGCCCTGGATCCAATCCCCAACAGAAAATAAAATGTAACCGAACTTATGTGCACTAATCCTAAAATATTTATGATATCATGTTTCTTAGAGATGTTTGCTGATCCTGACACAGTCTCATCTATGTAAGTTCCCACTCTAAATTAAGCAATGCAGTAGAATCTATTTTATTTATTTGGGCACCGATAGAAGCATAATTTGTACAATTAATTTACAAATAGTATTTGATTTTTTTTTTTTACTCAGAACTTACCTTTTCTCCTTTTATACCACTGCAGTCACATTTTGATCCAGAAGAACACCCATGGCAGGCCTATAGGAAATAAAGGGGAAAATCATTAAATACAAACTTAACAGCAACTCTCCAACGTAAAAATCAACTTAAGGCAGCAATTCTAACTTGCAAAAGCAATGGAAGAAAACTATGAAAGGGTGCAGGCAACCAACAATGGCTTTTATATTCAAGATCCTGTTGTATGTATTTCTTTCAATTTCTCACAATGAGCAAATAAAAGCTTATAATTCTAAACTAATAAATATCTCTTCATTTTTACATTGATTTATTCAGTGTGTGTGTGTGTGTGCTCACGCATGTGTGTGTGTTGCACACATGCTGTAGAATATGTGTGGTGTTTGGAAAACAACATGAAGCAATAAAAATCAAGTTGCTGGGTTTTGTAGACATCTCCTTTCCATGCTGAGAAATACCTTTTTGGTTTTGTTTTCTTAAGACAAGGGTGTCTCTACTATCCAGTTTCTGGCCATCCAGGAACTCAGTATGGAGTTGCACTCACAGAGATGCCCCTGCCCCTGCCCCTGCCCATGCCCCTTCCTCTGGGGTGCTGGGACTAAAGGTGTGTGCCACCATGTCCAGCTGAGAAATAACTTTTTAAAGATGCTAAACTGAAAAGAGAATTCATAAGACGTTCTGGTTCATATGCTTTGTCACTTGTCCAGGATGTAAGAACACCTTTTTCCCCCTTCATCTTCCCTCCTTCTTCTCCCCTCCTCCTCCTCCTACTCCTCCTCCTTTCATTTGTAATGAATCACTTCGCAGTCTGTAGCAGCACATGACCATGGAAACTAGCCAAGAATAACTGCCACTTGATGTCAGCTTACTTCTCAGCATTCACAAGTGGATCATAAAGCATCTAATACTGTATTTTATCTCCCTTTTCCCTATGCACCTGCTCTTTCATCACTAATAGCTCAATTCTTAACCATTCCAAGCTTCACACAAAGGCTAGAGGCTCTGAATTCAACCACACTAGGGAGTAATGTTCTGGAGCCAGAAAAGTATCATTCTCTTCTATAAAAACACATAGGGAATGGGAAGATAGTAAGGGACATTCTAACATCCCAAAACCATACACTACTATAGAGCTGGAATGTTTAGGACAAAACAACACAACAGGAATTAGAATAACATATGCAAACAAAACAGCATTTATGCACAAGAAACCTGAACACATTTGGTCAAACTGGCTTCTGAAAGCTTTGTACAAGGAAAATATAAAACTCTGTTAATCATTGTTTCATCTTTAGCACCTGTAGTTTAACATGTAAGCTAGCCTCCTATCTTGTCTTCCTCTAGTTATTACTGGAGAATCTCCCTAAATCTTTATTATTTAACTTCAGCTCAAACTAGATGCCACCATCCTGTTGAAACCTGTTTTCCTGGTTATAAAGGAGTGTGTTCCAGTAAAAGCACACTCTGACACTTCAGCTTAAAGTCTGTTATTGTGCTGGATATGGATTTTTTATATACTTGACACATGCTAGAGTCATTTGGAAAGGGAGACTCAGTTGAGAAAATGACCCTTGGGGGGCATTCTCCCCCAAAGTTATTTATTTGTGAGGGCTCAGTCCACTGCGAGAAATGTCATGTCTGGGCAAGTAGTCATGAGTTGTATAAGAAAGCAAGCTGAGCAAGCCAGAAGAACAAACTAATAAACATCTCTCCCCCATGACCTCTATTTCAGTTCCTGCCTCCAGGTTCCTGCCTTGACTTGCTGACTGGCCTTTTCTCAGGCTGATTGACAGTGGTTGGGGCATGAAAGCAAAACAACCCCTCTCCTCTCCAATTTGCTTTTGGTAATGGACTTTAGCACAGTAATAGGAAGCAAACTAGATAGTTATGCAGTTATTACTAGTACACATTAGGGACATAGATTTTATTGTTTTCAGTATTACATTTTTAACTACATTATAGGTTGGTTGACACACAGTCATTCATCAGATGAGAACGCAAGAACACTTGTTAGGCACAAGATAAAAATATAAATAAACTCATATAAAATACCCAGTTTAGGAACAAAGGTCAACTTAAAATATGTAATTCTGGCTTATGCAAAGAGGAGTTATTGATTCTAAACTATGAATTTACAAAATTTAGAAGCCACAGATTCACTAATTCGACAGCTAGAGTTATAAAGAGAAACCCTGTCTCGAAAAACAAAAACAAAACAAAACACAAAACCCAAAACAACAAAAAAAGAATAGTCAACAGTCATAATACCTGAATTAGATTGTACATATTGTGATCACTCAATTACAGAAATTAATTGAAGAACAAAGGGTAATTATTATTTACAATGGATAATAATATAACAATATTTGACATTGGTAAGTGTATCTACATTTTAATTAGGAAGATATGCAGAGGAGATTTTGTTATAAATTAAAAATAACATCTTTTGCATTTTTAGACATTTATAATAAATTTTCCTCTGAAAAGAGATTACCATTCCGAATATAGTGCAAAGATGACTAATAGAATTTTATTAATGAAATTAAAAATAATATGAATTCCCATCACACATGTATTTGCACTTCTCAATATCTAACAATAACCCCTAAATCTTAAAAATAAAATGTATAAACAAATAAAACATTTTATATACTTGTAGCATTCCTTTTATCCAATGTTTCTCAAAATTAATCATTCATCATATCAAAGTTCATTATCAACAAACGTGAAGTATACTGTAGAGAGAAAATCCCTTAAAATATTTAAGAATATAGGGATAGATAGATGCCTCACTGGTTAAGACCACTGGCTGCCCTTCCAGAGGACCCAGATTTAATTCCCAGACCCCACATGGCAATTCACAACTGTCTGCAACTCCATTTCCTGGAGTCACAATAATGGACATAAAATAAAATAAAATATTCTTTATTTAAGAATTATGAAAATTTTGATTGAATTTAATTTAAAATTTTAAGTTATAATCTGTTTGTGCCAGATAGGTTATTTTTTTTAAATAAGATTTTGTTATTTTTTTTGGGGGGGGGGGTGGAAGAGGGCGGGGACACACCAAAAAAGCCAAGTCATTGTAACACACCAACCACTAGATGGCGCTTTCCATGAAGTTATTAATGGGCAGCCCTAAGAGGTGGCCCTAAGTATATATCTCATTAGATGGAACAGCTTTTAATTTTTAGGCAGTATCTACTCATATTGACAAAATATCTAGTAAGTACAAAGCACAATAGTGAATCTATGAGTGATATAAAAACTGTGCAGATTTCGGTGCTTGCTGATCTAGCTGTAAACAAATGAAAATAAAATTTAAATTAAGTGGAATAATGCTATAGCAGTAATTAAAAAAACTAATAACATACAAGAAATATATCTTGATCTTTCTGTAGCAACTGATTCATTATGAGACTATGGATATATCGTCTATACACTCTAGGGTTTGTTTCTCATTTATGGCAGATATGGATAATATGATCTCCCTTGGTAGATTAAGCTTTAACTAGAATTCTATAGGATTTACCAAATAAAAGAAAATGATTGGTATCAATGATTATTATAGTTAAGAAAGACAATTCCCTTGAGTCTAAAAATTATTCATAGCACTCGAAAGGATAGGCAGAAAAGATTTCTAAAGGAAAAAAATAACTATTACACCAAGCCATACAGTTAAAGACAAATTTAGATGAGACCAATAGTGAGATAAAATGAATATTACATATCTCAGTTGAAAAGAATTCCTAAGTCTACATGAAAAGTACAATCAACAAGTAGTGTTTATTGGCTTCTTTCTGAGGCAGAGTTATGTCTCAGACTAACATGTAACTTGTACAACTCTTGCTTCTGCCTCTCAAGTCCTAGTTTGATTGCTTCAGTATTATGGGGGAAAGTTTATTTCTACAAAATCATAGAAGTTTGTTAATGCATGATAATTATGAATCTGTAGAGTTTTTCTTTTTTATCCTGAGAGAAAATAAAGAAAAAATTAAAGAAAAAAATGAACAAAGTGTATATTATAACACATTAAAACATAGCTTAAAACTATAATAATTAAAGCAGTATGGAACTGCTCAAAAATTTATTGCTCAAAAATAATTAATCACTTAGTGAGTATAGGATAAATATAGAAATAATTTTAGAAGTTAAAATGTGAAAATAAAACTGATTAGAACATTGCTTGAAGTGTTTGGGGCATTGTCATCTTTTGTAAATTGAGATATTTGTTTATACATAATGAAGCATCTTGAAAGTACACAAGTGTAAATGAAGTACCTTTCTTTATACCTTCAACACCCTCCAAAGCAGTGCTGCCAACTGGGAGTCAGGTGTCCAAATATTAGAGCCTCTGTGAGTCACTCTTCCCTCAAGCCACAATTTGTAACCATTAGAAAAAGAGAAACTGAGATTGTTTACTCACATCTTAACATCTGGAAAATGGAAATGAAGAAAATATCTAATAAAAATAAATTTTAATAAAAGAACCTCAGATGACATAGAACATATGACATTCGTCTTTCTAGCTTTGTGTCATCTCATTTAGTACAGTCTTTTCTAATTCTTTTTATGGGAAAATTGTAATTTCATTCTATTCATTAACAGCTGAACAGTGTTCCACAGTGCCAATATACTACATTTTCATTCACCATTCTTTGGGTGATGGGTACTTTAGGTGGTTTTCATTTTCTAGATATTTTGAATAGAGCAGAAATAAACATGGCCTAACTATTATCTGTGGAATGAGATGTTGAGTCATTTGACCACATGCCAAGGAGTGGTATTCCTGAGTCATAGGATAGATTTATTTTTAACTTTTTGAGAATTGTCCACATTGAGTTCAAGTGGCTGAACCAGTTCCCAACACCACCAACACTATTTGTTGGTAGTTGTTTTGATGATCTTTGCCATTCTGACTTGGGTAAGAGAAAAATCTCAAAGTTCATTTGACAAACATTTTCCCAGTGGTTAGGTACAATGAACATTTTAAAGCTGTTTTTTGTTTGTTTGTTTGTTTTTGGTTTTGCCATTTTTTTCTTCTTTTGAGATCCCTGTCTTTCCAGGTCCATCATTTGAAAGGGTCATTTGGGTTTGTCTGTTTGTTCATTTACACTCTTTGGTTTTTGTATATTCTGAATATTGAATCTCTGTCAGATTCACAGCTGGCAAGCTTCTTTCTCATTCTGTATGCTTCCTTTTTCTCTCATTTTTTATTAGATATTTTCTTTATTTAAATTTCAAATGTTATCCCCTTTCCTGGTTTCCCCTCCAAAAATTCCTTATCCTGTCCCCCCTCCCCCTCTCCCCAACCCACCCACTCCTGCTTCCTGGTCCTGGCATTCCCCTATACTGGGGCATGGAATCTTCACAGGACCAAGGGCCTCTCCTCCCATTGATGACCTTCTAGGCCATCCTCTGCTACATATGCAGCTAGAGCCATGAGTCCCACCATGCGTTTTCTTTGATTGGTGGTTTAGTCCCAGGGAGCTCTGGGCATACTGGTTGGTTCATATTGTTGTTCCTCTGGTTGATTGTTTCTTTAGCCACGCAGAAATTCCATTTGTCATCTGTTGGCTATAAATTGTGGGTAAATGAAACCTTATTCAGAAAGTCCTTTCCCATGCGTATGCCATATAGGGAAGCTTCTGTTTTCTTCTAGCCATTTCGTTTCACTGTTTCAGGTTCCACACTGTGGTCTGTTGATCCACTTGGAGTTAGCTTTTGAGTATGATGATAAATAAGGGTCTAATTTCATTCTGCATGTGGACATCCATGATTTTTGAAGAGTACAACTTTATTTGTAATGTTTTAGATTGTAACTTAATTATTGCATTCCTCCCTCCCTCTTTCTCCTTCTGAACTGTCCTATATATTCCTCCATACTTCTCTTTATATTCAAGGACATCTAGTTTTCACATCACAATTTGTTGAAGATATTTTCTTTTCTCCAGGTTATATTTTTGGCATCTCTTTCAAATATAAAGTGGCTGATTATGAAGTACGTACATTTAGTTTTTCAGTTTCTTTCTATTTGGTGTACGTATTTTTTTTTTTTTACCAGCATTGTTCATTTTGCTCAGGATTGTGTTGGATATCCTTGGTCTTTTATGTCTCCTTGTGAATTTTAAAGTATTTTTTCTTAAAATGGGTAACATATTGAGAAGTTAAAATTATAAAAAGATGAGAAGAAAGCACTGGAGTCCGTATTCCTGACATCTGTTTAATCAGTCCCTCTTTGAAAAAACACAAAAAGGGCCAGAGAGATGGCTAGCAGTTAAGTATGCTTGCAGCTTTTGCAGAGGCAGTTTAGATGCCAGCACCCATGTCAAAAGCTCACAGCCACCTATAAGTCCACCTGCGGGGAGATCTACAATCTCTTCTAGCCCCCATAGACACCCATGTGCACATGCCATTCAATCACACACTACACACACACACACATGAATAAACATAATGCAAATCTGTTTAAAGACTTTAAAATTATCATAACAAAATGTCAAAGATCATTCTGAGTGAATTAACCCAGACCCAGATAGACAAACTTGGTATGTACTCCTAGTAGATATTAGTTGAAAATTGCTACACTCCACTGACACAAAGAATCTAAGTAACAAGGAGGGCTCAAGGGGGAACACTTGAATCTCACTGAAAGGAGAAATAGAAGAGACAACTTAGGTGAACAGAAGATTGGATGGGGTGGAGATAGGAACAGAAAGAAGCAGGTGCGGAGAGGACAGAGAGAGAGGGTACTGGAAGAAACAACTAGAATCTGGGAGGCATCTCTGGGAAGAGCTACAAACCTACTGCAATAGAAACTCTCATGAATCTGTGAGGGTGACCTTAGCTAAGAATTCTATCAATGGGGAATATGAAGCCTAAATTGGTCATCTCCTGTAATCAGGCAAGACCCATGCATGGGAGAGAGCCTACCTCGCACACTATTAAAATCAGCCTCACTTAGCTGTCATCTGAGAGGCTTCACCCAGCAGCTTTATGGAAACTGATGAAGAGACCAACAAACATTATGCAGAGCTTGGGAAATCTTGCAGAAGAGAGCTAAAAAAGGATTGTAGGAGCCAGAGGGGTCAAAGACACCACATGAAAACACATAGAATCAACTAACCTGGAACCTAGGGGCTCACAGAGACCAAACTGCCAACCAACGAGTTCTTAGGACTCTCTCTTAGGTCTTCTGCACATATGTGTAACTTGGTCTTCATGTGGGACTCCTAAAAGGAGCTGTCTCTGACTCTGTGCCCACCTTTGGGACCCTTTCCATAAACCTGGACTGCCTCGTCTACTTTAATAGGAGAAGATGAACTTAGTCTTACTGCAACTTGATATGCCAAGACTGGTTAATATCAATAGGAGGCTTCCCCTTTTCTGAGGAGAAAGGGAAGATGAACAGATGAGGGCAAAGGCGTGAGGGGAGACTGCAGTGAGAGTATAAATTAAATTATTTTTTAATTTGAAAATTATCAGAATTAAAAAGTGAAAATACTTAATAGGGTACACACACATATATTCTTTATGAGGCTATATTTATATATCATTTATGAGAAATGTGATTTATAAATATACAGTATTGTATATTCACTGTGAATATATATATATATATATACATACATATGCATATATATAGCCCTCATAACATTATGAAGTCAAGTACTTCAATTTTAAAACAGGCAAGAAATGTGAATAATTATTTATTTTAAAAAGATATATGGGCTAATATCCACTTATCAGTGAATACTTATTGTGTGAGTTCCTTTGTGATTGTGTTACCTCACTCAAGATGATGCCCTCCAGGTCCATCCATTTGGCTAGGAATTTCATAAATTCATTCTTTTTAATAGCTGAGTAGTACTCCATTGTGTAAATGTACCATAATTTCTGTATCCATTCCTCTGTTGAGGGGCATCTGGGTTCTTTCCAGCTTCTGGCTATTATAAATAAGACTGCTATGAACATAGTGGAGCATGTGTCCTTCTTACCGGTTGGGACATCTTCTGGATATATGCCCAGGAGAGGTATTGCTGGATCCTCCGGTAGTACTATGTCCAATTTTCTGAGGAACCGCCAGCCTGATTTCCAGAGTGGTTGTACAAGCTTGCAATCCCACCAACAATGAAGGAGTGTTCCTCTTTCTCCACATCCTCGCCAGCATTTGCAGTCACCTGAATTTTTGATCTTAGCCATTCTGACTGGTGTGAGGTGGAATCTCAGGGTTGTTTTGATTTGCATTTCCCTGATGATTAAGGATGTTGAACATTTTTTCAGGTGCTTCTCTGCCATTTGGTATTCCTCAGGTGAGAATTCTTTGTTCAGTTCTGAGCCCCATTTTTTCATGGGGTTATTTGATTTTCTGGAGTCCACCTTCTTGAATTCTTTATATATATTGGATATTAGTCCCTTATCTGATTTAGGATAGGTAAAGATCCTTTCCCAATCTGTTGGTGTTTTTTTTTTTTTTTTTTTTTTTTTTTTTTTGTCTTATTGATGGTATCTTTTGCCTTGCAGAAGCTTTGCAGTTTCATGAGGTCCCACTTGTCAATTCTTGATCTTACAGCACAAGCCATTGCTGTTCTATTCAAGAATTTTTCCCCTGTGCCCATAACTTCTAGGCTTTTCCCCACTTTCTCCTCTATAAGTTTCACTGTCTCTGGTTTTATGTGAAGTTCCTTGATCCACTTAGACTTGACCTTAGTACAAGGAGATAGGAATGGATCGATTCGCATTCTTCTACATGTTAACAACCAGTTGTGCCAGCACCATTTGTTGAAAATGCTGTCTTTCTTCCACTAGATGGTTTTAGCTCCCTTGTCGAAGATCAAGTGACCGTAGGTGTGTGGGTTCATTTCTGGGTCTTCAATTCTATTCCATTGGTCTACTTGTCTGTCACTATACCAGTACCACGCAGTTTGTTTTTATCACAATTGCTCTGTAGTAAAGCTTTAGGTCCGGCATGGTGATTCCACCAGAGGTTCTTTTATCCTTGAGAAGAGTTTTTGCTATCCTAGGTTTTTTGTTATTCCAGATGAATTTGCAGATTGCACTTTCTAATTCGTTGAAGAATTGAGTTGGAATTTTGATGGGGATTGCATTGAATCTGTAGATTGCTTTTGGCAAGATAGCCAAAAACTTAGGATACCCAAGATATAAGATACAATTTGCTAAACGCATGAAACTCAAGAAGAATGAAGACCAAAGTGTGGACAATATGCCCCTTCTTAGAATTGGGAACAAAACACACTTGGAAGGAGTTACAGAGACAAAGTTTGGAGCTGTGATGAAAGGATGGACCATCTAGAGACTGCCATATCCAGGGGGATCCATCCCATAATCAGCTTCCAAATGCTGACACCATTGCATACACTAGCAAGATTTTGCTGAAAGGACCCAGATAAAGCTGTCTCTTGTGAGACGATGCCGGGGCCTAGCAAACACAGAAGTGGATGTTCACAGTCAGCTATTGGATGTATCACAGGGCTCCCAATGGAGAAGCTAGAGAAAGTACCCAAGGAGCTAAAGGGATCTGCAACCCTATAGTTGGAACAACATGATGAACTAACCAGTACCCTGGAGCTCTTGTCTCTAGCTGCATATGTATCGAAAGATGTCCTAGTCGGCCATCACTGGAAAGAGAGGCCCATTGGACTTGCAAACTTTATATGCCCCAATATAGGGGAATGCCAGGGCCAAAAGAATGGGAATGGGAATGGGTGGGTAGGGAAGTGGGGGGGGGTATGGGGGACTTTTGGGATAGCATTGGAAATGTAATTGAGGAAAATATGTAATAAAAAAATATTTAAAAAAAAGATATATGTAGAAAACATGTGCAAACATACTCAATGTTATTAGCCATGCATGAGGGAAATGAAAACCAAAAATATGATGAAATACGAATTCATACATACTAGCTCTCTCTAGTTTAAAAAGACAGGCAATATTAACATCACTGAGGGTAAAGCCTAGATAGAACCCTCATATATCACTGGTAGAGTTGCAAAACAATATAGTCACTTTAGAACAGTCTAGCAGTTACAAAAACAATTAAACACATTGAGCAAACTATTCCATCCTTAGGCGTACATCTAAGAAAATTAAAAATATGTCTGTAAAATCTCTTATGTATCTATACACTACAAATTACAAAACATGATTACAAATAATATTCCAAATGTGAGAAAACACCCAGATATACATCAAGATGAACTAATTAAATAAACTGTAGTATATATATATATATATATATATATATATATATATATATATATATATTCAATGAAATGTCATTTGACAAAAAAGAGGAGGGAAGTATTGTTTCGTGCTTTTGAAATATTGCATTACAGATCTGGAGATGATGGAACAGATCTGGAGATGATGGAACAGATCTGGAGATGATGGAACAGATCTGGAGATACAAAACTCAACAGCTTACAGAAACACATCTGAGGGGAGCTTGAATTAAAAAGTAAGGTTGAACTAAAAAAAATAAATAAATAAAAAAGAAATATTGCATTAAGTAAAAAAAAAACCCACAAATACAAAATTGTATGCTGGCATTCACTTACTGCTATTAAATGTTGAGAATATATTGAATTATATGAACAAGCAGACTGACAGTTGCTTGTGGCTGATGTCAATGGGATGAAAAAGCTAAGGGATGTGGTTTTCGTAACATATGGATAAAAAAGGTCCAGAAATCATGTGGGGTATAGTTGTAAAATTCTCTATATATATTCTATACAACTACTGAACATATGCTTTGAATAGACAAAATGAATACTGTGTAAATTATATATCAAAGATGTTATTTAAAATCCAAGTAAAGAAATAAAATATAGGAAGGTCATCTTGTCGACAACTAAGAAAATATTAAGACATTTCTTTACTTGAAAACTTAGTGGGCTTACCCCAGGGTTATGAGATGTTTCTAAAAATATGAGACTTCTGAATAGGTCATAAGAATGTAGGCCCATATCCTGGGCTTCCATAAGCTCCTATTTCCTCAGGGTGATGCTAAACATGCAAAATGAACCTTATATAGGTTACATGGCTTGCTGTTGCTGAAGAGAAGTTTGGTATTCACAGAGCTTTCCACATCTCATAATGGGTAGCAACTCTGTTTTTCTTGAGATCATGTTTTTAGTACAGTGATAAGTCAACTCACCTGGCTTTTCTTGCAAAGTACAATAGCTATCATCAGTTCTCAAGTCTTTTGTTTTTCCTAAAACATCCTTGAAAATAAAGTTTACTGAGAGGATAGACTCTCTCCTCTGAAAATGTACAGAAGATGCCCATGGAATATTGTCTTCAAACATCATCTTGACATTTGGAATTTCAAGAAAATGAACAAAAGCAGGATATAAACAACTATAACAGACATGTGCCTTTAAAATTATTAATGTTATTAAGGGTGATATTTTCTTAGGCTAATATAAGACAATTTGTGGTGAGGTTTTTAGGTATATGGTGTTTTACTGTCTGTAAATTACTTTTAAACAGTCATTGCACACACATAGAAACACTAGGCAGCAAGAGACAGAAGTGTAAAGCAAACACAGAAAAATACTGAGTCTAGATGAAGATGTAATTGTTTTTTATTACATATTCTTACTATCTTTGAAAATGCTAGTAAAATCTTAGGTAAGAACACTGAGGAAAATGTTGGAAACAAATATCCTTAGAATTTCAAAAAAGGAAGCAAATTTCAGAATGTATGATATGATGTTTATCAGAGACATCAAAAGCTTAAGATTACATAGAAGGGTTGAAATAAAAGAAGAAACTAGGCACAATAATCACGAAAAGAAAGCTGATATCACTACATTAATTTTAGACAAAATGGATTTTAAGGCAAAACACATTACAAAAGATAAAAACAAGGTCACTGCAATGATAAAAGATTTGGTTCACAAGAAAGATTCTGTTTAAAATACTTTAAATTATGCACACTAAGAGTATCTCCAAGATATATAAAGTAAAAACCAACAGATTGGTAAAGGTACACAAATCTATGTAGTTGTAGATCTTAAACAAACCTCTCATAACTAGTATAACACACAAACAAAAGAACCTGTAAGGACATATGAAAATTTGAACATGACTAACAAACTTATACTAATGGACATTGATGATATAATGTGCCCATTAAAAAAAGAAGCCCAACTTATGAGTTAAATCCCAGATATTTATTAAAAGTGACCATATACTATAGTCTAAAGATCACATACAACATAATATTTCAGTATAATTCTACTGAACTTAAGGAAAATATTCAAATCTAACCAAACAATGCCAGAAAACAGATACGTAGGACTGAATGTGAAGGATAAATATCAGACTGTTTTTTTAAAATCAAGAAGTATATATGTAAAAGTATATATGTATACTACATAATATGTGATGAAGTTGTATTTAACATAAGCACTAGCAATTTTTGAAATGAAAGGAAATTTTGGAAAAAAAAAACCCACAAATGTCACACAGATTAAATGACCCTAGGGATAGAAAATTCAAAAGAATTTCATCAGAAAATAATTTAATAAAGTTGCTGAGTATACGTTAATATGTTGACACAAATTAGATTTTATAAGCCAGAAAGTAACAAAGAGCCTGCTTACACGGACACTTTAGTCTAGTCTTCTACTCTAAAAAGTGTAGGAAAAAAGTGAGGAAAATAAATACACTATAGCACTTGTTGAAATAAAGATGGCTTAATAAATGCACTGCATGGATAAATGCAGTAACTGGGAACTATATCAAAAGGCCTACAATGACAAGAGATTGCATATCAATAACATTCACATACTCAAAATATGAAAACACAACTTACTGATTTACTTGGAAATGGTATAATATTAGAAGAACAATGGAACATAGTTGTTGATAAAAATATTTGCACATTATTTTACTGATTGAGGAATTCTAATGTGATAATGAAGAGGACTGATGATTTTCAGTACAAGTTAAACTTTGAGGCCACAGGTACCCAATATCTATGTCATTCCAACAAGTAATGGCTCTTCTTGTGAGTTTAAGACACTATTAGAAGACATTATTTTAGTTTAGTTTTATATTTTATTATGTGTATGTGGGTATTTGTCTCTATCTGTACCATGTGTGTGCCTGGTGCCTATGGAAGCCAGAAGAGGGAGTTGTATAGACCATGGTTGTAAGCTGCCATATGGATGCTGGGAACTGGTTCCTGTAGAAGATCATCTTGAACATCACAGCACAACACAAAATCTCCACTGGAAGAACAACTGTTAAAGTGCTTGTTGAACTCAAAGTTGAATAGTTTTGTACAACTTTGTATGATATCCTATCACAAGCCATAAACACATCACATCTCTTCATAATAAATGCTTACAATAAAAGTGTTAGAAGAGTTGTAATGGATTTTATAAATTAACTAATGTGCTCCTATCACTTTAAAAGTGAGAAAATTCAGAGCCCATCAGTAACAGAGGCAGAGCCAGAATCACTCCCTTGACTTCTCCAATATTTCAAATTGATTCTCATTTGCTTACAAATTCTGAGCAAAAGCCAAGACATTTTGCCAGATTTTCTCTGAAGGGGAAACATTTTCTTCTCACTATAATGGAAGTTTTCTTTAAAACTCAAATTATTGCTGAACACATTAATCAGTTGGAAAGCCTTTTAACCAAAACAGCACCTGCCAGTTTCTCCATATTCAGAGTTAAAAAATATTAAGTGGTTCTCTAAAATATTATACAGACGTAGGGGAGGCTGCTTACTGGGTAAGGCACTCCTGTACAGATGTGAGGAACTGAGGTCAAAGCCTCACCACTTATCAGTGCAGTAGTATGTATCTGACTTCCCAATGCTTCTTCAGCAAGATGGGAGCTAGAGACAGGAGCATTCCTCAAAGCTCACAAGGCAAGCTAGGCTGGTGTGTGCAGAATAGGAGAGGCTAGCTGAGGAAGGAGGGAGGGAGGGAGAGAGGGAGGGAGGGAGACAGAGACAGACAGAGAGACAGAAAGAAACACATTATATATACAAACACAATAATGTACACACATGTAAAATTAAAACTTGATGCCTACAAGTAATTCACAATCATAGCATATAACTTACTAATACTATTTGTTTTCTTTGTAATACTTTGAAATAGATTGTGATAATAGAAGAATAATGTATATTTCTCTCTGTGTTAGGAACTTGGTTGCTGTTGTTTATTCCATGGAGGAGTGGGTAGCATTGGAAACAGAAGGGAGGTTACAGAAGGATGGCAGACGCGGGATGACCATAAACTCACATTGATCAAAGTGAGCCCAAATATTTGACAACATCAATTAACAAATGATGGCATTTCTAGCATGTTCTCTGGAAATTTTACCAGTAACCTCATTACTAATACTGTAATCTCCCAAAACCACAGCTAAATCCCTCTGATCAGCCACAGTAACCTTACATTTGGTGCAAGAAAGCCAAGTCTATGCCTTACATCAGGTAGGGTTTTTTTCATTTTTATTTCAACCTCTAAAATGATTTATTTTTAAATTTTATTTTCTTTATATAAGTGTGTACCTGCATGTATGTATATCCCATGCATGTGGCACTAACATATAACAGAGGGAGCTGCTGATCTCTTAGAACTGTACTTATAGGAAGTTGTAAGTTGCCTGATATGAATGCGAGAAACTGAAGCTGGGTACTCACTGAGATATTTGTTCAGTCCTTAGACTCTATTTTTATTCATGAGTACTTCTAGATAGACCTTATGTGAAATGGCACTTTTAAAGTAATTGGGTTGGAAAAATTGATTTTCTATAAATATGAAAATTACCTCGTCTAATTTATATTCATTATTGCATCAAACTTAGGAGTGAAAGGTTGGTCTTGGTTAAGGGTAGTTTATATTTTGTCACTAATGTTTTTAAAGACATTTCATATAGCCTAGGCTAGCCTCAAACTTTCTGTGTACATGATAATAACTTTGAATTCCTGAGCCTTCCGCCTTCACCTCCCAAGTAAAGGAATTATAGACATGCACCTTCACATCTGGCTTATATTTTGTATATTATAATCATAAAGTGCATTTTAACAACTACTCTTCTGATTTAATATATATATATATATATATATATATATATACATATCTTATCACTCATGAAACTCTAGGTTCATTCTCCAGCCAAATTACAGTAGTAGTAAATTAAACTTAATAATTAAAAAATGAAACTTAAACTCTAAAAAATAAAAGAAGTCTGAAAAAGTCTCTTATGGGTTCTAAGGTTGTTTTACAGAGATTAAAATGGTAACTATCATCATATGTTCCACATTAATTAATTTAGAACTGATTCAGGAAAGCTTCATATTTTAATGAGAATCTTCCAATATTTTTAGCTTGGAATATGCCTAATGTAATTTAAAATTTTATTTGGAGAGGTGACTGGAGAGGTTTCTCAGTAATTAACAACTTTTGTCCATGACCAAGATTTGGGTCCCAGCACTCACAACCATCCATAACTACAGTCCTAGGGACTATAATACTCTTATCTGACTTCCATTGATGCCAGGTACACGAATGGTGTACACACACACACACACACACACACACACACACACACACAGGCAAAGCACTCATACATATGTAATAAAATACATGAATATAAAAATTAATTAATAATTTTGATGATAGAATTTTGGCGTAGAATTTGGCTGAACCTGGAACTCACTAATTTTTTCCACATTGTTGGCAAAGTTACAATTCTCCATTCTCAGTGTCCTCAGTACTGGGAGCTCAGATGTGTTAGGGAAGAGCTCTATCACAGAACTACATCACCAGTAGTTTTTGTTTATTACTGCAATGCTCTCCAGTTCATCCTAGAGAGTGCCAGCTTCTAGAGTAGCTGGGCTACATACGCTTGTGTTACAACCCCCAGGTATAAATTTATTTATTTTTAACTAATGTGTAAATCTTAGATTAATGGAGTAATATAATGGTCTGATGTGTTTATTCATTATTGTGATTGTTAATATTGATTATTAACTTAACAGGATCTAGAATCACCAAGGAAACAAACTTCTGGGTATGTCAGGAACATTATTCCACTGGCTAAGATCCTGGATACATTAAAAAGCATAAAGAAACTTATATGCTAGGATCTGTCTCTCTGCTTCCTTGCTGCTTTAAGAAGGAGTCTCAAAAGATGGCCTAGTAGGCCATTACTGGAAAGAGAGGCCCATTGGACACGCAAACTTTATATGCCCCAGTACAGGGGAACACCAGGGCCAAAAACTGGGAATGGGTGGGTAGGGGAGTGAGGGGGAGGGTATGGGGGACTTTTGGGATAGCATTGGAAATGTAATTGAGGAAAATACATAATTAAAAAAAATCACACACATACTCCTAATATATAAAAAAAAAAGAAGGAGTCTCTAAGGAACAGTCTGAAAAAGACCCCTAAAAGACTAAGCATTCCTCCAGTGACATTGTAACCTATTCTAAAATACCTAACACATTTGGGGCTACATGTGAGGTAGTTATAGCTTGTTAGGTGTAATTATGACTTGGTTATTGGAATTCAAGCATGAGATAAGGGATATGATTGTATGTCAAGTTAACATGAGGTGGACTTGTAATGTTCAATTTTGGTTGTCAACTTAACTAAATCTGGAGTATACTCAGACCCAAGCTGCCAGGCATGCCCATAAGAGATTTTCTTAATTAGATCATGTGAGGCAGGAAGACCCCCACTAAATCTGGGCCACACCTTCTAGTGGCAGCACACATAAAAAGAGATAAAAGAAGTAAGGTTTTGATTTTTGCTTGCTTGCCATTGTTTTCCCTGGTAAGTTTAAATCTTGTTCCTGGGGCACTCTTTGGCAGGTATGAGAATCTACTTAGTAGGGATTGAAATATAGTGTGAAGACCAACAGATCTCTAGGAATATTGCAGGACTCTAACATCTGAATGGGACTGCTAAGACATGCAGTCCTATGTACTGAACAACTGCCAGATTCTTGGCCTTTCTGACAGCTGTTGTTGGACTACTCAAACCATAGACTTATAAGTCTCATTCTAACAGATATTTATTCTACCAGTTCTCTTCCTTTAGAGAACCATAAGACACCTGGCCTTGAAAAAGTACTAACATCATAGAAGAAAACAGCAAGCAAAAAGACCACAGAATCCTGATTATAAGAAGAAAAACTTCAGAGTTGTGCAGAACATAAATATGTCTGAATGTCCCCTATGAAACAATCAAATTCTGTGTTCTAAGTGCATTTAAGATCCAGTAAGTCCAAATCCAAGGCTCTATACCAGTGTTAAAATCCACTAACATGCTCTGGGCCTCCTTATTGACTATTTACAGGAAGAGAGAAAGGAGAAATTGCTTTTTCCCTTATGAATGGGCAAGAATATTTTTAATGGAATTGTTGGCTGTTAATCTAAGCAACTGGTACTCATAGTCCAAGGAATTAATGTGATCTTAAATTTTGCTACACCATTCGTTCCGACAAGTGTTCTACACAAATATCCTGATTTTGTGGTTTCTAAGAAGCAGAAATCACAGAAACACTGGTTTGACATATTCACCCAGTGCAAGAACGCTTCAATGCTGCCTGTTTCCTTTGTGGCCAAAAGGAAAAGACAAGGTATTTTAAAGTATGTAACTGCATTACTAATTACAAAACACAACTATGAAGTATGAAAAATGTTATAACATGCTCACAAACCAATGCAAATACAAAAACCCACATATATATATATATATATGTCCTATATAGGATCAATTCAGTAATTAGAAAACTAGCTATTTCCTATTAAAATTGACAGTATTTTGTCCATACTCATCAGTCATAGGGGACAAGTATTTCCAAAGAAAAATTTTTCTATATACTCTTCAAAATCTATTGTCATTTTATACATTTGTGATGAAAAAAATCCATAGTTTTCATTATAAATGAGACCAGTGTGCACAGGTGAGAAGGAGATGATTGGCAAATGAATATGAAAGATAGGATTGTAGAGTGCCTTATAGAAAAAGTGAATCAGTAGGGAAACAACACCCTTCACGATAGTCACACATAATATAAAATAACTTGGTGTAACTCTTATCAAGCAAGTAAAACATCTGTATGACAAGAACTTTAAATCCCTGAAAAAAGAAATCTTAGAAGACCTCCGAGGATGGAAAGATATCCCATGCTCATTGATTGGCAGGATTAATATATTAAAATTTGTCATCCTACGAAAAGCAATCTACAGATTCAATGCAATCCCCATCAATATTCCAACAGAGTTCTTTACAGACAGGGAAAGAGCAATTCTCAATTTCATATGGAAAAAAAAACAAAGATAGCAAAACCAATTCATAATAAAAGAGGTTCTGGGAATCACCATTCCTGGCCTCAAGCTGTAATACAGAGCAATAGTGATTAAAAAAAAAAAAACCCTCATGGTATTGGTACAGAAACAGACACGTCGATCAATGGAATAGAGTTGAAGACCTAAAAATAAACCCACACACCTATGGACAATTGATTTTTGACAAAGAAGCCAAAAACATACAATGGAAAAATGATAGCATCTTTAATAAATCATGCTGGTCTAAGTGGCCATCTGTATGTAGAAAAATGAAAATAGATCCATATTTTTTCACCTTGCACAAAGCTCAAGTCCAAGTGGATCAAGGACCACCACATAAAAACAAATAGACTGAATGTAATAGAAAAGAAACTGAGAAAGAGCCTTGAACTCACTGGCACATAACTCCAATGAATCAGGCTCTAAAATCATCAACTGATAAATGGGACCTCATGAAACTGAAAAGCTTCTATAAGGCAAAAGACCCAATTAACAGGCATAGTCAGCAACCTACAGATTGAGAAAAGCAATCTTCACTAACCTCACATCTGATAGAGGGCTTATATCCAAAATACAAAAAGAACTCAAGAAGCTACCCTTCAAAAAAAAATCCAAATGACCCAATTTGAAGATGGGGTACAGAGCTAAAGAGAATTTGTAACAGAAGAATCTTCAATGGCCGAGAAACACTTAAAGAAATGTTAAATGTCCTTAGACATCAGGTAAATGAAAATCAAAACAACTCTGAGATTCCACCTCACACCAGTCAGAATGCCTAAGTTCAAAAATTCAAGAGCTAGCACATGTGGGCAAGAATATGGAGAAGAACACATCTCTATTGCTGGTAGGAATTCAAACTTGTAAAATCACTTTGGAAATCAATTTGGCAGTTTCTCAGAAAACTTGGCATAGTTCTACCTGAAGACTCAGCTATACCACTTCTGGGCATATACCCAAATGAAATTCCACCATCCCACAAAGCCACTTGCTTAACTGTGTTCATAGCAGCTTTATTTGTAATGCCAAAAAACTAGAAACAACCTAGATGTCCCTGAACTGAATAATAGATAAAGAAAATGTGGTACATTTATACAATGGTATATTATTCAACTACAAAGATCATGAATTTTGCAGGATAATGGATGGAACTTGAAAATATCATCCCAAGTGAGATAACCCAGTCCCTAATTGACACACATCATATGTACTCACTTATAAGTTGATATTAGCCATAAAATACAGGATACCCATACTACCCTCTACAGACCCGAAGAAGCTGGACAGGAGGGAGGGCACAAGCAAGGATGCTTGAGCCTCACTTGGAAGGGGAAATGGAATGGATGTGGAAGGCAGATGGAGGGAGGGAAGTGGGTAGGGAGGTGATTGGGAGGAGAATGGGGGTGTCAAGGAACATGGTTGTGTGGTTATGAGAATGAATGGAAATTTCCAACAGACTGGGATAGAGGTGGGGTACATCTCTAGGAAGAGATGGAGACCTGGGATAGGGAGGCATCCAAGAATCAATAGGGGTGCCCTTAGCTGTGCCTCATTGAATTAGGAACATGGAACCGGAAGAGCCTGCCTCCTGTGGCCAGGTGGGAACCCTGGTAACGAGATGGTTACCAAACCACCCACAAAACTTTCGACCCCAAATTTGACCTGTCTACAAGAAATTTAGGGGTTGAGTATGGAATAGAGACTGGGGTTGCAGCCAATCAATAACCACCTCAACTGAGAACCACCCCGTGGGCAAGCACCAACCCATGGGCAAGCACCAAAGTTATTGTCCTCTGAGAGGCCTGACCTGTCAAGTGACACAGACAGACATAAACCCACAGCCAAACAGTGGATAAAGCTTGTGGACTCTTATGGAAAAATAGGAGGAAGGATTGAAGCTCCTAAAGGGATAGGAACTCCACGGGAAGACCAACAGAATCAACTATCTTGTACCCCTGGGTCTCTCAGAGACTGAATCACCAACCAAAGGACATACACGGGCTGGAACTAGGCCTTCTGCACATATGTAGCAGATCTGCAGTGGGTCCTGAACAACTTGAACGGGGCTATCCCAAAAGCTGTGGCCTGTATGTGAGATATGTTCTTCTAGCTCAGCTGATTTCTCTGGCCTCAGTGGGAGAGAAAGCACCTAGCCTTGCAGAGACTTGTTGTGCCAGGGTGGGGAGGAATATTCAAGGGAGCTACCACATGTTCAGACAAGAAGGGGAGAGGATACTGTAGGAGGGGGGAGTGAGTAGGATGTAAAGTGAATAAGTAAAACAAACAAACAAACAAATAATTTTTAAAAACAAAGAACAATCCATCATGCGAACATGATAACTCAATGTGAAAGAAAATTTGCACACAACTAAAGTAGAGCTAGATCAGAGAACCCAGACTAAATTTGATTTTAAAACTTGTAAAAACATGGAATTTTGGAAATGAAGATAGGCAGAATCAAAATAAAGAATTCACAGGGAGGATCATAAACCTGAAAGAAACTAAAAATCAAAATTTAAAAGGAGTCAAATCTGGGAAAACTGCTAAGAAAAACAAAAAGAACAGAGACTTGGTTGACCCGGCATTTGAATAACATTTCGTTTAATTTATTCATAACAAAAATGTGGCCTTCAGACGTTTGAGAACAAGAACCAGTTCCTTATCTAAGCATAGACAATGCGACAGCTCAAATATTCACAATTTTATATTCTAATAAATTAAATGCCAAGCTATATGAACATTATTTATAAATTGCTGAAATGTTAGTAAATATGGAAAGTAATAAACAATAGAATACAACCAGAAAACATTTTGCTATTATTAAAAAGAGATGACTTGAGAGTCTCACAATGTTCAAACTAAACAACTGAACATCACAGTCAGGGCTCTTGAAAGAGGTGACTCACCTTCAAGGGCTTGAGATGTGGATGAATAAAATACAGACCTGAGTAAAGAGAGCTTTGTGAAAAGGAACAAGGAGACTCAAAGATCACATTGTATCAGCAAGAAGGTGAAAGAGACTCCCAAGCTGAGTTTAATGTGTTCATTTGTCCAACACTAAGTAAAGTCCTCCCCAGATAAGACATACTCATAGAGTTAGGAAAGTGAGCTAGAGCATTAGAGAATATTTATGATCTAAATAATGTAGACCAAATATAAGCATAAACATGTACCATACAAACTGGAGTATAATAAGGATTAGCTGAAAAGCTGAGTTTCCCCACTTTGGAAAGAACTGTTACTCTCAGGAAGTAGACCTGGAAAGTTGGCCCTTAACTTAAACTTATATGGAAAGACCAATCAGAAGAGGTTAAAGAGGGGGAGGATCAAGAGCTAGGTGCTTTGGTAGTACATAGCAGATTTACCCAGTAGAACTGCATCTCTCAATCTATGCCATATGCAGGAGGGGATTCCATCCAGTGTGTATGAAATACACCATGCCATCATTTCATTCAGCTGTGCCATTGTATACAAACTAACTAGCAAGGCTATACCAGACTCTGGTTGAATAAAATACAGTCCTTGACAACACCAGGGATGGAGGTCAGACATGCAAGTCTGAGGCAAATCTCTGTGCCTGTCCCTTGCCCTTTGATAATTATTCCATCTGGATTCTTCATTTCTTGATGGCAAGGACCATCCATTGCTTCAGTCATGATCAGCATAGTTCTTAGTGTGGGATGGAAGTTCAGAAGACATTTGGATTTGGGGAGAGAATCAAAGGAAAAAATACAAAATAGAGTTAGGAAGGAGGGTGCACTAGTGAGTTAAATGAGTGTCAAGCAGATCTCTGAATAAATTGCCACATTTTTATGGGAATGAAAACTAAAAAAAAAAAAAAAAAAAAAAAAAAAAAAAAAAAAGATGACTTACAAGGAATACAGGAATACAGAAACAACCAAACAACAAGGTTAATAAGATAATAGTATATCCGGGAAACAGAAATGCAGTGACTAGAATTCTCACCAAGCACATACATTTTTACATATGAAATAGTGAATGTGATGGTTTGTATATTCTTGGAACAGGGAGTGGCACCATTTGGAGATGTGACCTGGTTGGAGTAGGTGTGTCACTGTGGGTGTGGGCTCTCATCCCAGTTGCCTGGAAGTCAGTCTTTTACTAGCAGCCTTTGGATGAAGACATAGAACTCTTAGCTCTGCCTGCTCCATGCCTGCCTGGATGCTGCCATGCTCCCACCTTGATGATAATGAACCTGTAAGCCAGCCCCAATTAAATGTTGTTTTTTTATAAGACTTGCCTTGGTCATGGTGTCTGTTCACAGCAGTAAAACCCTAACTAAGACAGTGAACAAAATTAAAGTTCAGTCTGATATACTCCCTAACATCCTGTCCACGAACCATAAGGGAATCCTAAAATGTATAAATTCCCTGGTTAGGTTTCTTAATATTATTCTATTCTCCAATTTTCTTCTATTGTCTACTCCTAGAGTTAAGTGTAAAACTAGTGCAGTTATCCTGCATGCCTGAGACAATTTTTGAATCCCAGGCAATGTTAACCAAAGTTAGGTTCAAATTTACTCAGTAATTATGCTCAATTATTAAAAATACGTCCTCAGTTGATAGTAATGGCATTCAGGAAATTATAGTGGATAGGTTATTCAAGAAAGTACTCAAGGTGAATCATAATTCTTATCAGGAAACTAGAATTTATTATAATTTGTTAAAAGTTTGCTTTTCTTTATTAGATATTTTGCACGTTAAGTTTAGGGCGGTCAAAATTTGGCCACAACAAGCACTGGTTCTCATCCTGTGGGTCACTTCCCTTTTGGAAGATCACATAAGCCTTTCACAGGAGTTACATATCAGAAACCCTGCCTATCAGATGTTGACATTGAAATTCACAACAGTAGAAAAATTACAGTTATGAAGTAGCCATGAAGATAGTGTTAGGGTTGTGATCACCAAGACATGAGGATCTGTATTAGGAAGGTTGAGAGCTACTGCCTTAAAGGTATAGTGTGGCAATATCATAATGTTAACCAAAGAAAAGAAAAAGAAAAAGAAAAAGAAATAGAAAAAGAAAAAGAAAGAAAGAAAACAGAAGTGAGATGGCCTATGGCTAGTTTTAAATAAAACTGTCAAAACAATCAAAGAGGGAAAATATATTTCAAATGATGCTAGAACAGCTGGATGCCCCTATGTACAAAATAAGATTCAGTCTTTACCTAATACCTAATTTGGAATAGACCAATGATTAAAAAAACAACTGAAGCCCACGATGTTTAAATAAAAAATAAGCAAACTTCATGAACTAACATAGGGGGCTTTGGGGATAGCATTTGAAATGTAAATGAAGAAAATATCTAATAAAAAATTCTTATAATTTGGGCTTAAAAAGTTAGATAAGACAAAGAATGGATATAAATAAAATATTAAACAAGACTTTATCAAAAATTCAAAATTGAATTCAACATATATCATCTTTAATATGCTGAGTAGGCATGTCAGATATAGGGAAAATATTTACTATGTATAATCTGACCAAAACAAACAAAACAAGTTGTATATCCAGGACTGAAGGCTGAGTAGGTAAAATTGTAGCACACTGTGTTTTTCATTTGTATTTCTCAGGTGGATAATGATACTGAGTATTTTTCATTTATATACTTGTATCTCTTCTTTTGAGAAATGCACCTTCCCATCATTTGCCTATCTTTAAATTGGATTGTTTTACTTCGTTAAAGTTTATAGATTCCTCATATGGTCCTAATACTTAAACTAGACAGGAGCATAATTAAAAGGTATAAAACAATATGTTCAGCTGACACAGAAACAGAGATTGAGAGAGGGAGGATGGTAGAACACAGGTGACAGATATGAAGGGAAGGAAAGGCAATAATGGTAGAGGGCTTAGAGTGGGGAGAGGTATAGGAAGGTATGGAAGAGGAGGACATAGGGGAGAGGTAATTTGTAACCATAGGCTTTTCTACCCGTGCCCCAGTTCCTGAATAAGGACTCAGAGAGTTAATTTTATTTTTTTAAAAATGCCTAGGCTGGTTCCCTTACTCTCAACTTATTAACCCATTTTATTCTTTTTAATTTTTTTTTATTCAAGCCACATAGCTGAACGCAGGTTAGAATAAAATGGGTTATTCTACCCTGAGTTCAGCTGTGACTCGTTTCTTCTTCCCAGTTTCACATGTTCAACTTCCTCAGTGTCCAGGTGGCGAATCTTCCACCTCTTACTATCTTCCAGAGTTCCAATCTTTCTACCGGAACACCTCAACCCTACCTTCCACTTTCTGCCTTTTGCTAATAGGTCATCAGCTTTTTATTGATAGATGGTACTTTCACACAGTACACAAGAGATTATCCATTTATCCATACAATAATTAGCACCAAGGATGTCTTTAAATGCCATATGGAAAACTCTTATTTTATAAGCTCCATACATACATACATACACACACACACACACACATATAATGTGGATAAATTCATACACATATAAATTAAAATATGTGTACATAATAGAGTTTAATTGGAGTTATCAATTAAATAGGCCAGTTCCAGGTCTGGAAATGTTACCCTTGGACTCTTGGCCAGAGGTGTCCCAAAGACTCTCAAGCATTATAAACTATTGCCATAACCCGTTGTTATCCACTATAACTTGATGCTAAGACCGTATTGCAGAAGTCATGAAGTTTGGTCTCAGAACATGGGAAAATAAATTTGATATTGACCAGAAAGTTTCCTCCCTGGTTGCTAGATTTCATAGTATTGGAAGGTACTGTGTAGGCTGCTGGGGAAAATAGTGAACCCTGTTAATTGCATTAACAACTGGTATAGCATGATATGTTCCAGGACAGCCAGGGCTATTCAGAGAAGATCTTCTCAAAACAAACAACAATGAAAAAAACAAAAAAAAAATAAACATTGCCCCTTAATATTCCTTCATGATGGAAAATTCCAAACCAATCAAGTGTACTAGGCTTATACCTCAACAAAATAAAAGATATATACAACAAACCAACAAAAAGTCTCCATAATGAGTTAGGAAAAACTTAAAGGGACAACAAGCAGCTGACAACGAGTCAGATGTGGATATTTACACCCAACCAATGTACAGAAGCAGCTGACCCCTGTAGCTGAAATAGGAGAAAACTAGAAGAAGCTGAAGAGGAGGGTAACCCCATAGGAAGACCAGGAGTCTCAACTAACCTGGATTCCCAGGATCTTTCAGACACTGAGCCACCAACCAGGCAGCATATATCAGCTGATATGAGGCCCCCAACACATATACGGCAGAGGACTGCCAGGTGTGAACTCAGTCGGAGAAGATGCACCTAACCGTTGGAAACCCAGGGAGTGGGGAGTTCTGGTGGGGTGGGATAGGGGCAGTGGGGACATCCTCTTGGAGACCAGGGGAGGGGTTTGGGGAACAGTTGGAAGGTAGACAGGGAGGGGAATAAAGTCTGAACTAAAGAATAAATGAATAAATAAATAAATAAATATCTAGAACAAAGTGAGGATGTCTACTCTCATTACTGTTATTGCATATATAACTGGAAGTTTTATCCAGAGCAATTAAGCAAGAAAAAAGGAATTAGGATCATGCAAACATGAAGCAGAAAATCAAATTGTCCCTGTTTATGAATAGTGTGATATATAAAACCTATTAATATATAAAATCTCTTAATATACAATTAAAGTTGATAAATTCAGAAATTTGACAAAATTAAAGTCAAGAAACAAAAGTCAATAGGATTTTATGCACCAATAACAACATTTTAGGAAATTAGTACCATTCAAAGCAATACAAAATAAAATAATGAGGAATTAATTTACTAAGAACATAAAAGACTAAAATGAAAATTACAAAACACTAACATAACAAACTGAAGACACATGCACACTATATAAAAGTATATTCATCACCAGAAGAATTAAAGCTGTTTATCATATCACAAATGACTTTGTAAGTTCAATACAATCTCAATCAAAAAGACCTGGGATGGTCAAACAAATATGAAATAAAAAGACGAAAACTAGAAACAATATGTATTCACTGATAAGTGGATATTAGCCCAAAACTTAGGATACCCAAGATATAAGATACAATTTGCTAAACGCATGAAACTCAAGAAGAATGAAGACCAAAATGTGGACACTGTGCCCCTTCTTAGAATTGGGAACAAAACACCCAGGGAAGGAGTTACAGAGACAAAGTTCGTAGCTGTGATGAAAGGATGGACCATTTAGAGACTGCCGTATCCAGGGATCCATCCCATAATCAGCTTCCAAACGCTGACACCATTGCATACACTAGCAAGATTTTGCTGAAAGGACCCAAAGATAGCTGTCTCTTGTGAGACTATGCAGGGGCCTAGCAAACACAGGAGTGGATGCTCACAGTCAGCTATTGGATGGATCACAGGGCTCCCAATGGAGAAGCTAGAGAAAGTACCCAAGGAGCTAAAGGGATCTGCAACCCTATAGTTGGAACAACATGATGAACTAACCAGTACCCCGGAGCTCTTGTCTCTAGCTGCATATGTATCGAAAGATGTCCTAGTCGGCCATCACTGGAAAGAGAGGCCCATTGGACTTGCAAACTTTATATGCCCCAATATAGGGGAATGCCAGGGCCAAAAGAATGGGAATGGGAGGGTAGGGAAGTGGGGGGCGGTATGGGGGACTTTTGGGATAGCATTGGAAATGTAATTGAGGAAAATATGTAATAAAAAAAAACAGTGGAAAAAAAAAACAAAACAAACAAACAAAAAAAAAGAAATACTACAGTATCTAATTTCAAGACACATCATATGAGCTGGGATATAAATTAATGGTAAGACATTAAACTAGTATGCCAGCTCCTAATGGTGGCTCTTGCCACTGAAAACAAAAAGATTATTGATAAAGTCACCAAAAATAGACTAGAGATGAAACATTCTCTTCAGCAGATGATGCCAGGAAGACTGGACCATCAAATGAAGAAGATCTATCTATAACACATATCTACCAACTGGTACCAAAAAATCAAATAAAAATTTATCATAACCTACAGGTTCTAACAGTTTTCGACTTAAAACTAGGAAACTTTTGAAGCTTCACTCCCACAGGCTAAATTTCATAGTGCTGGAAGGGACTATGCATTCTCTAAGAGAAGAAATGTATTCATCAATACTACCCAACTGTGAACTTTGTGTGCTATAATGAAAACCTGTCTGATGTCGTAAGTTCCTGGTATAACAGTGGCAATAATATCACAGAAGTACCAAATCATTTTCTCATTAGATTCAAGGTCTGTTCCACAAGATAGAGGCCATAACAGATATAGTTATCAGAGTCAAGAACCTATAGTTTGACAAATCATAAGCCCTGGAGCAGCACCTACAACTAGTACTCTGGTAATGAGACATAGTATTAAACCAACTAATAATGACTGGTTGCTGTACCCATAGCTAGGCATATATATGAAACCTCATCAGAAAAGCTTCTCTTTTAGGCAATAGAGGGAAATTAACACAGAGACCCATAACTAGTCAAAGTAAAGAGAATAGGGAGACTGCCCAGTGCTCAGCCCTAAGTGGGACATCTGTATCACACCTCTTCCTCCCAAAGATCAAGGTTTATTGCAGAAGAGGTAGGAGAATAAGAGCCAGGGGCCTTGGGTGAGTACAAGGAAACAGTGTTTTCCTGACACAATAGGAGAGTTGTGCAACCAAATTCCCAGCAGGTGTGACAGCATGCAGCAAGAGAAAATCTCAGCATGGAAGGAGGACTTGACTGTAAAGCTGCATCCCTAGCTAAGGAATTTTTGGTAGTTGATAGATGCCAGGGGAGAAAAGAGAGAGCGAGTTTTCTTCAAGGGTGCAGATCCTGATAAGTCTAATGTATTTTAATGGATGGCCATCCACCTAAAAGTATATAGATAGCACTAATGTGTTTTAAAATATTTTTAACATAAAGTTGGGTGTTTATGGAGTAAAGGTACATATGGGAGGAGATCAAGGTGAAAAATGCTCGAAATACTATGTATGAAGTTCTTAAGAAAATAATAAAAATGTGTTTAAAGAAGGTAACTTCTAGGACCAGGACCATGTTTCTCAGCCTGTGGGTCATGACTCCTTTGGGAATTTAAACAACCTTTACACAGGAGTCTCCCAAGTCCATGGGAAAACACAATATTTATATTTGATTCATAACAGTATCAAAGGTACAGTTAAGAAGTAGTAACAAAATAATTTTATGGTTACGGGTCACCACAACATGGGGATATGTATTAAAGGGTCACAGCATTGGGAAGGTTGAGAACCACCACACTAAAAGAAAACACTTAGAAATATCAGTGTAAGAGCCAGAGAAGTGGCTTAGCAGGTAAGGGTGCTTTCCTCTAACCCTAATGACTTAATCTCTATCACCCACATGGTGGAAGAAGAAAATGAACTCCTGTAAGTTGACCTCAAAACTCTACCTGTGCATCAGGGTAATCACTCATACATTAAATAGATAACTGTAATAAAAAACTTTCCTAAGATTGTATAAGTATAAACAATAACTTCTTGTATATGAGTTCCAAAGAAACCAACAAAAGCAAAAACAGAAAATTGGGATTATATCTAACTAAGAAGCTGCTACACAACAAAGAAAACAGTTCACAAAGAGAAAAGACAAGTCACAGAATGGAAGACAACACATAAGAATTGTTTATCTCCTAAAGCCATGATATCCAGAGCCTAAGTAAGAAAGCTCTGTCAAGCAAACACATAAGTGGATGCTCACAGTCAGCTATTGGATGGATCACAGGGCCCCCAATGGAGGAGCTAGAGAAAATACCCAAGGAGCTAAAGGGATCTACAACCCTATAGGTGGAACAACATTATGAACTAACCAGTACCCCGGAGCTCATGTCTCTAGCTGCATCACTGGAAAGAGGCCCATTGGACTTGCAAACTTTATATGCCTCAGTATAGGAGAATGCCAGGGCCAAGAAGTAGGAGTGGGTGGGTAGGGGAGTGGGGGGGAGGGTATGGGGGGCTTTTGGGATAGCATTGGAAATGTAATTGAGGAAAATACGTAATAAAAAAAAGAAAGCTCTGTCAAGACTATAACTTCTTTATAAAAAGATTTGTCAACACTCCAGTTACACAGATAAAGGATACTTTGTTTTAGTAATAAGAATAGTTAATACTGGCTGAAGCCCATTCACATAGGTGTAAGAGTGCATAGTAACAGAAAGGAAAGAATTTGTCATGCTCACAGGATGAGGAAGAAGCAAATATCTTTAATAAAAATGTTATTCTGGCTTTCCAATATTAAAAAACTACACTATTTTGTGCTCTCAACATGAAGTGCATACATCTGTAATTTGGAATGTTTGATTTTTACTAACATTGCAATCATGCTAGTTCATTCTGTTTCCCATAAGAAAATATCACAGACTGGGTGTCTGAACCAAAATTAATTTATTATGTCACTGTTGGGAAGGCTTAAAACTCAAAGATAAATGTTCTTTCAGGGTTTGATTTTTTGGTATCAGCTTATGTTGCAGAGAGGAAGCAAAGGTTTTTGCGTGTATGTCTTTTTAAGGAAGCAAGTCCTATGACATTAAGGCCCTTTGACTTTAATTACATCCTCACTCCAAATAAAATAACACTAAATGTCAAAAAAGTGTGGTGTGTGTTTGTGTGTGTGTGTGTGTGTGTGTGTGTGGTGTTTTAGGAAAACATAACATAATATTTTCATATAGCTTTTCCAAACATTGATAGTTTCATTTATACCTCTCTCCCCTCCTTCAGCCAAAGTTCCACAGACACCATTCGTTTTAAACATCTTTTTATTAGAAAGAAGTGGGTTTAAAACAGGAGCTGCTGTTTAGTTCCTATGTGCATGAAGTATATATGAATTCTCCTTTAATAAACACAATGGAAGTGAAAAATCAGTACATATATTGACTCACAATCTCTACAAACAGCATGGTTCCTCAAGTGGAGTACGTAAATAAAAGGCAGCATATGATACTGCAAAACAGATGCCAAGCCACTAGATTGAATTCTTCCCCAAAGGGGCTTAATTAAGATAAAAATGATCTCATCTATCACTTCTCCAAGTACATTTACTATACATTTGACATGAAAGTAGAAAGGATGCTGGAGGATGTAATGGTGAGAGGGAGCGTGAGAAAAGGAGATGGTAATGCGTAAAAGAAAAATCCACGTTTATAATAAACAGCATGCAGGAGGTGGGGGTGGGAAGGTTGTGATTTTAAGGCCTTTCTGAGATAGAGAAAGACCCCATATACAAAATGCCAACAAAGGAATCAAGTAGATTTCTTCACAGAACATATAGAAAACAATCAGCATGCACTCAAAAAGATACTATCAACAACCATTGAGGAAATGATGTCAAAGACACAAAGAAGATACTATTTGAGACGTGAGATTCGCTACTCTAAGAAGCATAATGTGACCAGGAATGCAGAAAAACTGGAAACCATTATCCATTATTGGTTGGAATATAAAAATGGTACAGCTATGAAATAGTATGGCAGCTCCTCTAAAGAGCAACAGCGGAATTATCTTACAATCCTGAAATGTTACTCCTGGGTATATGTCCAAAATCATTAAAAGCAGGTCCTCCTAATTGACAGGAATATTTCTTGAGTATTTCTTTTGAGTATGAGATCATCCTGAAAGTTTCTCTGAGTTCTTTGTATACAACTCTCTTCATGCTGATATAATGCCATTTCGTAGTAAATAGGATTTGTGGACCACCTTGTGAGAAAATTATGTTAATTTTTATACTATTCATTTTCTCTTTTTTCTGTGTGGCTCTTTTCTATAAAAACAGAATACTTTTGGCTACAAATGTAGCGCAGGCATGCAGTGCTTGACTATAAGGTAGAAGAAAGGAAAGTACATTCTTAATATTATAGTGGAGTAAATATAAAATCACATTCACATCCATCTCCAGGATTTCTTAACAATGCTTGGGGTCATTACTGCTTTTTTGGTGACTTTTCAAAGCTTTTGTATTCTTGACTTCATGTTATGTGTGGTCACTAAAATCTTTTCTTATTGTGTTACTGGGGAGCTATTAACCATCGGGGACAGACTTCCTATAATGCATAAAACAATGTTGTCTTCTTAAATGTGTATAGTCCCACTACTTACACAAAAATTTTCCTATACTAGGTTAGACACCACTTTCTGTCATGCAGAACTAGAAGGTTTCAAGCCATTGCAGGTCTCTCCTGAGCAACTTTGCCCTGATTCTTCAAACTATATTATTTCTTGGGCTTTCATATCACGTTTTCAAAATTGTTTGTCCAACTGGCATCCTTCGTATTCCCAAGAACAGTAGATGATGTATTATTCTTAAATATTTGTCATAAATGCACCGAGGCAACTAAACTACCACATTCTTCAGAGAGTCTGAATTCTCCAAAACATGCCCTGTAAGCTGACACTTTAGGAGAGTTCTACACTGCTCAAAGTGAGAAAAACACAATTCTTTAATAATAAGGTCACTTCTACTTTCTCCTGTCCTGGGAAACTATACTAAACAGACTAATACAGTAAAATGCAGATTGTTATCTTCAAAGACTTTTCAAGCTTGAGGGCAGAGAATCAAACAAATCAGGGTACATATAATGGTACAAATCTCTGTAACTGAAATTCAACTGTTATTATTATTTTTAACCCTCAAGTATTTTCTTGGTTGCTTTAAACTTTTGATTATACTCTGAGAGGTTGACAAGTTGATGGGGTTAGTATTTCCCAGTGTGTTTCAAACATTTAAAAAAGAAGGGTCTCAGGACCTACTTTGCTACTTCTGCTGGACTCATGTGTGATTACAGCTTAACACATGAACAACTAAAAAAATTGCACAACAGTGAAAAGTTAAGCCATGGGAGAAAGTACAGCAACGCAAGAAGATCTCCACACAGGCAGCCCGATGGCGTCCCAACGGTGCAGCCCAAAGGCTCCTCCCTGGACAGAACACATTTCTGTCAGGGGCATTGTCTCTTCATCCTGAGGCATGTGTTCCTAGGAACCTCCACGCTCTGGAGACTGCCTGCAAGAAAGCTATGCTGCCTGTGGCCAGCCTGGGGCCCACAGCTAACTGTCTGCCACCAAGTGCTGAGTATGCACACACCAGAGTTGGCCTTTGTACCTACTCTGTTAAGTACTGATTCTGCCTCCCACACCTTCTCAAATGCCCCTGTGATCATCATCTTCACATGGTGACAACCTTTTTGAAAAATATTTTATTGAGCCTGGTGTGGAAATACAAGTATTTAATCCCAGTACGTGGGAGGCAAAAACAGATCCCTGACTTCAAGACCAGCATGGTCTACAGAGCAACAGTCTTCCAGGACAACCACAGCTACCCAGAGAAACCCTGTCTTGAAACAATAACAACAATAATAATAATAATAATAATAATAATAATAATAATAATAATAATTTTTTTAAAAGATATCTACCATGAAAAGATCTCAGTGTGGCCACTTTGCAGATCTAAATTCCAAAAAAAAAAAAAAAATCTGTGAAAAACATTAATTTAGAATGGACCACAGACTTAGGACTACAATTGTAAATCATGTAGAAAACTGAATCTAGAAGGAAATCTTTACTATCTAGGACCAGGTAGAGAGTTCTTAATTTGCACCACAAACAAAATCCACAAAAAGGAAATAGTATTGATTTAGATTTCGTTGTATTCATCATATTTAAAATCTTTCTATGAATGATTATAAACTTAAAGATTATAAAGCCTATACCCTCAGGGAAGATGTCTGCAAGTCACATTTCCAACAGAGTAGTGGGATCTAAGATATACAGAGTTCTCAACAAACAGTACAAAGGACAGTCAGACCAGGTTAAAAATGGTGGAAAAACCCTGACTGGCAATTTCATAGAACTGGAAATGCAGGTGGCAAACTAAAACATAAAAATAATTAATATTGTTAGCTACCATGGAACTACATGTTATAAGCACACTGAAACAACACTATGTAGTGAAAGGATAGCTAACATGTTGATAATGGTGGGGAGATTTCAGGATTACAAGGTGAATTTGGGAAGGGAATGAGGGAACGCCATTCCTTAAAGTGGGCTGGTAGTTTCTTATGACTTGTATAGGTAACTGTCATAGGAAACAGCAATTTTAGCCCTAGTCATTTATACTAAAGACAGAAAACATGTTCACACAAAAATTTTTGCGGTAATATTTATAGAACTTGCATTTGAAAGAGCTCCAAACTGGAATCGGCACAAATTTCATTCAACATGTAAGTTAACATTTTAATGCATATGGAATATGGAATGCAATGCAGCAGTTTTAGAAAATGGAAAAAAAAAACTAGGGAAACACAGTGGCACATTCCTGAAATCCCAACAATAAGGATGTGAGCCTTGTCAGCGCACTGAGTTTGATTTTATAAAATGCTCACTGTTGAGAATCAAATCCAATTCATGTATCAGATTGAATACGTTTTCAAATGGTAAGCATTTTATAATAGCAAACTTTTGAATTTATAGGGAGTTATGAGAAATGATGTAGACACCCCTAATACAAATTTCCCATTCCCCTCCAAGAGTAATATCTTGCAAAATGATTGACTATGCTCATAGCTAGGATATGTGTTGAATATAGATATTACATACATTATACCAATTTTATTCGTACTGATTTTCATCTGTGTCTTAGTTATGTTCAATTTTATCATGCATGTGTGTTACAATGGCTGCCACTGCAGTCATAACCCTAAAGGTTTCCACATTAAAAACATGCTTCTTGATACTGTCCTCAACTATGGAATTCATAATCTTCCTTTCTAAAATGTTATCATTTGAAAATGTTATATTAAATATGATAATGTAGCATAGTACCCTTTGTGATTGGGTTGCCTTGTTTATTTTTGGATTTGTTCTGGTTTTGAGGAAGTTTTGTTACATGACCAAGGTTGGCTTCAAAATCAGTATGTAGCCTAGGCTGGCCTAATTGTATCTATTCACTTTCGCCTCTTTATTGTTAGGATTATGGATCCTAACAATAGGATGCATCCAAGTTCATTTATTTAATGAGTGCTGAAGAGGAATTTATTTACATCCTCTATGACTTCACAATTTCGTTAGAAAGATAGACACGTAAGTAATTAGTGATGAAATGTCACTGACTGGTAAGTGCTGTAATGGAAGTTATCTGTAGTGCCATAGACAAAGCTATAATAACAATTTCTTACTTGATGTAAAAAAAAGTATAGAGGCATTTATGAATCAATGAATACATTTAAATACACATTGAACTTTTAACCTTCCTATAACATGGCTTAGGTATTGAAGGGAAAATTATGAGACATATCAAGACTTTAAACCATTCTATGCAAATTCTGGCCACTTGGTAAATTTCTAAATGAGGGAAAATTCTATTTTTCTTGTAATATAAAATATATTTTATAAGTATGATATATCAATGAGGAACAAAATTTAAGATAAATATCTTACATAATTTAAACTATTGCAAATTATCTGATATCTCATTCTCTGCAAACAAATATTTAAAGGACATTTATAGGGAATTTTGATTCACTTGTTGATTGTGCTATGTTAATTGTACAATGAGTGTACTATTAGAATCTGATGGAATTTTAGAATATATAAAGCACTTTTGGCTTGAGTTTAAATCTCAGTACTGCCAAAAACAGCAAGGAAGGAAGGAAGGAAGGAAGGAAGGAAGGAAGGAAGGAAGGAAGGAAGGAAGGAAGAAGTCTTATATATTATATATTAAGTTGGATAGTGTCTCCCAGTTCATGCACTCTTTACTATCTCAGAATGTTATTTTAAACGAAAGAAGAGTCTTTGTAAATATAATGAGCCCATCTGAATTCATACTTGATTCAGGGCCTTAGGCCAGTGACAAGTAGTACAGGATGTAGCTTTCAATTTCTTCTCCAGCACCATATCTGCCTGCCACGGGCATTGCTCCTTGCTACCATGCTCTCTATTGCAATGCTCTCTGCCATGCTGAGAATGGGCTAAGCCTCTGAAATTTTAAGCCCAAATCAAATGCCTTCTGTTTTAAGAGTTGCCTCAGTTATGGTGTTTCTTCACAGCAACAGGGAAGTGACTAGGAACCCAAACAACAACAAAATATTTTCTTAGGACAAAAGGTACTATAATTCATTTACACCATTGAGTAAATGTCTGCTTTTCCAGAAATACTTGTTTGTGATCTCTTATTCTGAGAAAAAATTTGAAAATGTGTGATTGCTAGATGAGGTCATTGTCTTACTTTGACAATGATCATTGTCTTACTTATGACAAGAAATCATGACTAAAGCATCTCGCAGAAGAAAACATTTAATTTGGGGCTCATAGTTTCAGAGGGTTAGCGTCTATGACCATCATGGGAAGCATGTCAACAAGTTTGTGCTGTTGATGTAGCCCTCAGAATTGAATACACATGGAAAAATTGAGCAACCAAACCCAAGACAATAAAATAGTGGGTATTAATAGCACTACTTTCACTAGAAAAATCTCAACGATTGCCAGCCCAATTGTGGTAAGATATTCAAGAAAGTAGTAATAATTCTTTTCCACACTACCAAACATGAAGCTCTGTTGGGCAGCTTAGTCTCAAAAATCCAGCCCAGCCCTGTTCTCAGATTTGTTTCAGGAATTCAGCCTCTCTCTCAAATCTTCTCCATCATTACATCCCTTCACTTGGCCATTCTTTTTTTTTTCCTTTTTTTTTAAGACCAATTTTGTTTATTAGATATTTTCTTTATATACATTTCAAATGCTATCCGGAAAGTTCCCTATACCCTCCCTCCATCTTGCTCTCCTACCCACCCACTCCCGCTCCTTGGCCCTGGCATTCCCCTGTATTGGGGCATATGAAGTTTGCAATACCAAGAGGCCTCTCTTCCCAGTAATGGCCGACTAGGCCATCTTCTGCTACATATGCATCTAGAGACACGAGCTCCAGGGGGTACTGGTTAGTTCATATTGTTGTTCCACCTATAGGGTTGCAGACCCCTTCAGCTTTTTGGGTGATTTCTCTAGCTCCTCCATTGGGGGCCCTGTGTTCCACCAATAGATGACTGTGAGCATCCACTTCTGTATTTACCAGGCACTGGCATAGCCTCATACAAGACAGCTATAACTATCCAGAGACTACCCCACCCGGGAATCCATCCCATAATCAGCCACCAAACCCAGACACTATTGCACAATGCCAGAAAGATTTTGCTGAAGGGACCCTGTTATAGCTGTCTTGTATGAGGCTATGCCAGTGCCTGGCAAATACAGAAATGGATGCTCACTTGGCCATTCTATGTCTTAGCTATTTTCCAAGGTTAGTCTTTGGTACTCTCCACCTCCTGGAAGCATTCCTCAACCAAAAGAGACCACTGTAATGTCTCAGATTGAAATTCTTGGATCTATTTTTGTCTAATTTTAAACGCAGCCTCCAAATGATAATTTACATGGAGTTGTAAAAATTTATTTTAAAATATAATCAAATCTACTTGCACTTGCTGGGCCACTGGACTATGTTAAAGACATATTTTACGTAAAATGTGAATATATTTTATAGTACTGGTTGGCTAAGTCCCAAAAACATTCATATAAGTATTATTATACAGGCTAATCAGGTTGAATTTATGACTGCATACACACACACACACCACACACACACACACACACACACACACACATATGTATGTATACACATATACATATATGCATGTAACAATAATTAATTAAATTAAGCTTTGGAGGTTAGGTCAGAAAAAACATGGATTAAAAGACAGCATATAGTATAGTGAGTTCCAGGCTAGACTGAGCACTTTAGTAAAATCATAGTTCAAGACTTTTTTTAAAGGGCTGGGGCTCTAGTTTAGTGTAGAGCCTGACCCAGTTAGTTTAAGAGCCTAAGTTTCCCCTCAGTACCATACATTCTAACATATACGTATACATATATAATGCTTTATATTATATATCACATATAAACAAATGTTGCCATTTCATCTCATAGAATAGTACTAAGTTGTATAATGTGATAGTTAATTTATACTGCCAGCTTGATAGATTTGAGAAGCACCTAGAAGATTAATTAGTTAAGAATACCTGTAGAGAGCCGGGCGTGGTGGTGCACGCCTTTAATCCCAGCACTCGGGAGGCAGAGGCAGGCGGATTTCTGAGTTCGAGGCCAGCCTGGTCTACAAAGTGAGTTCCAGGACAGCCAAGGCTACACAGAGAAACCCTGTCTCGAAAAACCAAAAAAAAAAAAAAAGAATACCTGTAGAATGTAGAAGGTTTAATGAGGCAGGTTCCTGAGAGAATTGACTAAGTATTGAGAGCAGCCCTGAATCTGAAAGACACTATGCTCTAATTTGGGACCTGGGAGAAGTAAATGAGAAAAGGAGAAAGGCAGCAACCACAAGGACTCTGATACAGCTTCTATGCATTGGGCATGATCTTCTCTGTTCTGCCCTGTCCATCCCCCTTGGTAATTGCATCCTCAAATTAGTCCTTCCTCCTTCTAAGTCATTCTGCCCAGTATTTGTCACAGAAATGAGAAAAATAACTAATAATCAGAATCCATAAGGTTCTGACATATATTGTAATCTGAATTTTCAAACAGAAATTTTAGGATAAGTCAAAAAGGAGAAAATAAGTCACATATCCTTCTCATCAATATTTTCATTCATAAGGCAAGGGTTTTTAAACCTGAGTCCTCTGGAAGAATAGCCAGTGTTTTTGTTTTTGTTGTTGTTGTTTGTTTGTTTGTTTGTTTTTTGCCAGTGTTCTTAACTGCTGAACTATCCAAGGTTTTTAAATAAATGAATAAATCAAATTTCAGCTTAAAGATCATTTGTTAGCTAGCTCCTCTTTTAAGATATGAACTCCTGAGCTCCAGAGACAGGTGTGACCACTGTCTTATAAAGAACTCACCATTTCCAAAATTTCATTGATCAATACATGGTATCTCAAAATTATTAAATTTTCAAACATGTAAAAACGTTTTTTGGTAAAATGTGTGTAATGCTTTTCACAAAGTTCTGTTTCTCGGTGATAGACAATTGTCAAAGAAAAGTGCTTACTAATCTGGGCTTATGACTTGATAAATAGAGTCTGCATTTGTAAAAATCAAAGATAAAAGAAAAGAATGGTGGGCTAGGAGAACAAATATGTTCCCCATACAACATATTCATATAAAAGATTTAAAAACAGTACATGTTTTTAAACCCTACACCTAATGCAGTATTTAGCTACAGAAGCGTATTGCAGGCTGTTGATTCTATGATTCTATGATTCGTTGTCATAGAAACTGAGTGATTAGCCATGGCGGGCATTGTAAAATGCTCAGCAGCATCACTAGCCTGTACTCACTAGACAGTTTAACAGTAAAGAATATCTCCAGATATGTCCAACTGTTTTATAGTAAATGAGGAGTGAGTCTGGGAGGAGTAACAGAGAGGAGTGAGGAATGAATAGGATCAAAATACATGTACATATATATGATATTCTAAAATAATGAAAACATATTAAAATAAGTTAATATTAAACAAGAAAGATTAATTTGGACCCGTAGTTTCACAGGCTTCTATCTATTCATGATTGGGGGATTCAATTGCTAAGAGTTTAAAGCAGAGAAGAATATCATAGTAGAGAGTGTGGTACATGTAGTGGAGAAGCCACTCACCTTATGGTGGCCAGACAGCAAGCAAGATGTGGATTGGGATTGGCAGACATTGAGTACAAGATAAAGGACTTCACCCTTTAAAATGAAGTCATCAGTAATCAACTTCCTCCATATAGGCCATGACTCCATTAGGACTGTTAAATCCTTTGGGGTCTGAACTAAAAATTTGGAATGAACTACTGATTAAGTTACAGTCCTTATGGGTCCAATCATCTTTTGGAGGCTCATCTCTGAATACTAATGCACTGAGCTTTCAATGCAGATTTCAAAGGATTGTTCAAAACCAATCACTTCAAAATTGTGCAAATAGAAATAAAAAAAAAATTCCAAAGCCAGGTGTGGTGGCGCATGCCTTTAATCCCAGCACTTGGGAGGTAGAGGCAGGCAGATTTCTGAGTTCGAGGCCAGCCTGGTCTACAAAGTGAGTTACAGGACAGACAGGGCTATACAGAGAAACCCTGTCTCGAAAAACCAAACAAAAAAAAAAATCCGGAAGAATTTATAAGATAATAAATAAGAAAACTAGTGCTTAAAATATAAAAGAACCTGCTAGGAAGCTTAAAGAAACAGTAAACTGAAGATCAGGAAATGTGTGAATTTATTTATAAGACAAATACAAAATCCCGGGCCACTTCTCAGAAATTGGGATACAATTCCTGGAATTTATATGTAAACAAGGAAGTTTTCATAGTGAAGACAAACTTGCACTGGCTTTACTTTGAATCTTAATTTAAAATTATAGCAATCAAGAAAGTGTGATATTGGTATAAGGACAGAGATTAAACAACAAAATAAGGCTACAGGGTCCATAAATTGAGGCTATCCATACATGGTTTGTTAAAGGGCAACAAAACTAATGATACAATTAAATATCTAATCTACCATCTTTTCAAAAGTAGAACAATAACAACAGCAGTGCAAAACAACTGCATGTTGAAACTAGAAAAAAAAAAAAACTGGGACATCAGCGAAATGGTGGACTAGGCAAGACTAGGCACATATCTCACAATATAGAAACACGGAAAATCAAGCACTAACCAACAACAGCTTTGACAAAACATATGTTTTGGGTTTGTTTGCCCTTGACTCATCTACTTCACTTGACTCTGTGGCTGAAAGAGATCATCCATGTGTGTAGTTAAGGACCCTTACCTTATTTCCTGAAAGAGCATTACAAACTTTCATTCTCAATTATCAGTTCCAAGTCCTGTGAGAATTACTTAAAAGACTGATGCAAAACACTGATTTTTTTTATTAACTCATAAAAAGAACAGTAAGCATCTTTGGAAACATTCTAAGAGAACAATATTCAGTTGCCTTGGGTAAAATTTAAAGGTAAGACATACTATAGAGCACCAAAACCAGGTCAAGAAAGCTAAGAAGGCTTATTTTAAATATTAGGGTATTGAAAAATGCCCTGGGTACTGAGATATTTAAAAAGCTAAGCACAAAAGAAAACTCCTGAAAACTTTCACCTTAACTGATCTTCATATAACTACACAAATTGCCTAGAGATATTAAAGAAGTACCCAAAAGCAAAATCAATACTCTAAAAAGAAGCTACTTCTTCATTTTAAGCATTCATTATTCTTCTGTCATTCTGTTCCTTCAAGGAGCTGTATATCAAAACATTGTTCTAACATAAGCTATGAGTTGGTACAGTGTTTGTCTAGCACATGTGAGGCATTAGATTTGAGTGTCAGCATTGCAAAAGAAAAATAAAAGCTGAAGTCCAGCAAATGAATGCTGATTTCAATAAAAGATTTAGAAATAGAGATGGTCTTTGCAAAAGATAGTTGGAAAGAGTTTAAACAAATGGCTAACTGCAGCATTCAGTAACAACATTAGTAGAGTGTAAGGATTTGATTCCCAGTTAAAATAGTCAAACATCTATTTGTTAATTAAAAAAAACACAAAAGTACAAGAAAAAATAGAACTATGGCCAAATCAGGAACTTTCATTTCTGAAAACATTGAGACATTGGCTTTACTGCACAAACACTGAAATAGGAATCTTAATTTTATTCAAGGAACTAAAGAAAATTCTGTACTAAATTATAAAGCTGAGCAGAAACCACAATAGCAGTATAAGAGAAAATTAAAATATCAACAAAGCTTATAGAGAACACAGAAAGTTTTATGAGACAGAGTCTGTATTTGTAGAATTATCTATTTTAGAAACCATATGTAGATATTCATTGCCTTGAATCAAACAGAAAGTTAATAAGTTGAAAAACAATATTTGAAATGAAAAATTTAATCCAGGGGTCAAAAAATTTAAGTTAGCGGAAGAGACTACCCACAAATTTGAAGATAAAAGATTCAAAATTATCCTGTTTAAAACAAAACCATGAAAATTGAGACGATCTAGAGACATTTTAAATGACCTCATTAAACAGTCCAGCATACACATGATGGTAGTCTGCAACAAAAAGAGAAAGATAATGCCTCAGGGAAAAAAAACATTTGAAGAAATAATATGAAAAAGATTTACTTGTATGCTAAAGGACACGAGTATGGACATTCAAAAATTCCTACATAGAGTAACCTCAAAGAGATCCAGAGAGCTCCATTATAATCCAACTGTCAAAAGACACAAAGATCAGCCTGCACACACACACACACACACACACACATTCAGAATAAAATAATTTAAAGAAAAGGCATAACTAAAACCATTAATTTTACAGAATAAACAATGAGCATATTTGACACAATTGATTGAAATCTGTTAATAAGTAATGAAAATATTTTCACAATTGATTGTATAAGACCATGGCAGGATTGTTTATACACATTTACAATAAAACTGAAATCAAGAAAACAATTCCAAGAACTGGAAAAATGGCTCAGTGACTGTGAATACTGAGTTTTCTTGAAGAAGACTCAGGTTCAAGTACAAGCACACACATGGTAACTCACAACAATCTGTAACTTCTGGCCTCCACAGGCAGCAGGCACACATGTAGTGCACAGATAGATATATGCAGACAAAACACCCATACACATAAAATAACAATAGAATTTAAGTAACTTATGCAGGGATAAAATTTAATCAAAGTGATAAAAGACATAGACACAGAAAACCTGCCAAACATTGAGAAAATAATTTCAAAAGGCCCAAGTAAATGGAAAGGAAGTGTATGTGCCTACAATGAACAACTTAGTGCTTAGATCGAAAGACTGAGTGCCTTGAAGAATTACAACAATATCCAAAGCAATCCATATATTCAATGAAAACACTGTTAAAATTTCAACAACTTTTTTTTTCTTTTTTTTACACAAATGGTAAGCCAATCTTCAAAACGCATAAAAGCCATTATTCAAGTCACATGGAATAGCAGAGGGACCCAAAGACTCAAAACTATCTAGAAAAAGAAAAACATTTTGTATGATTTGTGATTCTTGATTACAAATTTAAATGTAGAGAAATAAGTACACCAAACTGTAGGGAAATGGGATGATGAGAATCCAGTAAGAAGCCCATACATTTATGATAAACTGATTGTTAGCAAAAGTGAGGATAGTATTGAATAGGGAAATAATATTAACAAATAGTGCTGGACAAAAAGAAATCTATACACAAGATAACAAAACTGAACCTCTACTCCACAGCATTCACAAAATAGAGCAATGACTTGGATTGGATTTATGCGTGGGATCCAGAACACTCTTAGGAGAAAGTAGAGCTAAATCGTCATTGCCTTTGATGTGGCTTAGGTATGAAATCAAAAGTATAAGCAACAAAAGAAAAAAATAGGCGTTAAGAAAAATTTAAAATTACATATCAAAAGACATTAGGACCAGGAATGGTGGTTATCACTTGTAACTCAGCAATATAGAACACACAGGAATTCAAGGCCAGTTTTGTCCAAATAATGAGTTCAAGACCAGCATGGGCTAAAAGAAACATTTTCTTTAAAAAAAAAAAAAAGACAATAAAGAGACATTATCACAAAAATGACAAGACAACCATGAAATGGGAGAAAATATATGCAAATATTCAATTTGTATAATATCCAGAATATATACATTTCTCTTTCAAATCAAAAGAAAAAGCACATATGACCCAATTTTTTAAAAAAGGCTTTGAATAGAGATATTTTTACAAAAATTATGGACAAATGCATACAAAACATGTGAAAATTTACAGATTACAAAATGAAAAGTGAAACTATAACAAAGAAACATTAAATATTGTTTAACTATAATGGCCATAAAAAGTTTAAAAATGTTGGTAAAGAGATGTATATATTGGAATGTATGATTCTAACTCTATGAAAAATCCAGAATGGATAAAGCTAACATTACACAAGGTGACTGAGGGTTTTCTGAGGCTGGGGAAGGACAAAATGGACACAATGTACTTTTCGGATGTTAGATAGTATTTTGAAAAAATTAAAATATTTATAGTTAAGTAGGGCCTATATTTCATACTGTACAGAAAATAATTCTGATTGGCTCAAAAGCACTAATTATAGAGATTAAGTTAAATATATAGAATAAAAATAAGCAACATTTAATAATTAAAGGAGTATTGTATATAATATAAAAACAATGATAAATAATTTTTAAAATGATAAATTTGACATTATATCAAAAAATTTAAGTTTTTCTAATTCAAATCTACAATCAAGAAAAAAAAATATAGTCCACAGATTAGGCAAAATAGGGTATCCTTGGATCATACACGTACATATAAAAACATAGATGAAAAAGGAGATGCAATGACAATATGTAAATTGTTCTTAACATCACAAATACACTCAGTTTCTATAATATTAACATTTAAGAGGATATTTGTCTCAAGAAAAAAAGATTTGAATGTTCAATAACCACATGAAAAGATCAACAAAAATAAAAATGCAATTTAAAAAACCAAGATAATTACTTCACATCCACTACCAAGATAGCTATAATGTAAAAGATCCTGATTGAGAGTTGGTTGTGGTGGAGTAGGCCTTTAATCCCAGCACTAGAGAGGCAGAGTCAAGTGGATCTCTGTGAGTTCAAGGCCAACTTAGCCTATGCAGCAAGTTCTAGTCCAGGCAGGGCTACATGATGTGACCCTGATCTTATTTTTAATAGCCAGAAGCTGGAAAGAACCCAGATGTCCTTCAACAGAGGAATGGATACAGAAAATGTGGTACATTTACACAATGGAGTACTACTATTAAAAACTATTAGTACAGCTATTAAAAACGATGTATTTATGAAATTCTTGGCAAATGGATGGAAATAGAAAATGTCATCCCCATCCCGTGTGAGGTAATCCAATCACAAAAGAACACACATGGTATGCACTCACTGATAAGTGGATATTAGCCCAGAAGCTTGGAATACCCAAGATACAGTTCACAAACCACATGAAGCGCAAGAAGAAGGAAGACTAAAGTGTGGATACTTCCATCCTTCTTAGAAGGGGGAACAAAATGCCCATGGGAGGAGATACAGAGACAAAGTGTGGAGCAGAGACTGATAAAAAGACCATCCAGAGACTGCCCCACCGGGGGATCTATCCCATATGCAGACATCAAAACCAGACACGATTGTGGATGCCAAGATGTGCGTGCTGACAGGAGCATGATATAGCTGTCTCGTGAGAGGCTATGCCAGAGCCTAACAAATACAGAAGCAGATACTTGCAGTCAACCATCAGACTGAGCACAAGGACCTCAATGGAGGAGTTAGGGGAAAGACTGAAGGAGCTGAAGATTATTGGAACCCCATAGGAAGAACAATATCAACCAACCAGACTCCCCAGAGCTCCCAGGGACTCAACCACCAACTAAAGAGGGGTCAGTGGCTCCAGCTGCATATGTAACAGAGCATGGCATTGTCGGGCATCAGTGGGAAGAGAGGCCCTTGGTTCTGTGAAGGCTTGATGCCCCAGTGTAGGGGAAAGCCAGGGCAGGGAGGTAGGAGTGTGTGGGTGAGAACCCTCATAGAAGCAGGGGCAGGGGGCATGGGATAGGGGGTTTGTGGAGGGGAAACCTGGAAAGAGGATAACATTTGGAATGTAAATAGAAAAAAATCCAGTTGGGAAAAAAAAAGAAAAAAAATTAAAAAGGAAAGATCCTGGTGCTATGTAAGTCCTGCATTACATACCCAATAAGTCAGTAAGTTTAAAAAAATGTATAAACTGTTGGTGGAAATGTAATATAATACAATCACTTCATCAAATGCTTCTAGTGTTAATTATAAGGTTAAATATATTCTTATATGACCCAGCAATTTTATTCTTTTGCATTCATGCAAGAGAAATTAAAATCACATGTCCAAAGTGGCTTGTACATAGATCTTCATAGTGACAAAGCAGTTCAACATTTTCCCAGTGTACAGATAGAGTTTGATTTGCAAAGATGCGAGTCTGAGTGACTTTATTTAGAGTGTTGAAACTGGTCAGTACTCTGATGTTGTGAGTAAACATGTTTGTCAAAATTTGCTAACATTTTCACTAAGACTTGGTGTGTTTTAACATATGTAAATTATACTCCAATAATAATGATTTTAAAAAAGAAAATAAAGGAGGAGGCTGAATTGAGACCTGGGCTTTTTCTGTAAGATGTCCCCAGGCAACTCCCGTGAGGGATGCTTCATTGAGGTCTCTGTTTGTGCCAAGGAATGCGGAGGCAAAACATTGTTGGAATAGCTAAGTTATTCACTTGTTTCCTTAAAATTTGCTAACTGCCATGCTGTATTTACTGAAATATTTCAAGTATTTACTTAAATTGTCTTTAGGTAAGATGGTATAATCAACACATCCTTAACATATATGCACAGAGACATTCATAGCTTCCCTGCAATTATCACTCAGTTTAACCAGATGAAAAGTCATCTAGTAATGGAAAGTCTACAAACGTTTCCTAAGACATTACGAGAAAGTACTTTCAACAGTTTTCCCTCAATGAAGCTGCATATAAACTTGTTAGTTCTGATTTTCTCTTTAGAATTATGCCCGTTTCCCTGTTTTCCTATTTCTATTTTGGAACCATTTCATTTCCAATAAGCTACCACCTTTCCAAAAGTGCATGTGTTTTAAATATATCAAATATTGATGTATACACAAATGACAAAGTGACTAACAAATATTCATCGAGATAAACTAAAAACCTGTTTTAGCACCATCTTTTCAACCTAAGTGTCATAGAAAACAAAAATGAACTGGGAAGGGAGACAAATAAATTAGGTCTAAGACCAACCCTAATAATATTTTAATATACATTACACAAAAACTATAATTTGATATAAATTACATTTGAAAAAGGTATTACATATCCCATGGGAAGTCAGTTATTTCATTTATGAAATATTAACTCTGTCAGGCATGAATATATCTTAATCCACTAATAATAGTGTCGTTGATCATAAGAGGAGAAACAACTAAAATCAAGTATGATATCAATGCTCTAAACTAAATCACTATACTGCACTGCCCTGGAAACTTCAAAGCTAGCTATTTCATATATTTTGGACAGCCATGCAGAGCAAGACTATTTCCTGCCTAGTGCACAACACCAAACTACTAAAGCAGAGTGTCTGTCCATTTACTCATTCTTTGGTATCCAAGATAGCTTCTGAGCATTCCCTCTCTGCTTCATTAATAAAGTCAAGCCTAACAGCTTGCTGTGATCAAACAGATGAAGGCAGCAATGTGGAAAAGCTAAATGTCCCTCCCACACTCCCTTATGAGTACCTGACAAAGGAATGGCGAAAAGACGTGCAGAATCCTCAAAGAGCATGTACATGGCATGTCTAATGGAATGCCACTCTCATTTCTCCCAGCTGCGTTTGCCTATACACTTCAAGACCCAATGAGAAAAATCTACATCCTCTTGACAATAGAGATCTTTGTTCAAATCTTTAAAAACTTGTTGTGCTTAGCCTTAAACAGCACGTGTTGAAAAATTCTTACTGTAACTAAGAGAATGGGTATAATAAGGAAAACTCCTGTCTTAGTGTCTACCATCCTCTAACCCTTCTCTCTCCTTTAATTTTTAAAGAGGTAATTATTATAGGGAAGTCCTGTGGTGCTGGAAAAGGCCATGCTGAGGTCTTATTTTCAGTTTTATTATAGAATTGCCTCCCAACTACATTCATCAAGGTTTGTTTGCTTTGAAATTTTATTTTCCTTGATAATTCATACCTGAGATGAGGAAAGGTTGCAGGAGGTAATATGGCTCAACACTTTGAATAAATATTGTATTGAGGGGGTGTGACTGGAACTAAGCACAGGGCCTAACATCTGCTAAGCTCCCATCCTAATGTGTCTACTAGAAAATGACCATGACTCTTTCAAATTACAAATGCTCTCAATCCAAAATATTTCAAATTCTTCCTTTTGGAAAGCTGCTGTTATTTACTGGAAATCATGATTGAAAAAACAAAACTCGTGTATTGCTTGTAAAGCTACTTTTCCTTCCCTTTAGTTACAATGATGTCATGAAAACAATTCCAGGCAAAAGTAATGAGTAAACTGTCTAGATCCTAAGCCAAGTCAGGTTACATGGAGCATACTTGTAATTCCAGAACTTTGGGGGAAGAGCTAGGCAGATCTCTGAGTTTGAGGCTAGACTGGTCTACAGAGTGAGTTTCAGGCCATCCAAGACTATACAAATGAGTTAGCTCTGTTTCAAAACGCCCAAAAATAGAGAAATATCAAATAATAATTCAATATTCAATAAATATTCACATAATCAAATGCAATCAATATTTAAGAATATTTTATGGAAAAATTAATAGCTATTAAAAGAGAAAATGCATTTAATGGCAAAAAGTACTCATAACCTTAGGATCAGAATCTTATTAGTACATGTTATTTTTTTTTAGCTGTTTCCCTTTTTTAATTTTTTATTAGATATTTTCTTTATTTACATTTCAAATGCTATCCCAAAAGTTCCCTGTATCCTCCCCCTGCCCTGCTCCCCTACCCACCCACTCCCATTTCTTGGCCCTGGCATTCCCCTGTACTGGGGCATATAAAGTTTGCAAAAAGTCTTGGAAAGATTAGGAATTCAAGGCCCATACATAAACATAATAAAAGCAATCTACAGCAAACCAGTAGCCAACATCAAAGTAAATGGTGAGAAGCTGGAAGCAATCCCACTAAAATCAGGGACTAGACAAGGCTGCCCACTTTCTCCCTACCTATTCAATATAGTACTTGAAGTCCCAGCCAGAGCAATTCAACAACAAAGGAGATCTAGGGGATACAAATTGGAAAGGAAGAAGTCAAAATATGTCATCTTTTAAATGTTTCTACCCTTTAATTTAAAAATGAAAACAAAAGTCTTCAAAGCCTAGGCTGGCATAGAATATACTATGTAACACAGGCTGACCATAAATTCATGATAATCCTCCTGCCTCAGCCTGCCAAGTCCTGGGATTACAGGCATAAGCCACAGTACCTGGTCTTCTGTTTCACTTTAAATAAATGTCTTTAGTCAGATGTGTTACATCAAGAGATCCAGCCCAGAGATACTGTCAAAAGGGATATCAACTGGGGTTACTACTGGTCAGTATGATACAATGTTGGAGTTTCTTGAAAACAGAAGTAAAGGCTCTCTGGAAAGAAAAAAAGCATATCCAAGAACAAGGCTGCTGACTTTTCACTATATATAAAGCTGTGCTTTAAATATAGCAGTAGCTATGTATGCCATTTGGGTGGCTTTCGAGTTACATCTCAAAGGACTGCTAAGAGACTTTGCCCCTTCCCTCCTTTCATCTAGTTAGTTCCTTGACAATTTCTTGTATGTATATATTGCATTGAAATGACTTTCTCCCTCCATCCTCCCTGCTATAGCCTACCCCCTCTCTCATCCCTCTACCCATTCCCTTTCCTAACTCTTGACTTCTATTTTTTTCCTCCTTTCTTTTCCCTGTGACCTATTTTCTTTAACCAAGGCACTTATATAACAACTGGATTTGAACTATCTACTGAAGCTCAGTATATACACAGCTGGAGGCAGTGACTACCCCTTTTCCAGGATCTACTTTACAGATGAATAGTAGGTTTGCAAACCTTCCTTCATTGTATACCTAGATTGACATTCCTATTCTGTGTGTATCTGAAGGCATTATGAGTTCATAGTTATAATTCTGTCTTGTTCAGAAGATGTTCATTTTTTCAGCAGCCCTTTCCCCTGGTTTTTAGCCCTTAAATTCTTTTAATTTCCTGTTCTGTATTTCCCTAAGCCTAAAAGGGCATAGAAAAATACCCTGTTTAGGGATGAATAGTCAACCATATCTGCGGACATAAGATAAAACCATGGGCCATAAGAACTTCACAAGGAGGTTAACATATGTGTTTTAATACAAACAGTTTTCTAATTCAATTCCTATGTAGGAAATGTAAAATATAATGCAAACTTAGATTTTAAACATGGTTCATTGATACTTTAACATTCTTTAAAATATCTCCATGGAGCTAAAAGATGGAGTTGGGTGGTCACTTGTCCTCTGTGTGTCTCTACTCAGTTTGACCAAAAGGAATAAATCTTCTTTATCTGCTTTACACTAAAAATATAAAAATCACTCCATATAAAAGATATATTGTTTCTATGCAAGCAATCTTCACAGAAAATGTTCATTGAGCTGTAACACATCACACCTGAAGAGGCTTCAGCCAAGACTCTGGAGCAAACTCCTTCCCACTTATATGAATCCATTATTTTCCCAGGATTTCTATCTTATTAAAAAGAAGTTTCTTTGGTCTTCGTTCTTCTTCAGTTTCATGTATTTTACAAATTGTCTCTTATATCTCGGGTATACTAAGTTTCTGGGCTAATATCCACTTATCAGTGAGTACATATCATTTGAGTTCTTTTGTGATTGGGTTATATCACTCAGGATGATGCCCTCCAGGTCCAACCATTTGCCTAGGAATTTCATAAATTCATTCTTTTTAATAGCTGAGTAGTACTCCATTCTGTAAATGTACCACATTTTTTGTATCCATTCCTCTGTTGAGGGGCATCTGGGTTCTTTCCAGCTTCTGGCTATTATAAATAAGGCTGCTATGAACATAGTGGAGCATGTGTCCTTATTACCAGTTGGGACATCTTCTGGATATATGCCCAGGAGAGGTACTGTGGGATCCTCCAGTAGTACTATGTCCAATTTTCTGAGGAACCGCCAGACTGATTTCCAGAGTGGTTGTACAAGCTGGCAATCCCACCAACAATGGAGGAGTGTTCTTCTTTCTCCACATCCTCGCCAGCGAACCCATGGAAGGAGTTACAGAGACAAAGTTTGGAGCTGAGACAAAAGGATGGACCATCTAGAGACTGCCATATCCAGGGATCCATCCCATAATTAGCCTCCAAACGATAACACCATTGCATACACTAGCAAGCGTTTGCTGAAAGGACCCTGATATAGCTGTCTCTTGTGAGACTAGGGGCCTACCAAACACATAAGTGGATGCTCACAGTCAGCTATTGGTTGGATCACAGGGCCCCCAATGGAGGAGCTAGAGAAAGTATCCAAGGAGCTAAAGAGATCTGCAACCCTGTAGGTGGAACAACAATATGAACTAACCAGTACCCTGGAGCTCTTGACTCTAGCTGCATATGTATCAAAAGATGGCCTAGTCGGCCATCACTGGAAAGAGAGGCCCATTGGACATGCAAACTTTATATGCCCTAGTACAGGGGAACGCCAGGGCCAAAAAATCGGGATGGGTGGGTAGGGAAGTGGGGGGGAGGGTATGGGGGACTTTTGGGATAGCATTGGAAATGTAATTGAGGAAAATACGTAATAAAAAAAAGAAAGAAAGTGTAAGCCAAATAAACCCTTCCTTCCTTAAAAAAAAAAAAAAAAGAGAAGTTTCATGATGAGGTGAGACTTTTGAAGTTGTTCTAAACACATCTTTCACTATGATATAGCTACAGACATATGGGGAGTGGAATGTGGTTGTTTGAATGAGAATGTTGCCCTGCCCCAGACTCATTTACTAGAATGCTTGGTACTCTAATTGGTGGAATTCTTTGGGAAGGATTAGGAGGCGCATCACTCAAGGTGATTTTTGAGCTTTCCCAATCTGTCTTCCTGCCTTATGCTTGTGGATCAAATATAAGCTCTAAGTTAGAGCTCTGGAGCCTCTGAACAATGCCAGACTACCTACTGCCAAGTTCCCTGTCATGATGGTCTTAAAACTTTGAGCCACAAATTAAACTCTTTGTTTTACAAATTGACTTGATCACAATTTTTTGTCACAACTATTAAAAAAATAACTTAGATACAAGATAATATAGAAAATTTACTGTCAATCTACTACGTGTGTGTGTGTGTGTGCATGTGTGCATGTGTGTGCGTGTGTGTGTGTGTGTGTGTGTGTGTGTGTGTGTGTGTGTGAGAGAGAGAGAGATGGCTTTCTAAATTTACAAAAGGAGCTAAAATTTTAAGTGCCATAATATTTTACCTAAAAGCAGCCAAGTTACAGTTCTAGTGAATGTATATTTCTTTTATTAACTTATTTTGTCAGAATTTATATTGAGACTATTGTCTCTTGTAATACTTCCCCAGTCTATTGATGTTTAAACATTCTTATAATTTAAAAATATGTTCTAAACAATATGAACATATGACATATATTTTAAAAGTAGACATGCAAGCAAAGCTAAGAAAGAGTACAGCCTGTAATACAATTTTACCACTAAAAATTCCAGTCTTTCCCAATTAAATTGAGGTCTGATTTTAAAATATACCCTGAGTAGGATAATGTTTACAGTACCTCAAAAATCAGTAATGCCTAATTTTGAATCTGCCATTATTTTTCAGTAAATTGATTGCTGATTTCATATTATAATGACTCACACATCTAAAGAAATACTATATCTCTGTTTTCCCTGTCTCTGCATAATGGAGTATAGGTAACACAGACAACATCCTTAATGGAAAGACTGTCATGCTACAAATCCAAAAATGGCAGTCAATTAGTCTGGATAACAAATCTGAGCCTCTGAGGATGAACCTTTTTTTCAGCCTCTAAAAATGGTGACCTTTTCAGTTCGATATCACTTGTTAGTCTCCAACATTAGTCTTTGTGGTTTTCCCATTATACTCTAGACATAAATGAAAGCATGAAGACAGTGATAAGGTCTAATGAGTTTGTACTGTAACAAAAAAGAAGTCTGCTGGAACTGCGGAGAAAAAGGAAATGCCTAAATAGGCTATAAAAGATCAGCAAGCAAATAGAATTGAGAGAAGTTACTGTAAAGAATGAATCTTTTTACCATTAACCAAATTCCTATAACTTGAGTATACTTTCTGAAAGCAAAAACATTGAACCCAAATCCATCACTCAACTTTGAGAACAGGAAGGGAGGAATATATTATCTCTCTTCTTATGAAGTTTGTAAAGTGTTTTTAGAAAATAAGCATGGTGTGTTAATGAGAAAATTCACAAAATGGGTATATAAACATTTATAAGATAAAAGATTTAACATGGGGCAGGAGACTGTTTAGCTAAATTTTAAAATCTCATGTAAAAGGAAATGACTGAATTATTTTAAAAAGAGAAAGAAAATCTGAAAATTAACATTGGTATAGACCCTGAACAAACTGACCTATTTATAGCCAGCTAGAAAAACTACTCAGAAAAGATAACAAAGCTGAAATATACCTTTTTATTGTAGAAAGCTTCATGAGGCTATATTAACTTCAACTGGCTCAAAGTATATTAACATAGGACATTTTTCAAGCACTACGAGATAAAGCTAAGTCAAAATAAAGAAATGTAAGGATACATTTTCCTCATAGAAATAAGCCAGGGCGGCTCAATGGCTGGATTGTAAATAATAATAATAATAATAATAAAATGCATAAAAAGAAATTAAAGCATATGGTGTTTCTCTAAAATGTTATTAACAGCAGCCAAATCTGAGACCCATATGCAGTTTAACTTTTCATTATCTATAATATTATCAAATAGAAGAAATTTTCTTTTAAAAAGTATAGAGAATAAAACTATGTGAATGATCCCAATCTTCTCCTTTTATAAAAATCACAGCACAGAGCACTATCCTATAGTTAAAAATGATGCTTTGAGTATGAGAAAAGTAATTAACCCTAAGTTTTTATTTTCCATGAATTTAATGGAAGTCTGCTAGATGATGCAAAGTATAGTAGTATGTAATATGATCACTGTTCTTGAGCTAATTCTTATACTATAGGTATGAGTAGATGTGTAAATAGAAATAGATACACACATATCCACATACATACATATGTATATACATACATACAAGCATTCACACATTGATGACAACTTCTAGCTGTAAGACTGTACAAATTAGAAGGATTTATGTTTAAAAGTGTAAATGCAAAGAATAGAGAAATGGCTGAGTCGGTACCAAGTTTGATGCACAAGCAGGGATCCTCAGCACTCATGTCAAACACAGGTCTGATGACAGGACCCTGTAACCTCAGCACTGGTGATGTGAAGCGAGACATAGCCATATTCTTACCGGCCACCCATCTACTCTATGTCAAAATATAGTATGGAGATCTATTGAAAAAGACACCCAACATTGACCTTTAACCTCTTCATAAAACACAGATAACACTATAATATTCTTAATGCTGAAGCAGATTTTGCTCCAATAATTCCTTCTACATTTGTCTTTTTGCCATTAAAAAAAAAAACTGGATAGCTGTGGAAAATTTGTTTTAAGCCTTAGGAAAGGTAACTTCTTATGAAGACTATATCGTGGACAATAAAATCAGGGAGAAAAAAGCAGTTGCAAAAGGAGAATACTATAAAGAAAGCTAAGGGTTGGGAGTCAATGGTAGGGACCTTCCCTAGGATGTATAAAGTCCTAGGTTCTATTGTTAAGGCTGTGGGGGAGGGTTGGTAAATTTATATTGATTCACAGCTGACATAATCATGCACATAATGATGAAAACCCTATAAAATGTGTTAAAATTAATTTCACCAAAACTACAGCAAATAGGTCAATAGGTAAAAATCTATTGTATTCCTAAGCATTAATAATTAAAAACTGAATACTATTCATACTATTCAAATACATGCAGATATGAATCTAATACAGTGCATATAAGACATGCATAGATGTAATATGTGAGAAAAGAATAAATAAAAGGGGAAAGATATACAAAATTACTATAGAATAAATACAAAATCCATGAATTCATATGACTATAAAATTTGTAGAGAAATGATTCATGAAGTTGAGTTTTGGTGCAGTTGTTAGGTAGCTATTTTGTGTTTTACTTTCCTGGGATTAATGGACTTATCTCACATACAAAAATACCTTTTTAGAAAAGTTTTGATATTGAAAGTTCCCGTAAATTAATCTATTGATTTTTTTTTAGGTCATGTCTCTGGGCCTATTTCAAATAAATTGATATTTCCCTAGACAAACTATGCATTCACTTAACAACTACTAATACTAAATTATAAATAAGAAACCCATCTATATGTTGTGCAAGACAAGCATTCTGGTTTCATAAACGTTTGTCCACCTTAGAACTTAAAAATTGCTATGATCACCTTACAGCTACTTCTGCTATGCTTTATAAATTCAGAATGTTTCTTTTAATACCCAGCATGGAGAACAAACTCTTTGATTAGAAATTCTATTGAAAGTGGCAGAAAAGATAAGCATAACTCCATATTTCCACTTTCTGTCTGGTATTGGCTCTGTGCCACCAAGATAAATAAGATTACAAAATTACATGCACAGCTTTCTAATCACTAAACTGTTGTGAGCTAGGACAAGTTTCTGAACAGACACCTTCCACAGCTGCCTCTGCATGGCACTAGCATCATATTTCACCAAGCTCTTTGTGTTCTCTGTATAATAATTTCGTTGTTTTCTGTAGAGCAAATGAGTACAAAAGTTGTAGTTTCTGGACTCTCTTGCCATCTTAAAATAACTAGATTAAAGATTTCTACCACTTGGTTCCATTGTGGTAGTTTGAATGAGAACTGCACTCAGGATCAGGCTCATATATTTAAATGATTGGTCCCTAGTAAGTGGAACTGTTTGGGAAGAATTAAGAGGTGTGGCCTTGTTAGAGGAGATTTGACCTTGCTGGAGGAGCTGTGTCTCTGGGGATGGGCCCAAACCAGGCCCCCCTCCCCTCCACTCTCTCCTAGCTGTTGATCAGGATGTAAAGCTCTCAGCTACTGTTCCATCACCAAGCCTATTTGCTTTCCACCATGATGATCATGGACTAATGGACTAACCCTCTAAAACTGTAAAGAGGTCCTCATATAAATGCTTTATTTTATATGACTTGCAATGGTCACAGTGTCTTTCGCAGCAATAAAACAGTAACTAACACCATCATATTAAAATTAAAACATAGTAACATTTAAAAGACTTATTTACAGTGCTGGAGAGATGACTCGGTGGTTAAGAGCATGTATTTTTTTTGCAGAGAGGCTAATAATTGGTTCCCAACAAGAACAACATATACATGTATGTATATGTATATGTATATATATATATGTATGCTGCATATACTGTATGATGCATATATATATATATATATGCATCATACAGTCATATACATAAAAGGAAAAGGATTAGTAGATTCTTACAAAAGATTTATTTAAAAGAGTAATAAATCCACAAAATTTAAGCATTCAACCCTAAAATCAGAAAGTACTCTGATATAAATGCATTAATATATCTTTCTTGCATGCAAAAGGAAATCATATTGTATTTATTAGATAGTGAGACCGTGAGAAGGACCTCCCCTTCCTTAAGAAATAAAGAATAGTCTTACAGAGAATATGTAGGAAATATCATAAATTTTCATGATGTCTCAGGTTTTTTTTAGGGAGTGGTCCATGAAATAGAGTTTCTCTGTGTATTCCTGACTATCCTACAACTTACCTTATAGACTAGGTTGGCCTCTTTTAAAAAAATGGATTCAAATTACCAGAAAAATTATTTGGTAAATGGCATTTATTAAAAGTTTAGCAGGTGAGTGCATTTTAATCTCACAAAATTTTATCTACTCATGTCTGCAAATTCATACAATAATTTGATCTTGCTTCAAATATCAAATTAGTGGTAAACGATACAATTTATGAAAATGTAGTATCTCTTCCAGAGTCCAACGTTTACTAAGAGTGTGAGACTAACAGACTATGGCTAGAGAATGAAAATACAGTCAGGCAACCCTTTTCCATGTCTATAAGCTGCTAAGTTGACTTAAAAAATGTCCATGCCTGTACCTTGACAACTCGGGCCATGGCTTAGAGAGGCATAGGGTGGCCTCTGAAAGATCCACCTGTCTCTGCCTCCTGAATATTGGAATTTAAAGATGTTCACCACCACGTATCTGTGTAGAGTCTTCTTTTTCTTTTTATAAATGAATTATTTATTTATTTTATGTAAATGAGTACACAGTAGCTGTCTTCAGACACACACCAGAAGAGGGCATCAGATCCCTTTACAGACGGTTGTGAGCCACCATGTGGCTGCTGGGAATTGAACTCAGGACCTCTGGAAGAGCCATCAGTGTTCTTAACCACTGAGCAATTTCTCCAGTCCCTAGTCTCTCCTTCTTAAGGCCACTTTCTCCAAATATCTGACTAAATGTTATATACATTATAAGAAACTCTAGAATTAAACCTAATTCTTTTACTTGTAGGAGGAATATTCAAATATTTTGATTTAATTGCTTAGTCTTATTTAATTACTCACTATGAAAAATGCAATTTGATTAAATAGATTATTATTTCCTTATAAATGATGGTTTGCTCTCTATATCCATTTGTAACCAATGCTAGATTTCTGTGACTAAATGAACAATTAAAGAATTAATTATAGTAGAAACCTGCTTCATTTGTAGAATTTGCCTTTGATTGTCTTCCATTAGCAAATAACAAGGGATTCAAGAGTCCCATTTCAACAGAGTGGCAGGCACCATCCTGCCTTTTGGTTAAAGGCCAGCAGAAGCTGCTAAAGGAATAAAGGACAATTGGACCTGCACAAATTATGAAGGTAAATATACTCAAGCATTCATGCATAAAATGAGAATCTGGATTCCTAAAATTAAAGGAGCCTATGTGACAGACATCACAGTAAAGATGTCTCTCCAATACCCTTCAAGATTTTCTTCTCTTAAAAAACCCAAACTAATTTTGTAATAAAGATTTAGTCAAGTGTCTGGGTGATTCATTTATAATGTCAATTAACAAGAATATATTTTGGAAAATGACTTTCAATCTGTGTTTGCTATGTTAAATAAGGGGATGAAATGATAGAATGATTACATTTTTAAAAGAAAATCATTAGATGATAGGGCCAAATCAACCAACCAAATGGCTGTAAATTGAGCATCAACTCTATAGTCCCTGTAGTAGATAGAAAATAATCTTAAGATTATCTCCTAGGCTCTCTTATAAATTATGGGTAGAAGTTTATATGGTAAAATCATTTTGAAAAGTAATTTGGCAAAAGCAGATACCTATCATTCAGACACTTAAAGTTCACCTATTTAAATGCCACCTGGAGAAGTAATTACACAACAGTTTGTGACTTTGTAGAGGAATACATTTTAATTGTAGAAGCTACAAAGTTGGCACGCAAGCAATGAAGCCATTTATGTATTGAGAAAACGCAGAGAGAAAACCAAGTAGGAATGGTACAAATGGATAGAGAGCCACTTGTTCCAAACATCCTGACAAGTTTAATTCTGCTGTTACTGCCTCAAGGATAACATAGATTAACAGAGTGAAGCTTTTGGAGTAGCACAGAAGGTAAGGTGAAAGAGAGAAAAGGGAATAGACAAATACACAGCTACTTAAGGAAAAACCTTCTAGGTTTCAATGGTGTAGGAGTAGTGAAAAGAGTCAGGGAGGAAGGCAGAAAAGCTTTACATTCCAGATGCATCACAAAACTTCCCTAGGAAAGGTAGACAGTTTGTGGATTGAGATTCATAATAGCCTTATTATAGGTAGAAGAAAGTGCCATTTAAAATGGGTGGGCTCTTTCACTTAAGGAAGAAAACTGAGGGAATGCAAAATTTGCAGAATTTGAATCTAGGTCCTTGTGAATAAATACCCTAGATCATTTTAATAAAATGTTGTTAAATGATGACACAAGTAAAATGGCCAAAGGGAGGAATTATGGAAGGGATAAAGTTAAACAGAAGGTATTGGATTCCTGGAGCTGGAATTATGGGGGGTTGGAGAGAATTTAACAGTCTAACCACTGAAACACACCCCCACCTTTTTTTGATATACTTTGATTGTTCTGTTTTAACATGTATGGAATAATCTCAGGATCAGATCATAATCCCAGAAGGCTTTAAACCTTGTCCTAATCACATTTACAAACTTACCTTGGACAGTTAACTTCTGTGTGACTCACATAAACATTCACACATAAGGAAAGACTAAGCATTATATAATCCAAAATCTTTAGGTATAGGAATGAAACAATCATGAGAATAAATAGATACTATACAGAGTGAGACAAGATAATTTACATGGATATATCACACAAGTGGTTAATATTTAGAATATATAATGAGTTCTAAAATCCAGTAGAACAAAATCAATTAATCCAGATAAAAACTGAGCATATTTGTAATCCAGGAACTTGAGGGGCAAAAAGGAGAATATCACATGATCTTGAGGTCAGCCTGGGCTACAGAATGAGATCCTGTCTTAAAGAAACAAGGCAGGGGGGGGCTGGGATATGACCTACTGGATAAGAGTGCTTGCTATGAAAGCTCAGGGACCTTGTTTCAGATTCTAGGCAGCCACAAAATGCCAAGAATGACTTTGCATGCCTATAACTCACAAACTGAGAAATGTAGTCAGGAGGATGCAAGAAATGCAGTGACCAGCCTTACCCAAAATTTGAACTTCAGGTTCAGCAAGAGACTCTGTCTCAAAAAATACATGGAAATAATAAAGAAGGCACCCAATGCCCTCCTTTATCCTCTGCATGCATGCTCATGGACACGGACACAAACACACACACACGCACACACACACACACACACACACATACGCACACACACCTAAGCATGCACCTATGCACACACTCAGGTATGCATGCACGCATGCGCGCAAACCAGTACGTTCTTGCAATGATACAGAGAAAAAGGCAACAGTTGGAACATTGTTGGGTGGAGTGCAAGTTAAACCAGCCATTATGGAATGTATGGGCATTCTTCAATTATTAAAAGTAGACCTATTATCTGATTCAGCAGTCTCAATACTGAGTATATAACAGAAGCAAATTAAATCTGTATGTGACATCTATGCATCAGTGTTCACTGCAGCATGGTTCACAATAAAGAATACAATGAACCTAAGTGTCCATTCCTAGATAATGAAAAAAGAAGCAATGCACATATACACTGAATAATATCCAGTCATATAAAAGAACAAACACAGGTCCTTACAACAACATGGGAGGAATGTAATTTGTTATGTTATGTGAAAAAAGTAAGGCGCATTAAGACACATACTAAAAATCTCCCCTACACAGTCTATAAATAAGATCAGAGAATTTGCTAATCAAAGAGTAATTTCCAGAGGTTGCAGAAATTACATAGGGAAACTGAATAGCCATTTTAAAACACCACACAGCAGTATATTTATGTATATGCTTTATGTGTCAATTATAAATAAATATAACATTTTGCTGTTGTAATGCTTTTATTTTTATTGTTATACTTTACAAATGTTATATCCTTACTGAAACCTCCCATACCTCCACTCCTCCCACCCCTCCAATATACCCTCTCCCCTAGATCTTTAGAAATAAATTAGTAGGCCTCCCAGGGCTATCAACTTAATATGATATAACAAATTGCAATAAGACTAGGCACAATCTTTCAAATTAAGACTTCAGTGTCCCAAGGGGAGGCAAAGAGTCAGAGACACCTCCCCAACGCTTTTGGGAACCCTACAAAAACCCCAAGCTAAACGACCACAGAGTTTATGCAGAGAGAACCTAGCACAGATCCATGCAGGTCCCATGACTGCCACTTCAGTCTTTGTGAGCCCATATGAGCTCAGGTTAGTTGATTTTGTATGCTGTGTTCTCCTCTGCCTCCTAGAATCCTTACTCTTGCTATTCAGGGTACCCCTGCCTTCCTCTAGTGTTCAGAGAATATAATTTTTAAAAAGTAAAAACAGCACTATTTCTTTAACAAATGTCATTGCTAAAAAAAGTTCGCATAATTTATGTGTAGATATGTGTCCTGATTATTAGCATCTAATTCATGATTCAAAAAATTAAAGTAGCAAAAGTGTTTAACACATTAATTACTCAGGATAGAGGCAGTAATAGTTAGAGATTAAAAAACAAAATAAGAAATGTTCATGGAGGGCTGGAGAGATGGCTCAGCAGTTAAGAGCGCTGACTGCTCTTCCAGAGGTCCTGAGTTCAAATCCCAGTAACCACATGGTGGCTCACAACTATCTGTAATGAGATCTGACCCCTCTTCTGTTGTGTCTGAAGACAACTACAGTCTACTTAGATACAATAAAGAAAAAGAAAAAGAAAAAAGAAATGTTCATGGAATAACTGATTAAAATAGTGAAAATCTTGAATTTTAAAAATATATCTTACTAAAGTAGGAAGACAGTGAAGGGTGTATTGTGTAATTCAAACACTCAGAAGTCTGGAGCAGAAGGTTTGCAAGATGGAGGGAAGAATGGGCTAAGTAGAAAGATCCTGCCTTAACAAGAAAACAAGAAGTTGAATGCATAAATTGTGGTCTGCAGAAATATAAATTGTATTTATAGAAGCTACTTAAAATTAATGTTTTTGAAGTAGAATTTTCATACTCTAAGATAAAGATTTTGTAACTTTACAACTAAAATTAAATCACAATATATGAGCCCATACTTAAACTATTTTTAAAAACTATGTATATAAAAAGGAAAATCACCAAAGGTAATAGAAGGTATTTCTAGACTGCTAGTAGAATTGTAGTCAGATTTTTCTTTGTTCCATTATATTTTTTCTTATTTTCTAATTTCCCAATGTTGATCAAATATCACTTGTCATAGACAAAACAGTCAGCAAAAACTCTTTAAATAGGGAGCATATAATTATTGCCTCCAAATAATGATAATATAATAAAGAGAACAAATAAAATTCTATAAAATAAAATGATCAAGCTCAGACTAGTCTAGAAAACGCTAAATATTACATTTGTTCAAAGAAAGGTATAATCAGCAAATGCTGTGGTATTATGGAGAAACAAGAATGCTCCATTAAAGCAGGAAATTATATTAATTTTATTGATAATTGTCTAACACACACACACACAGAGAGAGAGAGAGAGAGAGAGAGAGAGAACTCTTTTGTTATTAGGAGTTCAATATGCATCTGCTGAAAATGTAACATATTATTTTGTTAGAACTGAGCAACAGCTGATAAGCAAGAAAGAGAACCAAAATATCTATCCTGTACTGTGTTTTAGAAAACCTTTCATGTGGTACAATGGAAAGAGTATACTGGGCTCTTCCGGCCTGACCAGCACCAGAGTAGCTAGAGCGCAGGGTCGGCTGACACTCACCAACTACCCATAACACCTACCACAGGATCTTAAGACTTCTGGTGAGTGGAACACAGCTTCTGCTCCAATACACTTGCACGCAGGACCTGAGACTGCATTAGATAGGGAAGCAGAAAACCGGCCTGAGTAGGGCCACAGGCCTCTTCCGGCCTGACCAGCACCAGGGTAGCTACAGCGCAGGGTCGGCTGACACCCGCCAGCTACCCACGACACCCACCACAGAATTTTGAGACTTCTGGTGAGTGGAACACAGCTTCTGCTCCAGTCCAAGCATGCAGGACCTGAGACTGCTTTGGTTGGGGAGGCAGAAATCCGGCCTGAGTAGGGCCACAAGCCTCTTCCGGTCAGAACAGCACAGGGTAGCTAGGGCGCAGGGTCGGCTGACACTCGCCAGCTACCCACAACACCTGCCACAGGATCTTAAGACTTCTGGTGAGTGGAACACAGCTTCTGCTCCAATCCAATTGCACGCGGGACCTGAGACTGCATTAGTTAGGGAAGCAGAAAACCGGCCTGAGTAGGGCCACAGGCCTCTTCCGGTCTGACCAGCACCAGGGTACCTACAGCGCAGGGTCGGCTGACACCCCCCAGCTACCCACAACACCCGCCACAGGATTTTGAGACTTCAGGTGAGTGGAACACAGAGTCTGCTCCAATCTTTAAACAGTGACAACGATAACAACTAACCCCAGAGATTACCAGATGGCGAAAGGTAAATGTAATAATCAATCCTACTAACAGAAACCAAGACCACTCACCATCATCAGAACCCAGCACTCCCAATTCGCCCAGTCCAGGGCACCCCAACACACCTGAAAAGCTAGACACGGATCTAAAAGCATATCTCATGATGATGGTAGAGGACATCAAGAAGGACTTTAATAACTCACTTAAAGAATTACAGGAGAACATGGCTAAAGAGTTACAAGTCCTTAAAGAAAAACAGGATAACATAATCAAACAGGTAGAAGTCCTTACAGAAAAACAGGAAAACACATCCAAACAGATGATGGAAATGAACAAAACCATACTAGACCTAAAAAGGGAAGTAGACACAATAAAGAAAACCCAAAATGAGGCAACACTGGTGTACTGGCTATTTTTGTGTCAACTTGACACAGCTGGAGTTATCACAGAGAAAGGAGCTTCAGTTGAGGAAATGCCTCCATGAGATCCAACTGTAAGGCATTTTCTCAATTAGTGATCAAGGGGGAAAGGCCCCTTGTGGGTGGGACCATCCCTGGGCTGGTAGTCTTGGGTTCTATAAGAGAGTAGGCTGAGCAAGCCAGAGGAGGCAAGCCAGTAAAGAACATCCCTCCATGGCCTCTGCATCAGCTCCTGCTCCCTGACCTATCTGAGTTCCAGTCCTGACTTCCTTTGGTGATGAACAGCAGCATGGAAGTGTAAGCCGAATAAACCCTTTCCTCCTCAACTTGCTTCTTGGTCATGATGTTTGTGCAGGAATAGAAACCCTGACTAAGACAAATTGGTACTGGGAGTGGGGTATTCCTGTGACAACCTGACCATGTTTTGGGGAGGACTGTGGAAGGACTTTGGAACTTTGGGCTTGAAGATCCATTCGTTGTTAAGAGCTCTGTCAGATGTTGTGTAGGAGCTTGGAAGATAATGCTGAGAACAGTGCAGAAGATGGAGGCCTGGTTTGTGAAATTTCAGGGGGAAAATTAAAGACTCTCTTCAGGGCCTTTGCTGTTTTTATTGTGAAGATTTTGTAGTTCTGGTTAGCTGGGGCTGAAGAATCAGCTGTGGTTAACAAGATACCAGAACTACTAAAGCAAAAACTTTGCATTACTGGGACTATTGATGCTGGTTAGCTGGAGCTAAGAAATTAGCGGTGATTAAGAAGAGACCAGCATCGTTGAGGTGACATCTTCTGGGAAGTGTTTTCTGAAAGCACAAAGAGGCTGTGTTCCAGAGATAGGCAAGGTTGTACTCCTTCTGCAGTGGGACTTGGTAATGTGTAAGGGTCACCCAGGTGGTACTGGTTTTGAAGGCATGAAGGGGTCACATAGCAGCTCAGGCTCGGCACTGTGAGAGGCCATGGAAGGCCGTTGGTGAAGGTGCAGCCCCAGTTGCAATTGAAGGCCCAGGACTGAAGGGGTCATGCAGTGTTTTGGAGATGCCAGTACCACGAGATGACCACCAAGAGCAGCAGCAGCAGTGGAGTACAGGCATCTGGAGCCCAGAGGACGACGTGTGTGCTACAAAGGGCATGGCTGGAGAAGTGACCCAAGCCCTTGGAGGAGCCCAGAAGATCGTGAGTTGGATCCCAGACGTTGGACGGTTGGAGATTGATTTTTGCTTTGATTGTGACTGTGCCCTGATATTTTCCCTCTTGAAGGAAGAAACTGTTTTAGTGGAGCCCACAGTTAAGAGACTTTTAATTGTAAAAAGACTTTGGATTTTAAAAGAGATGGTTATTTTAAAGAGATTGAAATTTTAAGAATATGTAAAGACTGTGGGACTTTTAAAGTTATTTAGATCTTGGGGATGAATAAGAATGTAAGGGTTGAGGCTTACTAGTGATGTGTTTGTGTGTCAAGTTGACAAGGAGTCAATTGTACTGGCTATTTTTGTGTCAACTTGACACAGCTGGAGTTATCACAGAGAAAGGAGCTTCAGTTGAGGAAATGCCTCCATGAGATCCAACTGTAAGGCATTTTCTCAATTAGTGATCAAGGGGGAAAGGCCCCTTGTGGGTGGGACCATCCCTGGGCTGGTAGTCTTGGGTTCTATAAGAGAGTAGGCTGAGCAAGCCAGAGGAGGCAAGCCAGTAAAGAACATCCCTCCATGGCCTCTGCATCAGCTCCTGCTCCCTGACCTATCTGAGTTCCAGTCCTGACTTCCTTTGGTGATGAACAGCAGCATGGAAGTGTAAGCCGAATAAACCCTTTCCTCCTCAACTTGCTTCTTGGTCATGATGTTTGTGCAGGAATAGAAACCCTGACTAAGACAACTGGAGATAGAAACCCTAGGAAAGAAATCTGGAACCATAGATATGAGCATCAGCAACAGAATACAAGAGATGGAAGAGAGAATCTCAGGTGCAGAAGATTCCATAGAGAACATCGGCACAACAATCAAGGAAAATGTAAAATGCAAAAAGATCCTAACTCAAAACATCCAAGAAATACAGGACACAATGAGAAGACCAAACCTACGGATAATAGGAGTGGATGAGAATGAAGATTTTCAACTCAAAGGACCAGCAAACATCTTCAACAAAATTATAGAAGAAAACTTCCCAAATCCAAAGAAAGAGATGCCCATGAACATACAAGAAGCCTACAGAACTCCAAATAGACTGGACCAGAAAAGAAATACCTCCCGACACATAATAATCAGAACAACAAATGCACTAAATAAAGATAGAATACTAAAAACAGTAAGAGAAAAAGGCCAAGTAACATATAAAGGAAAGCCTATCAGAATTACACCAGATTTCTCACCAGAGACTATGAAAGCCAGAAGATCCTGGACAGATGTTATACAGACACTAAATGAACACAAATTCCAGCCCAGGCTACTATACCCAGCCAAACTCTCAATTAACATAGAGGGAGAAACCAAACTATTCCACAACAAAACCAAATTCACACATTATCTCTCTATGAATCCAGCCCATCAAAGGATAATAACAGGAAAAAAACAATACAAGGACGGGAACCACTCCCTAGAAACAACAAGAAGGTAATCCCTCAACAAACCTAAAAGAAGACAGCCACAAGAACAGAATGCCAACTTTAACAACAAAAATAACAGGAAACAACAATTACTTTTCCTTAATATCTCTTAATATCAATGGACTCAACTCCCCAATAAAAAGACATAGACTAACAAACTGGCTACACAAACAAGACCCAACATTTTGCTGTTTACAGGAAACTCATCTCAGAGAAAAACATAGACACTACCTCAGAATGAAAGGCTGGAAAACAATTTTCCAAGCAAATGGTAGGAAGAAACAGGCTGGAGTAGCCATTCTAATATCTGATAAGATTGACTACCAACCCAAAGTCATCAAAAAAGACAGGGAGGGGCACTTCATACTCATCAAAGGTAAAATCCTCCAAGAGGAACTATCAATCCTGAATATCTATGCTCCAAATACAAAGGCAGCCACATTCATTAAAGAAACTTTAGTAAATCTCAAAGCACACATTGCACCTCATACAATAATAGTGGGAGACTTCAACACACCACTTTCACCAATGGACAGATCATGGAAACAGAAACTAAACAGGGACACAGTGAAACTAACAGAAGTTATGAAACAAATGGATCTGGCAGATATCTACAGAACATTCTATCCTAAAACAAAAGGATATACCTTCTTCTCAACACCTCATGGTACCTTCTCCAAAATTGACCACATAATTGGTCACAAAACAGGCCTCAACAGATACAAAAATATTGAAATTGTCCCATTCATCCTATCAGATCACCATGGACTAAGGCTGATCTTCAATAACAAAATAAAGAATAGAAAGCCAACATTCACGTGGAAACTGAACAACACTCTTCTCAATGATACCTTGGTCAAGGAAGGAATAAAGAAAGAAATTAAGGACTTTTTAGAGTTCAATGAAAATGAAGCCACAAAATACCCAAACTTATGGGACGCAATGAAAGCATTTCTAAGAGGAAAACTCATAGCTCTGAGTGCCTCCAAAAAGAAACTAGAGAGAGCACACATTAGCAGCTTGACAACACACCTAAAAGCACTAGAACAAAAGAAAGCAAATTCACCCAAGAGGAGTAGACGGCAGGAAATAATCAAACTCATGGGCGAAATCAACCAAGTGGAAACAAGAAGAACTCTTCATAGAATCAACCAATCAAGGAGCTGGTTCTTTCAGAAAATTAACAAGATAGATAAACCCTTAGCCAGACTCACTAGAGGGCACAGGGAAAGCATCCTAATTAACAAAATCAGAAATGAAAATGGAGACATAACAACAGATCCTGAAGACATCCAAAACAACATCAGATCCTTCTACCAAAGGCTATACTCAACAAAACTGGAGAACCTGGATGAAATGGAGAAGTTCCTAGACAGATACCAGGTACCAAAGTTGAATCAAGATCAGGTTAATGATCTAAACAGTCCTATATCCCCCAAAGAAATAGAAGCAGTCATTAACAGTCTCCCAACCAAAAAAAGCCCAGGACCAGATGGGTTTAGTGCAGAGTTCTATCAGACCTTCAAAGAAGATCTAATCCCAGTTCTTCACAAATTATTCCACAAAATAGAAACAGAAGGTACTCTACCAAACTCATTCTATGAAGCCACAATTACTCTGATACCTAAACCACAAAAAGACCCAACAATGATAGAAAACTTCAGACCAATATCCCTTATGAATATTGATGCAAAAATCCTCAATAAAGTTCTTGCTAACCGAATCCAAAAACACATCAAAACAATCATCCATCCTGACCAAGTAGGTTTCATCCCAGGGATGCAGGGATGCTTCAATATACAGAAATCCATCAACGTAATCCAGTATATAAACAAACTCAAAGACAAAAACCACATGGTCATCTCGTTAGATGCGGAAAAAGCATTTGACAAGATCCAACACCCATTCATGATAAAAGTCTTGGAAAGATCAGGAATTCAAGGCCCATACCTAAACATGATAAAAGCAATCTACAGCAAACCAGTAGCCAACATCAAAGTAAATGGTGGGAAGCTTGAAGCAATCCCTCTAAAATCAGGGACTAGACAAGGCTGTCTACTTTCTCCATACCTATTCAACATTGTACTTGAAGTCCTAGCCAGAGCAATTCGACAAACAAAAGGAGATCAAAGGGATACAAATTGGAAAAGATGAAGTCAAAATATCACTTTTTGCAGATGATATGATAGTATATATAAGTGACCCAAAAAATTCCACCAGAGAACTCCTAAACCTGATAAACAGCTTCGGTGAAGTAGCTGGATATAAAATTAACTCAAACAAATCAATGGCCTTTCTCTACACAAAGAATAAACATGCTGAGAAAGAAATTAGGGAAACATCACCCTTCTCAATAGTCACAAATAATATAAAATATCTTGGCGTGACTCTACCTAAGGAAGTGAAAGATCTGTATAATAAAAACTTCAAGTCTCTGAAGAAAGAAATTCTAGAAGATCTCAGAAGATGGAAAGATCTCCCATGCTCATGGATTGGCAGGATCAACATTGTAAAAATGGCTATCTTGCCAAAAGCAATCTACAGATTCAATGCAATCCCCATCAAAATTCCAAATCAATTCTTCAACGAATTAGAAAGTGCAATCTGCAAATTCATCTGGAATAACAAAAAACCTAGGATAGCAAAAACTCTTCTCAAGGATAAAAGAACCTCTGGTGGAATCACCATGCCGGACCTAAAGCTTTACTACAGAGCAATTGTGATAAAAACTGCATGGTACTGGTATAGTGACAGACAAATAGACCAATGGAATAGAATTGAAGACCCAGAAATGAACCCACACACCTATGGTCACTTGATCTTCGACAAGGGAGCTAAAACCATCCAGTGGAAGAAAGACAGCATTTTCAACAAATGGTGCTGGCACAACTGGTTGTTAACATGTAGAAGAATGCAAATCGATCCATTCCAATCTCTTTGTACTAAGGTCAAGTCTAAGTGGATCAAGGAACTTCACATAAAACCAGAGACACTGAAACTTATAGAGGAGAATGTGGGGAAAAGCCTTGAAGATATGGGCACAGGGGAAAAATTCTTGAATAGAACAGCAATGGCTTGTGCTGTAAGATCGAGAATTGACAAGTGGGACCTCATGAAACTGTAAAGCTTCTGCAAGGCAAAAGACACCATCAATAAGACAAAAAAAACACCAACAGATTGGGAAAGTATCTTTACCTATCCTAAATCAGATAAGGGACTAATATCCAATATATATAAGGAACTCAAGAAGGTGGACTCCAGAAAATCAAACAACCCCATGAAAAAATGGGGCTCCGAACTGAACAAAGAATTCTCACCTGAGGAATACCGAATGGCAGAGAAGCACCTGAAAAAATGTTCAACATCCTTAATCATCAGGGAAATGCAAATCAAAACAACCCTGAGATTCCACCTCACACCAGTCAGAATGGCTAAGATCAAAAATTCAGGTGACAGCAGATGTTGGCGAGGATGTGGAGAAAGAGGAACACTCCTCCATTGTTCGTGGGATTGCAAGCTTGTACAACCACTCTGGAAATCAGTCTGGCGGTTCCTCAGAAAATTGGACATAGTACTACCGGAGGATCCAGCAATACCTCTCCTGGGCATATATCCAGAAGATGTCCCTACCGGTAAAAAGGACACATGCTCCACTATGTTCATAGCAGCCCTATTTATAATAGCCATAAGCTGGAAACAACCCAGATGTCCCTCAACAGAGGAATGGATACAGAAATTATGGTACATTTACACAATGGAGTACTACTCAGCTATTAAAAAGAATGAATTTATGAAATTCCTAGCCAAATGGATGGACCTGGAGGGCATCATCTTGAGTGAGGTAACACTATCACAAAGGAACTCACACAATATATATTCACTGATAAGTGGATATTAGCCCAAAACTTAGGATACCCAAGATATAAGATACAATTTGCTAAACGCATGAAACTCAAGAAGAATGAAGACCAAAGTGTGGACACTGTGCCCCTTCTTAGAATTGGGAACAAAACATCCATGGAAGGAGTTACAGAGACAAAGTTTGAGCTGCAATGAAAGGATGGACCATCTAGAGACTGCCGTATCCAGGGATCCATCCCATAATCAGCTTCTAAATGCTGACACCATTGCATACACTAGCAAGATTTTGCTGAAAGGACCCAAATATAGTTGTCTCATGTGAGATGATGCCGGGGCCTAGCAAACACAGGAGTGGATCCTCACAGTCAGCTATTGGATGGATCACAGGGCTCCCAATGGAGAAGCTAGAGAAAGTACCCAAGGAGCTAAAGGGATCTGCAACCCTATAGTTGGAACAACATGATGAACTAACCAGTACCCCAGAGCTCTTGTCTCTAGCTGCATATGTATCGAAAGATGGCCTAGTTGGCCATTACTGGAAAGAGAGGCCCATTGGACTTGCAAACGTTATATTCCCCAATATAGGGGAATGCCAGGGCCAAAAGAATGGGAATGGGTGGGTAGGGAATTGGGGGGCGCTATGGGTGACTTTTGGGATAGCATTGGAAATGTAATTGAGGAAAATATGTAATAAAAAATATTAAAAAATTAAAAAAATAAATGCATATCACAGAACCAGAAAAAAAAAGAGTATACTGTAAAAAGTAATGTACAAGAAAGCTGAATCACAGGAAATATCATGATGTGCCTTTAAAGCCATGTAGAGAATGAATGGAACAGACTTAGCAAGTTGTAGATGAGGTTGTAGCTAACTGCAGAAGGACTTGTTTAGCATGTTCAAGATTCTGGGGTTCAATTCCCAGCATCTCCCTTATCCTCTCCCCAAAACTCCCAAAACAAGAGATCCCACCACAGCAAATATGTGTGTTTATTCAGTGATATTTAACTACAATTTGAGATATTGTTATGAATTATAATTTCAACATATAGAAAGCTTCTAATAGATTGAAGTCAGAAGCAAATATTCATATGTATGTACTGTTCCATTTAGGTACATTGCCTACAGCTGTGTGTGTGTGTGTGTGTGTGTGATAGGATTATAGATAAAACTAAGATAGTGTGTATTTCCTAGGCTTGTCTGCTGAAAGGGCTATAAAATGACAGTTCAATCACAATGATCATGCCAAGCATCCACACCTTGGTTTCTAAATACCTCTATTTTGTTAATAGAATAGACTCATTGGTGAACTGGCTCGTCCCTAAATTAGAAGAAGGAAAGGAGATGACCATTTTATGATGCTAGTAATAGAGGAAATGCTCAAAGCTGATGGAAACACATTAAAGGATATAGAAACAGCTGCGAATAGACTCCAGGTCTGTATATATTTATAATAATTTCAGTAGATACTTGTAATAAAATAATAATTTATTATAAATAAAAATAAAGAAAATATTTATTTTGTTACATATCAAATAAATAATTATATAGTAAATTTAAAACAGTGAAAATGTATTATAGTAAAATTTGATATTTTTGTGTAGAAATTTTTTGAAAATTGAAAGCACCTTTGGCAAATTTAACTACAACAATCACTAATGCCAGAAACATTAACAGATGCTAGAATTTCTGAAGAAACTATCATGAGATATAGATTATTTGGCTTCCTAGACTCTCTCCCAATATCACCCTGTACAGTCTAATAAGATCAGCTTATTCATAAAGGAAAGAAAATGACTTTGTAGTGGACAAATTTGGCAGACACTATTCTAACCAATCTGTCAAGGGTAATCCAAGGTGAAAAGAGTATCATATCTTGCAAACAGCAACAGTCAAGTAAAAACACGGAAAATTATGCACTCTTAAAAAAAATAACACAATGGGTACATACAGAAATATATACATAATACTGTAGACACAGAGCTGGGGGTGGGGTATATTGTAAAGTGTTTGGATAGTGGGCGCAATGTCCTGAATTTGATTATTAAAACTACAAAACAATACATATAAAAATAGATGGTTGAGTGAACAAAGCAACATATGAAGGTGTAGGTAAGTTAGTAAAAAACAACAAAGTGAATTGATCATTTTTGACAAGACTGTACCACCATATATTTCCTATTTATGACAACAGGAATATTTCTGGACATTTCTGCATACTTCAAACTAACTGAGGAAGCTTAAAAGAAACACAGGTCAATTATTTTCATGGAAAAATCATCTATCATGAGTTGTAGGTGTTTTATAAATCTAAATTTTATTGAGATTACATAAAATCATTTAACCTGTGATTGCTTTTAGATTGCATTTAAACTATTTCATTCTGCATAGACATAGAGATCAAATTAATCTTTAGAAAGTAAATTTATTTACATTATGCTATACTACTTAACATAAAATAAGCAGTAATAGATGCAAACCCCATTATCACAAACATTGCATCTTCTGTGCCTAAAAAATGTAATATAGATTCATATATACGTTAACATAGCATAATTCTATAGATTACATTCAAAGGAGACAATATAAGAGACTTAGTGGCAAACTCTGAATTTGAAATTCCCAGCACTATAATTCACAACCTATGTGATTTTTAGCAAGTTGCTTAACCTCTGTTTTATAGTTTTCTCATCTAGTAAGTAACTCTTGATACACACACACACACACACACACACACACACACACACAATACATTAATACTCTCTTAAGAAAACAAATCACAGAGCAAATTCAGTACACGTGGAACCTTGGGTTCAATCCCTACTATCACATAAAGGACTAAATATCAAAATTTGTCTTACTATCCTAGCATAGTACTTAGCACATAATAAACACTGAACAATGTAAACACAAACAATAATGAAAGCAAGATGACCATTTTTTTATAGAATAGAACATTTCACAGAAAAAAAAATCATGGCCAAAAGCCTTGCTCTTACACTTGACAAGTTCTTATAAATGGTCACAAGGTACACAGTATGGTTTAAATTGTAGAAATAATACTATAACTTCCAAGAAAAACAAAAATAACTCACAAACATTTGTATGCTAGAAGTAGTATAATTCTCCATATTATTTATAGACATATTAAATATACAAGCTTATCTCTTTGACAGAGTTTGTATAGCCATAGTCACCTTAACATTTAAAAACATGATTTTTTTCTATCACTAAAAATGATCCTTCCAGACTAAAGTTGCCCTGTTTTCTTGCTGCTGACCATTCAATACCTGGGTTATTGTATTCTACCTAGCGAACATTCTAGCTTAAAAAAAAAAGTTCACGTATTTTTGTTATCTAAATTTGGCATGACTCCAGAGATAGTAAAGTCATATAACTATGAAAAAGTAAATTAATTTAAGAAGTAATGTTCTTCCTGATAGAAAAGCCTCCATATTAGACGACATTGGTGAAAAACTAAGCCAACCACAGCACTCTGGAGAAGGTGGCCAATAACCCCAGCGCAAGTATGGAGAGCAGATACCATTCATACTTTTGAGATGATTAAAACTTTCCTTTAACTAGGGCATTTATTTGTGAGGAAGGAACAACAAACCCCTAGATTTGAAAGAGGAACAAAATTCTAACCATAGGAAAGTGTGAACTAAAAAGTCCTTTAAAAACTGTATAGGAGGGGGAAAATTCCAATTACTTCACAAACACTTGTTACTTTAAGAAGACAAAAGTAAGCTTGCACATAAGTTTTGTCAAACAAAAAGTCTTATTTTTAATATAAATGAACTTAAATTGGCATGCGGTGTTGTTATACACACTAGTATAAATGGTAACTAGTGCATATTTATTACTAGCAAGATCACGAAGAGGAAGGATTGCTTCAGAAGTCATCCACAAAGTTTTTGCCCATAGGGCAAATGCTATAAACTATAGGCACTAAGATGAGCTTCAAATGAACTATTTTCTATAGCCCAATTATAATTTATTCTAACCATCTTTAGCCATATCAACTGTAGAAACCATACCCCATCAAAAATGCTCTGCACCAAAAGAACATTATTAAGTTGTATATCTACTTTGATAGAGGAAAATGATAGTATGCATAACTAAAACATTTTATATGTGCAAGTTTTCCAGCAGATTTTTTATCATAATTATGTTGTGATTACAATAACATAAAAGTTACTTTTTGTACCAGCAGTATACACAGTTTTTCTAGCATATGCAGAGGGCAATGCGATTTGAGGTGTGCTGAGTCCAAAAGGAAGCCTGTCAGCTAACTTTGATATAGACCCAGATGTCTGTAATATTGTAGCTGCATCTAAAGGATTGATAGTCACTCAACCATGTGAAGGCCTAAGCTATGATGCCATATTTAAGTGGTTTTAAACATCCATTATGTGTACTCAAATATAATACTTAAATAATTTGTCACACATTTAGTTGTTCACAGTTTATATGAAATTAAGTAGGGTGGACTTCAAACTGGAGAACATTTTCTGCAGCAAAGCCCTTCATTCCTTTGCATTTACCTCTTATCTCCAGAAGGAGAGTGGGTGTTGGGACTACCCAGATTCCCTGCTCAGGAACAGACTGTGGTATCCAGTCTACATTCCTAAAGGCAAGTGGAACTTTTTGCTCTGTCATTTCGTGTGAGCATCCTCCCCCACTCTTCTAACCCATAGAGCTCATTCCCATTGAAAAACTGAGACTTCTTGTCCTTTAAATGGTTGGAAGGCAAACTCTCAAGTTGTTCAGGTGCCTTTATGAGTTTAAAAAGTGCAAGCCAACAGAAAACCATAACTTTTTTTTAATGTGTAAAACTCCTGAAGCATAAGGCTATGTATGCTTCTTTACTTCGTCCTGGTTGATATGTTATTTTATCTTTTGTAAAAGAATGATGTCAACAGGTCAGAAAACAGGGCAGAATTTTACAAACCTGGGGTTGGGGGTGGGTTCATGTGGCTTAAGAAAAGAGCATATGCCAAGAGAAGAACTCCATCAAGGCTATTACCACACTGACCACAGTTCAATTTTAGAGGAACCAAATTTTAATCTATAAACCAAGGTTAAATCGTGCTTGGGCTGGGTCCAAGTAGTGAAAAAAGCTAGCTGGTAGTCAGCTACCCTAGGTGGGGGATAGAGAGGAAGAAAAGTTTTAAATATCCTTCCTCCAGAGCCCAGTGACCCATTAATGTGCCTCCCACACCCTCTGCCCACTCCGGGCTCCACTCTTGCCCCTGAAGAGGTAGCTACAGAGAAGTAAGCGGCCCTGTTTTTAAACACTTGGAATTTTCCCTCAGACCAGAGTTGGGAATTATATTTCTTTCTACTTAAAGCCAATTTTGACTTCCCTGGTCAAGGTCAAAGAGTAGGGAAGGTAAAGGCTCCAGTGGTTTCTGTTGGAGCTAGCAGGGATGGGGCGGGAGGGAGGACTTACCGCAGCCTCTGCGGGCTGCCCCCACAGACACAGGGCCAGTAAGAACCAGCCGGCAGCCAGGCACACTCCACGCACTTGCATTCTTCTCTGGCTCCTGCAGCTCCGTCAGCACCCGCAGGGAATCCCAGGTTCCTTCAGACCGATTGACATAATCTTGAAGTGTTATTGGGAAGAGAGCTAGAAAGGGGACAGTGAGTGTCCCGCTTATGCTGGTGCACTTGGGGGAAGAGATTTATAAGAGGGGAGCGATTAAAATAAGAGAGAGAGAGAGAGAGAGAGAGAGAGAGAGAGAGAGAGAGAGAGCAAGAACAAGAAAAGAAAGCTGTTCTTCCCTCCCCCTCCCCTCCCCAAAGCCGATCTCTCAGGAGCACTTTGCCTTCTGTTGGGACTTGCAAACTTTCCTCACTCAATGTCCTACAAATCTACTTTCCTCGCTCTCTTCCCTGCACTGCCCCCTCCCCGCCGGGGCTGGGGAATTTGAGTATCACTCCGCCAGTGCTTCCCACTGCACCGGCAACCTGCGAGGGAGTGACGCTCAGTTATTTGAGGGAGGGAAACTTCAAGACAAGTTGACTGACCACCACAAGTCCAACCAAAAAGATTTCTCGTTTGTTTATTCGCAGCTTCTCTTAATAGTACTCTTGCCTGCCAGTCCAGCTTTCCCTCGGATGTCTGCATCAAAGCCATTGACAAACAGACCTGAGCTGGGACTATTTTGTTTACAGCGGATGGATTTCAGAGTGTGGTGCTTTTTATTGTTAATCATTAGAAACAAAGTTTTTGCCTCTGCTCCATGGGCTGCTGGCCTTTGCCTTTCAAGTGTTGGTAGGACAGAGTTTCTATATACAAACAGAAGATGAGAAAATATTAGATATACGTATATAAAGTAAGACAATGAACATATGTATTTGTGAATACTTAATGTATGTAACAACATATGCCATATAGGATGTATTAAGTAGCTTAATAATGTTAAAAGTTTAAATGTTATTGTAACTTAGTTACTGTTTCTATTTACATGTATTGGGTACCATAATTAATATTTGTCACTTATATCAAGCTAAGGTAAAAGGTAGTGGCTGCCATAATTCTATTTCAGAAGGACCTGTGGCAAGCAATTAAATAACATTAGCATAATTCCTTACAACAAAAACAAGCATCTCATTTAAAATGTCTATATGGAGTCAATAGTAGTTGAATTTGTGTCTTCTAGATGAAGTAGGCATGCATATTGCTTTGATAACTTATAGACACTTTTAAGAACCAAAAGACCAAAAATATACATGATGTGGACTCCTTGGAGTGTCTTTCAGGAATTTGCTAAAGAATTCTTCTGAACATTTTTATTCTCAGTCTGGGATTAACTGCATTCTTTATATTTTGAATCCGTTTTTATAAGGACCAATTTGTCCTCAGTTCTACTGGGTTTAGAGATTAGGCTTACAACTTCAGAGATTCCCTCCTCATCTTTATAAAAGTCTAGTGAAAAAATAAGAACGTTAGAATAGGAGTCTGCACACTTGGGCCCTTGTGCAAGGTCTCTTTCAGGACTATCTGCCTATGTAGTAGTAGTGCACCCAAGTCTATTTTACTTTATGGAAATGTATAATGCCTACTTGCATAGATTCTTGTGTATAGGTCTCTAGAGACCTGTGCATGAAACTTTGGAACGGTTATGTGCAGAGGTGCTTGGAATTGAGAAAGAGAAGCAGCTTCCCAAGGTAGGGGGAGGTGATTGACAGCAGGCAGCCCCGCCCCGTCCCCCTCCATTCCTTCCTCCCTGGGCGCATGGAACTATCTCCTGAGTGTTAGAAGTTGTAGCGGACACCGCTGCGTGTGTTTTCCTTTGGGGCACTGTTTTTTTTCTAGCAGCTGATTTTAGTTTCTTCCAAATTAAGCCACTTCGCGCCCACCCCCAACACTGTCCTGAATAAGGAACAAACTGCCAAGCATCAACGGAGCCCAGATGAGCCCGCGCCGCGGAGCAGCTTAGCAGTCTCCTGGGACCCAGCTCCGGAGCAGCCACAAGCATGCACCCTGGGTGAGCTGCTGCTGCTCAGAACCCCCCTCCTCTTTCCAACTTTGGACTGCTTTCCCAAGCCAGGACTATACTTGCACTTCTGTCACTTCGGAAAAAGTGGGAGTAGGCATCAAAAGGGAGCCCGGGGGACCACTTTCTCACTCAGGACCCTGTATGTAGTCCAGAGAGCCCATGTTTCTCACCCTCCCTCTCCTTTCAGATTGTGGCTGTTCCTGGTTTCCTTATGCTTGACCAAAGAACTGGCAGAAGCGGTAAGGCTTCAAAAGACCCCCTTTTCCCCCTCTTCCTCTTGTGTTTCTGTTGGGGGTAACAGAGGGTTGCACCAAATGGAGCCTTTCTAATAGGAGTTAATGGGGTTCCTGGAGAGGAATAGCAAGTATAACATTAGCCTAATGCTCTCAGGACTCAGCATTTGTCTTGTCCTAAAACATCCCTGTAGGTTTAGAGAACAAAAATTAGAAGTAGACAAATGCAAGATGCACACATTTGTGAATGTCTTCAGGACAACTTCAGATGACTGGCCTCTGATGCCCTTTTTTTTTTGCACCAATAGGCAGATCTGCAAAGCTGAAGAAACATAACTTTCCCTAACTGTAAGAAGGTGGATTGAAGCATAAGTTTGAGAGTGGAAAGAGAGTATAAAGGACTGAGATTTGAACGTAGCAGCAGTAAGATGGAAACTAAAGTTTATAATTTGTTTGTAGGTCTTTTCATACATCAAAAAATTTAATGCTTAGGCCAGATAAGCTTTCTAAAACTTAACCTTTTGTGGACTGTTTTGGTATTATCTATGAACTTATAGAGACTCCAGGCAAAGGAATTCGGGTCAAGAGAAGTTTAATGGATCTCAGAAAGTAGAGAAGCATCCACTGCAATTAGTAGAATAATTTCACAAAGGTGGCGTGACTAAATGATCAGATATGTTACGTTTCCAGTTCAGCTAGTTAGTTATCTGGCAAAAATAAACTTAGCTAGTAGGTTCAAATAATACGTTGTTTAAAAAACAACCTCTTTATAAAAGTCCAAGTCACAATACAAGCAATAAATACACATTTTGAATTGTTTATCTTGTGAATTGTAATTATTTTAACTGATTGGCTCTTTTAAAGTGTCTTAAATACAATTTTAGAGCCATGCTTATTTCAGTCATAAGGTCACCAACACACTTTGTCCTAACATAAAGTCTGAAAACAAACAAATAAACAGGGAAGTGAAATGATTTCTTATAAAGAAAGAAAAATACTGGAAGACTGAATTCAAATATTGTGTGACCCTTTAACTCTGAATATCAGCTCTTAAACGTGTTTCTGCTAATCTTTGAATGAAGAAATATTGATCTCAGATTCTTGTTCACGTTTCTACCCTATTTTTCCACTCTGTAAGCTTACATGTGAGTTTCCTCAGAGGTTTATACTGTATTTATTGAAAGTGCCAGCCTTTGATTTCTTTGTCCAGAAGTCTTGTGTTGTTGTTGTTGTTTTTAATATAGACTACTACAGTAAAACTTTTTTTTTCAGTCTCTGACTGGTGGTGTTTGTTTGTTTGTTTGGTTGGTTGGTTGGTTGGTTTTTTGTTCCTTTTTTTTTCTAAAAAGGAAAAGTATTTGATAATTGTAGATGGACATGTATTTCTGGAATATCATATCTTCATTTGTTATGGTGGAGAGCAAAGTTTTCAGCCTTTCCAAGCATTGAAGTGGGTCTCTAGATCTGGGTTGTATACTTTTGTCTCATTGTTCTACAAGGTAACCTTGCCAATAACCATGGTAAGATTGGAATGAACCTTGAGGTCCATTGACAATATTTATTCTGTTGCTGTAAGTCCAGAATTGCTGTATTCACTCTTCTTTACTTGTTCACAGCATCTCTGGTATTGGAAAGTATTTTTTTTTATGACAAAGAGAAAAAGAGGTGAGTCACAAAATACTTTTTCAGAAGATGCTATTACTGGGGATTATTTTTCTCAATGTCCTTGCATTCTGTTTCATCTAGTCTCAATTCAAGTCTATTCTCTGTATTTGTGCTGTCTTCTGTTTTTCAGATGGCTGTAGGTATTTGAATTCGCAGTACTTTTAGTGATACCAATGCAAATAGCTTATGAATGCATCAATAAAAGCTCTGTTATACTTCATTATGAGAAAGCATCTTCATGCTGTGAGAATTAACTTGCCAATAATTGAATATTGGTAAGCAATTAAAGAGAGAGTTATGTAGTTACTTTTGAGCATTTTCTTTATAAGAATTTGCAAAGCAATTCAATATAAAAATGGAATGCTAAATGTTAAAATCCATTACATTTATTTTTCAGGTGAACTATCTGCAAGGTTTTACTTAGTGAGACAGAACATAGGATTGCAGAACACCACGAATCCTTTAGTTAAGTGCCCAAGTCCACAAGGGTCTGCTGTAGATTCGACATGGCATGCAGAATTAAAAAAAAAAAAAAACATAGCTACCTACGCTCTAGAAATTTTTTTCTATATAATTCTGCTCATTATGTTTCTTGATGGAGACTGCTTTAAATTATCTTCATGTATTGTATCCTATTAAAAAACTCTAGTCAAAACTACAAATCTCATCCTAGACTGTCATGTCTAGGAGATAAAGTGTACCCTACAGTATTGTGAATTCTTATGCTTTTTTCTCATTCTATCTCTACCCAAGAGTACATTCATAAAAGTCTTCAATACATCCAAGCATACAAGAAGTTAAAAGACTAATGGGATACTTATTTGGGAGGGGAGGAGAATAAAGAATAAGAACATGCTTGTCATCTATATTCAAGTAAAGACCTGATTGTAATGCTAGCCTCTTTCTTTCCAAAGCATGCCCAGGTTGGTTCTTCACATTGTCACTGGCCTAGTTATTATAGCAGGCATCAAAGGATGAATGCTGTTTTAATGTTCAGCAGCCCAGTTGGTGGCTGCAGGAGGAAGTGTCAGTTTTCCTCTGGATCTGCCCTCTGTAGGTTTTTCATGCTCCAGTGGCCCTACAATCACCCGCATACTGGCAGTGCTAAGTGGACTCAGCAGGTTAAAGAAACAGAAGGATACATGAAGTTTGGGGGTGAAGTGATGATGGAGTATGAGAAGAGGAGGAAGGGAGGAGATGGGGATGGATTTGATAAAACCACGTCGTAGGCATGTATGAAATGATCAAAAAGTAAGTTAAGATATATATTTTTAAGAGAAAGAAATTGATAAAATTCCTTCCTCCTTTATTTTTTAGGTGTCTGTATATGTAGTTGTTCTTTAAATTTTTTCCATACAATCTACTCTAATCATATTCCCTCCCCTTCCCCCAATGCCACACCTCCTTACTTACTGAACTTCATGTTCTTCCTATCTTTCTCTCTCAAAAAAAAAAAAAAAAAAACTCAACCTCAAAACAAATGAGCGAATAGATAAATAAAGCACCAAAATAAAAAAAAAAGTACACATACACAAAGAAATATGGAGTCTATTTTATATAACTACAGGGTAGGTCTTGACCTACAGTTTTTTTCTATACTAAGTATTGATGTCTCCTATGTTTTAAAGACAAATGAAAATCCAAAATCAAACCCAGAAATGGAAAAATATATAATTTAATTTTCTTCTGTAAGTATAACTTTCTCAATGCAATTGAATCAAATTTCTCTTTTATTTTATTCTCTTCTTTACTACTGTATTACAGTCCAGACTGAGTCTGCACCATTTGAATGGGGTTCTTTCAGCTAATAATGCCTGCTTAACTACCAAGCAAAATAAGTGCCTTCCAGTCTCCATTCTGCCTTTCCTACTTTCAGTTTCTCATTTTTAAATTCTGCTGAAATCCTTTTTCTGATTTTCAGAATACTGTAAGTTATTAGTCAATGGTTCTTTGATATTTCAAAAATGTTATGCGCTCAGTGGATATTTATTGAGAGATCTCTATATTGGAATTAATGTGTTCAGCCCTAATATTCCAGTGGTGAGCAAGTTAGGCATCATCGTTAGTAGGGAACTTACAATCTTGATAGGTTCATGTCCTAAAATTGTGACAGATTTATTCTCAGTGAAGCTGTCTCTCTGAGCTCCAACCCTATATTTCCAACTGCCTCCTAAGCCTTGTCTCTCACTTAAAACCAGTGCCTGGAGTTTAGTATAAACACTCACCTAAAGCCAGCTATTACTTCTTTTGCTCCAAACACAGTATGTCTAAAGAAAAAAACTTTTTTCTAGTCTTTCTCTTTATACTTCAACTGAAACCTTTTTTTTTTTTTTCCTTTTTTGCTTTCTTCACCATCCATTCAATTTCGGGAACAAACTACAGAATCAATCACAACTCTCTCTGTTAATATCATCAACTTCTACCAATTTTATCAAGAATCTGTAGACTGATACTTCGATCCACACACACTCCATTGATTCTAAACCCACTCACCCTATATCTACAGCTTCTGAACTGACGTTTCTACTTCAAGACATTTGTTAGAATTTCTATAATGCCACAAAAGTTAGTTTTACTAACAAAAAATTTCAAGGATGTTATCTCTAGGTATAAAAGGATGTTATCTCTAGGTATAAAACCTCTGTTCATCTCCCATTTCTTCCATAAGAAAATGCACATATGCTTGGTTTGGAAAATTAAAGACCTTCAATTCTTTCTTCACATATCTTTCCAGGATTGTGGTTTTGTGTTTCTCTTTCCTACACTCTTAAACTACATTTTTCACCACTCTCATACCAAGCTTCTTTACCTTTCTTTGTTCTTGGGTATGCTGTCACCTATGTCTAGTATATGCCCCTCCATATTTATACCTTTGCTCCTATCCCATGAACTCTTACCTGGCCCTCCATACCTAAATCAAATGTCATTTTTTTTTTTTTTTGGTTTTTTCGAGACAGGGTTTCTCTGTATAGCCCTGGCTGTCCTGGAACTCACTCTGTAGACCAGGCTGGCCTCGAACTCAGAAATCTGCCTGCCTCTGCCTCCCAAGTGCTGGGATTAAAGGCGTGCGCCACCACCACCCGGCCCAAATGTCATTTTCTTAATGAGACAATTTCAGACCTCTTCAACTTGGTACTCCAAATGACTATGACACTACCAGACATGTTATTTGTGGTTAGTAGATAACTTTCTAGTGAATATACAAGTTTCTGGCCTGCAGAAATTGTTTTTTCTTTGTATATCTTAAAGTTACTAATCCAATATAGATCATTTAATGAAACAAATAATAATGGTGGGTTCAATGAGAAGGCTCAGTAAGTGACAAGTTTGATCCCCAGAGCAAATTTAAGGTGAAGATGACTCACTCCACAAAATTGTCCTCTGACATCAACATGTGTATGTTCTCCCTGCACATATCACACACACACACACACACACACACACACAAACACACACACACACAAACACACACACACACACATATACACACAGTTCCTAGTTGTATGATTTCATTTACCTTCATGTGACTTAGTTTTTCACCGCCAGAAAAGGAAATAATATCTTACTCCTTAGGTATTATTGTCCTTTGCAAAGTTAAATGAGATCATGGGAACCCGCTGTCTACAAAGAAGGTCTCATATTCTCATCCCACCTCTGACAATTATCCTCTATTTATTGCTATGTCAGGGTAAAATTAAAACTAAAGTCCCAATTTTGACAAATGACACATAGATAGATGAGCAAAGTGGAGATATCAGAGAAGATCCTCTTGTTTCTAGAGTCTGGCTGCTGCCATGGTCATGTTTTAATATTGTCCTCATTGCTTTCCCCATGTCTAGTGCAATAACAAACATCTTGCAGTGTTTCCAGTTTACAAAGTGTTCTCTCATTATTTCATAAATGGCTCCAGGCTATCCTGTGAAGTAATCTAGGACAAGTATTCTCATGTCAGGATATTTAAGATTTATCCAAGCTTACAGATCTAAGAAAAGACAGAATTAGGTAAAAGCACAGCCTAGAGTGCTGTCTCCGATTGAGGCTTTTTATCATCTCTTATCTGGAGTCTCTACAAACAAACTGAGCTGTTCTGGCTTCAATCCTCTCCTGCTGCTCCACCCCCTTTGCTGATAGCCTTCCTCTCCAAAAGCCATGGTGCTTATTCTAAAACAAACAGGATCATGATCAGGGCACCTCTTAGTACCATCCTACCCCCTCTCCTCTTGTACCATGGAACTCAAGTTTGCATCCCAGCTATCCTTCTGATGTTGGCTCAATTTGCCAAGCTTATTTTTTATGCCTATCTTTTCCTTTTCTTCAAATCTTCAGCCTTCCTTCTGTGTCTATGTATGGCTGTGTTCTTATTCCCTTAAAGCCTAGTTTAATAATAGATTTTTCCTTAATTTTCTTTTCTGTTTTCTTATGACTGACACTGTTTGTTCTTTGCCCTTCACTGTTCTGGTTTTCCTTCAGTGAAAAGTTTTCTAGAGCCTACTATGTGCCAGACATTATGGTTAACAATGGGAAGAGAAATGCCAACTTCTAACCTGATGTGACCTAATACATTTTGAGAAAATAGCTAGAGGAATCATATGTGTGTGTGTGTGTGTAATATATATATTAGATATTTTCTTTATTTACATTTCAAATGCTATTCCCAAAGCCCCCTATACCCTCCATACCCTCCCCCTGCCCTGTTCCCCAACCTACCCACTCCTGCTTCCTGGCCCTGGCATTCTTCTGTACTGGGGCACATGATCTTCTCAAGACCAAGGGCCTCTCCTCCCATTGATGGCCAACTAGGCCATCCTCTGCTACATATGCAGCTAGAGACACAGCTCTGGGGGGTACTGGTTAGTTCATATTGTTGTTCCTCCTATAGGGTTGGAGACTCCTTTAGCTCCTTGGGTACTTTCTCTAGCTCTTTCATTAGGGGCCCTCTGTTCCATCCAATAGATGACTGTGAACATCCACTTCTGTATTTGCCAGGCACCCATATACAACCACCAAACCCAGGCACTATTGCATATGCCAGAAAGATTTTGCTGACAAGACCCTGATATAGCTCTCTCTTAGAGGAATCTTAATACCTATACTCTTGCCTGTTTGTCTATATGAGTTTGTAAGTTGTAATAGCAATGAAGTTAATCACAGTAGTGAATCATTTATTCATGGAGGACTTATTCCTGCAAAGTAGATCTCTCTTCTCCAGATTTACAAAGTTTAGGCAATCTGAAGCTATCTAAACAGGAACAAGGATATTCTAAAGAGGGACATTTGTTCTTCTCTCTTTGACTATCAGTCTACTAAAACAATGAACTCAAAGGCAATGGAATTTCCCCAGGCATCTCATATTGGGAGAAGGAAAAGAACTGAATGAAGCTTGGTGCTAGCCAGAAGAGGAAGTTGTCTCTCAGGAAGAGATTTCACACAGTTCTGACAACTCATCAGATCACCTTTCAGGACAGCCTGGAGCCTACAAGGATGAAGGCTCAGTGCTGAATGAGATTACAACAGGACCAGAACTGCTGAATTAAAGCGTACCTCTTGCTCTATGTGTAAAGCTAAAACTCATGACAGGATCTTGGTGTCAAGTGCAAAGGAAATTCCATTAAATGCACGTTGTAAAGGTCTGAGGGAGTGATTTAAAGTATAAGAAATGCTTCAGATTTCTTTGCCTCTTGATTTGCTATCATTATATCAAGTCTTTAAAAGTTCAGAATTTTAACATATTAATCAATATAGTTTTCTTTAGATCTGACATTTGGAAGATGCACCTGGGAGACACTGGACTTCTTTGTTCCTTTTCCCTAAGTGGCCACATTTATTAAACCTTTTCCTGCTTTCGCTATTACTTATATCTTTAATATTGCGTTGGTAGGAAGCTATACCTACCTTATTGAGGTTGCTGAAGTCCAGGCTTTAAACCTAAGGACTTCTGGTAACAAAGCCTTAATGCATACCCCTCTTCTCAGGCTTCTTATGGGTTTCACATGCCACTCTGCTGGCCATTTTCTGGATTTTAGTTTGTTATAGAATGATTCAAAACAAAGCACTTTATGTTTGGAGACAAATACACCTACATTCAAATACAAACCCCATTATAAACTATGGTCTTAGGAAATTTAAATGACGGTTTCTGTCATTCTTTTCCACTCACTGGAATTGACACTTTCCTGAAAATACAAAATACGTGATTATTTGTTAGCTATGGTTTTCAAGCCTCCTATGGGAGAAAAAGCTTTAAGTTTGTTATTAAACGTGTTCCAGATTACCCAAAGCTGCTTCACCTTTCCAGTCCTCCCTTTGGGACTTCCTCTGGAGATCCTGGTCTCCACTAAAGATTCTTTTTAAAGAATCACCACTCACCCCAGGCATCTTTGAAATCCCTGTCCTTTTGTTAAACATCCATGAGGCTGGCTAGTTTGATAATTATCTTTCAATCTGTTTTCCTTGTTTTAAGGGGAACCTTTGCTCCTCTACAAACTTATTTGACCATTTCATAGATGCTAGGCTTTCCTGGAATATACTGGCCTGGGTCTTTTGAAGACAAAACTGGTCTTCAAAACACACAAAGGCCTTTTCTTTCTGGAGGGAATAAAGATTAAGTGACATTTTCTGCATCCTTTAAGCACTGAGCGAGCATTTTTTTCTGTGACTCCTTAATTCTGCTTGTGAATATAGAAGTTCCCTTAAAGTCAATGAGACAGTACAATGTAGTCCACATTGAATCATGATAAAATTGCATAATTCCTTTCAGTGCCTAGCTTGAGAGACCATAGTATTCTTTTGGATAATAATGTTTAATGAAAAAGAAAGAATTTATTACAAAAATTTTAAGAATTCTACAGCAGTATGTATACTTCCTTCCCAACAAAATCACATACAATCCCCCAAAATAAAAAACAGAGAAAAATAAGTATTTTGTTAATAAGCCAATAATAAGGAAGAAACAAAAAAAAATCTGAACTTACACCAAAGACAGTTTAGTTCCCAGCAATCTCTGTTTTATTTTGGTTATAGAATGTTGAGAAAATTCTGATATATTCTAATAATGCATCTTCTCAGGTAAAGGGTTTTTGGATTAATACTTTGCATTGCCATCTCAAGACAACCCCCAGTTAAACAGAAACCTGTATTTCCCAGTCAATTTCCCACAACTCTCTATCTTTCTCAGTCACCACCCCTCTCACACATTATACATACACACACAAATAAACTTTGTACTATATACTAATATGATAGCGATGTTTCCCAATATGTAAATATATGGAATCTAACACTACTTTTTAAAATTTAAGATCTATTTGTAGTGACACTTAAGTCTGATAGTGTAGAATTGTTGAACTACCTTTTCAACCATCATTAAAAGTCATAGGACAGTATGGACTGCTATAGATGGTTGAAAGAAGAGGTCAATGAACACTATAGTTACTGAAGGCTTCACAAATGTACTACCTAACCTGGTCCTCAAAGAGACAGTAAACAAAATATGAAACAATTCTTCTCTCTCCATTTTCTGGAAGATCCCAGACTTCAAGTTTTCTTCTCTGGATCTCTATGAATATATATGTATTTCTGCCCGAATTTATGTTTTACATTAATATTATAATTATATTAGATGGCTCTAATGAAAGCATGGAGATAGAATCAGTGTTCCATCAACCAGTCTATGAGGAAACTAAAGGACATTCTTTTTTAAAAAGAAAAAAAAATCATTTTATTCGTTTACATTTCAAATGATATCCCCCTTCCCAGTTACCCCTCCACAACTCCTCCTCCTATTCCCCCTCTCCCTATTCCCCTTTGCCTCTATGAGGGTGCTTCTCTACCCACTCACCCACTCCTGCCTTACCCCTCTAGCATCCCCCTACGATGGGGCACCAAGCCTCCCTCCCCTCCCACTGATGTCAGATAGGACCATTCTTGGCTACATATGTATCCGGAGATTTAGCTCTCTTCATATACACTCTTTGGTTGGTGGTTTAGTCCCTGGGAGTTCTGGGTGGTCTAGTTAGTTGATATTGTTTTTCTTATGGGGTTGCAATCCCCTTTAGCTCCTTCAGTCCTTCCCCTAGCTCTTGCATTGGAGTCTCCAGGCTCAGTCTGAAGGTTGGTTCTAAGTATCTGCATTTGTATTGGTCAGGTGCTGGTAGAACCTCTCAGCAACAGGCATATCAGGCTCCTGTCAACAAGTTCTCCTTGGCATCAACAATAGTGTGGGGGTCTGGTGTTTGCAGATGGGATGGATCTGTAGGTGAGGTGGTCTCTGGGTGGCCTTTCCTTTTGTGTTTGTTCCATTTTTTTGACCCTGCCATTCCTTTGGACAGGAACATTTCTAGGTTTAAAATTTTTGTGGGTTTTTTTCATTTTTTATTAGATATTTCTTCATTTACATTTCAAATGCTATCACAAAAGTCCCCGATACCCTCCCCCCCACCCTGCTCCCCTACCCACCCACTCCTGGATGGCCCTATCACTCAACTGGTAGGGCCATACCTAGCTATTGGAAGTGGTCTCTACAGGTTGTATCTCCCCTTTGTTAGATTTTGGCTAAAGTCATTGTCATTGGCTCCTAGGAGCCTTTCACTTCCCTGGGGTCTGAGACATTCTAGTGGCTACCCCCAGACTCCCATTCTAAAAAGGACATTCTTGACCAGGCATGGTGACACATGTCTTTACTCTTATCATTCAGGAGACAGGTGCAAGAAGATCTCTGTGAGGTAAAGTCCAGACTGGTCTCCATAGTTAGTTCTGGGCTAGCCAGGGTTGTCGCCCAACATATTTTTAATCTAAAAAGGCACCCTTTCCACTAAGCAAATATAGCTCTGCTCTAGGCTACACTTCTATTTGAGCATAAAGCAGGCTATATATTTGGCCCCCAGTTGACCTCAGTCAAATTTGGTTTTGCAGTGAACACTGAATAACCACCTAGTGCAGCTATAGCAGGTATAAATATGGTTACGTGTGACATGTATGACTAAATCGCAGGATGATTTTTGTGGAGCAAAGGGAAATAACTGTACGGAGTTGAAACAGGGTCAAGTTATGGGGGGCCTTAAAATCAAAGCCAAGATGAATTCGGCTTGTATTGAGTGGACATGCTGCTGTTGAGCAGGGGAAGGGGTAAAAGAAATAATTTGGGAGGCTAACACAAAGGAACAGCCTAGAGGCAAAGATGAATGGATGGATAAATGAGTAGATGGGGTCATAGTAAGGATATAGGATACATACCATCAAATGTTCAAACAATGATTAGGTATAAGAAGAACAGGGAAAACTTAATGACCATCTTACTATTTTCCCCAAATAGCAGTTATTGCAATGCTTTGTAGGTATAGCTACCACGGATATGTGTATTTGATACTGATGTAATTCATAACAGGAGAGTCCATTGGACAGATATTGCTGCAGACTAGGGATGGAATTAAATTTTTCATCAAATTTCATCTGCAATATCTTGGGGTTTTTTTCTACTTGAGAAAATCATTTAACATATTTGTGTCTCAGTGTTCTATGTGTGAAAAAACAGCATCCAATTCATTGGATTACTGAGGTAGTTAAAGAGAAAATATCTATAACACTTTTCATGTCTCTCCTGGTAACCAGCCAATTCCCTTCCATTGGAGGCAGATTCTTTCATTTCACTAGTCAATTATGAAGTCACTTTCAAGACTTTCAAGTCACACCACCTTCACTCTTATTAAATATTATTTAGCATGTTTTTACCATTTGTATACATTTCTTTTCTGTAAAGAAAGCTCAACACATAGAATTTGGAATTTATAACTATCAAATTTAGTGGGCTTTTCATTTTCGTTGTTGTTGCTGTTGTTGTTTAACCTCACATTTAAGGCAAAAGAAAACACCTAGGAGAAATTGGGGGAGGGAAAGAATGTGATCAAAATATATTGTATGAAAAATCTTATAAAGGAAAAAGAAAAAGAGAATCGCTCACTAGCACACGTGGGTGCAGGCATGTTTCTTTCTCCCTTTTCTCCCTCTTCCTCCTCCCTCCACCCCTCTGTGTGTGTGCTCAAGATGGATCCCAGGAAACCATTCTTTGCTAAATAAATAGTGTACTCTTGACCTACCTTTCCAGCCTTCATTTTTCTGAGTTTTATGTCGCAGTGGAATGATGAGAACAAAGCAGCAGTATATTATGTGACAAGAGCTTGTTGCTGCAACCCTTTCATCCCCACATTCTCCTGTTTCTCCCTCCTGTCAGATCTGCCTCTTAGTGCTTTACACCCCGAGGTTATGCTCAGAACTGAAGGTACAGTAGTCATGCTGGAAGACTTGCTCTGAAATCCAGCAATTGCTTTGAACCCCTCAGCTTGAATTTGCCAAGTCACTAAAGTCCCAAGGTTCCCAGCTTTCCTCAATGGCTGCTGTTGGTAAAAGTCTTAGGACTGATAAATGCTTTTCTCTTTACTAACTCCTCATTTTCAGTAAATTTAAAATATAAAACATAGTGCTTCCAAGCGAAATTGAGTCTAACTCCCTTCTGTGGTTTGAAAGATTCATATATAAGCATTTATCTGTAAGTCTAGTTATGTTCACCCTGTAAGCTAACAGAGTATGTGTTCATTTGAGGCCTTTTATAGCACTATATTTGAAACTTTTCTGAAATTTTTGTGCTGCAATAAATATGGCTGTACCTGCTGAACCCTATATTGGTTCCACTTTGCCTTCAATCCTTTCCCTTGTCCTTTATACCTCCTTAGTATTCCTCAGTCTCTTGATGTGGAAAATTTAAGAGCTAGCCCATATAGTTGGGAGGATTAGTTAGACTCTTCCTAACATCCTTAATTACTATATATGCTCAGTAAATTGTAGCTGCCACAGACAGTGATTTGTCATGCTGCTGGGCTGTGGCTCATCATTTTCTAATCCCCTCTACAATATGTTTCTAGTAGACAGAGATCTTGCCAAGAAGACAACCAACAATTACTGCCTTAACTTTCTGTGATGGTGCTCTTCATTAAACTAGTAATAGCCCTATATCTATTAGTAGAGCTGGTTAGGGGAGGATTTGTTTTCCTCTGAGACTTAGGGATAAATTAACTTAAAGATTAGTTAGCTAGCTTTAAAGGTGTGTGTGTCTTGTGTGTGTGTGTGTGTGTGTGTGTGTGTGTGTGTGTATGTGTGTGTGTATGTGTGTGTGTCTCTGTGTGTGTGTCTGTGTGTGTGTCTGTGTGAAATTTCATCCCCCAGTTTATAACACTATTCTTAGCCTGGTTATCCTTAAGGGCCTTAAGGGATAAAAAAAGATACTTCCTCCTTCTCCTCCTCCTTGTTTGTACAGCTTTTATCACATTCTTCTGCTAAAAAGACTGACAGGTAGAGGTGCCAACTCTTTTAGAAAGGATACCTGCTAACATCATACTGGCCTGGGGCTACTTATCCTGGATGAGCCATTGAAGAACCACATGACTTTCAGTCACTATTTACTTGGAAGAGAATGAGAGGAAGGATTTATATCAAGTTACCAGTCCCCTGAGCCTGTCCTGTCCTGCCTGAGCTGTCCTCTTTTTTTTCATGTCCACTATTAACTGCAAGTAGCAATGAATGCTTCTGCTCATATTCATAATAAAATCGAATAACAATTTAAGTATAAGCCTTTGAGAAATACCAAGGCTCTTCCAGAAGCTCTGTGCCCAGAGAAAAGCAGCTAACTGCTCACTGTTTGGTAGGTTACTCGACCTTATGAATGGCATTCCTTCTCCTAAGATAGGATACATTACATTGCTACAGCTCAGTTCTACAGTTCAGTTACATGAAATAACCAAGGTTCATTCTTTGTTTATATATACAGCATGTCCACTGTGGTCACTGTGGAGGCAATATCTGTTTCTCAGGTTAGGACCCAAATGGAGATGATATAATCTGGCATACTGCTTGTTGAAGCAAGACAAAGAGAGCTTTGGAGGACTTTTATTGTGTTAGTAATCAAAGATTATTTACAGGTGGGATGTGTGTCACTTTTTTCTCACATGCATCGATCAGCCCTGATGGACATCAAGCAAAAAGTTCTAGCATGTGTCTTGAAGAAGGAGGGCAGGAAATATTCAGTGAACGGAAGTAATGACCTTCCCACATCATTGTTTACTTAACCGTGTAGAAAGGTGTTGCTGATCTGTCTGCAAATATTTTTCTGGGTCCTTGCCTCTGCAGAACCTGAACAATATTTATCTGTTTGATGACTTTGAGGATACTGCAGGTTTTGCTGTTCAGTGTCAGTGTGTGTGTGTGTGTGTGTGTGTGTACACATGTGTACAAACACAAGATTGGAATTTCTTTTACCATTTGGTGTTGTGGCTTTTGTGCCTCACAGTGATAAACGGATACATTAGCTCGGAAAATTTAGTGTCGAGGAAGTAGTCCTCCTTTGATTCTCACTTGCCTTCTACCATTTACTGCTGTGGTGAAGGAATAACTGTAATTCTCTGATCCTTTGGCCATAAAGATGGGATTAAATTATTTGCCCAAGGGCATGTGACTAATCGTTCCTGCATTAGAGGAAGCTGAACTGGAACTCAGGATTGTCCTTTTACTGTGTCAGGTCCTACTATAAAGAGCTTTGTCTAACTGATTGCTGTGATTTACTCCCTAAGACAAGTGGTAACAATAGAATCTGGCCCTTTAATCTTGAACAGGCAAAAATTTACATCTGAATGTCTTCTTTTAAGTATTTTGATGAATTGAATTCCAGGTCATAAAATTAGATTCCCAGAATTCTTATTTCAACAAACCTTTCTCCAAGCAAACAAATAACTGGCCCCATGTGGGTCAGCCACAGGAGGCTGACTTGACTGAAACAAAGAATTCATGCTACCTTTCCTGCATTTCAAAGTAAAACGAGCTACTGCATATATACTATTATTCTAGGTTGGTTTTCTGCTAATAGTTGGGATGTCAGATAATGACCAGGAATAAAAATTGTAAATAGAGTTGGTGGCCTTTTGAAAACATCACATAAGCATCATTGTACTGTCTTGTTGTGTCAATTAGGAGTTACACTGGGTGTGACAGGCTGTTGAATATATCATGAAGTCCTTCAAAGATGCCACCAGCTTAACCAGATTGTTTCTTGATGGCTTAATAAAAGGACCCAGTTGAATAGGCTACTGCTAAAAATCGTAGATGAGGGGACATCGCAATTATAACATTTCATTACACAGGCACAAGATTCTTGTTAGAACACATGACAAACGTGGTCCAGAATTACCTACAGAAATAGTTTGAGCAACTCCAATCCAAAATCCAATATCTAAAGTGCTCCAAAACCTAAAGTATTTTGTGTGCCAACATGAACCCATGAGGACAAAATTCTAAACTATGAAACTTTTGTTTCATATATAAAATTATTAAAATTATTTATGAAATTATTATGAAATTACCTTTAGGTTATGGGTTTAGGGTGTATATGAATGACACATGAGCTTGGTGTTTAGACTTGAGAGCAATCCCTAAAATATTTCATTATATGCATATAAATACTCTGTGTCACCCATTTAAAATAAACCATAAATACTTCTTTTGCTAAACATTTCAGGTAAGAACCAGTCAGTCTGCCTTTCTCAGGATGTAGATGAGGAATTTGAGTTTTATATGATTTATAACTTGTAGGCTAGGGACCTGTCAAAAACATGTCACAAGGAAATCATTTGAATATTGCCCTAATATTTTACAAGACTCATCCTGTGGTGCCAGTTGATCTTGTTACTCTTCACACTGAAAGTGGCGTTATTCATGTAGAATCACAAGGCCATCAGTGCAATGGCAGTTTTGTTCATCACATGTGTGTGGTAATGGAGCTCTCTTTCATATTTTTTCACAGAGTCTTTTCTTATATTCATTAAGTAATAAGGTCAGGGTTCTTTTTTTTTTTTTTTTTTTTTTTTTAGAAAATTTCATACATAAAGCAGAGAGAACAGTACAATATGATCCCGTGTTCCTATTACACATTTTCAACTGTCTCCAACTCTCTGCCAATCTGCCATGACCTTTGTGAACATTATCATAATCATTTGCATTTTGTAGCCATGGCTTGTCTTTTTGTGCCCTTTTACTTTCTACAGTAACTATGGGTTTAAATGTTATGCCTTCACAGAATCAAGGAAAATTTATCCAAAAGACTTAAAAATTGTCTCCAAAATAGGCACATCATTAGAACAGCTACATTATTACTGCTATAAGCAATTTTTGTGAACTACTGAGAGGTGAGTGAGCTAGCATTGTTCTATTAGACTTACTTGTATCAAATAATTTAAGAGCTGGAAAAGCATTTTTGCTTCTTATTACTTGAGTCTCACATGTAGATGTGTTTATGGGGATCCACCAATTTTTAACTTTAAGAATCATTGTTTTAATATCAAACCAATATTACATACATACACCAACACAAACACATGCAGAGAGAAAGGCAGACAAACACAGAGAGAGGGGGAAGGAGGAAGGGAGGGAGGGAGGGAGAGAGAGAGAGATGCAGAGACACAAAGGGAAAGGGTCATTTTTTTGGGGGGTTGGGGGTTCAAAACAGGGTTTCTCTGTGTAGTCCTAGCTGTCCTGGAACTCACTTTGTAGACCAGGCTGGCCTCGAACTCAGAAATCCTTCTGCCTCTGCCTCCCAAGTGCTCAGATTAAAGGCATGTGCCACCACTGCCTGGCGAAAGGGTCATACTTAAGTTCATGAATTAAAAAAATAAACTAAATTTTAAGTCATTTTTACTTTTGTTTAATATTAGTCCATTCATTAATCTTAAGAGCTCTTCATACACTAGCAAGAGTTTGCTGAAAGGACCCAGATATAGCTGTCTCTTGTGAGACTAGGCCAGGGCCTAGCAAACACAGAAGTGGATGCTCACAGTCAGCTATTGGATGGATCACAGGGCCCCCAATGGAGGAGCTAGAGAAAGTACCCAAGGAGCTAAAGAGATCTGCAACCCTGTAGGTGCAACAACGTTATGAACTAACCAGTACCCTGGAGTTCTTGACTCTAGCTGCATATGTATCAAAAGATGGCCTAGTCGGCCATCACTGGAAAGAGAGGCCCATTGGACATGCAAACTTTATATGCCCCAGTACAGGGGAATGCCAGGGCCAAAAAGTGGGAGTGGGTGGGTAGGGGAGTGGGAGGGGGGTATGGGGGACTTTTGGGATAGCATTGGAAATGTAATTGAGGAAAATATGTAATAAAAATATTTTTTAAAAAAAGAGGTCTTCACTACAGAAGTGTCCTACTTTTACATTACCCTGAATTTGCAGCAAAAATACAAGTAATTTGTACACCATTACTAATATCTTTCTTTCTCTGTTTCTTTCTTTTGTTCGTTCTGCTTTGTGCTAAGAATTTGTATAGAATAGTTTTGAAACATAATGAATAACTGTAAAGGCTGAGTCATTGAGGATATTTGTAAAGGAAGGTTGTAAACCATATCTATTATGTATTTCAACAATAATAATGAATATCTTTACAGTAATGTGTGTCTGACTCTATGCCATAAATACTGTCATTAACTCCATTTTACAAATGAGAAACCTGACACTCAGAAAAGTTACATGGATGGCTTTCTGAGAATCACGGGCTACCAAGTGAAGAAAGCGAAATTTGTGACAATATCTAACTAGACTCTAATTGGTGATTCGTCATTACCATTCACCCTTTTATCACTAAATGTAAGGAAGGGCAAACAGGAAGAATGGAAAAGGATGCAAAATTCTATGCATGCCAAATATATACGTAGGTCTCTAAAAAGACTGTGAATCTGTGGGTTTAAATTCAACAGCAGACATTCTAGCATGGTTTTCCTTTTGTGACTACCACTCTTGCATTCAAAATTACTGTCCACTTCACCTTTGCCAGTACTTAGTTACCTTCCTTGGTCCTCAATGTTACTCCTCAGGCAGAGGGTGAATATTATAGTCAGATTTCCTTCAGATGTTTTATCTCCAATATGCAGCCCAATATGCGCTATTTAAAAATTCTCTAAAGGCCAGACAAGGTAGCACTCTTACCCATAGCACGTAGGAGGCAGAGCCAGGTGGATCTCCGTGACTTTCCAGCTAGTCGTGATTATACAGTTAAACCTGTCTCAAAAATAGAAAAAAAAAAAAAGAAAGAAAGAAAAAAAAAGAAGAAGAAAAAAACGGAAAAAGGAAAGAAAGAAGAAATTCTTTTTAGGCTAGGCTTCTAAAAGTAATAATCCATAATGAGAACTATTTTTTGCAACTAATGAATTAAAATGAGTATTATTCTTTTAGAGGGAATATTAAGCAAGCTTCAAAGACTGAAATGATGAATATAATAATGATGATGATACTACCATCAGAAATCTGGTTAAAGAGCACTCTTTTATCTGATTTGAACTAGGAGTGGGTTACAATAACCATTTTGTATATGAAAGAGACCAAAACTTAATAATAAGTGATCATCTATACGACAGACAGAACACCATTTACACAGCCACAAATTGAATTGGTCAGTTTCCCTACAATCCTATATTTCTTGTTATTCTAGCCATTTTGTGACCCAATACAATCCCACCTGAGAAAAAGGACTCCTATTCTACTAAAAGCTTCCTCTGGGCCAGCCACTTTTAACCTTTTAATACCATGGTTGAGAATTGTGTGATTGAACTCTCAAAGGAAAGTAGAAAATAATCCAATAATATCTTTATTAGCATTTATTAATTATACATAATAATAGTTTTGACTGTGGTATTTGCAAGTGTAGGTATATTTTGATTAAAAATCATTGTGTTTTAAGTAAGATTTTATATATATATATATATATATATATATATATATTGCTAGGCTGCATTTATAGCAATTCTGAAACTGTAGGTTGGGCATATTTGGGAAACATTAAGCTCGAATATATTTGGTTGGAGTGACTAAGGGAAGAACCTGTTTTGGACCACTGTACTTAGAAAAGTGTTCTTAGCAGGATTTATGTTTTGTTTGCAGCATGAAAGAATGATTTTGCAGCTTTGCTCTTCCATTTATAGATCTTATGCATAGGGAAAAAAAGTCTTCTCTTGATTCTGAATTGAGATCTCAAGAGTTAGGTAGGTGCTGTACGAGAGGAGTTTGTGCTGTGGACTTTTTGTGGTAAAATTTATAGTCCTTTAAAAATCATGTTTACATGAAATCAAGTAGCTGGAAAGAAGACCAATCGTACTCATTTGCTAAGGTCCATTGAAGTAGTGCTGCCTCCAGAGCATAAGCACAGACTATTCTGGTCTACTTCCATTAATCCCTTTTCTCTGAAAGCCTCTCCAATTGGTCGTCTAGACTGGAGTTAGAAAGTGCTGAGCAATGGTCCAAATCTGCTTTAGAGACATGTTTGTTTTTATCACTGCTCGTTTCTTTGTGAGGGGCAGAGTTTCACTGGCTTCATGGAAAGAGCAGGACTCAGAGCCCACAAGCTTGCCTAAGTGCCTGCTAAAGTGCTGCATGTGTGCTACTGTCATGAAATGCCAGGGTGTTAGAAGATTGTGGTTTTCCCAAGTGTTATGAGTTGAGTAAGATAAGTTTCTTCTTCCTCCATGCTGATGGAGAGTGAGCTTTAGGAATGGCCTTAGCATTAAGATCTTAACCAATTAGAGAGAAAATTTAGAAGATAACATTGTGATTTCTTGGACATTAGAACCCTGTCCTATAATATTGCATTCTTCCTTAGAGCATTTTCTATTGAAACTGATCATTCTTGTAATTCATAGCAAATTGAATATAATCTTTTCCTCCTCCACTTACTAGTCAGTGATTACAGAGCATAATTTGGAGCAGTTTTGTTAGAGTCCCATTCAGAACATACTGAAAGTTTTATGTCTATGAATTCCCTGTGCTCTCTGTTCAGTGAGCACAGATTTAATCCTCAACTCAGGCTCTTCGTCACAAATTACATGAGAGAATGGAATCTTTAATTAATGTATCAAGAGGATGTGATGCTTCTGAAACTCTCTATACAGATAAAAACTAGTAGCCATTACCCACACTGCCCCTGAAAAAGAGCAGCAATTGATTTTTAACCCCTACTTGACCATTAGCTTTTGCCATGGGAAACCACTGGACTGTTTAGAAGACAGATACGGCTGATGTTTCCTGTTTCCAGCAAAATAGTGGAAACTCATGGCTACAAGCATTGAGATGCCTATCTCTTCCGATGCCTACCCTCTCATCTTTTCATCCAGAACATTTATTATAGACTCTGCTTCATAACCTGTAGGTAGAGTGGAATGACCCTAACAATTCCCCCCACCCCTGGATGTCATGATTAACTCAATAAGCCAGACTCTCCATTGAATCAACTCAATCATCTTATTTCTTTTTTTATTAGATATTTTCTTTATTTACATTTCAAATTCTATCCCGAAAGTTCCCTATACCCTCCCCCCGCCCTGCTCCCCTACCCACCCACTCCCACTTTTTGGCCCTGGCATTCCCCTGTATTGGGGCATATAAAGTTTACAAGACCAAGGGCCTCATGTGATCTATTAAATCAAGTACCTTCTTCCACATGAATTGTCACATTAGTACTTTCATTTGGGCTATACTTTTTTTTTAATAAAATGATTTTTAAACTAACTCTCATGTAGCCCAGAATGGCCCTAAATTCACCACATAGGCAAGATTCACCTTGAACTCCTTCCTGATCTTCCTGTCAGGATAACAGTTCTACAAACACTTTTGTAGCATTGCTGCTAGCTGTTCTGTTGCATGAAGATCTCCAAATAAAACTTCAACAACAACAACAACAAACCCTTGCTTTTAGTTGGCATAACAACTGTAATAAGAAAGAATTACATGAATGGCAAGGATTTGTCTAATATCGGCCCTACATTAAACCCTTAACATCACAAAACAAGAATCCTAACTATTTAAGGTATACATTCTCTTCAAAGTTCTGCAGTAAGGTACAATTGACCTTCTACTTTCTTCAACCAGAAATAAATGAATCAAATGCTCTAGACTGTGCAGCAGTGACTAATAATCCTTTCAATAGAAAGTTGCCTCCTCAGTCTTGATTCTCTGGCATGAAAACAGCAAATTTATTGGTCAGGCCTCCAGGCTGTGCAGATTTCTTTTTATATTACACCAGAAACGTGTTAACTGTAATGGGAAATTCTGGGCTCTGCCTCCCAATTCCTTTGTTATGCAGTGGTTAGTTGATCAACAGCTGTGTGCCCACTTGATTCATTATAAACTGACTGTCAAAACCCACTTTCCTATGTCATCACAGTCTCCGTTTCCATATACTGGAAATGGGGATGTGAGTTTGTGTTTGACAATTAGAATGTCACAGTGGAGCTCAAAGCATATAAGGCTCTTGTCAAATTGGTGAGGTGGTAGTAGAATACAGATAGCTCCACAGATCTAACTGGCATATCAAGGTCATGCATCCTTCTTCTTCACTTCTGATTCACACTCTTTCTGCATTTTTGGCTATACTGTATCTACTTGAATGCTTTCTAACACAATATGATTACTCATAGCAAGCTAGAGGCTATCTCTATCCATAGTCTTGATGAGAAAGGGATACAGACTCTCTGGCCAGTGTGCTGTCCTCTATATGCAACAATGTAAATCAGTGTCCTAGTGCTGTGCATAGTTATAAGCCTGTGTTACATACCACTCTTGTTTTAGGAAAGCTAGTTATGCCTTCAAATTTACTGACACCATCTATCACTCACAGAGCAACCTTTTTGGATAAGTTCAGACCACATTTCCTGAGTTTTCTTTAAAACAAACACCAATGCTTTTATTCTGAGGCTTTATTTTTCTTTCTGATAAGGATTATCTCTTCCCTGTTTTCATTGAGATTCAGATTTGCTTTTGTGGAAATGCCTGGGTTTGCCCATAAAATTCAGCACACACACACACACACACACACACACAAGAGCCACCCCTGTGGCCTTTCTTTCATAGTCTCCATAAATCTCTTTTCTCCCTTTGATCCCATCTCTACCCTCACCATGGAACAGGCCCTTCCTCTGAATAGCACTAGAAGGGGCAAATGAAACTAAGGAGATGATGCACTTGAAATGCCTTCAGGATCTGCAATAAAGCTTAATGTTCTAAGCATTAATTTTGGCACACATAGACACCTGGATTTTCAAGTCTCAGATAATTGCAATTCTAAGTAGTTGAAATAAATATCTCATTGTGTTTTTCCTACAGTTATATTAGAACATTGTGAATCACGTAAATTAACAGATGACCTAATATTCTTATCTAACCCTCTATTTCAGTGGGTTGAGATTAATGGAAACTCAGTACCAATTGGGGCAAACCTTTGACTCTGCCACTCTGACCCTTAGGCACTTAACTTCATCTCTCTCTAAGTTGCTTCATTTCTACCTGCTGTGCTCATTGCTAGGCCTCTAGCCAAGTTTCCACATAATAATGGATGAGTATACAAGACCCTAGACATTTTCATAGTCTTTATTTAAGACTTCTCCCTTCTATGTCTCAAGAAGGACAGATTTACCTAGCTATTTTATCACCTGGAATCTTGAAATTAAAGGGTAGACTTATTAACATGATCATCAATTTTATCTTGTTTTTTGTTTCCTCATATTTTAAGACACTTTGCCAAATGAAACATAGCTCCTCAAAAAGATGTTTTGACCCTGGCATGTAATTATGATTTACTGGCAAGATTTTTAAAAGGAGACATTAACTGCTGCCTACCTTGGTCCACCTCTGAGCTTATCTTCCCTGCACATTAATCACCACATTTGAGTGCAATTTGTTTATATTTTTCATTTACCTCTCCTGTGCCCAAATTTTTCATCTCTGCAGATGTTGATCATTCGACCCTCTGACAGGTTTCTCTGCATTCTCCTTATGAGTTGATGTCTAGACAGATAACTGTTATTAAAAGTTTAGGGGAATTGTTGTTTTGGAATAAACAGTCTCTGTTTAAGCTTTAAAAAGTCAACTCATTTGTCATTCATACAAGATGAAAATTGAGTTTTTTGTACCAGTGTCACTTGGCAACACAGAAGTAGAAACTAGACTGTTATAAATAATTAGATATTTGCTATCTAATGCAAGTTAAAGCCTAGTTCACCATAAAAGAGTGACACTATATTATTAAAGATACATATACTGAGAGGATATATGAATGACACACTTATAGGCAAACATTCTGAGATGGCACAATTATTTTAAAATTACAACATTTTCTTTCTGAAAGAATTTTGGTGCATACAGAATTTGGATTATCTTCTAACCATGATATTTCTCAATTCTTTCACATTTAGTTTTTAAAACTTTACGGAGAAACAGCAAATTTAGTTTCTTTAAACTGAAAGTCAATATTTTTCTTAAGAAATCTAAGGTAACATCTACTATGAATGTTTGAATCCCTTTCTCCTTACTGAACACTTCCTCGAGTCCCTGAACTGTTTTATTGTGTTCTTACCAACACACAAAATAAAATGCTTTTGCTCAGAATAAGTGTTCAATTAATGTTACATCAACAGGTTATTCAAGATTACGGAAGTCCAAAATTATGGAGGCTCATCAGTGGAATGGCTATGGATCATGTTTTCTTCTGGCTTCCCTGTTGTAAAGCCCTCTCTACAAGAGGTTGAAAGCATTCCATGGGCTCCACTTTGAATTCTACCCCTGAGATAGGATCTTCAGAAAACATGCTGATCTCTTCTCTAAAATTCTTTGTCCTGCTGTTTGCCAACCACTCTCTGGACTTCCATCCTTCAAAACTCAGTTTCTTGCTATCTCTGGGGGTGTTTTCTTCTGAAACTCAAAGAGGAAAATCCTGGGGAAGACCTCAAAGGATGCAACTAGAATGAGCCACTTGAGATAAACAAAAACATTGGCCCTCCCAGCTTAGGGAAAACATTGGAGACAGTCTCATTCTTCATTCCTTGGGAGAACTGGATCATCCTCACCTTTGATCTCACAGTGTCACTATTGTTCTTGATAGGAGCACAGCCTTCAACACAAAATTTGATATCTGATCTACTCCCTGCCTAACACCTTACCTACTGTCTTTGAAGGGCTAAAATCAAAATGAGTAGTACACTGGAGCTTTTGGTTAGTGAACTGTTGGGGATTTCTCTCTACCGTAGTACTTAGAAGCACAAAAAGTAGTATTAGACTCAGGTCCATTCTAGCTTTCCCACTTCCTAGCAGTGAGACCTTGCAAAGGTAACTTTAGTCCTTTGAACTGATCCAAGCCTGAAATTAGGGCACTGGTAAGATAAGATTCTCTATCTCACAGAATTGTGAAGAATAAGTGAGATGCAGCTGCATACTGTTTAGTGTACTAACTGAATGCTGCTGAGAGTTGTTCCCACCACCAAATGTTGTGATAACTATTATATTATATTATTATATTATATTATATTATATTATATTATATTATATAATATATATATACCAAATGTTGTGATAACTATTATATTATATTATATAATAATAACTTGGGTTTCTATCTGTGTGGCTATTACAGTAAGTCTCTGGGATGCTGTATTGGCCACAGTTTAGGGAGAGCAATTTACTAGACATGTTTCTTCATATTTTTAGACCCACTTATTTTGCCCAAAGTAATGTGTCTTTTATAAGCATAGCCTGCTTAAAAGTTAGGCATTGCATATGCAAATTTCCTAACTAATAGAGACTGAGATATTAATCATGTCGCTAATCTCAGTAGACATTTCCCTTAATAACTGCAAGAGTCCACGCCTCAAGTGGTCCACAGCTGTGATTTGAATGGAAATCTCTCCTTTGTTACCTACTGAAACAATAAACAAAACCATAATATATAAAGATTATAGAAGCAGAGTTTCATTAGCATGACATTTTTCATAAGTTCATGTATGCAGTATTTTTATGACATTCTCTACCAAAAAAATGAAACTAGGTGGAAAGAACAACACTTGGCTTTTATCGATATTTGTAATTCAATTTGTTCTTCATTTTTCTAAATGCAAGTGAAAAAATTAAATTTCATATAGATGTAGTAAGCACAAATGGCTACAGAATCAGTCTTCTGAGAAATCAGACTTCTCAGGGCTCATGGTCTCATAAATAAAGAATTTAAAAATGAACTCAAATGGAAACTTAAGGACATTTTTATTGGAGTTTAAAAGAAAAACATCATAGAGCAGGCAAGCTGTAAATATTTGCAGCTGCCAGGAGGAGAAAAATGGATGCCATTTGAGCTTGCATGACAGCAGTGTACCACATGGTTGGGGTGGGGCTTTTAGAGAAATAGTGACACCCAAAGTGTTAGGGAAAAATATGTTTAGCCAGGCTTATAGCAAGACAACTTAAGAAGCTGCTTCACTGTAGACTTATAAGCTATAGTGGTGGTTATGTGGGGGCAGGAATTTTGGAAAGGACAAGTATAAAGTATAGTGTCTCTTTAAAGGATTAATTAGTCAACCTATCTCTTTAGCATAGATTTAAGACCATCCCACCTTCCTAGAGGTAGTACCACCTAATTGGTGTTGGATCTCTATCCAGGCCAGAGATTTTATTCTCTTTATCAGTTTTTCCTGAATAAGCCTTTATTTTTACTATAACAGTTTCATTGTTTGAATAAGTGAACCACAAACTTAAAATGATATGAAGTATGTAGCTCAGTGATAAGAGTACTTAGACTCCTAGAATCCATGAAGTTCTGTATCTATGAACTTCTGCACCTCAAACTACAGAGGAGTGGGGTCTTAGATATGCCATTTCACTTCCCCAAGACTTCCTTGATTGTAAACAAAAGGTCATAAACCACTTACCCTCTCAGAGGTTTGTGGCAATCAAATAAATCATTGTTATGTTCTTTGAAGAACATGGTAGACTGGCCAGTGTGGTATGTACAAGCAGTCATAAAATGCTAATCGGTAACATTGTGTTGAGCAACCATCTAAAAGTCATGAGCAATCACAGCAAAGCCATTCTATAGCAATTTGCTTTCACAGTTAATAATTCCCATAGCGAAACTCCAGATGTAATTAAGACCATGAGAGTAAGATATGGATATATAACCTTACATTCTAGTAAGATTAAATGGCCTTTTCTTAAACACTCCGAGAACACTTGCCTATTTCCTTCCCTCCCTCTCCCTATCTTTTTCCTTCCTCTCCTCCTTCCTTCTGCAAACATTCCAGCACCATCAGATTTTTTTTCCTAAAGAACTTAATTTCTAAGGGAAGGCAAGCACACAAAAATTCTCTCCACATAATTAGATAACATTATAGAGTAACCTGAAACTTATTATAAAATCTCAGCACAGAAGCATGTAAGGCAGTCCCAGTAGGACAGGGGGGGTTAGTGTACAGAGGAAAAGAAAGTGACCATGTCAGGTCCAAGTGGCTGCACCGAGCCTATAGTTAGAGTGACTAACAACACTGGCATATATGAGGAATACAAACAAATCAGTGTTTGTAAGCCAACAAGTGCCAGGTAGAAATCACACCATGGAGAAGCTCAGATAACATGAAGTCAGTCTTTTAGCATATAAGTGAGAGTGTTCTAGCAGACGATTCTCATCTGAGGCTGAAGACTGGGAGCTGAACAGAATAGTTAAATGAATTTTTTCCTAATTCCTTCCAAGTAAACAGGAGATTAAGATAAGGCAGGAACTATGGCATGTAGAAGTCAAGTGGGAAAGCACACTTGAAATATTTGGGAGATAAAATTGTCAAAATTTCATGATTTAGTACATTTGTGGTAAGGGCAGAGGTTGGTATCCAGGACAACACGCATCCTAGGTTTCTAACTATGTGATGTCAATGACTAATATGAATAAAAATGGGAAGACTTGGAAGGCATTATACAGGCTCAGTTTATGGTACAAGTTGGATATGTCCACTGTCTGTTGGCTTATACAAGGTGAAATAACTGTAGAGGTATTAGAATTTGTAATTTTTTGGTAGAGATTTAGACTACATATAGATACCAGAATGTCAGGCAAATTGGCAGTAGTTGAAACTAGGAGTGGATGCATTTACTCAAGCAAAATACATGGTATTAAAATGGAAGAGAGTTAAATTTAGGATATAACACCAATATTTAACATGTACATCCAGAATGTTATGCTAAATATTAGAGGTCCTTAATATTTAACTAAGTGTGTTACACCTTAGTTAAAGATGATAATGAATTTGAAATGATTCTTTCATGTGCAATGCTTTTGAGATGCTGTAGAGAACAGGGATGAAGCTAAGCAAGCTTTTATTCATGCTTTAATTAAAACAGTCTCTTCTCTCTCTCTCTCTCTCTCTCTCTCTCTCTCTCTCTCTCTCTCTCTCTCTCTCTCTCTCTCTTTCTGTGTGTGTGTGTATGTGTTTATTTTATTTTACTATTGTAGGCTTGGATGGTGGGAGGGTGGGTGAGAGTGCTTTTATTTTAAAAGACATGATTACCAACCATTGGTCTAAAAGACTAGCATTACACAGAGTAAACTCTAGTAACGTAGCAGACCACTCAGAACGGATTCACGGTGTGAGCTATACTTCAGGTAAGAACAAGATTTTTTAAAATGATATATATATATCTCACTAGTATTAGCTTCCATTTCATTCACATCAGCATTACTAAACCAACATCTGTTAATTAATAACTATCAAAGAAAACATGGAAGCTTGGAGTGGTGACACATGTTTTTAATCCCTACACTAAGGAGGCAAAGGCAGATAGATCTCTATGAATTTGAGGAATTACTGATCAACCTAACAAGTTCCAGTGCAACTGAGGCTACAGAACAAGTTTTTCTGTTTGTATCAGAAAAACAAAGTAAAATAAAACTTCAGGAGAAGGTGAATTATAAATTGTTTAAGAGGAGTAGACTCAATCATCTACTGATATCTATAGGCAACTGAGGGGAGTTGGAAACGGAATAGGTGGCCTTTCCCAAGGAAAAGGACACTAATTGGTTGCCCCGTTTCAAGCAGTCAACCCTAAAAATATACATACAGGTTGTATTATGCATACTGAAGAGATTATATTTAGGAATATATAATTATATTCATATACATAATGTATACCTACATATATTCCTAAATGTATGCATACAATAACAATTAGTCTTTAAAAGGTCACACTTTTGAAGAAGAGCAGGAAGAGGTATATAAAACGATTTAGAGTGAGGAGAGGGAATGGAGAATCAAATGAGGAGATCTCCAGTAAGTTTCTGCCAGTATGTGAAGTTTCGATGCCTCAATTTCACTCGTTATATGTGATATATAAAATGAACTTTCAGTTGCCACTCCCAAGTGATGAGCTGTCTGCAGATTATTCTACTATATTGCATACTATATATTATGCTTCTGCTACCTGGGCGATAAACGATCCCTGGAGCCAAGTAATGACCACGGTCTTCTATCCTGCTGTGGTAAGCAAATAAAATGAGCTCATGTTTTAAAGACTGGTCCATCAGCTTCAGGTACAACTGAGAGGTTCTGAAACGTTTAGAAGGTGAGGTATAGTTGGAGAAAGCTCTGTCACTCGTAGCCTTTCTCTTGAAGAAGATAATTGGGACCCTGGTCCTTATTCCCTCTCTCTTTGCTCTCCAGCCTCTGAGAAATGAATATCTTATCCACACTACTTACTCCACACCAGCATATACTGTCATTTTTTCACAGGCCAAGAAGGGCCAAATGACCATGGACCAAAACTGCTAAAACCATGTTTCCAGCTTCTAAGTTGTTTGTCTCTATCTCACAAAACTAAAAAGCTCACTAACAAAGAAAGTGGCATGATATATATCTACTTTGAAATTTATCAATGGAGATTAATCCTTGGAAGCCAAATATATAGTAAAAGCCAAGTTATAATTATGTGATTGTATGATAGAGATGGATTAATTAACAATATTTTTAAAAGTGAAAACAATGAAGTAAATGTTGACAAGTCATTAATTTTGTTAGTTAAATAAAATGTTTGACTCTGGGATGTTATAATGGACTAACAAAGTAGATAATTCATAAAAATCATGGTGTTTATTTCTCCCAGTTCTGAAAATTATATGACCTAGTAAGTGTGCATGATTGGAGCGCTTTCTCCATGAAAGCAATAAGATCATAATAAGATCACAAGAAGCTAAGATCACAAGAACCACACCCAGATCAAGAGGAATAAACCATGAGCTAAAACACTGAGCTATCAGCAACAAACAGTATAGAAATACACATATTGAATTGATAGACTGTCTACCAGAGTTTTGTTTGCAGTCTGCTACTACTTCTAATAGCATCAAGGTTGAGGGCTCAGGGAAGGGGCCTCTGAATCTAAGACTTCCTCACTAAATAAGCTATGACAGGGCCGTGGTAGTCCATATATCTTACTCAACATGGATGAATAAGAAGAGTCCTTGAGAAAAATTCCCAATCTCAATATGTAATTTTATTACCAATGAAAGAAAGGGAAAAGGGAGAATTCACAATAATCATAGACCATCAAGCACTGAGGAGGTAATCCAGCACAAACAGAAACAGTTTGAAGAAACAGTAAACAAATTTCTATCTTCAAAGATATTCAGAGATTTTTATATATATTTGAAAAACATTAAGGCTACATGGCAAAGGTGAGAAAGCAGTATTTGAGGATAACAGCTAAGTTCAAAAATATCAACTCAGTTGTTCTCGAACAATATATTTTCGAAATAGCAATGTAATAAATAGTTAAAATAAAAGATCACAGCACAGGTGAAGAACACAATGGGAACCTGTAAGGAAAAACTTGTAAATGTGTACAACAGAGACAGGAAAATGAAGAGCTGAAATACTTTTTTAAAGAAGTGGAGAGTATAGTATGTGAATATTTTAACTCATACTAGTTAGAGCGTCCAGAGTGGGGAGAAGGGAAGAGTTGAGAGAAAGTTCTAGTTGTAAACATAATTCTTGAGCATTTATCATCAGAACAAGCAAAAGATGTGAAAATAATATCTTGTAAAATAGGGTTAAATAGAGAGCACACACACTCTGAAAACATTATATTGAATTTTCCAGACATCATCAACAAAAGAAATAGAATAGTCTCCAAAAGCAGAGATGGATCAAATATAAAAGATTGTCAACTACAATAACATATTAAAATTCAAAGTAATATAAAAAGACAGTCCTACAGCTTCCTTCTTATAAGTGTATTTTAAAACATCTCCTTCAATTATTGATACTTCAAATAGATGGAAAGGCAGAATGTTGCATATTTAAGCAACCCAGCAATTACAGAATATGTGTTATTGTTAAGCAGTCATAGAGCATACATAAAAATAAGTGTAATGTATTTCTAAAACAATGACAACAGAATTCAAAGAAATTGTATCCACAGAGCATGTTGTCTAATCACACTGAAATTATATGAAATGTTTTTTCTTTATTTTGTTTTGATGTTTCATGTTTGTTTGTTTGTTTGTTTGTTTATTGGAGGGGTGGTTTTCTTTCGTTCTGTTTTTTTTTCCAAATTTTTTGAGACAGGGTTTCTTTGTGTGGTTCTGGCTGTCTTAGAACTCACTCTGTAGACCAGGGTGGCCTCGAATTCAAAGATCCACCTGTCTCTATTTTCCAAGTGCTGGGATTAACCAAAAGATGATTGTCAAAATGCCTGTGTGGTGCATTTACATACTAAACTATATAGAAATGTCAAGAAGACTAAACTCTAGAAATACATAAGAAAACTTGTGACATGAAGTAAAAAAGTAAATGTATAGAGGAAATATGTAATATCCAAAGTTTATATTAAAAAGAAAACTATGCACATAGATATTCAACTACTATAAGAAAAATAAAAAGAAAGGTAAGAAAAGTAACTAATGAAATAGGAGACGTATCGGAAGTGGAGAAGACCATGTACTTAAAAGTTGATTCTTCTTTGGAAAGTGTAATTAAACCAAAAAAAGAAAAACCTGGCAAATTAAAAAGAGGCCTCGGATAGTCAATATTATAATTAAAGAGAACATACTGCAAATGTTCCAGTTATTAAAAACATAATAAGAGAATATTGTGAAAACTTTGTGCCAGCAAATTTTAATTCAAATAAAATGAACAATTTTCAAGAATAATTACGAAAGAAATATTTCTCCAGCAAATGTTACCAGAGTTTTATAAAAACGGGTTATACAAGTCTGGATATAAATTTATATATAGTAGTTATCTAAGAATATGGAAAAGGAAGGTCTCCGTTGCTTCATTCTACGTTATCAAAATGATATCATTCAGAGGATGGGCATGGGAGCTAATGGTAAAAAGAGAAAGGACACCAAAGCTCAGGTCATTTGTCATTATCTTAACCAAAATGTTAGGAACCTAAATCCAACAGGATATAAAAAAAGGAAAGTCTATATCCAAAAGCAACAGTTTTGTCAAAACACATATTAATATAATATTAATAGATTAAGTGGAGAAATATGGTCACTAAAGAGATTTTACCACAATACTGAAGTCATAATTCCTGATGACTCATTTGACCTTCGCAGAGAATACAAACTCCACAGAGTTTTTAAAGCAGCAAATGTTTCAAAGTATGCAGGTGTAATTTATTTACTCTTATTTTTTAATTAAGATCCTTTCATACAATCTATTTTGATCATGTTTTTTTTCTCTTCTCTCAATTCTGCCTCAATACTCCTCACCCACTTCCCCATCTAACTTTTATGTACTCTCTCTTTCTCTACATAAAGCAAGAAACAAGAAACAGAAACAAAGAAATAAGAAACAAAACCACCAAAAAGTCAACAACCAGGCAAAAGATAGTAAGACAAAAAAATGTGCTGAAATGAATCAAAGCCAAAAAAAAAAAAATCAGCAAAATTATAATTTAGTTCAGTTTGTACTGGTAAACTCCTCCAGGACATGCGGCTGCCATGAAATGGTTAATACCCAGTGGAGAAAACTGATTTTTTTTTTCCTTTCCTAGTAGGTATCAATAGCACATAGATTCTTGCTTATGAGGAGGGCTCCTTGTCCACGTGCCTCTCTCAATGATGGACCTCAACTGGCTTGATCCTGTGCATATCTTGTTTCTGTTGCTACAATCTCTGTGAATTCAGTCCTGTTGTGTCTGGAAGATGCCATTTCTTTGATGTCATCCAACACTTCTGGCTCTTACTATCTTTCTGACACCTCTCCATCATAGCTCCCTCAGCATTGTGGGGAGGAGTTTGATGAAGAAATCCCATTTAGGACTGAGTACTCCAAAGTCTCTCATTCACTGCACATTTTCCAGATATGTGTCTCTTTGTTAATTCCTATCTAAAGGAAGAACATTCTCTGATGGAGGTTGAGTGCTGCAAATCTGTGTACCTGCCCAGTGTGGCTACTGTGAGTCCTAGTTAGAAAGTATTTTTGCAGGTCAGGGCACTGACAGAACAGGCTGAGAGACTTCATGGAAAAGAGCTGGGGGGGGGGGTGGGCCTCCAGTGGTAAAGGGTTTTATCCTATTTTAATTGATTTATTGCCTACTACCAAGTGAACGTCATGAATTTTATTTACTTAAAAAAATCTTCTCTGGTGGGTTTTGTTGGTGCTGCTGGTGGTTTTTTGTTAAGGTTTGGTTTTTGTTTGTTTGTTTGTTTGTTTTGGTAATGAAGTTCCTTTTGGGTCATCTGAACTTCTTTAAGTTACCCCTCACCCAACACTCCTATGCATAACCCCAGCAAACTCATAAGTTGGCAAAGTAAGTAAAGAAATTTCCTGATTACAAAAAGTACATCTTAATTGCAGAAAGCACAAAGAAGAAAAATAAGCTTGCCCATTATTTAATGATGGTTATTGTTTTGGCACGTGTAGTTGTGTGTGAACTGAAAATCATGATTTTACTGTATATAATACTCTGATAACTTTCACACATCAATATAAAAATGTATCCATCTCATCTCTTATTTGTTTATGTAGTATACTATTACTAAGTAGTTTTGTGTTTTCATTATAGAATCTTATAAATAATGCTATAAAAAGCATCATATTCCTGATTCTTTATATGTATTTGATCTTCCATATGATATGTAACCACAAGTGAGAGTACTCTTGAAAATGTGTGTGTTTCTAAAGACTCAGGACATTACCAAAAATGAACATATTCTATTGCCTTTTGATCTATTTTCAAACACATTTATTTTTAACTTTATATTTTATAATATGTGTATGAATGTTTTCCTGCGCGCACGCGTGTGTTTGTGTGTGTGTGTGTGTGTGTGTGTGTGTGTGTGTGTGTGTGTGATGCCTGGGAACTGGGATTGCAGATGATATTGAGCTACTATGTGAGTCCAGTTCTTTTTAACTACTCACTGAGCCATCTCTCCAGTCCTTCAGATATATTTCTAAGTACACATATGCACTCAAGATAAAGTGGATTGCCATCTCAAATTATAGCTTAGGAGAGAGTTGGTTATTAGTTTTTATAAAACCAAAACCATATTTTATAAGATAAACCAGAATATATGCCAGGTATCATAAATTTTAAGTGTAACAAAGAGAAATTACAAAAAAAAAAAAATCTAGGAAAAACTTTAGCAGATAGTGTTCTCCTGATTGTAGTACAGAAAACAACTTTCTAAATATATGCAAACATCTGGATGCATAAAGGAAATATCACTATATTGGACCATTTTTTAAACCTGTTCTCAAAAAAATACACCATAGAATGTTTAGAAGAGAAATATTACATTTAGGGAAATATATATCACATGTGAAAGAAAGGCTTAATTTATTACTATCTGAGAAGGTTATGACTAATTATCATTTATGTGTGTATATGTGCTTAAATAAAGACACACACACACACACACACACCATCCTTTAAAAAATAGAATTCAAAGCTTTATCTTTTGGCCCTTTCAGGGTTGGAATTTGAAAGGGTTCTTTTCTGAAAACGGACTGTAAATTGCAAAAGGCTTTTTACTCTGACGTTCAGATGAGATGAGGCAGAGCAATTTCACATAGTTACATTTGGACACCAGATAGAACGTACATTCCTTTCATCATTGCTCAGAGAGATAGCTCTAGTTTCCAGTTAAGGCAAAATAAGTGGGCTATGAAAATCTTGTGGTGACTATTAAAATGCTGAAAATGTATTTCATGTTAAAATGAGTAATGAGATGGTGCTATCTATGTATGATTTATGACCAAAGTCTTTAACATCATAGTAAAGAACCCCTGCATTTTAAGAGACCCTGGAAATGAATGGGAAGAAGAAAGGGGGTGATGGGATTAGCGAGAAAGATGCAAAATTGAACTATGAACCGAAGAACTTCTATTTCCAGGGTTAATGATAGAAAAATATTAGCTCACCAGTAAACCGAACTATGAAACCACTTCTTGGAAGATTTTCATAGACACACTTTCCTAGCAAATGTGAAACTTTACTGACTTCCATTTTATAATAAAGAAGGCTTAGTCTTGGTCTTCAGAAAAGAAGATGTTTTATTGGCAGCCACATAGTCTAGGTAGTATGTCTTCTAGAAATAATAAGGCATGCCTTGACTGGTAGTTATGATGGCAAAGACAGAATGGCTTTAAGCCCTAAGGAAACCAAATACATGCACACACACACACACACACACACACACACACACACACACACACACACACAAGTAAACTCCCTGAAATCTGCCTTCTCCACTGTTTGTAACTGTGAAAATGTCACTCCCTAGCTTACATCTTTGAGTGACCATCACATTACACAACTGGCATGAAAACTGACTGGGAATTCGAAAGCTTCTCTCTCTATTATCTTCATTTATAATTTGGATGGCTTTTTCTATGGTCCCTTTTCATTATCACACTTTCAAACTGTTGAATAAGGAAAGATGAGTCATCATGTTATTCAATGCTTATTAAAGTCTGAGGCTTTCTCTGAGTGTCTCATCCTCCTTCCAGCCCCAAGCTTTCTATGTGTTCAAAAGAATGGTGCCTGGAGGGTTAGCACTTGGACAAACAGTACACTTGGAAATAGTTCAATTGAAAACTTTGAGGCATGTTTGTGACCCAAATAGGAACATATCTTATTGTCCTTTTGCTCCTGATTTGCTTGATTTGAAATAGCTAGATTTTTTTTAGTTTTTGATAAACAACAGTCTATTGCATACCAATCCACAAGGTAAAAATTATTTAGCAATTCTTAAAGCCATTAACTAGCAAACAGTATACAACACATTTAACTGGTAAATGTTTAAAAGTGTTTGTTATAGCTCTTAACATAGTATTCTTTCTTACTATTTTTTTTTACAGTGTGTGTGTGTGTGTGTGTGTGTGTTCCTTACATGGAAGCCAGAGAACAATTTGCAGAGGTCAATCCATTCTTTCCTCTATGTGGGTTCCTGGGGTTAAATTCAGGTCACCAAGTGTTGGTGGCAAGCATCTTTACTTCCTGAGCCAGCTCGCTGGACTGTTTATCTTCAAGAAAACCAAAATCAAAATCTGGAGTGGTGTTCTATTAATAAGAAACCAAGTAATTTTCTTCCTGTTTTTGATACCCGAAATACTTACTAATCTGTTTCCTACTTATTAATGTCCCTCAGTCACGTGCTCAAGTAGATATAATGCCTCCCCAGAGCTTTGCTGTGTACTAACAAAAGGATGCCCCCCTGTTAAATGACTTAAAGATTCCATTTCATTGTTACAATATAGAATTCACATTCTTCTAATTCTTCTCTAACATTCTAGCTCCCAAATATTTATTTGCACTGTTCTGTTTTGACTTTCCTTCTCATTGTTTTTTCTTTGTGAAGTGTCATAGCCTTACTGGCATAGTTTAGGCTCATCAGTCTTCTTTGGTCAATCAGATTATTTGTTCATCCAAGCAAAGAGATCCTTTCTCATACTTTTCTGAACATCTTATCTTACCTTTTTCTTATTTTAAGCTCTTAATATCTGGAGGAGTTAATTTACCAGTCTATGACAAGAATTGTCTTCCTTCTTTCCTTTTTTTTTTTCCCGAGATAGGATTTCTCTGTGTAGCCCTTGCTGTCTTAGAATTCACTCAGTAGACCAGGCTGGTCAACTCAGAGATTTGCCTGGCTTCTGCCTCCCGAGTGCTGGGATTAAAAGCTTGCACAAGCACATCTGGCGTTAGAATTTCATTTCAATGTAGTAGATTCCATGTGTAATCTTTCGATTCTTATCTAGTTTTGAACCTTAAATCTTAAACATGTAGCTCCAAAGTGCTTCATTAGATGTATCTAAGTACAGCTAAAATTCACCCTCAAATAATGGTCAAAACTGTCAACATCACCCTAGAAAGCAAAGCTAAACAGATAATGCTTAGCTTGACTTCTAACAGGATATATTGGTTTTTCTTGTTCTTGACCTTTCAGTATTCGTAATTACTGTAAAGTGTTTTGGTCCATGCATTTAAAAACATTATTCTCAGAAGGTGTTCAAAACTTTCACTGCCAAATGAGTCAGAGACAGAGGGGACAAAGGAGGCCAGTGTCAGGGACAGTCTCAGCTTGATGATTTTAAAGAGTCTATTCTTTACATAGAACAAGGGGAAATTTGCAGAAGGAATTGCAAAAGTAAAGTGACTCATAATCTGATAATGCCTAAAATAGATGGCAGCGCCAAGGGCTTGAAAAGATTGATTCAGCATTAGTCAGTTCTTGCTATGAGGGCAGGGTGGGGAGAGTTCCCGCTTAGCTTAGCCAAGTGAGCTTTATTTAACTTTGAAAAAATACTGTTCACGGTTGTGTGGTTTGTTTGGTTTCTTCATTTGCAATATTTCTATGAATTACTGCTTTGTAAACGAAACTTTTACACAATCTAGTACAGGGTCGTGTGTGTATAAGAATTGCAATAAATAATATGCTTACCATGTAGGGGCTTGTTAACCATTTTAAAACAAAATATCAGATAACTATTCTTTTTCAATAGACACATTTTTTGTCTGATTGAATAACCAGGTAAAATGAAATTCGTTTACTTTGCGCCACTTGCCCAAAGATGGGTTACGCTGAGGGTAGTCAGCACAAGTTCTGTAAATACAGGCCGAGACTGATCTACTTAATTGGGAATAAATGCAAATGAACACTGTTTCCCTACAGTGTTTTTCTGATATAAGTACATGAGTAAACCTTTCCATGGTTTTTATTTGAGAACTTATGTAGCCCCTTCTTTTGTTTCTTCCTTTTTGTTTAGCATTTATGCTTTCCCGAATATTTTTCATTTATTCAAATTAATCTTAGTTTGCCAAATATGCACATTGTACTCCAAGACTATGGCAGATGAAAGGGAACAGAAGCTACAAAAGGAAAACAGAATCCATTAATCCCAATTACCTAGTAATTCTATAACTAGTTTAAGAAAGAACAAAAAAGAGGGGTTGGAGATTCAGTAGAATGTTTGCCTAGTAAGTGCAAGGCCCTGGATTCAGTTCTCATTTCTGGAAATAAAATAACTATCAGAAGAAAACCGAGAGAGATAGTGGTTCACAATAACCTGTAACTCTAGTTCCTAAGGGATCCAACATCATCTTATGACATCAGTGATCACTAGGCACATACATAGAGCAGATACACTCATGTATGCAAAACACTAGTAACCATAAAATAAATGGAAATAAATTAAATTCATGTAAATATTTGTTCAAATTTATTTAAACATTTAATACTTTATTTTATAGTTTATTTAATATTTAATAACTTAAATATGAAATAAATTTATAGATATAAAGGAAAATAGCAAGAAAACTAAAGAAAAGGTGAAAATGTAACTATATTTAATAATCAATAATAAAATGTAAATACACCAAATATTTTTGAGTGGTAACAGTAGCCTCTGCATAAGGATGTTGAGGAAGGCACAAAACCAGTAGATTCTCACTAATAATATCCTTGTAGGCTTTGGATATTGTGAGTAGAAAAGGGTGGGAGTGAATGTCTTATGAGGAAGTGGAGTTACTTTATAACTAAACATACACAGACTACATCTTTACTTATACTGGACATCCAAGTATAGTTGGTATCTGTCTAAATGGAAAAGACAGGTCTACTTGCTCAAGGATTTAGAATCTCCTGTGTGTGTAGAATCATTGTAGAAATTGTGATGTATAAAACATTTTTAAAAGAACATTGCATTTTCCTTGGTAACAATGATATGTATAAATACAAAGGCATAGCAAATGCAAAGAAGGCTGAGATGTGGGCTACTTGATATAATCAATAATCAAAGGAGAAAGAGAGGTTAACATTCACCTGTTTTTGCTATGGAAGCTTCCTGAGTTGGGTAAAACTCCAGTTAGATCTTGAAGAAAACTGGTAAGAAAGGCAGAAAGAGGCAGGAGCCCAGGAAGGTTTACACTCATTGTCACTCCCTGCTTTCCTCTTGCATTAGTTACTTTTGAATTGCCGAGACGAAATACCTGATAGAAACACCTTACAGGAGGAAAAATTACTTATAGCTCAGTGTTCCCGAGAGCTTGAAAGATCTGGTGGAGCAGCCCCATTTGTGGTGATAGAACCCTAATATGGTGCCTGGTTAGTTAATACTGTAGCAGACCAGGAGACAGAGAAGCAGACCTGAAAAAGGGCAGAGTTATAATCTTCCAGAAGATACTGCAAAATAGCTCTACCACACAGGGTACAATTGCTCAAAATGTGAGTGTGAGGGAGTCAGTTCAAATTCACACCACACTGGTCAATGCACATTTTTCTTCTTGATTCACTCTCTGAATAACACTGCCTTCTAAAAATCTTAAGTGAATTGTACCTTGGATTTGTTTTCCCCTGTAAGCCTTATTAGCCAACAAGCCTATCGAATGGTAATTTATCATTGAGAAATAATACTGGGTCATATGTTCCTGCACTGAAAGAGTTAAGAGGGCTTCTATAGGTATCTCAGAAACAGGAGTTCAGGCTTTGGGCCCCAGACTTGAGATAAGAAAAAAATGCCTTTGTGCCTAAGTGCTCTTAATAAGAGCAAGGCACCTCTGTCCAGACACATTGGATGAATTCACTGTCTGGGGGCAGTCCAGACCAATGCACAGACATTAAGATGGCTAAAGAAGAGGCTCCCTTCGCCTTCTTCATTCCATGGGTGTATATTTATTCTTTGGAGCCTTGAGACAGGAGGATGGAAAGAGAAGAAGGGGAGGAGGGGGGAATACTGAGATTCTGACCTGAATTCCACAAGAGAGGAATGTGTGCAGAATGAGCAGCACAGGCACAGGCTAGTGTTTTCACATACCTGGGTGAAGAGCTTTCACCCCCCCTCCCATGCCTTCACAGACAGTTGGCAATTGGCTGCAAAGAATTACCATTTTTATTTTTTTAATTATTTTAAGAGATTGTGTTCATTTACTCATTATTAATATTCTTATTTCACGGTTTGCACAATAGAAAAGGAGAGAGAAAATTAACATCTTCAACACTGACGTACTGGCAAGACATGAGCCATAATGATGACCAGGAGAATGACTTAATTGGCTAATGCTGTCCTGGATCAGACATGTTTAAATAAGTACTATGACAAAGGATCACGTTTGTTCTGACACCATGGAAAACTACAAGATGGTTAACTGTAGGGTAAAATGAGGCCAACTTCGCTTATTATAGGACCTTTTGAAAAGTGATTGATGTCTGTCTTGGCAAGGGACTCTTTAGACATAAATTAAGTTCAGAACATGTAAGATATTAGCTGGCAACAACACAGTAAATTTGTTCACGTTGCTAGGAAAGCTGGAGGATCAAATATAAAATAGAGATGGAAGAGATAGCTCACGGGGTTACAGCCCTTTCCACCAAGCCTGGAAACCTATGTTCAGCTTCCTGGGATCCACTTGGTGGGGGACAGAGGGGAGAAAGGCAGCACATGCAGGTTGCCCTCCGACCTTCACATGTGGGTACATGAAAGTAAATAAATGTCATTTTAAGAGTTTCATACAGAGTCTCTCTACATAGCCTGCGCTGGCTTAGAACTAACTCACTATGTAAACCAGGCTGACATTGAGCTCGTGGAGATCTGCCAGCCTCTCTTTCCCAAGTTCTGGGATTAAAGAGACACACTGTCATGCCCACCCATAATTAACTTTTTAAAAAAACAGAAAATATCATTTAGAGCAGGTAAAGAAGAGAGAACAGGTTCCTCTGCTTAAATTAAAGCAGTCACCTACTTTGTTTTGTAAACTGTGAGGCTCTCTAAATATTAGAGAACAAAGTAACACAACAGTAGTTACAGTATATATTTACATAGTAATAGTGATAATAATAATAAAAACTATAGCTCACTTGGTACAGTGCTTACCCATCATGCACCAAGCTTTGGATTCAATCCTTAGCATCTCATAACGCAAGTATATTGTTAGAAACCTGGGACCTCAGCACTCTAAGGAAGAAGAAGGGAAATCCAGAGGTGAAGGTCATCATTAAGTCACCTCCCCCGTTTTTGTTGTTGTCTGAACTTCTAAAATTGTAATTGTTTTGTTTTGTTTTGTTTTTTTACGTATTCACTTTACAGCACACTCACTGCCCTCCTCCCAATTACCTCCACCAACACAAACACACAGTCTTTCCCTCTACCCTGTTTAACACTAGACTGGGATATATAAGACTATGTTAAAATAAAAATTAAAAAAAAAGTAGACACAAAAGAATATACGTTGTTATGATGGCATTTTCATGAATTCAAGAACAGTCAAAGTTAACTTATGGTGGCAAAAATAACCCTGCTGCAATTCTGAAAATGCTCAAAATAATTTGAGTTGGTTATTTTACATATGAAGTTGAATGATTATTGTTTATATGCATTTAAATGTATCATTTGTAAATTAAAAATAGTGAAGAAGATTCTTATATGAATACAGGTTAGGGGAGGATGATGTTGTCAGCAGGACTTTCTCTGAGAGTGCATATTTGTTGAGATTGTTGAGTGACATTTCTTGTTATATTAACATTACCATTCTAAGTAAACCTCAACAGATTTATCATTGGCCCTTGCCTTTGTTACTCATTCTAATTCCAAAAGAAAAATAAAGACAACAATACTTTTCCAAAGAACATTAATGACAGTTTTTATCAAAGGCTAAATATATGTTACTGCATGACCTTCCATAGGCTATCACTGGAATATTGGATTCTGGCAGGAAGTTTAAAGTGGAAATAACATCAATTTTGGTTGTTCTGGTCCATTCTCTGTTGCTATAAAAATATCTGATTGCTGTACTGTATGAAGAAAAGAAGTTTATTTAACTCACAATTTGTGTGGTTCAAAGGCCATGGGGCCAGAATCAACTCAGCTCTGCTGGGGACCTCATAGCAAAAGGCAATATAATGATGTGCGAGGAGTGATAACGTAGTCACAATTCCACTCAAGTGCAGCGTCTCCTATCACCTTTGCAGGGGGCTTTACCTCTTAAAGTTCCCACCACCTCAGTGTCACCACACTGAAGATTAAGCCTCTAATGCACCAGCCATCTGGAGATAAAGTATATCCAAGCTATTAACAGGGGCTTTGTCAAAATAATCTGTGACAGCTCATCATGTGTACATTATGAAACATGCTCTGTTAGCTCAAAGAATCATTTACTAGTTGAGAATAAGAAGAACTACTCATATTTACATAAATACATTTCTCTCCAAATACTGTTTGTGCTGTATCATAAAAAATAAAATTATAGTGGTTGTGTTAGATACTTTATGTTCCTATTTTATCTTAAAAATTAGATGGTCTTGTTTTGTCTTTATTTAAAATGTGAGTCATTTGGACTGAGGTGCCTTGAAAGCTGACAACCAAAATTTGGTTCTCCAATCCCATATAAAGGCAACTAGGCCTATGCTTGCAGTCTCATTTCTAAGGAGGCTGAAAGTAGTAGATCAATCATGAGTTCAAGGCCATATTAAGCTACAGTGTGGCAATCTGTCTCAAAGAGAGAGAGACAGAGACAGAGACAGAGACAGAGACACACAGACAGAGACACACAGACACAGACACACACACACACACACACAGAGAGAGAGAAAGAGAGAGAGAGAGAGAGAGAGAGAGAGAGAGAGAGAGAGAATGCTTGAGTTTTCCATTATCTTTTCCATATTAGCCTTTAAACAGTAATTCTTGGTTTTTTTTGTTGTTGTTGTTGTTTCAGGGGGATTGTTGTAGAGTTGTAGTGCTTGCACCCCAAATTGCATCCCCCTTCCCTTCTCCTCTAAGAGGGTGGACACACCTGCGCTGGGATTCCCTTACCCTGGGACTTCAAGTCTCTGCAAGACTAGGTGCTTTCTCTTCCACCGAGGCCAGACATGGCAGTCCAGCTAGAAGAACATATCGCACAGACAGAAAACAGCTGTTCCAGTTGTTCAGGACCCACATGAAGACCAGGCTTCTACATCTTCTACATATGTGCGGAGAGAACTAGGTCCAGCCCGTATATGTTCTTTGGTTGGTGGTTCAGACTCTGAGAGCCCCAAGAGTCCAGGTTAGTTGACTCTGTTGGTCTTCCTGTGGTGTTCCTATCTCCTTTGGGGCCACAATTCTTCCTCCTCTTCTTCCATAACAGTCCCCAAGCTCCATCCACTGTTTGGCTGTGGGTGTCTGCATCACTCTGAGTCAGTTGCTGGGTGGAGCCTCTCAGAAGATAGCCATACAGGTATTCTTTGTGCTCAAACCTTAGGGATTAATGTACAGGTTAATGTAAGCAACAAGAAGACTATAGTGAATAGTATTTCCATGTATCAATTTCTATGCCAAAAAACAGTGGAGATTTTCTACATATTGAGGTGTTTTGAATGAGAGTAAACCCCACAGGCTGATATATTTGAATGCCTGGTACCCAGTTCGTGGAACTGTCTGAGCAGGACTATGAGGTATAGATTTGCCAGAGAAGGTTTGTCTATAGGGATGGGATGTGAAGTTTCAAAGGGTCTGGCTCTGCTCTCTCTGTTCTGCTTGTGGATCAAACATGAGTTCTCAGCTACTGTTCTACCACCATTTCTACCTACCTGCTGTCATGCATACATGTTGGTAATAGACTCTAACCTTCTGCCCAGCATGTAGAAAAGTTCCTAAGGCATATTAAATGAAATTAAATAATATAAGCAATTTTTAGAACAACCCACTGGAATAGATATGAGTATGAATAGATATAAAAAGGGTTCAGTAACATTCCAAATATCACCTATTAATTAAGAAGACTATCTAAGGTTAAGGCCTAGCAGATGTAATTGATATGAGAAAGAAATGGTACAATGTTGCTATGGTACATTAACAGATACCTGGATGGAGACTAGATATGCATACACTTATATCTTAGTACCATCTCTCTGACTGCTGGGGAAGTGGAAAGTGCACCAAATTCATTTCCACAACAGCCAGAAAAGTCAAGGAAAATATTCACCAAAACACCAGTGAAAGTGCTATTGTTCCACAGCAGGAAGGTGGGCATGGGTAGGTGGGTGGCAGAGCACCCTCATAGAGGCAGGGGTAATGGGATGGGATAGGGGATTTCTGGAGGGGAGACCTGGAGTGGGGATAACATTTTAAATGCAAATAAAGAAAACATCCAATAAAAGGGAAAACGACAAACACAAAGAAAATGCTATTGTTGTAGATTTCTGGAGAAATAATTAGGACCTAAGAGTCATAATAGTAATGATAGAGAAGAAAATACCTGTTCAAAAGAAAAGTGAATATATTGAAAAATCACAATAACCTAATTTTAAATTAGCAATGGCAAAAAGAAACAGGGAAAGATGTTTCTTCTATGGGACTAATCAGTACCCTCAGAGCTCCTTGGAAGTCTACCACCAACTAAAGTAAACACATGGTGGAACTTGTGACTCTAGATATATTTGTAGCAGAGGATGGCCTAGTCAGTCATCAATGGGAGGATAGGCTCTTGGTCCTATGAAGGCTCTATGCCCTAGTATATGGGAATGCCAGGGCCAGGAATGGGAGTGGGTGGGTTTGGGAGCAGGGGGAGGAGGAAGGGGATAGGGGATTTTTGGAGGGGAAACTAGGAAAGGGGATAACATTTTAAATGTAAATGAAGAAAATATCTAAGAAAAAAGAAAAAAAGAAACCAGGAAAGAACTGAAAGCCAGTGTTTCTACTTTGTGTCCAGTACTATGCTATCCTTAGCAAGGAGGAATTAAAATATTTTTTTTCTAAAATATCACCAACTTCATATGGTTAAAAATGTACATTAGGCTGTATGTTCATAATATCAATATTGATAATAATGCTATCATTGTCCTGTAAATGGTACTCTTGTTATCAGTTCCTATTTCAATGTTTGATTGTGGCCATTCCAGGGTTAACCATCTTGTAGATAGTATTCTAAATTTTCTTTATGTATTTACCATATTTAATCTTCATACACTTTTATGAATTAGGCACTAGTATATACATCTTGTAATGTGGAACTTGGGGCCCAGGAGGGTAAATAATTGTCACAAGCCATACAGACCACTAAATGTGCTTGAAAATCTAGTATGGACCTATTCATATATTTTAGTTAATACATCTAATGCTTTTATGAAAATGTTTTCAACATGTGAACCTTAAAAGAACTCACATTTTAAGAAGTAATTTTAACTTACTTTTAGAAAATATGCTAGAATCTGGCTGTACTTGGCCAGCTTTCCTAAGTAGGAATGTTCATTTGGACTTAATTGGCTGTCTCTTTAAACGGGGAGCAACTTTTCAAGGTGTATATACCCAGCTTAAGTCACTTTTGTTACTTTACTTCCCTACAAATATGCAAATTATGACCCTTGGGGTATAAGATATAGTCACAATTCTCTGAGTATATGCATAAAGACAGACAAAATGATAAGAAAATAATAATACCTATAATCTGAATATATATCATGCTCGGTGGTATATCATTTCAAGAGAACATTGACAAGTGGAGCATTTTTAATCAGATATTTTATATTTTGAAAGATAACAGCAAATAGAATTCTATATATGGTGTTGATATATATTTCTTTGAATACGTTCACTAACCCTGTGAAGTAGATTATCATTATCCTATTTCATTACAGGAAAAAAAATAAGGCAGGTGCTGGCTTAGCGATTTATTCAAGAACACGCAAATATTTAATGATTCAAGAGGCTGGTGTTTCTAAATTCTGGATCAGTGTCCCTTATAGTATAGCTTCAAAAAGTATTCAAAATTGCACAGCCTCCTGATTCTCTACGGAGCGTTTGTAAATGAACCAAGTGATAGTGTTATAGAGAACTCACAATTGTGATTTGCCTCAGGTGTTCTACTATTGCCACTAAATTTCTTCCTGGGAGCTTTTGAATACAAGATGAGGCAGATCAGTAGTGTTTAAAAAAAAAAAGATCCCAAAAGTTAATCAATCCCTCAGATTGTTCCAGATTGAAATTGATGTTATTGCCATATAGAGAAGCTACTAGGTTCAATGTGTATCCTGTCCCCTGACCCTTACAAGGCTCTGTAAATCACCTACAGGCCAATAAAGGCTTCACTTTTCACTCTGGCCAGGGAAACGAAATTCAGCTATTTGTGGACTAGTTTACTGAGATAATCTTCTTAAGGTATAGACAGCAATTTATACAAAATGAATATGAACAATTTTCTTTCTTCAAAGAGATAACCCTTAGCCTTGCTAAATTTAATCTATGTTAATTAGATAAACTAAGATCTATTAGTTCGTGTTCTTTGTCATTAATTCATTTATTTATCAGCTTTACATTTTGATCACACCCCCTTCCTCCCACTCCCAGCCTCACCACCCCTCTACACCCTCTACCCCTTCCCTTTCTCAGAGAAATGGAAGCCTGCCATGGGTACCAACCCATTCTGGCATATCAAGTAGCAACAGGACTAAGCACCTCCTCTTCTGCTGAGGTCCAACCAGGCAGTCCAGTGGCTGACAAATAGACAGACACAGTCCTCACTCCAGTTGTTAGAGGACCCACATGAAGAGCAAGCTGCACATCTGCTATAAATGTGTATGATGCCAAGCCCAGCCCCTGCATGCTCTTTGGTTGGTGGTTCAGTCTCTGTGAGTCCCCATGAGCCCAGATTAGTTGACTCTGTAGGTCTTCTTGTGGTTCCTTCTTGACCCCTTTGTTTTCTTCATTCCTTCCTCCTACTCTTGCATAAGGTTCCCGAAGCTCTGCCTAATGTTTGTGTGGACTGACAGCAGGAAATACCCTGCTTAAGAATCTCAGTAAATGCATAAATCTTAGAGATCCCATGTTGAAGCTTTAACACATTGGGTTAGATTGTGGATTCTTGGGATCATTATTAAATCTTAAGAAAAGGGGGAAGTTAAGACTTTAAAAAATGTGGTACATTTATTAATAAATTATTCTACATAAGTAATGTAGCAATTATATATACACACATATATATGCATACATCTATACATATATAAAATATCTGTTTGAAAGAAGAAAAGTCTTGTGACAAGTCACAGTCTTTTGATCATTTGTAATAGTGAATGAAGTGACAGAAGCAGAAGAGACAGAATAAAGTCTGTGTTCCACAACACATGGAGAGATTGTCCTTTCTTTACAATCCAGTCTTGAAAACTTCTTAAAAGTGTTAATATGGGGCTGGGAATGGAGCTCAATGATACAGCACTTGTCTCACATGGAATCTAGAGTTCTATCCTCAACACTGCAAAAATTGCAAATTTAATTTGTTTAAATGTGAACCTAAGAGAAATCTAATATTTCTTCACCATTAAAACACCACAATTGCATCTCCATCAGCTATGACATGTGCTGTAGATAACCTATTAACTATATGATATGGGGCTTTCTTTGATGAAGATTTCTTTTGGGGATTTTCATTTTTAGACATGGTCTTACTGTGACTCTCAAGAAGGTCTTGAACTCTTGATACTTCTCAGGCTGTAAGTGCTGGACTTTTGGGTGAACCACGATGTCGTTTCAATTTAGAGATATTCAAGAATATAAATAAAGCATGGTCCAACGAGGTTCTCAGCAGGCAGCACAAGGAACATGCAAAAAACTAAAAATAATTTAATGAAGCAATTCTGTATAAACATTGCCCCTGAGCAAACAGAAGGTGAAAAGAGTAGAGAATAGAACTGCAATACAGACATTGTCCAGTGCACACTTTAACCTGCATTAGTCCAACTACAGCAATAAACAAACCCAGAGTGTGGATCCACAGCAGGTTCAAGTACCTTTCTTCTATGCTGACATTCTGGTACTCAACTATTGTCGTGATTTATCAAGAGTCAGTGAGCATTTGTGTAAAGAGTAGGCAACAAAAATTTCGTGGGTTGTAGTGGTGGTTTTATTAAACTGCTTTGTGCTCCAGGTGGGTCACTCTCCAGCCACCAGGCAGAGCCCTTTGGATTCGCAAATGAAGCACACACACCCACCACCACCACCAGTTAATTTTAAATGCCTTGACTAGCTCAGAGGCTGGGCAATTCTAATCCTTCCTCCTGCTAGCAAACACTCCTCTCTGGTGCTCCTGAGTCAACATCTTTTAAAATCTATACTTCATCTCTTCTACCCCAAACACAGTTGGGGAAGTGGCCCATGTGGCCACTTTCCCTGATTCTCACATGTTGGCAGGCCTTTAGGTCTGGTATTTCTTCTTCCTGGTCATGGCGATCTCTACCTTCCCTTTTCCAGTTCCTAGCCTGCTCCAATCTCAAGGTTCCCCTTAGTCTACCTACCCAGCCATTGCCCATTGGTTCTTTATTGAACAATCAAAATCCAAGGAGACAAGGACCTTCAGCATTTGGACACAGATTCCAATTTGGGGACCAGATTAATGCAAATCAGTAGAACCAATCCCCAACAGTGGGTCAGTACCTGTCACAATTTAACTCTTCTGATGAGCAAAAAGAGATCATGCACAACACTTAATTAAGAAACTGTAACTGTGTTCCAGTAAATTTTATTTACAAAAGTTGGTAGAAGCTGCATCTGAGCCATGGGCCGTAGTAGTCTGCCAGTCCTCCAGCCTTTCATTCTCACATGAAACCCTTTAGGTTTGAAAGTAGTTAAAAATAGTATATGGAAGACTGCACGAACAGTTTTTTATGGTTCAATCCCATCTTGCTGGTCTCTGTGTCAACTTAACACAACCTAGTGTCACAGAGAGAAGGGAGCCTCAGTTGACAAAATGTCTCCTTTCTGTAAGCAAGCCTGTAGGGAAGTTCCTTAATTAATGATTGCTGTAGGACAGCACATCCCATTGTGAGTGAGGTTCTCTCTGGCCTGACAGTCCTGGCTTCTATAAAGAAGTGGGCCAAGCAAGTTATGAGAAGCAAGCCAGTAAGCAGCATCCTCTATGACCTCTGCATCAGCTCCTGCCTCCAGGTTCCTGCCATGTTTGAGTTCCTTCCCTGACTTCCTTAAATGATGAAAAGTTATATTTAAATGTAAGTGAAATAAACTATTAATTTTATGATTTGTGAGGTTGGTTCTTAATTTTTATATATTCTAGATATTAACCCACAGTTTTTCACCATTCTGTAGGCTGTTTCATCACTCTCATGATTATTTATTTGGTAAGGCAGAAGGGCTTTGAACTTCATACTACCACATTTGTCAATTCTTGGGGTTATTCCCAGAACTATTCAGTGTCTTTTTCAGAAAGTTGTTGTCTATATCTATATTTGGAAATGTTTTGTTTATGTTTTCCTGTAGGTTTTTTTTTTAAGTTTCTAATCTCTCATTTAGGTCTGTGATTCAGTTTGAATCGACTTTTGTGAAAGGTGGACATATACATCCAGCTTTATGAACAGCCTATCTTTTAATAATGTTTCTCTTTGGCTTCTTTATTAAAGGCTTCAACAATGTGGGTTTATTTCTATTCCTTAGATGTACATGTCTCTTTTCTGCCACTAGGTCTTTATTCCTGTGGATCTGAAGTATAATTTGAGAACTCATATTATAATATTTTTAGCATTGGTCTTTCTGCTTAGTTAACTATATAACAGCTATGAACCAGATACATTCCAAAAAGAAGAAACAAGGAAGTTTAATTTCTTTGTTTAAAACTTTAACATTGTGGCATGCCTAATGTAGTGGTGCATACCTTTAATTCCAGTACTGTAGACACAGAAAGGGGAAGATCTCTGAAGGTTTAATGTCAGCCTACTCTACCTAGTGAGTTCTAAGGCAGCCAGGACCATACACTAAGACCTTGATCATAATCTTATGGATGTGCAGGGTATGTACTGCAGAGTTTTTCATACAAAATATAAGTTGCTGGGACTGTATAAGCATGGGCATTGTGTTTACCGAATTCTCTACATAGATATCCACATGCATATTAACACATCAAGGCCTCTAAAATGCTCAGTAGAATAAAATAAATTAAAATCCCCAAATGGTTAAAAATCAATAGAATTTTTCCTGAAGTTACTGGTGTTCTTGTACATTCTAGCAGAAGATCAAAGGGATACAGTTTACACTGTACTGAAGGAATAATTATCCCAAGTTTTATGCATAAGTTATTTCCTAAGAATAAAAGTCATAAGGGTGCAAGTTTGTGGTATAATAATGAGCATAGCTACCTTTCAAAACACAGTTACAAAGCAGTACATGTAATCTTGTAATACAATGAAAATTGTGCCATTCCTTTGAATCCACCTCTATGGCCTGCACCAAAAGATTGTTTACTTTATTCAATATTATTGTCTCTGTGTGTCTATTGTTATACTGTGCTTCATTGTGTCTCTAAATGATGCTGCACACTGTCCATCATGCCTAATTCACCTTTCCATTTTCAACCACCTTTTTAGTCTCTCTGATCTCTACCCCTCTTTATTTTGCTCTATGCCTGTGGTAGATGGTCTCTAAGCTGACTCACAGTGACTTACTCCACTCTAAGTATTTAAATTCCTTTGGGGTGTCAGCCCACTAAGACTCAGGACTCATTTATATAACCAATAAAATGTGGCAGAAATATGTGTGTGATATTTGCTAAGGTCTGAAAAACATTGCACTTCAATATTACTGTGAGCACTCAAGAGGCCATATGTAGAGGCCTTCATGGAAGAAGAGATGAGATCTGTTAACAATCACTATCAGATTATGTGAGTCAGCTGCCTTAGAAATAGTTCTTTCTATGAGGATTACTATCCTTTGACCTTTGTATTGTGTTTACATATATTGAAACAGTGCATTGCAGCCTAGAAATGTGTAAATTAATATATCAATTAAGAAACAATTAGGCCTCTTCCGGTCAGAAAAGCACCGGGGTAGCTAGGGCGCAGGGTCGGCTGACACTCGCCAGCTACCCACAACACCCGGCACAGGATCTTAAGACTTCTGGTGAGTGGAACACAGCTTCTGCTCGAATCCAATTGCGCGCTGGACCTGAGACTGCATTAGTTAGGGAAGCAGAAACTGGCCAGAGTAGGGCCACAGGCCTCATCCGGCCGGATCAGCACCGGGGTAGGCTAGAGCACAGGGTCGGCTGACACCCGCCAGCTACCCACGACCCCCGCCACAGGATTTTGAGACTGCTGGTGAGTGGAACACAGCTTCTGCTCCAATCTTTAAACAGTGACAATGACAACAACTAACCCCAGAGATTACCAGATGACGAAAGGTAAACGTAATAACTTTACTAACAGAAACCAAGACCACTCACCATCATCAGAACCCAGCACTCGCAATTCGCCCAGTCCAGGGCACCCCAACACACCAGAAAAGCTAGACATGGATCTAAAAGCATATCTCCTGATGATGGTAGAGGACTTCAAGAAGGACTTTAATAACACACTTAAAGAAATACAAAGGAACACTGGTAAACAGGTAGAAGACAATAAAGAGGAAGCACAAAAATCCCTTAAAGAATTGCAGGAGAACACTGCTAAAGAGTTACAAATCCTTAAAGAAAAACAGGATAACCTAATCAAACAGGTAGAAGTCCTTAATGAAAAACAGGAAAACACATCCAAACAGATGATGGAAATGAACAAAACCATACTAGACCTAAAAAGGGAAGTAGACACAATAAAGAAAACCCAAAATGAGGCAACACTGGAGATAGAAACCCTAGGAGAGAAATCTGGAACCATAGATACGAGCATCAGCAACAGAATACAAGAGATGGAAGAGAGAATCTCAGGTGCAGAAGATTCCATAGAGAACATCAGCACAACAATCAAGGAAAATGTAAAATGCAAAAAGATCCTAACTCAAAACATCCAAGAAATACAGGACACAATGAGAAGACCAAACCTACGGATAATAGGAGTGGATGAGAATGAAGATTTTCAACTCAAAGGACCAGCAAACATCTTCAACAAAATTATAGAAGAAAACTTCCCAAATCTAAAGAAAGAGATGCCCATGAACATACAAGAAGCCTACAGAACTCCAAATAGACTGGACCAGAAAATAAATACCTCCCGACACATAATAATCAGAACAACAAATGCTCTAAATAAAGATAGAATACTAAAAGAAGTAAGAGAAAAAGGCCAAGTAACATATAAAGGCAAGCCTATCAGAATTACACCAGATTTTTCACCAGAGACTATGAAAGCCAGAAGATCCTGGACGGATGTTATACACACACTAAAAGAACACAAATTCCAGCCCAGGCTACTATACCCAGCCAAACTCTCAATTAACATAGATGGAGAAACCAAAGTATTCCACAACAAAACCAAATTCACACATTATCTCTCCACGAATCCAGCCCTTCAAAGGATAATAACAGAAAAAAACCAATACAAGGACAGGAACCACACCCTAGAAACAACAAGAAGGTAATCCCTCAACAAACCTAAAAGAAGACAGCCACAAGAACAGAATGCCAACTTTAACAACAAAAATAACAGGAAACAACAATTACTTTTCCTTAATATCTCTTAATATCAATGGACTCAACTCCCCGATAAAAAGACATAGACTAACAAACTGGCTACACAAACAAGACCCAACATTTTGCTGCTTACAGGAAACTCATCTCAGAGAAAAAGATAGACACTACCTCAGAATGAAAGGCTGGAAAACAATTTTCCAAGCAAATGGTATGAAGAAACAAGCTGGAGTAGCCATTCTAATATCTGATAAGATTGACTTCCAACCCAATGTCATTAAAAAAGACAGGGAGGGACACTTCATATTCATCAAAGGTAAAATCCTCCAAGAGGAACTATCAATCCTGAATATCTATGCTCCAAATACAAAGGCAGCCACATTCATTAAAGAAACTTTAGTAAATCTCAAAGCACACATTGCACCTCATACAATAATAGTGGGAGACTTCAACACACCACTTTCACCAATGGACAGATCATGGAAACAGAAACTAAACAGGGACACAGAGAAACTAAGAGAAATTATGAATCAAATGGATCTGGCAGATATCTACAGAACATTCTATCCTAAAACAAAAGGATATACCTTCTTCTCAGCACCTCATGGTACCTTCTCCAAAATTGACCACATAATTGGTCACAAAACAGGCCTCAACAGATACAAAAATATTGAAATTGTCCCATGCATCCTATCAGATCACTATGGACTAAGGCTGATCTTCAATAACAAAATAAACAATAGAAAGCCAACCTTCACGTGGAAACTGAACAACACTCTTCTCAATGATACCTTGGTCAAGGAAGGAATAAAGAAAGAAATTAAGGACTTTTTAGAGTTCAATGAAAATGAAGCTACAACATACCCAAACTTATGGGATGCAATGAAAGCATCTCTAAGAGGAAAACTCATAGCTCTGAGTGCCTCCAAAAGGAAACTAGAGAGAGCACACATTAGCAGCTTGACAACATACCTAAAAGCACTAGAACAAAAGGAAGCACATTCACCCAAGAGGAGTAGACAGCAGGAAATAATCAAACTCAGGGGCGAAATCAACCAAGTGGAAACAAGAAAAACTATTCAAAGAATCAACCAACCAAGGAGCTGGTTCTTTGAGAAAATCAACAAGATAGATAAACCCTTAGCCAGACTCACTAGAGGGCACAGGGAAAGCATCCTAATTAACAAAATCAGAAATGAAAAAGGAGACATAACAACAGATCCTGAAGACATCCAAAACACCATCAGATCCTTCTACCAAAGGCTATACTCAACAAAACTGGAGAACCTGGATGAAATGGAGAAGTTCCTAGACAGATACCAGGTACCAAAGTTGAATCAAGATCAGGTTAATGATCTAAACAGCCCTATATCCCCCAAAGAAATCGAAGCAGTCATTAATAGTCTCCCAACTAAAAAAAGCCCAGGACCAGATGGGTTTAGTGCAGAGTTCTATCAGACCTTCAAAGAAGATCTAATCGAGTTCTTCACAAACTATTCCACAAAATAGAAACAGAAGGTACTCTACCCAACTCATTCTATGAAGCCACAATTACTCTGATACCTAAACCACAAAAAGACCCAACAAAGATAGAAAACTTCAGACCAATATCCCTTATAAATATTGATGCAAAAATCCTCAATAAAGTTCTTGCTAACCGAATCCAAGAACACATCAAAACAATCATCCATCCTGACCAAGTAGGTTTCATCCCAGGGATGCAGGGATGGTTCAATATACGGAAATCCATCAATGTAATCCAGTATATAAACAAACTCAAAGACAAAAACCACATGGTCATCTCATTAGATGCGGAAAAAGCATTTGACAAGATCCAACACCCATTCATGATAAAAGTCTTGGAAAGATCAGGAATTCAAGGCCCATACCTAAACATGATAAAAGCAATCTACAGCAAACCAGTAGCCAACATCAAGGTAAATGGTGAGAAGCTTGAAGCAATCCCTCTAAAATCAGGGACTAGACAAGGCTGTCCACTTTCTCCATACCTATTCAACATTGTACTTGAAGTCCTGGCCAGAGCAATTCGACAACAAAAGGAGATCAAAGGGATACAAATTGGAAAAGATGAAGTCAAAATATCACTCTTTGCAGATGATATGATAGTATATATAAGTGACCCTAAAATTTCCACCAGAGAACTCCTAAGCCTGATAAACAGCTTCGGTGAAGTAGCTGGATTTAAAATTAACTCAAACAAATCAATGGCCTTTCTCTACACAAAGAATAAACAGGCTGAGAAAGAAATTAGGGAAACAACACCCTTCTCAATAGTCACAAATAATATTAAATATCTTGGCGTGACTCTAACTAATGAAGTGAAAGATCTGTATAATAAAAACTTCAAGTCTCTGAAGAAAGAAATTATAGAAGATCTCAGAAGATGGAAAGATCTCCCATGCTCATGGATTGGCAGGATCAACATTGTAAAAATGGCTATCTTGCCAAAAGCAATCTACAGATTCAATGCAATCCCCATCAAAATTCCAAATCAATTCTTCAACGAATTAGAAAGTGCAATCTGCAAATTCATCTGGAATAACAAAAAACCTAGGATAGCAAAAACTCTTCTCAAGGATAAAAGAACCTCTGGTGGAATCACCATGCCGGACCTAAAGCTCTACTACAGAGCAATTGTGATAAAAACTGCATGGTACTGGTATAGTGACAGACAAATAGACCAATGGAATAGAATTGAAGACCCAGAAATGAACCCACACACCTAAGGTCACTTGATCTTCGACAAGGGAGCTAAAAACATCCAGTGGAAGAAAGACAGCATTTTCAACAAATGGTGCTGGCACAACTGGTTGTTAACATGTAGAAGAATGCGAATCGATCCATTCCTATCTCCTTGTACTAAGGTCAAGTCTAAGTGGATCAAGGAACTTCACATAAAACCAGAGACACTGAAACTTATAGAGGAGAAAGTGGGGAAAAGCCTTGAAGATATGGGCACAGGGGAAAAATTCCTGAATAGAACAGTAATGGCTTGTGCTGTAAGATCGAGAATTGACAAGTGGGACCTCATGAAACTACAAAGCTTCTGCAAGGCTAAAGACACCATCAATAAGACAAAAAAACCACCAACAGATTGGGAAAGGATCTTCACCTATCCTAAATCAGATAAGGGACTAATATCCAATATATATAAAGAACTCAAGAAGGTGGACTCCAGAAAGTCAAATAACCCCATTAAAAAATGGGGCTCAGAACTGAACAAAGAATTCTCACCTGAAGAATACCGAATGGCAGAGAAGCACCAGAAAAAATGTTCAACATCCTTAATCATCAGGGAAATGCAAATCAAAACAACCCTGAGATTCCACTTCACACCAGTCAGAATGGCTAAGATCAAAAATTCAGGTGACAGCAGATGCTGGCGAGGATGTGGAGAAAGAGGAACACTCCTCCATTGTTGGTGGGATTGCAAGCTTGTACAACCACTCTGGAAATCAATCTGGCGGTTCCTCAGAAAATTGGACATAGTACTACCGGAGGATCCAGCAATACCTCTCCTGGGCATATATCCAGAAGATGTCCCAACCGGTAAAAAGGACACATGCTCCACTATGTTCATAGCAGCCCTATTTATAATAGCCAGAAGCAGGAAAGAACCCAGATGTCCCTCAACAGATGAATGGATACAGAAATTATGGTACATTTACACAATGGAGTACTACTCAGCTATTAAAAAGAATGAATTTATGAAATCCTAGCCAAATGGATGGACCTGGAGGGCATCATCTTGAGTGAAGTAACACAATCACAAAAGAACTCACACAATATGTATTCACTGATAAGTGGATATTAGCCCAAAACTTAGGATACCCAAGATATAAGATACAATTTGCTAAACGCATGAAACTCAAGAAGAATGAAGACCAAAGTGTGGACACTGTGCACCTTCTTAGAATTTGGAACAAAACACCCAGGGAAGGAGTTACAGAGACAAAGTTCGTAGCTGTGATGAAAGGATGGACCATTTAGAGACTGCCGTATCCAGGGATCCATCCCATAAGCAGCTTCTAAATGCTGACAGCATTGCATACACTAGCAAGATTTTGCTGAAAGGACCCAAATATAGCTGTCTCTTGTGAGACGATGCCGGGGCCTAGCAAACACAGGAGTGGATGTTCACAGTCAGCTATTGGATGTATCACAGGGCTCCCAATGGAGAAGCTAGAGAAAGTACCCAAGGAGCTAAAGGGATCTGCAACCCTATTGTTGGAACAACATGATGTACTAACCAGAACCCCGGAGCTCTTGTCTCTAGCTGCATATGTATCGAAAGATGACCTAGTCGGCCATCACTGGAAAGAGAGGCCCATTGGACTTGCAAACTTTATATGCCCCAATATAGGGGAATGCCAGGGCCAAAAGAATGGGAATGGGTGGGTAGGGAAGTGGGGGGCGCTATGGGGGACTTTTGGGATAGCATTGGAAATGTAATTGAGGAAAATATGTAATAAAAATATTAAAAAAAAAAGAAACAATTAGACACTCAAGCCTTAGGCAAACTTTCAAATGACTGAAATCCTAGCTAATACCTTAACCACTGCCAAGGTCTAAAACATCAAGATAAGCCTTTTCCAAATCTTTAATTCTAAGAAACTATAACACACACACAAACCCACACATACAAGTTTTAATTTGGAGAATTGTATCTGGATTTCGCACATGCTAGGAAAATACTCTACCAGAGAGTTTTGTTTTCAACCCTTCTTCCCTGATTGGACTTTTAAAATTTCAATACAGAATGTTGCTATTTTTCCAAGGCCAGCCTTAAACTTGTGATCCTCTTGGCTCACAGACTATCTGAGATTACAGGCATTTCTAGCAATGTATACTATGTTATATGCTCTACAAGCCCTAACAAATAAAATATATTTAATAAACGCATATATGTGTATTTCTAAATTATATCTGTAACCCTCCAGCCCTATACATACTGATATACTCAGCTAAGTATACTTGGAGACTCAAGCAATATGAGCAATTCACAATGGGATAAGGAATCCATTCTTAGTGAACCTAAAAGGTGATGACTAAGTCTTTCTTAGACTAACAGCACCCTGGACCGAACTTTATGTCTGGACAAAAGTTATTACATTTTAAGATTATATCTCAGAAATTTGACTAAGCTGCACTATCTCCTCATGCTAACTAGGGTGCCCAGCACAACAGTGATACTTGTTAGAGCTTTCTGAATTGAACTGAATAGAGGAGTACTCAAATTATAAGAACTGGAGTACAGACATACAGTTAGACTAGCAAGGGCAGTGATTCATAAGTGGCATTAACTATAGAGAGTTGAATTGGGGTTCTTTAAATGCTCCCTTCTCCCTCTGTGGTTTAGATTTAACCTAGAGCTTAGAGCATGATTGAAGCTGCAGGTGGGAAGCAAATAACTATATAAGTGCAGACTGCAAATGCTACAAATCAGGTAGAGGCCTGACTCACATGTTAAGATGCCCTGAGTAAAGGTAGCATTGTAATCGGCAAAGGTACCCGAATACAAAGGAAGATGTTAAAAGTAAGAGGCTAACAACATTTCCCAAGATTCTCAAAGGCTGTGTTCAGTTTCTAAACTCTCACTGATTCTGATTATGAAGTGTCTCTTCCACAGACAGCCCAGAAAAAAAAAGTAATCTTTTAGCATAATACCATTTCCTTTCATCTTCCAACAGTTTCAATACAGATTCTGGAGACTCACAATTTGCAGCCCTTGAGATGTTAAGAAGCATACTTATCGGCATAAAAATGATTACTGTGCAGACCCAGAGAGGCCAGTATCTTTCATTAAATAACAAGTTTTGGAGGGAAAAAAAAACGGAACACCCTAATTGTTGCGACAAGCACCATCAAAATGACTGAAAAATCTACAGTTCAAATCACCTCCTACTCCCAAGAGATGTTTTTCCCTTCAACCTAGCTGAGTGAAGAAGGCACTTCCCTGGAGATGGCAATTAGATTAGAAAGCCTTCCCCTTGATGACTTAAAATGATCCTAAGTTCTTGAGCTAACTTAGATGGATGGTAATGGTTTCCAGGAGACAGACAACGCAGAAAAGACAACTCCATGGCACTTTCTGTTCTGTTTACTCACTTAAGTCTTTGCAAATTCTTTTGTAAAATTTATTAAAGAGACTGCAAACCTTTTTTTAAAATGAATCAGTGTGCTCTTTCCCCATTTCAAATAGCTGAATGAAATCCTGCCAGAAGCTGGTAGCCATGATCCTTCTGTGTCATGGATGGTCAAGCCTTACTCTAATCCTTAAAGTAAGTGTGAAGTCTAATCAGTATAATGAGTGAAGTAGTCATTAACATTTTTGAGAGAAAAAAAAACCAACAACCTAAATTACTGCACTTCTGTGATTATACCTGGGGATTCTAGCTCTTTTTCTTGGTCAGGCTTCTTGTCAAGGGACTGTGTGATTAAAAAGGAAGCAGGCTATTTACCCAAATGGATAAATGAGAGACTTGGTTACCAAAAGATTAGCTCACTGCTGAAAATATTATTTATATATTGAAAATGAGAATTGATTTATACTTTCATGTTGTATTAGGGATGTAACACAGGGTCTTATATGGACTAGGAGAGTGATCTATCATGAAGCTTCAGGCAATCTCATCCCCACATCCCTTTTGAAGTTATTCTAGAAGACTAAATTGTCAGGAATACTTGTGTTGAAGGTTAACTCTTCCAGTGCTTTATGAGCATCAATAGGAAAACCAATGACATCTCTGTGCATTGGATACCCACATGTCACCTGCCTGGCAGTATTAGTTTCCTGGTTTTCCAGTGGAGGTACCAATATTTTCCAATATCAAAGTTGTGAGTTGAGAATTAAGTATTAAACATTTAGTGGGTTACTATGATTTGCCAAGTTTCCTGGACCTTTCACTCAGTTTTATTCGGTTGCTATAGCAGTCACTGTAATGAAGAAGATTATATGTGTGAGATGGGCTGGTGGGGGAAGGTAAGGAGTTGTAAGGTGCTTTATGGAGAGAGTTTAATCTGAAACAGTAGTGGAAAATAAGGAGAGAGAGGCTTTAGGGAACAGTGTTGAGCTGGGTTCATGCTATCTGGCTTTAGTCCTGATACAAACTTCATCCTTTGGTAGTTCTTTGACAATATGTGTGCATGTAATGTAGTATACAAATGTGTTTGGTCTTCATGTGAGTATATTCTTAACAAAAGTTGTTGAACATATTTTCCTAGTTCTCTGCCTTTGGCTTATGTAGTGCTTGTGATTAATTAGCATTATTAGTTAATCAGTCTTAATGTCAGCCTTTGTTAAGGGCTAATTAACTGGTGTGTACTTTGTCAAATTGTAATGAGAACTGATAAGGAGTCTTTTTACCTTTTGTGTTTTATTTGGGGGGAAGACATATTATTTTAGCAAACATTGGGGTTTTTTAAGGAGATGATACTTTTTAATTTAACCAGTGTTTACTAAACAAATTGAAGGCCACTGGTGCAGAGAAAAGAATATAAAGAAAAAATGTAAAGCAGCTTTTTGCCTGAGGCACACAAGCTAGTCATAAAAATCTGTAAACCACAAACAACATGCACATGTGTGGAGTGTCACTAGAGGAAATGAACAATGGCGTTGACTTAAGTTGACAGCCTTGACTGTTGTAGAAGCTTTGCTTAGGATAGTAATGAAGAAGATGATGTGTGGAGGATGGACTTGGGGTGGGCCAATGTATTATTTAATCTTAGGAGGTAGTGGGAAAGAGTGAGAGGGAGGCTCCAAGGAAAGGCATGTTGATCCAGAGTCCAGGCTACCTGGCTTTAATCCTGATAAAAAAAAAATCTCACCACTTGGTAACTTAGACCTTAGACTTGTCACTTCTTAGATATGAACTTTAGGAATCCCCAGTGTAGGACTCAGGAGATTCCAACCAGGGAAATCTGGACTTTGAAAACTTTTTTAAGAGACATGAATTCTAAATCTTAAAGCTTGCCCATCTTTTAAGTTTTCAACAGGCTCAAGAATGAACAGAAAGAGAAAAGATTAGAGGAAAGGGAAACAAACTTACATTCACGAAGGCATAGAACGAGAATAAGGAAAAGTCTTACAGGACAAGACATATATGAGATAGAAAACTCTGTGTCATGTTTTAAATAGCTTCCTGGAGAGATGGGACAGGTTTAGCATTCATAATCATCAAATTTAAAACCCAAAAGGCTCCCTAATCCAAACTGTTTTGAGAACTGACATGATGTCACAAATGGAAAATTCTGCACTTGAGTCCATGTGATGAGTGAAATTCAAAACATTAGATACTGTCTTAGTCAGGGTTTCTATTCCTGCACAAACATCATGGCCGAGAAGCAAGTTGGGGAGGAAAGGGTTTATTCGGCTTACACTTCTACGCTGCTGTTCATCACCAAAGGAAGTCAGGACTGGAACTCAGACAGGTCAGGGAGCAGGAGCTGATGCAGAGGCCATGGAGGGATGTTCTTTACTGGCTTGCCTCCCCTGGCTTGCTCAGCCTGCTCTCTTATAGAACCCAAGACTACCAGCCCAGAGATGGCACCACCCACAAGAGGCCTCCCCCCTTGATCACTAATTGAGAAAATGTCTTACAGTTGTATCTCATGGAGGCATTTCCTCAACTGAAGCTCCTTTCTCTGTGTTAAATCCAGCTGTGTCAAGTTGACACAAAATTAGCCAGTACAATTGACACCTTGTCAACTTGACACACAAACATATCACTAGTAAGCCTCAACCCTTACATTCTTTTTTTTTTTTTTTTTTGGTTTTTCGAGACAGGGTTTCTCTGTGTAGCCCTGGCTGTCCTGGCACTCACTTTGTAGACCAGGCTGGCCTCGAACTCAGAAATCCGCCTGCCTCTGCCTCCCGAGTGCTGGGATTAAAGGCATGAGCCACCACGCCCGGCAACCCTTACATTCTTATTCATCCCCAAGATCTAAATAACTTTAAAAGTCCCATAGTCTTTATATATTCTTAAAATTTAAATCTCTTTAAAATATCCATTTCTTTTAAAATCCAAAGTCTTTTTACAATTAAAAGTCTCTTAACTGTGGGCTCCACTAAAACAGTTTCTTCCTTCAAGAGGGAAAATATCAGGGCACAGTCACAAAGCAAAGATCAATCTCCAACCGTCCAATGTCTGGGATCCAACTCACGATCTTCTGGGCTCCTCCAAGGGCTTGGGTCACTTCTCCAGCCATGCCCTTTGTAGCACACTCGTCGTCCTCTGGGCTCCAGATGCCTGTAATCCACTGCTGCTGCTGCTCTTGGTGGTCATCTCATGGTACTGGCATCTCCAAAACACTGCATGACCCCTTCAGTCCTGGGCCTTCAATTGCAACTGAGGCTGCACCTTCACCAATGGCCTTCCATGGCCTCTCACAGTGCCGAGCCTCAGCTGCTCTGTGCGACCACTTCATGCCTTCAAAACCAGTACCACCTGGGTGACCCTTACATATTACCAAGTCCCGCTGCAGCAGGAGTACAACCTTGGCTATCTCTGGAACACAGCCTCTTTGTGCTTTCAGAAAACACTTCCCAGAAGATGTCACCTCAATGATGCTGGTCTCTTCTTAATCACCGCTAATTTCTTAGCTCCAGTTAACCAGCATCAATAGTCCCAGTAACTCAAAGTTTTCACTTTAGTAGTTCTGGTATCTTGTTAACCACAGCTGATTCTTCAGCCCCAGCTAACCAGAACTACAAAATCTTCACAATCAAAACAGCAATGGCCCTGAAAAGAGTCTTTAATTTTCCCTCTGAAATTTCATAAACCAGACCTCCATCTTCTGCAGTGTTCTCAACATTATCTTCCAAGCTCCTACACAACACCTGACAGAGCTCTTAACAACGAATGGATCTTCAAGCCCAAAGTTCCAAAGTCCTTCCACAGTCCTCCCCAAAACATGGTCAGGTTGTCACAGGAATACCCCACTCCTGGTACCAATTTTTCTTAGTCAGGGTTTCTATTCCTGCACAAACATCATGACCAAAAAGCAAGTTGGGGAGGAAAGGGTTTATTCGGCTTACACTTCCATGCTGCTGTTCATCACCAAAGGAAGTCAGGACTGGAACTCAGACAGGTCAGGGAGCAGGAGCTGATGCAGAGGCCATGGAGGGATGTTCTTTACTGGCTTGCCTCCCCTGGCTTGCTCAGCCTGCTCTCTTATAGAACCCAAGACTACCAGCCCAGAGATGGCACCACCCACAAGGGGCCTCCCCCCTTGATCACTAATTGAGAAAATGTCTTACAGTTGTATCTCATGGAGGCATTTCCTCAACTGAAGCTCCTTTCTCTGTGATAACTCCAGATGTGTCAAGTTGACACAAAATTAGCCAGTACAGACACATTGAAAATATATACAATTATCTTCGGGACATTTATATAAACTATACATGAAACATAAATGAATCCTGTGTTTACACTCTGTCAGATATTCCATTAGGAGTATATAAATATACTAAAATGAGAATAAATTTTAAAAACCCAAACACCTCTGGGCCTAAGCACTTACTGATAAGATATATTCAACCTGTGTCATGTGGTAGAAAGTTCTTAACCTTAGTAATTGAATAGCCAAGATTTTAATCTCATTTACCCATTTAGTTATAATTTCAGGCAAGTCCCTTTAGCATCTCAGAGCCAGAATTTACTAAGGCATACTTTATTTGTTGTGCTTCATTTTCTTAGACTAGTGTGAGAACCCTGAATCAGTCAAGCCTGTTGACAACATTTTCTCAAAACACTATGTTTCTGTATCTCATTCCTTAAGCTTTTTTAAAAAAAATATTTCATATTCAGTATGGTAGGATGTAATCTTTGATTTTCTAGATAATCAGTGCAATTGATTTGATGTGCCACAAACCACACCCTTATTAGAATGTAAGCTTTAATATTAATTGACAAATACTGTGTGTTTTGACTGCTCCACCTACTGATTGTTTCCCAGTCTTCCCTATTGCTGAATCAAGGCTATCAACTTTGCCATGCCCTTCAATTGTTCAAGTAAAATGAAGACTTAAATCCTCTAATTTTAAATCAAACACTAGAAAAGAATAAGCATAGTGAAGAAGGCACTGGAAAGATGTGACAGTCTGAAAACTGGACTTCTTCTTACCCAGTCATCAAAGTGTGAAGTTTTTGAGGGAAATAAAAATGCTATTCCAGTAAGAATAAGAAAATGTAACAGCCTCATTTGCATAGATGGACACATTTTAATGGCCCATTGTAGGAGACCAAACTAGCCACAACATTACCTTAAGATAAACCATTATTCAGAACAAGACAGCCCAATTCTGTGAAGGCTGAAGGAAGTAAGGATACTTAGAAAATATTTAAAGCTAACCAAGATCTGTTCACAATGTTCTTTTAAATGTTATTTATGTATATAGGTATTTTGCATGCATATTTGTTCACCATGTACATGCCAGGAGCCCCCAGATACCAGAAAATGGTGTCAAGTCCACTGAAAATAGAGTTACAGATTTTTGTGTGTTGCAATGTGTAAACTAAGTATTGAACCTGGGTTCTCTGGAAATATCAGCTTGTGCTCTCAATCACCAATCCATTTCTCTAGCCCCTGGTTCAGAGGATTTAAGGTAAGAAAGTGATTCTAAGTCCCTGCAAGGTGGAGCATCATATGATTGTGCAGACAGTCCAGACATTATATAGAAGATATAGTATGATAGACAAGGATAGTCATATTAAATAACAACTTTCCAGTGTACATAAGACAGCTTGATTGTAGTAAAAGACACTACCTAGGACTTTCACAGCAAAATAGGAAAAGAATCCAGTGCCGAGTTTCAAATCCTCCAAATACCAGAGGCTTTCCTTGTTGAGGAATAATTCACAATAGATGACTTTTAGAGGTAACCAATACTCATTTTCTTAGTTACTGTTCTATTGCTAGGAACAGACCGTAGGCATAAATTTGTCCCAACCTACTTTAATAAAATTTCAACCTCTATTCTAGTCCACCACCCACCAGATGTAGTAGAAAAGAAAGTTCTTAGGACATGGGGGAAGTAGACCTGTTTAGAAATAGTTCTTTGGGGAATAGTCCAATCATCATTGTCAGGATATCAGAAGTTCAATCCAGTAGCAAACACCAAATATGAATCAGCAGCTGAAGTCCAATCCTCTCAGCAGACACCACACAGGAGCCAGCAGCTGCAGTCCAGTCCACTGGGTAGTCATTACACACAAACCAGCAAGGGAAGTTCCATCCAGAAGAAACTACAAGGCAACCAGAAGAAACTACAAGGTTTGCCAACCAGCCTGAGGTCATGGAAGCTGCAAGCAGGAACAGGAATCTCACAAAAAGGTGTTTGGCAAGTTTCTCTCTAAAACATAATCACAAGTGGAACTCAGCAATGCAATGTAAGGCAAACACAGTGCATGTGTGTCATTAGAGAAGAATAACAAGACAGAGCAAAACAAACCAATGCTTGAGCTCCCACTGTCTGTGGGGTCATATTTATATTCCCTCTAAATACCACACATGTGTAGGCTGTAATAAAATTCCTTTCACCTGTGTCTCCTTCAGCAAAATGTCCTTTCACTTGTGTGCTTCAGCAAAACATCATTTGACATAACTGACTTTCCCAAGAAACCAGAAGTTTCCACTTTGAGAGACAGCATAACCAAGATAATTCTTATCAAAAAACATTTAAGTGTGTGTGTATGTGTGTGTGTGTGTGTGTGTGTGCACTCGGGCACATGAGTGTGTATGCATGTGCTTGTGTGTATGAGATGTATGAAAGAGAGAGAATACTGGACTTTTGAAACCTCAAAGCTCACCCCCAGTGATGACACACTTCCTCCAACAAAGCCACACTCTAACAAAGCCACACTTCCTAATCCTTCCTAAACAGTTCCAACAACTGGGAACCAAGCATTCAAGCAGATGACCCTATGGAGACCATTCTCATTCAAACCACCATATTTTTACCATTCCAAAAATGCTAGGATATTAAGACTTACACTGAAGTTACTCTGACAGTGTTTTTTAAGTAAATGGAATGATAACGTTTATATGATTGCAGGTCTGTTTGTGACATGGTTTAGTGAATATTTAAAGCCCACAGTTGAGACCTTATTCACAATGTGCTTATTCACAATGCCCCTGGCCACCTGGAAGTTTTAATAGGAATGTCCAATGAGATTAATGTACTTGTCAATACAACATTCATAATATAGCCCATGGTTCAAGAAATAATTTTGACTTTGGGGTTTTATCCCTGAACCAATGGATTCTGTAAGGTTACAGCTGACATAGAAAGAGATCCCACTGATGAGTATGTGAAAAGTAGAATGAAAAATCTTGAGGAAAGCCATAGTTGTTATAGATGTCTTCAAGAACATTTAAATTCATGGATGGGATCAAAATGAATGTCAACAGGAATATGGTACAAATATTGCCAGGCCTTGTAAGTGACATTGTGAGGTTTAAAATTTAGAAGGTAAATGTAGCTGAAGATAATGGTACAAATCACAGCCAAGACAGAAACTGTGACTGAGCTGTTGAAATATCATAATAAAGCGTTAACAGACAAGGACTCACTTCTTGTAGATGAACAAAGAGGGTTACTTCTTGTAATAGAATCTGCTCTTGGTGAAGTAGCTATGTACACAATTGAAATGACAAGAAGGCATTTAGACTATTAAATAAACTACCTTGGCAAAGCACAAACAGGTTTTTATATAACCAACACCAATTTTGAAAGAAGTTCTATTGTGTATAAATTCTTGGAAAACAGTATCTCATGCTACAGAGATATATTTCATGAAAGAAAGTGTCATTTGTTGCAATGCACTCCATTGTTGTCCTATTTGAAGGTATTACCAAAGCCATCCAAGCTTTTAACATCTACTACCCTGATCAGTTCATCACCATTAAAGCAAGACCCTCTACCACCAATAAGATTAAAACTTTTTGGAGGCTCAGTTGTCATCATTTTAGTAATAATGCGGCAAACCAAAAATACAGTTTTTAAATGGTTTTGCATACCCACTGGATTAGTATAATTTCAACATGATGATTATATGTTCAGTAAACAGAAAAATTCATATGATTTACTTTATTGTGAGGGTCTGGAACTGAACTCAGAGTATGCCTATATTAAGTATATAATATCCTTTATATGGTTGTTTGAAGACTAAGTGATTTATTTTGAACCATATGTGCTACATTTCACATAACCTTCAACAAACACTTAATACATGGTAGCCATTTATATATAGGTCCAGATTGCCTGGATCCTAGTTTGGCTTGATTGTTTTGCTAGATAAGTCAGCATATATGAAAGGACTGCTTTAGCTCCACTTTAGAGACTGAGCTTTTATCATCTTCATTCAGAGGACTTTGGTGTTGGTTTATTCCACAGCTTCCTCTATGAAACTTTCTCAACCCTTGGACCAAATTTCAGTTTGTCACTTTCTAGATCTGTCTGACCCTAGTCATTCTAAATGTAGAGAGTAAGTCTGTATCAGTATTTTCCAGATGCCATTAGATGGATCAAATTTAACTCCTACCAACATAAAATTTTCACAGAACAAGAAAGAAGCCTTTTTCTTTTTTTTTTTATATTTTTATTACATATTTTCCTCAATTACATTTCCAATGCTATCCCAAAAGTCCCCCATAGCGCCCCCCACTTCCCTACCCACCCATTCCCATTCTTTTGGCCCTGGCCTTTTTCCAAAGCCAGATTCCACAGTCAGTTTCCCTCTTCACAGCTGCTTCCCCAAAGTCCCTACTATGCTAATAACTACAGCTCCTTTATATGCTCAGCAAAACTCTGCCTCACGCTTAGTTTTGATTAGATAGGAATTCCAAACAATAGAAGATGTTTATCACTCTAGAGGTGGTGGGACCTGGGAGAATGGAGGCAATAAGTGAAGCAGACTAAAGATTCAAGAAATACCCAGTTTTATTCAGAGTGTCAGACAATTTATACTCTGGGCATTAAGAGGAGTCACATAAATGTGCAATTACACGGATAAGCCACATGTAGCAAAACCAGGTTTTTTTTTTTTTCATGGAAGCATATAAACAAATAACAATAGCCTGTTGTAATGAATAGTCTGAAATAAGCTAGATACTATCTGATATACCTGAGGGGCAAGAAAACACATTCCAAGAACAATTTCTGGTTAGCAAAAAAACTGAGGTAAATGAACTCTTGCCCATTTTTTTCCCTTGAGTTTTTCTCTAAAGCACTCAGTTTTCTTGACACAACTCTACTCATGGATTGTGTTCCAAAAAGAAGACTAGTGAATTTATTGCAGATACTGAGATCATGAGAGCCAGGTACTGCTTTGAAAAGACGCCCCTTTGCAAAGACAGCCTATTCTTTTCATGTTATGAAGCATAGAATCCTCCAAAGAGAAAAACAATTATTCACTTCTTTGATGCTGCCATGTACTTAAAAGTTTTTCAATCATCTCCTTAGTTTTATGAACTTCCATTTCAGGTAAGGGGTATAATGCTGTATGGCAGAAGCAATGAGATTTTGTTTTTCCTTGTTTTCCCCAATTTCAGCAGCAGCTTAGCTGACTCAGTCCTTTATCATTTTTCTTCCTTGTTTTCCTTGCCTGTCTCTCCCTACACGTAACCTGTCTGTCATGCTCCACATTATTTAAATCCCATCTCTTTTCACAGCTCTTACTCATAATCGTGTTTCTTAAATATGTATCTGCAGCTCACCGGTGCAGGTGATTAAGTGGTTACTGTGTCAAAGACATTCATGAGCTCATTTCTCCCAAGGCAGAAGCAGTTTCAGCCAGCCATCTTACCTTTTGGTCACAGTGTAACCCAAATAAAGGTTAAAAAGTCACCATCCTAACATAAAGCAACAAAAAAGCCATCCAAAGGATTATGACAACTGAATGTGCAACAATGTTCTCTAAAGCGGGTTTGTTGTAGCAATGGGTACAATGAAAGAACACTTTCTGAGAATAGGCAGATCCTTTGTAGAATATACATGATTTGGTGGATAACTGAAAAACAACCAGTCCAGAAACATGAGAAGAAGGTCAGCTAAGCAAGGTCAGGAAACAGGGCAGAACTAGCTGAATTGTTGCCTCAATTCTGAGTGAACTCAGCTGCCTTTGTGGGATGAGTGCAATGTTTTTCTTGGATTCAGTATCTAACACTGCACATGTCTACTGCCCCCCCTACTGTTCTTTAGATTTACGGCTCTAAATAGAAAACTTGATTTTTGAATGAACTTGTATTTGAAAACTTCTGCTTTGCTGAATCAAGTTGGTTGTTTAAATTCTGCAATAGATCAGAGTTCTCCAATCTGAAAGAGTAGGAAAGCATTGAATGCATTGTGCCTCCAATTGTACTTCATTAGTGGAAGTCTAGTTCCACTGCTTTCCTTATCAATTAGAGTTGGCTAGTCCAAGGTAATTGCCGAATATGGTCAAGAATGTGGGAAAATGGTTGTTCACACACACACTACTGATGAGCATAGAAACTGATGTAGCCATTTCAAAAGAAAATTTAATAACACATGTCAAAATTCACTTCTCTTTGACCTATCATCTCTATGTCTTGATGACTGGCTCACAAACATAATATTTAATTGAGTTTATGGTGAATATGTATTATATAGATGAACATTGTATGTGTATTTGAATATCTCAGAAATTGGGATGCATCTTTGATTCAATGAAATATGATATTGTCTCACATTCAGTAGAAGAAACTTCTACAGATTTGTTGAAAGATTTAGAAAAGCTTAATGTGTATAGATAGAAGCCCGAATGACTAACTTATATTCATCCAAATTATATCCCATGCAACTATGAAAAAGGACGAGATTGTACTGTGTGTGGTGATTTGAAAAAAAGCTTCATACACGCGCACACACACACACACACACACACACACATATGGGAAACATTAAGACATATAACATTAAGTTTTAAAAAATAGAAAAAATTCCAGTAAGACACAATAGATACATTGTTTATAATATGTGTGTATAAAATTTTCTGTTGTAACAGGTAAACTATTGTTCAAGATTTCTTCTGGGGTGAGGGTTAGCTAATGAAAGACATTTAATTTTCATTTTGTATGGTTTGGGACAATTTGAATTTTCCTACCATGCTCACATATTGCATTTTTCTTTAAAGGCCACAAGAGGTTTCTTGGAGATAATTTGCTATTCTTTTCCTCTTTTTATGCTTTCTTGTATTAAAAAATACAATAAATGTTATTTTAAAAAGGAAATCAATAAGACAGGCCCTGTCTCGGTAGAGTTTATAATGAGTATGATAACCTAGAGAACAGATGTTTTTTTTTTCAGATCCAATCATAAAGGTTTTAACCAAGTGCTTGGAGTGGGAGGTGGGAGCTGCATGGAAGAGAAACTTACTCCATCTCCTTAGAGTCACAAATAAAGTGTCAGAGGAGATATCACATTTGAGTTGAGGCTTGGTCGAGCAGAGAACATTGGTGGGAAGTAGTCCAGAGAACACAGATAGCCTGTCAGACACAGCAATCTAGAGGCTATAAATGGGTCAGGGAACGTGGAGGGATACAACAGGGACAGACACATTACTGTGAGGCCCTGAGTGAGCATGTGAACAGAAGTATTCATAGTACATACTCTAATCTTGGAGCATCCAGCTCTTCATCTCTAACCCTAAAAACAGAGTTAAGGAATCACCAGCTCTAAGAGAAGCAGTAATAATAGAGACTAGAGATGTCCCCGAGTTTGAAGGTTCTGCCTGATCCTTTCCTAAAGCAGTAAGGTGGAATTCTAGACACTCTATACAGGATGCATTTAGATGCAACTAGAACTCAAACACTCTGGTAGCTGTTAATAGTCTTATCTTTAGCATTCCCGTTTCTGGAATTTGCCAATATAGTGGCAACTAAGAAAAATCTCTGCCGCAGAATGATTTGTGAAAGATTTGCTAAGATCTATGAAGATATATGTTATGACAGAGATCATACATCCTAATTCTCCACCCAGCCTGTTATACTATGGGATCTAGAATGCTTAAAATTCCCAGAGACAGGTGATGGTGACACATGCCTTTAATTCCAGCACTCAGGAGGCATAGGCAGATGGATCTCCGTGAGTTCAAGACCAGCCTGGTTTATAGAGAGATGTCTAAGGGCAGCTAGAGCTGCAGAAAGAAACCTTGTCTCAAATAAACAAACAACAAAAACTCCAGGAACCTGAAAAAATAGAGTTATGTGTTCTGTATGTGAAACTAATTATCTCCAAGGCTTTCAAAGTACACATATAGCAGAATAAAAAAGAAAAACTACCAATACATATCAAATCTAAGATGAAATTTCTTAGCTTCAATAAACGAGGCAGGTAATATTAGCAGCAGACCTAAAATAGGTAGTCCTCAAAACACAAGATGCATGCTGCCGGGAAAATTGGAACATCAAGTGTCAATCAATTGCATTATCTGTGGATCTACTAAAATGGTATTTTCTGTGAAATATGAAAACTAATGTTGGATTAGACTTAGAATCAGCAAAGTATAGCTAGAAGTACACGTTTGCTCTTCAGTCCCATGCAGGGAAAGTTTGCTGTCCTCTGCATAAAACTGAAGACTTAAGAGAAGAAGAGAACGGACACCCAGAAGCTGCACACACAAGTGAGCACGCACGTGCAGGCATACACACACACACACACACACACACCATAGTGTGCTCATGTGTATATACACTCATACACTAACAAAAATTTAAAATGGTTTACTAATATCCTACCTATGCTTATTATTGATAAAACAAAACTTTATGAAATATTTACTATTTACTAAGTGATATGAAGTTTCCAAACACAATCCTAGCACACTGAGGAATACTGAATGGCTGAGAAGCACCTGAAAAATGTTCAACATCCTTAATCATCAAGGAAATGCAAATCAAAACAACCCTGAGATTCCACCTCACACCGGTCAGAATGGCTAAGATCAAAAATTCAGGTGACAGCAGATGCTGGTGAGGATGTGGAGAAAGAGGAACACTCCTCCATTGTTGGTGGGATTGTAAGCTTGTACAACCACTCTGGAAATCAATCTGGAGGATACTCAGAAAACTGGAAATATTACTACCTGAGGACCCAGCAATACCACTCCTGGGCATAAACCCAGAAAATGCTCCAATATGTAATAAGGACACATGCTCCACTATGTTCATAGCAGCCTTATTTATAATAGCCAGAAGCTAGAAAGTACCCAGATGTCCCTCAACAGAGGAATGGATACAGAAAATGTGGTACATTTATACAATGGAATACTACAAAGCAAAATTTTTGTTGTTGTTTTTTGAGACAGGGTTTCTCTGTATAGCCCTGGCTATCCTGGAACTCACTTTGTAGACCAGGCTGGCCTCGAACTCAGAAATCCACCTGCCTCTGCCTCCCGAGTGCTGGGACTAAAGGAGTGCGCCACCACGCCCGGCTATACACAGCTTTTAAAACAATGAATTTATGAAATTCTTAGACAAATGGATGGATCTGGAGGATATCATCTTGAGTGAGGTAACCCAGGCACAAAAGAACACACATGATATGCACTCACTGATAAGTGGATATTAGCCCAGAAGCTCAGAATCCTTCTTAGAAGGGAGAACTAAATACCTATGGAAGGAGTTACAGAGACAAAATTCAGAGCAGAGTCTGGAGGAATGACCATCCAGAGACTGCCCCTCTTGGGGATCCATCCCATAAACAACCACCAAACCCAGACACTATGGCAGATGTCAACAAGTGCCTGCTGATAGGAGTCTGATATAACTGTCTCCTGAGGGCTTTTGCCAGTGCCTGGCAAATACAGAAGTGGATGCTCAAAATCATCCATTGGACAGAGCACAAGGTACCCACTGAAGGAGCTAGAGAAAGGACTGAAGGTGGTGAAGGGATCTGCAGCCCTATAGGATGAACAACAATATGAACTAACCAGTACCCCCAGAGCTCCTTGGGACTAAACTACCAATCAAAGAAAACACATGGTCAGACTGGTGGCTCTAGCTGCATATGTAACGGTCATCAATGGGAAGAGACAGCCTAAGTCCTATGAAGGCTCTATGCCCAAGTATAGGGGAATGGGCGTAGGTGGGTTGGGGAGCAGGGGGAAGGGAGAGGGGATAGGGGAATTTTGGAAGGGAAACTAGGAAAGGGGATAACATTTGAAATGTAAATAAAATATCTAATAAAAAAAGAAAGAAAGAAAAAGAACAGCATAGAAAAGCTTCAAACTTAATACAATATTGTTTGGAGCAGAGCCTAGAGATATAAAATTAAACGTGCTAATTCCATTTAAAAAAAATACATAGACCAAAATTGTTAGTTCCAGTAAAGAATCCAAGGGAAAGGACAATGATCATGTGATTAGATGAAATATACTAATATGATCTCTTCTGGAGAAGACAGGAATTGCTTTCTTCTTTTTTTGTATTTAAATTTTTATTTATTATTTTCTTTATATACATTTCAAATGCTATCCTGAAAGTTCCCTATACCCTCACTCAGTCCTGCACCCCTACCCACCCACTCCTGCTTCTTTGCCCTGGCATTCCCCTGTACTGGGGCATATAGAGTTTGCAATACCAAGGGGCCTCTCTTCCCAGTGATGGCCGACTAGGCAATCTTCTGCTACATATGCAGCTAGAGATACAAGCTCTGGGGGTACTGGTTAGTTCATATTGTTGCTCCACCTATAGGGTTGTAGACCCCTTCAGCTCCTTGGGTGCTTTCTCTAGCTTCTCCATTGGGGGCCCTGTGTTCTATCTTATAGATGACTGTGAGCATCCACTTCTGTATTTTCCAGGCACTGGCATAGCCTCATATGAGACAGCTATAATAGGGTCCCTTCAGCAAAATTTTGCTGGCATATGCAATAGTGTCTGTGTTTGGTGGCTGATTATGGGATGGATCACCTTGTGATATAGTCTCTGGATAGTCCATTCTTTCATCTTATCTCCAAACTTTGTCTCTGTAACTCCTTTCATGGGTATTTTGTTCCCTATGCTAAGGAGGAATGAAGCATCCACCCATTGGTCTTCCCTCTTGTTGATTTTCTTGTGTTTTGCAAATTATATCTTGGGTGTTCTATGTTTCTGGGCTAATATCCACTTATCAGTGAGTGCAAATTTAATGAATTCTTGTGTGATTGGGTTATCTCACTAAGGATGATATCCTCCAGATACATCCATTTATCCAAGAATTTCATAAATCCATTGTTTTTAATAACTGTGTAGTACTCCATTGTGTAAATGTGCCACATTTTCTGTATCCATTCCTCTGTTGAGAGACATCTGGGTTCTTTCCAACTTCTGGCTATTATAAATAAGGCTGCTGTGAACGTAGGGGAGCATGTGTTCTTATTACCAGTTAGAACTTCTTCTGGGTATATGCCCAGGAGAGGTATTGCTGGATCTTCCAGTAGTACTATGTCCAATTTTCTGAGGAACTGCCAGACTTATTTCCAGAGTGGTTGTTCAACTTGCAATCCCACCAGCAGTGGAAGAATGTTTCTCTTTCTTCACATCCTCGCCAGCAACTGCTCTAAACTCAATTTTTGATCTTAGCCATTCTGACTGGTGTGAGGTGGAATCTCAAGATTGTTTTGATTTGCATTTCCCTGATGATTAAAGATGTTGACCATTTTTTCAGGTGCTTCTCAGCCATTCAGTTTTCCTCAGTTGAGAATACTTTATTTAGCTCTGAACCCCATTTGAATTTCTGGAGTCCAGCTTCTTGAACTCTTAGTATATATTGGATATTAGTCCCCTATCAGATTTAGGATTGGTAAAAATCCTTTCCCAATCTGTTGGTGGCCTTTTTGTCTTATTGGCAGCGTCTTTTGCCTTACCGAAGCTTTGCAATTTTATGAGGTCCCATTTGTCAATTCTTGATCTTACAGCACACGCCATTGCTGTTCTGTTTAGGAATTTTTCCCCTGTGCCCATATCTTCGAGGCTTTCCCCACTTTCTCATCTATTAATTTCAGTGTCTCTGGTCTTATGTGGAGGTCTTTGATACACTTAGACTTGAGCTTTGTACAAGGAGATAAGAATGGACCAATTTGCATTCTTCTACATGATAACTGCCAGTTGTGCCAGCACCATTTGTTGAAAATGCTGTCTTTTTTCCACTGGATGGTTTTATCTCCCTTGTCAAAGATCAAGTGACCATAGGTGTGTATTCATTTCTGGGTCTTCAATTCTATTCCATTGATCTACCTGTCTGTCACTGTAACAGTACCATGCAGTTTTTAATCAAAATTTCTCTGTAGTACAGCTTAATGTCAAGCATGGTGATTCCACCAGAGGTTCTTTTATTGTTGAGAATAGTTTTTGCTATCCTAGGTTTTTTATTTTTCCAGAGGAATTTGCAAATTGCCCTTTCTATCTCAGTGAAGAATTGAGTTGGAATTTTGATGGGGATTGCATTGAATCTGTAGATTGCTTTTGGCGGGATAGCCATTTTTACTATATTAATCCTGCCAATCTAGACTATGGGAGATCTTTCCATCTTCTGAGATCTCTTAGAGCTGGTGATTCTGGATGATTGTTTTGATGTGTTCTTGGATTCGGTTAGCAAGAACTTTATTGAGTATTTTTGCATCAATATTCATAAGGGAAATTGGTCTGAAGTTCTCTTTCTTTTTTGGATCTTTGTGTAGCTTAGGTATCAGAGTAATTGTGGCTTCATAGAATGAATTGGGAAGAGTACATTCTGTTTCTATTTTGTGGAATAGTTTGAGAAAAGTTGGAATTAGGTCTTCTTTGAATGTCTGATAGAACTCTGCACTAAACCCATCTGGACTTGGGCTTTTTTGGTTGGGAGACTATTAATGACTGCTTCTATTACTTTAGGGCATATAGGACTGTTTAGATCATTAACTTGATCCTAATTTAACTTTGGTACCTGGTATCTGTCTAGAAATTTGTCCATTTCATCCAGGTTTTCCAGTTTTGTTGAGTATAGCCTTTTGTAGAAGGATCTGATAGTGTTTTGGATTTCTTCAGGATCTGTTGTTATGTCTTCCTTTTCATTTCTGATTTTGTTAATTAGCATGCTGTACCTGTGCCCTCTCGTGAGTCTGGCTAAGGGTTTAACTATTTTGTTGATTTTCTCAAAGAACCAGATCCTTGATTGGTTGATTCTTTGAATAGTTCTTCTTGTTTCCACTTGGTTGATTTTGCCCCTGAGTTTGGATATTTCCTGCCCTCTACTCCTTTTGGTTGAATTTGCTTCCTTTTGTTCTAGAGCTTCTAGGTGCGCTGTCAGGCTGCTAGTGTATGCTCTCTCTAGTTTCTTTTTGAAGGCAAATAGAGCCATGAGTTTTCCTCTTAGGACTGCCTTCATTGTGTCCCATAAGTTTGGGTGTGTTGTGGCTCCATTTTTCATTAAACTCTAAAAAGTCTGTAATTTCTTTATTTCATCCTTGACCAAGGAATCAGTGAGTAGAGTGTTGTTCAGTTTCCATGTGAATGTTGACTTTCTATTATTTATACTGTTATTTAATATCAGCCTTAGTTCGTGGTGATCAGATAGGATGCATGGGATAATTTCAATATTTTTGTATTTGTTGAGGCCTGTTTTGTGACCAATTATATGGTCAATTTTTGAGGAGGTACCATGTGGCGCTGAGAAGAAGGTATATCCCTTTGTTATAGGATCAAATGTTCTGTAAGTATCTATTATATCCATTAGTTTCATAACTTCTGTTAGTGTCCATGTGTCTCTGTTTAGTTTCTGTTTCCAGGATCTGTCCATTGGAGAGAGTGGGGTGTTGAAGTCTCCCACTATTATTGTGTGAAGTTCAATGTGTGCTTTGAGCTTTACTAAAGTTTCTTTAATGAATGTGGCTGCCCTTGTATTTGGAGCATAGATATTCAGAATTGAGAGTTCATCTTGGTAGATTTTACCTTTGATGAGTATGAAGTGCCCCTCCTTGTCTTTTTTGATAACTTTGGGTTGGAAGTCAATTTTATTCGATATTAGAATGGCTACTCCAGCTTGTTTCTTTGGACCCTTTGCTTTGAAAATTGTTTTCCAGCCTTTCACTCTGAGGTAGTGTCTGTCCTTTTCCCTGAGGTGGGTTTCCTGTAAGCAACAAAATGTTGGGTCCTGTTTGTGTAGCCAGTCGATTAGTCTATGTCTTTTATTGGGGAATTGAGTACATTGTTGTTAAGAGAAATTAAAGAAAAGTAATTGTTGCTTCCTGTTATTTTTGTTGCTAAAGTTGGGATTCTGTTCTTGAGGCTGTCTTCTTTTAGGTTTGTTGAAGGATTACTTTCTTGCTTTTTCTAGGGTATAGTTTCCATCCTTGTGTTGGTGTTATCTGCTTTATTATCCTTTGAAGGGCTGGATTTGGTTTTATCATGGAATACTTTGGTTTCTCCATCTATGGCAATTGAGAGTTTTGCTGGATATAGTAGCCTGGGCTGGCATTTGTGTTCTCTTAGGGTCTGCATAACATCTGTCCAGGATCTTCTGGCTTTTATAGTCTCTGGTGAGAAGTCTGGTGTAATTCTAATAGGCCTGCCTTTACATTTTACTTGACCTTTTTCTCTTACTGCTTTTAATATTCTATCTTTATTTAGAGCATTTGTTGTTCTGATTATTATGTGTCAAGAGGAATTTCTTTTCTGGTCCAGTCTATTTGGAGTTCTGTAGGCTTCTTGTATGTTCATGGGCATCTCTTTCTTTAGGTTTGGGAAGTTTTCTTCTATAATTTTGTTGAAGATATTTGCTAGCCCTTTAAGTTGAAAATCTTCCTTCTCATCTACTCCTATTATCCGTAGGTTTGATCTTCTCATTGTGTCCTGGATTTCCTGGATGTTTTGAGCTAGGATCTTTTTGCATTTTGCATTTTCTTTGATCGTTGTGCCCATGTTCTCTATGGAATCTTCTGCACTTGAGATTCTCTCTTCCATCTCTTATATTCTGTTGCTGACCATCACATCTATGGTTTCAGATTTCTTTCCTAGGTTTTCTATCTCCAGAGTTGTCTCACTTTGGGTTTTCTTTATTGTTTCTTCTTCCCTTTTTAGGTCTTGGTTGGTTTTGTTCAATTCCATCACCTGTTTGGTTGTGTTGTCCTATATTTCCTTAAGGACTTCTACCTCTTTAGCAGTGGTCTCCTGTATAGTTATTAAAGCCCTTCTTGATGTCCTCTACCAGCATCATGAGACATGATTTTAAATCCGTGTCTTGCTTTTCGGTGTATTGGGAGTATCCAGGACTAGCTGAGTTGAGAGTGCTGGGTTCTGATGACGGTGAGTGGTCTTGGTTTCTGTTAGTAAGTTTCTTACGTTTGCCTTTTGCCATGTGGAGTTAGTTGTTATAGTTGTCTCTGTTTAGAACTTGTTCTTCCTGTGATTCTGTTAGCCTCTGTCAGCAGACCTGGAACTCTAGCTCTCTCCTGAGTCTCAGTAGTCAGAGTACTCTCTGCAGGCAAGCTCTCCTCTTGCAGGGAAGGTGCACAGATATCTGGTGTTCAGACCTGCCTCCTGGCTGAAGATGAAGGCCCGAAATAGGGTCTGTCCCAGAAGCTGTGCCACTTCTGCCTGTCCCAGAAGCTGTGTTGCTTCTGTAGTCTGCACTCTCACCTATGTAGACTAGTCTCTGAGGGATCCTGGACCCCAGATGGCTCCCCCACCTGCTCCACCTGCTCCGTCAGAGTCCTCCAGGGCTGACACCTTAGGAAGTGCTTTCTAAGGAAGCATTTCAGTTGAAAATTGAAAGGATTAGTAGTATCCATAATTTGTGTAGCTCTGCAAAGTACTGTTCCTTTTCTTGATTCACAGAAATGGAGTCTGGGGACCTATAATTCAGTGTTCTACAAACAACAGTTTAAAAATCCCTGTTTAAACCTACTGGCATAGTTTTTGTCCGGCATTAGTTCACTAAACTGGATAAGGCTGAAATAGAATGGAGTGAAATTTTCCAATATTATTATTGAGAATAATTAATCTGTAAAGCAATGCAAAGCACATTTTTTGAGGCTGAAGAGATAGCTCAGCAGTTAAGAGCACTTCCTGTTCTTCCAAAAGTCCTGAGTTCAGTTTCCAGCACCCACATGACAACTCACACTTAGCTGATCTCCTCTTCTCATATGCAGATGTACGTGCAAAGTATCCATATACAGAAAAATGAATAAAAAAGATAACAGCTGTGTTCACTATTTCCCTTCTTTTAAAGATGAAAGTCTGCCAATGTGTCCTTTAACATTCTTTTCAGTAATTATGTACGTAGGAAAGTGTCTTCCCACCATTAACTGAGTGCCTACATTGGAGTAGGAGAGTGTACAAAGTATCTTGTAAACAGAATACTATTCACTCTCTCAGTAACCCCATGAGGTAGAAACAATTAATCATCCCATTGTAGGAATTGGTAAGCCTGAAGTGGTACTTAGGAACTTTTTAGGTTTTTATCACCTATATTTGATGGTCCAAGTTTTGAATTGAATCCACATTACTCTAGAGAAATCATTTTCTCATTCCTGAGCAACTGTGTATGGACTTCAAATCATTTAATTCTGAAGTAACAAAACACACTGTTTTCAAATAGATATCAAATGATGCCTGATGATATATATCATCAGCGACCTAGCCATGCAAATATGTAAAAAAGAAATCACCATAGAAGGGGATTTGAAGATCAATAAACTCCTTGACAACATTAGCCAAGAGACAAGGTGATACACCCCTACATTGGGGCATATGGTGCTCTGCAAGTAAAACAAGAGCAATGCCTCAGGGAGGAGAAACCAATGCTGTCAGAAGAATGCCGTATCCAGGGATCCATCCCATAATCAGCTTCTAAACGTTGACACCATTGCATACACTAGCAAGATTTTGCTGAAAGGACCCAAATATAGCTGTCTCTTGTGAGATGATGCCGGGGCCTAGCAAACACAGGAGTGGATGTTCACAGTCAGCTATTGGATGTATCACAGGGCTCCCAATGGAGAAGCTAGAGAAAGTACCCAAGGAGCTAAAGGGATCTGCAACCCTATTGTTGGAACAACATGATGTACTAACCAGAACCCCGGAGCTCTTGTCTCTAGCTGCATATGTATCGAAAGATGACCTAGTCGGCCATCACTGGAAAGAGAGGCCCATTGGACTTGCAAACTTTATATGCCCCAATATAGGGGAATGCCAGGGCCAAAAGAATGGGAATGGGTGGGTAGGGAAGTGGGGGGCGCTATGGGGGACTTTTGGGATAGCATTGGAAATGTAATTGAGGAAAATATGTAATAAAAATATTAAAAATTTTAAAAAAATGTAAAAAAAAAAAAGAAAGAGTCAAACTGGCCTATTAAATTCCCATCAAATGAAATAGGTTAGCGGATGCCTCTGTACATCCATACTCTAATTACTTCATTTTTCCTTTCCAAACAATGGCAACAGATGGAGTCCAGGGAGAAACCCTCAATGACTAAAGAGTAGGAAATTAACAGTCTTTGGGGGTCACAGAATTAAAACTCCAAAGGCACATTGTACTTAGCCATAGAATGAATGAGCTGTAGTTAAACAAGTTGATTGAAATAATGTGAAGATAATTTCACAAGTGGCCTTCTTAATACCCTATGGTTTAAAGTGGCAATCTGCAGGGTGGTGTGATGAAAAATTATTTGATGGTACTAACTCTGACTCAGGTTTGGAGAAAGAATCTTCAGTTCTATGGGCCTCAGTTTGCCAGACTATAAAGTAAAAATGGCAAAGTCTTCTCATTTATTGTCTCCATAAAGTAAGAAAGAAGACCTTTTCCAGACCTACTGAATAAGCTTTGCATGCTAACCAATTACCCTGATGATTCATCTGCATAGTTCCATTTGAGAAACTTGCCTAGGCAGTTCCAGCCCACACTCCATCCTCGTTCTTGTGAACACCTTGAACATTTAGGCTTGTAAATCTTACCATTGAATTTCTTCCCAGTTTGATATTTTGCAACCTTTAAACCATAGATATTTAGGCAGCAACTACACATGCAATGATTTTTATGTTATAAGACCTTTTTAACTGTCTTTATTTCCACATGGGTTTATTATGATTATGCAGGCTTCAAGCCACTGTGTGTACAAAAAAAAGAACTGAGTAATATGTAATACATACCCTCAAAGCGACTCAAGGGATAGTAGAGAGAAATTACTTGCTCACTTCCTTCTATCTATTGTTCATTATTTCCAAAACATTATTTTGCCCCAGACACTTGAATAGTTGTTGAGAAGATGAAACCCCACCTGTGATGATATCTCTCACTTTTGAACCTATGGAAATATATTTGAGCATTTAAAAAGTAGCCTCAATAGACAATTTGGTAAAGCTATACTCAATTAGATTGGGTGTGTATTCAGAGACTGTCTAATTGGTAAGGGTCGGGAGTGCACAGAAAAGGCTACAGAAAGTAGTTAGGTTTGGATTTGGAAGTTGACTGTGAACTCACAAGTAGAGATCTCCCACAGAAGGGCTAGCATGAGTACATACATACAAAGTACATGGTTTGGTTTAGGAGACATCAAGTCATAAGCTGTATGTCATGAAGATATATATGAGTGCATGCTATGGGGCTCAAATTACTATGGGAGTCATCTTAACATACATAACATGTATCATGTGGAAATTTTTCCTTACTTTCACTAGACAACTGAAAGTTCTCAGTGGTTATCTGATATATTAACTCAGAACGTATCTAGTAAAACCTTCTTAAATTGATTTGGGATAAAATAAAGCCCTCTTAAGAATGGAAGCAAAGTATCCTATAATTTTCTCTGGGTTCCAAAATCTCAGTGAGAATGGCTACTGTGATCCAAGAGTGAAATATACCTGATTGAAGATACAGCCCTATCTGACTGCCAATCTCAGCACAACTTTAAAGGGCTGGTAAAAAATCTACCAAACTGCAACACAAACTATAGTTCTTTACAAACCTAGACAGAGCATCTGACATGAATGGGTAATCATCAAAGGTCCCTACATAGATAGCAGGTGTGTGGGTGTTTGGAAATGTGAGGTTCAAGTACATGTGTTTGGCCTTGAGATAAGCTTTCAGCTGAAAAAATAAAGGCTCTGTGCTTTAGGGTTGGGACAATGAGTTTCTAAGCTTCTTCTACTTACTAGTGGTGTGCTTCAGGGCTGCCTGTGCATGGGAGCTAATGGCAATATATCTTTTGATTTTTATCATGATTCCGTACTTGGATGAAAACTCTACAGTGGCTGCAGCTTTAAACTTCCTCTAGATAACTCCCGTGACTGTATTTCACTAAGCAGCTTTTGAGGATTGTGCTAGCTAGTTTTTATGCCAACTGGATACAAGCTAGAGTCGTCTGAGAGAAAGGAACCACAAATGAGAAAATGAATCCAAAAGATCCTGTCACAGGTAGGTAATGACAACAAACTACATGGAATCTTACTATTACCTACTTAAAAACTTTAATGCACATAACTAGTATAAACATACAAATATAGTTTTAATGAACTGTTTACATCTGGGCTGACTGTGCTCCCTCCAAGAGCCAACGAAATATCACCTAACAAAACCCAAACTGCCACGCAAATTCGAAACCCTCTTGATATTTTTAGGCAGGATTATCCAAGAGACTCAAAACATACAGCCTATTGCTGTTGCCCATGGTTACCACTCAGAGGTGGAAGGTAAGTCCCTATTGCTGAAGACATCATGTACTTTAGAAACAGGCCCTAGAGACCCCTGAGCTGCAACTAACCTGAATGCTACCTCCCTGCCTAGCTTTCATGGAATGAGAAGGTGCCATGTATGCTTCCAAAAGAGAAAGGCGACCAACAGTCTTATCCAGTTTTGGTGCCTATGAACCACATCAAATATCAGCATGACACAATAATCCTAGAAATGCAGTAATTACAGACTAGCCTTGGTGGACTTAAAACCCACTCAACAACAGGTAGACCATGCCTCGTACTGGCTGAGTTAACTACTCAGTGCTAGTGTAGTCATTATTATTAGAGATATACAACCACTAATTTACTAAACCAGCATTATTGCTATCAACAACTTATAAGCATCTGTCCTTATGGCCACAGATAAGTATAGTCTTTACTTCTCATCAAGGAGCTTCTCTTGGCAACAAACAAGGACCATGACAGAAAGTCACAACCAATCAAAATGCAGAGTTGTGCAGCCCAGTCCTAATGGCTACATCTACAAAACACTCTTGCATCAAAGCCTGGGTGTTTTTGGAAAGAGTATAAGAGCCAGAGGATCAGATAGTTTGCTGTAAGACCATGTCTCCTAGTAATATCAGAAGCAACACCTATAAAGTCTCACAAACGTGACTGTCCAATATGAGCTGAACAAGGATGAGACCAATGAACATGTCAATCTGAGTGGAGAAAATCCCATGAGGCCTCAACTCTACACAAAAACTATAGGCAACTGATGAAAGCTGTGAATAGGAGAAGTCATACTACTTAGGGAAGAACCCAACAATTGGTTGTCTAGTGTCAAAGAATCAGCACTGAAAACATAAGTACAGGTAGCATTATTTAGGAATGTATATGTATATACATATATGCATGCAATTACAATTACTAACAAAAAAGAGGCCATGAATTTAAAGGAGAATGGATAAGGATATATTAGAAGACTTTGGAGGGAGAAAAGGAGAGAGAAATGTTGCAATCAAATTATAATGTCAAAAATTTTTTAAATCTTCTGTAGGCAACCCTGTATGGCACTCTTAATTAGTGATAATGCATTTTAAGCATTCTTCATTAATGATAATGTGGGAGGGGCCAGCTCATTCTATATGAAAGCACACTGACTAAGCAATCTATTAGGGGAACCTTGTAAGTAGCACTTCTTCATGATTTCTGCATCAGCTCCCTGCCTCCAGGTTCCTGTCCTGTTTGAATGAATTCCTTCCCTGACTTCCTACAGTGAATAAGCACTGATATGGAAATTCCAACAAAATTAACCCTCACCTCCTCAAATTGCTTTTGGTCATGGTGCTTATCACAGAGGTTGGAAATAGGACAAAAGATCTTTTAAAGAGTTTCTAATTATCCAGATACAGAGATTTATGAGTGATTATTGGATGTTGTCTGTTAGGATCATTGATTTATAAGGTTCAAAAAGGCAACTCTTACCTTAACAACTCCCTCTATGAGATTTCTACAAATAAAAACCCTGCTCTTTGATTGTGCCTTTCTAATAGGACAGTGCACCTCTAGCCACATATACACAGTCCACTTTGTATGTAGCTTACCCAGTTCTTGACAGCCATTCTAAATGGGTCTCAGATGATTCATTTTTATGAGCCACAGTAACCTCAGATCACATAAATTTAGATGAATATAGCATAATTTCAATTCCAGGTAACTTGATTGCCATGCACCCTCCTCCTCCTCCTCCTCTTCCTCTTCCTCCTCTTCTTCCTCCTCCCCTCTCCATCCCCCTCTCCCTCCTCATCCTCTTTCTTATTTTTTGTTAACAGCATGCATTCACTCAGGGGTTCCTACAACTTAGTATATTCCAGAAATAGCTGAAGCTGGAGTTCAAAGAAAAGCACAAGAAATGAGACTTGAGGCAAATCCAGGATGCCCAGATTTCAATCTAAGTGCATTTTTAAGCAATAACCTTATTGATTATTTTTAATTGGATATTTTATTTATTTACATTTCAAATGTTATCCCCTTTTCTGATCCCCCCAAAACCCCCATCCCATCCCTCCTCCTCCTGCTTCTATGAGGGTGTGCCCCCCCACCCACTCCTGCCTCCACCACCCTCACATTACCCTACACTGGGGGTATCTAGCCTTCATAGGACCAAGGGCCCCTCCTTCCACTGATAACCAACAAGGCCATTCTCTGCTACTTATGCGGCTGTGGCCATAGTCCCTCCATGTGTACTCTTTGAATGTTGGTTTAGACCCTGAGAGCTCTGGTTAGTTGATATTGTTGTTCTTCCTACGGGGTTGCAAACCCCTTCAGCTCCTTCAGTCCTCTCTCTAACTCCTTCATTGGGGACCCCGTGATCAGTTCAATGGTTGGCTGCAAGCATTCACCTCTGTATTTGTAAGGTTATGGTAGGGCCTCTCAGAAGACAGCTATACCAGGATCCTGTCAGCATGCACTTCTTGGCATCCACAATTGTGTCAGGGTTTGATAACTGTATATGGGATGGATCACCAGGTGAGGCAGTCTAGGAATACCCAAGATACAATTCACAGACCACATGAAGCTCAAGAAGAAGGAATACCAAAGTGTGGATGCTTCCTTCCTTCATAGAAATGGTAACAAAATACTCATGAGGGCAAATATGGAGACAAACTGTAGAGCAAAGACTGAAGGAAAGGCCATGCATTATTCTACACTTATAATCTCATCACAGCTCAAAACTGCGTGGTTTAGCACATAAGAAAACAACTGAGTTGTGTTCTAAAGACAATGGCTTAAAATATGTAGGGTACAAGTGAAAGAAATGAGGTTGTTAGTACTATAGAGGAGACTTCTGGCTAAATACTTGTCTTTACATATTTGAAGACTGCCATGGCAGTAATGAATAAACTTGTTCTATTGTGCTACAGTACCAGAAGTTTGATCAATAGATTAAACCCATAGGAAATACAATTTCAGCTCAGTATGAGAAAAAACTGTCAAACAATCTGAGTTATCCAATGAGCAGTAGACTGCTTTGCAAAGACACAGTGTCCCCTGTAAGTGTAGTCATTCTAACATAGAGTGGGTGGGTTTCACATTTTTCGTCAAAGCCCAGTCCCTCTTCATTTCTTTACTCTTTGTTCCCAGGAAACTGTGAGACTATGTAGAATCATGTACAAACCACTAGATTAAGTGATCTTTATAATCCAGTTTATCCCATGTGTCCAAGTTCTACCTTCTTTCAACCAGTTCTTCTTCATGATGTTTTATTATTGATGGAAAGGGAAGATCCATGCAATGTAGGTCTCCAACTGGTACTTGAGTCAAATGACTTTTGACCAATCCTGCCAATAAGAAAAAAAGAGATATTGTGCATATTCTTCTCTCTGTGCCTCTTTCGATGTCTCTGTTTCTACCTTTCCCTCTCCCGATCTCTCTTTCCACACATTCATGCATGCTTGCACACACAAAGCACAACATACAACTGAAATGAAGAAATTAAGACCCAGAGATGCTAAACCCATTCTCCTAGAATTCTCCTAGTAAGTTTCATTATTCCAGTTATGTCTTGACTTTCTGAAGAGAATGCAAATCATTCTCTCTATATACACTAATTACTCAATTACTTTATGTAGAAGTGTGTTGTTATGTTATAAAACATTATCCCATATTATGACTTCTTTGATCTCAAGTCAATGACATTTCACTGGCCTCAGATGCTACTGTGATCTTAAGGCAAGAGGCTTAAATGAATGTGGCTATAGCTGACATTCCCGGGCTCTTTCCTGTGAAAAGATTCTTTATACATGCTGTCTACATTTTATAACTTGGAAGTTGCATCCAGATCTCTTTAAAATCCCTTGGCTATAATCGAATGCTGTCCCAGGAATGACTTAGTGCACTGGGCCTGAGGGAGAGTGTTTCGTCTCTTGGAGGGCTGAGTAGCTCCTTTAATCTATTTACCACAAGTGTTCATTGTTCTGGGGCTCTGGGATTCTTCAGGATGAAAGCCCTCTATAAATATTTGTTATTGTTATGATAACCAGTATGGCTTCCTGAGTGAGATAAATTTGTCCTCTCGCTTCTGCTTCTTGTAGCTTCTCTTCCTAGCTTTTATTTCTCTCTCCAGATAATTTTTGCGTTAAAGAAACAATCTATTTGTGCAGTTAATTAATCTGAGTACAGTGTGATAGGGCTTAGTGACTTTACAGGTTGTGACTGCTAAGGGATAAAGGCCTGAGAGCTGGGGGTTCGTACCATAAATATATTATTTTAATCAACCAAGGGGGGAAAATCCTTGGAAACAGAATTAAAAGTGATAGCAGCAGAATAATTAAATATTGTATGGAAGGGTCATGGGGACTGGTTTCCACAAAATTAAAAATGGTAAATCAATGTTTGCAATATCCTGTAGGCTATCATCAGGATAGTTCTTGATTTCAGCCTTCTATAAGATGACAGGGTCTTTCTTCACTGAGAACATATGTCCTCTCCGATCTATCCCCAGACTCATTTTCTAGATCCATCCTGCCCTTCCCTTGCTAATAAACCATTCTTTTCCTCCTTAATTTCAAAGACCACTCCTTCAAGAGGTCAAGTGGAAATCTCTTCCTAGTACTGCTCTGGCTATGCTAACTTCAAGACATCTCTCTGCTGCACATTTCTCTTTGAAATCCTGATTTTTATCCCATTTTCATTTGCCATGTCACAGGTAGGGCAGGAAAGTCCAGTAAGCTTCTAATGTGAGTTATTCTTGTCTCCCAAGTATTATGAGTTTGAAAGCTCATAAAAGACAGAGCCCACTACAGTCTGAAATGATAAGTGTTGGTGCTCCTAAATATACAACTTTGTAGTAGGTATTGGATTAATTGGTTCACTGACAACTATATGTTTGAAAAGAATCATAGTTGAGTAAAAGTGGAAACATGAAGCATGCAGTTGGATATTGATATAAATTAAAAGATGAGGGGTTCTTAGAAATTGGAATGAAAGAAAATGAAATAGATCTCTAGGGCTTGAGATTTCTTTAGCAGTTGTGCAAGGGCAGTCAATCCTAGCTATCACCCAGACACAAAACATCTGGTTACATCCAAATATGATTGACACAGCTGGTGGTATGAGGAGAGATACTTCTCTTCTGAAGTTAATGACTTCTGCACAGCTGTGTCCAATCTTCCAGCAGCTGCTCTGAATATAGTCTTTCTGGATTGCATCTGTTGATTCTACACAAGTAAGATACATACATGGGACTTCTTTATTTCCTCAACTCCAAATATGTTGTGCCTGTGGTATTGGCCTGACCTGTACGTCCAAAAAGGCAAATGATGACCACTTCTATCTTTTAGCTTTTCAAGCCACACAACCACTTAAATGAAATAGAATTGATTTGTCCACCTGCTCCCACCCTCATCTTCTCCACTTATATACTGTTTCCACTTCAAGCCAGGAACTCAAATTAAGCCCAGAAAAAAACCAGAAGGGGCACATAGTAGGGGCTTAATAACTTTTTTCTAAGTAAGGCTGATTTAATTAAAGATCTGCTAAATAGAGTCTAAATGCTAAGCCATCTGTGTTTAATTTGAAGAAGAAATGAGTGGTGCTGAGCATCATCACAAGTCTCCTGGTACTAAGAAAGAGGTTTCCTGGATGGTATGACAGCTACCCTTGGTTAGACAAGACAAGATAAGAAGAAATTGCAGCTTGCTTGAGTTAGATAAGGAGGTAGCTCTAGCAGAGTAGTTAAAAGCAAGGAATATGACATCAAACAGATCTGGGTTAGAATCACAGCTCTGGTCCATGAGTACCTATGTGATTTAGCATAATATATTTCATGCTCTGGTCCTAGTCTTCCCATTTCTAAAACTAATATAGTGACATTGCCAACTTTGTAGCTTTAATTTGAAGGTCAGAGGAAATAATGCTGGGGCTTGCACGTTTTACGGGGTGCATAAGGAGAACAAAAAGGCAAGAATTCAGAAAAAGGAGAGAACTTGTTGGCACAGGCTTAGGGGGCATAATTTTTTTCCATATTTTTATTGGGTATTTATTTCAATTACATTTCCAATGCTATCCAAAAGTCCCCCACACGCTCCCACTCCCGCACCCACTCCCCTACTCACCCACTCCCACTTCTTGGCCCTGGCTTTCCCCTGTACTGAGGCATATAAAGTTTGCATGACCAATGGGCCTCTCTTTCCACTGATGGCCAACTAGGCCATCTTCTGATTCATATGCAGCTAGAGACATGAGCTCCAGGGAGGGTATTTGTTAGTTCATATTGTTGCTCAACCTATAGGATTGCAGATCCCTTCAGGTCCTTGAGTACTTTCCCTAGCTCCTCCATTGGGGGCCCTGTGATCCATCCAATAGCTGACTGTGAGCATCCACTTCTGTGTTTGCCAGGCCCCAGCATAGTCTCACAAGAGACAGCCATATCTGGGTCCTTTTAGCAAAATCTTGCTAGTGTATGCAATGGTGTCAGCGTTTGGAAGCTGATTATGGGATGGATCCCCGGATATGGCAGTTTCTAGATGGTCCATCTTTTCGTCTCAGCTCCAAACTTTGTCTCTGTAACTCCTTCCATGGGTGTTTTGTTCCCAATTCTAAGAAGGGGCAAAGTGTCCACACTTTGGTCTCCGTTCTTCTTGAGTTTCATGCATTTAGCAAATTGTATCTTATATCTTGGGTATTCTAAATTTCTGGGCTAATATCCACTTATCAGTGAGTACATATTGTGCGAGTTCCTTTGTGATTGGGTTACCTCATTCAGGATGATGCCCTCCAGGTCCATCCATTTGCCTAGGAATTTCATAAATTCATACTTTTTAATAGCTGAGTAGTACTCCATTGTGTAAATGTACCACATTTTCTGTATCCATTCCTCTGTTGAGGGACATCTGGGTTCTTTCCAGCTTCTGGCTATTATAAATAAGGCTGCTATGAACATAGTGAAGCATGTGTCCTTCTTACCGGTTGGAACATCTTCTGGATATATGCCCAGGAGAGGTATTGTGGGATCCTCTGGTAGTACTATGTCCAGTTTTCTGAGGAACTGCCAGACTGATTTCCAGAATGGTTGTACAAGCTTGCAATCCCACCAACAATGGAGGAGTGTTCGTCTTTCTCCACATCCTCACCAGCATCTACTGTCACCTGAATTTTTGATCTTAGCCATTCTGACTGGTGTGAGATGGAATCTCAGGGTTGTTTTGATTTGCATTTCCCTGATGATTAAGGATGATGAACATTTTTTCAGGTGCTTCTCAGCCATTCGATATTCCTGACCTAAAGCTGTACTACAGAGCAATTGTGATAAAAACTGCATGGTACTGGTATAGCGAAAGACAAGTAGACCAATGGAATAGAATTGAAGACAATTCTATTGGATCCCCGGATATGGCAGTTTCTAGATGGTCCATCTTTTCGTCTCAGCTCCAAACTTTGTCTCTGTAACTCCTCCCATGGGTGTTGGAATTGAGATATCTGAGGTAGAGAAATTTCTAAGATATTAAATGGAAAAAGTAGAATAAAAACCAGATGTAGGGGCTGGAGGTTAAGAGCACCAACTGCTCTTCTAAAAGTCCTGAGTTCAATTCCCAGCAACTACATGGTGTCTCACAACCATCTGTAATGGGATCCTATGCCCTCACACCTATGGTCACTTGATCTTTGACAAGGGAGCAAAAAACATCCAGTGGAAAAAAGACAGCATCTTCAACAAATGGTGCTGGCACAACTGGCGGTTATCATGTAGAAGAATGCGAATTGATCCATTCCTATCTCCTTATACTAAGGTCAAATCTAAGTGGATTAAGGAACTCCACATAAAACCAGAGACACTGAAACTTATTGAGGAGAAAGTAGGGAAAACCCTTGATGATATGGGTACAGGGGGAAAATTCCTGAATAGAACAGCTTGTGCTGTAAGATCAAGAATCGACAAATGGGACCTAATAAAATTGCAAAGCTTCTGCAAGGCAAAAACACCATCAATAAGACAAAAAGGCCACCAACAGATTGGGAAAGGATCTTTACCTATCCAAAATCAGATAGGGGACTAATATCCAATATATATAAAGAACTCAAGAAGGTGGACTCTTTCTTTGAGAAAATCAAATAACCCCATTAAAAAATGGGACTCAGAGCTAAACAAAGAATTCTCACCTGGGGCATAATTTTTTAATACTGTGAATAGATTTTCTCCCACAGTTAGCAGTTTTCTCTCTTTTGAACCATGATGAAGCCAATCATTTCTAGTGGTGATCTGTCCCTAGCATTCTGAAAACTTGTTTAGTGTATGCTTCATCTCAAATCCCCAACTCTGGAAACGTTCAGAACTCTATTTTCCATTTCACCTTCCTTTTTTATACCATGTCTTGCCACTTCTATAGTGCCAGTTCATGAAGAAAATTTGAATTAAGGCCTTTTACTTTTCTATATCTGCTATCCAAGTCAAAAAGCATATGGATTAATACCACAACCAACAGAGTCAGGTGAGAGAAAGTTATCAAAAGCCATTATCCACTGAATTTAGGTCTGCTTAGATATAGTAGGCAAAACCAGGTGAAGCCATATTAGCCCTTAAAGGAATTTTCTTTGCTTCATGATTTTAGCTGTCAGTGTTCATGTTCCTATTAAACAAATATCCATCAGGAGTTGTGCTTAGCACTAGAAATACAGAAAAAAAAACCTCTTTCTTCTTTCCCTGAACAAGCTCATATCTTGGAAAGGGAGATTAAGAAAGCTGATGACTTTAATGCAGAGTTCTGAGTATACTGTGAGCATCTAAGGCATCAGCAAATATTGGTAGATCTAGCAGGCCAGACTCTTTAAGCAAACTGAGTACGCTGACACCATTGCATACACTAGCAAGCATTTGCTGAAAGAATCGTGATAAAGCTGTCTCTTGTGAGACTATGCTGGGGCCTAGCAAACACAGAAGTGGATGCTCACAGTCAGCTATTGGATGGATCACAGGGCTCCCAATGGAGGAGCTAGAGAAAGTACCCAAGGAGCTAAAGGGATCTGCAACCCTATAGGTGAAACAACATTATGAACTAACCAATACCCCGGAGCTCTTGACTCTAGCTGCATATGTATCAAAAGATGGCCTAGTTGACCATCACTGGAAAGAGAGGCCCATTGGACTTGCAAACTTTATCTGCCCCAGTACAGGGGAATGCCAGGGCCAAAAAGTGGGAATGGGTGGGTAGGGGGTGGGGGGGAGGGTATGGGGGACTTTTGGGATAGCATTGGAAATGTAAATGAGGAAAATACCTAATAAAAATATTAAAAAATATATAGAGAGATAACCTTAAGTCTGTTTCATCCATTTGCAAACTTTAGTATATTAACAAATATTTGTGATACTTTAGTTGCATATAGACTGTAGGTGACTTTAACAGGTCTGTGTAATGTTAGAGTTATAAGATGATAAAAATACTTTGTTTGCTGGTTTCCTGGTCCTATTGTCACGGTAACAAGACATGGTGGACTTCTTCTAAGGATACAAGAAACCAGACAAGAAATGTTATCAGAGTGACCATTTACTTTTTTGTCCTTATTCTATCTCAGTGGTGATCAGATAGGGAAACTGAAGTCTGGAATGTCATTTGAAGGCCAGGCCTGAGATAAGTCACTTCATCATATTTGTATTGGTAGGCCACACAGCTTTGGGCTTGGGACTGTGATGCAACTGTAGAAGAGGCTGATCCTCTCAGGTGCTGGTGTGGGGATCTTGCATGGAGTCACTCCTAGTGTTCATAATATTCAACCTATCCTTGTAAGTATGTACTACATGGTTATCTACATTCATGTGTGTGTGTGTGCATGTGTGTTAGGGAGATAATGCTAAGAAGTCAAATAACTAAAGGAGTGGAAGATTGTTTAGAAAGGAGTGCTGGTAAGAATATGTGTTTGGAATTATAAACCCTTCTCTTTCACTTTGAAATTAATACAAAAGGTCTCTGTTATATTGTAAGAATAATGAGTTAGCATTTGCAGGTATTTTGAGCTTTTGTATTTTCAGATAAAGTAGGCTTTGAGGTCTTCGTTTAATGGATAAGTATTGTACATGAATAATTCCAGGGAAGGAAATGCCGATTACATTGCTCAACTAACTGTCTGGATTGGTGACACGTTGCCAGCATCTTTACACTTATCTTGTTTAATCTGACTGCTTTCCTTGGAGATTTTTTCAATAGGTAATAGAAACTTGGGTTTGTGATTATTGTTTATTAAAGAGCTACTATTCCTACACTCTGGCATTTCCTGATTCATTATGACACTTCTAATTGTTATAGAAAAGATTACATCTAGGAGCTCAGAGATGACTCTAGGGATCAAATTTCTGTTTCAAATTTTATCCAGTATGAAATGAGTTATTTCACTGCTCAGACCTCCTTACTTACAGTGAACACAGTGAAGGGATTAGCTAGGTCCACAACTTCCTAGATATCTCTTATTTCTCTCTTTCTCTGTCTCTCTCTGACTCTGTCTCTCTTTCACTCACTGTCTCAGTATGTCTCTGTTTCTCTCTGTCTCTCTGTGTGTGTCTCTCTCCCTATGTGTGTGCCTGTCTGTGTGTTGTTCTGTTGTTTATTCTTACAATCCTAGAAATTGAATCTAGGACCTTGAACATTCGAGGCAAGTAGTCTGTCACTGAGCCCTTTATGTACAGAATACGAGGTTTGCTTATGCCATTTTCATATATACTTATACGCATATCTTCCCTCAGCCTGCCTTTGCCACATTAGCCTTCCAAATCCTTTTGTGTGTGTGTGTGTGTGTGTGTGTGTGTGTGTGTGTGTGTGTGTGTGTGTGTGTAGAGGTATCTTCTCACTAAGCAAGCTTTGAACTCACTTTGTAGCCCAGGAAGTTCTTGAATTTGTGATCCTCCTCCTTCAGCCTCCCAAGTTACTAGACTATCAAGTTCGAAACATCAGGCTGGATTCTGGACTACTTTATAAAATTTTTTCACTGCATTAGATAATTTCCAACTATTTAGGAGGGGAGTGTTGAGACAGGATCTCATCATGGAATTTTGGCTGTTCTCAATCTCACAAGATCTCTGCCTGCTTCTGCTTCTCATGTGCTGAAAGTAAACAGGTGTGTAGCTCCACATCTGGTGGCAGTAGCAGCTGAGGTGGCTTCTTGTTCTTCTTTCTCCTTCTCCTTCTTCTTCTGCTTCTTCTGTCATCCTCCTCCTTCTCTCCTTCTTTTTGTCTTTCTCCTCCTCCTCCTCCTTCTCCTCCTCATTCTCCTTCTTCGGACTGGAGATGAAAGAGTGTGTGTGTGTGTGTGTGTGTGTGTATGTGTATAATTCATCAAATTATAATCTCCATAAGACCTCCCTTTGCTCACTACATGGATAGCATGTGTAAGTGTTATTGGGTTGAGTGAATAACAAATAAATGAATTCAATTTTCTGAATTAAAAACCCACAGCATTTCTTTTTTTTCAGTGTTTTATTTATTTATTTATTATTAGATATTTTCTTTTTTTAATTAAGTATTTTCTTCATTTAAATTTCCAATGCTATCCCAAAACTCCCCCACACTCCCCTACCCACCCACTCCTACTTCTTGGCCCTGGCATTACCCTGTACTGAGGCATATAAAGTTTGCCAGACCGATGGGCCTCTCTTTCCAATGATGACCGACTAGGCCATCTTCTGATACATATGCAGCTAGAGACACGAGCTCCAGGGGTATTGGTTAGTTCATAATGTTGTTCCACCTATAGGGTTGCAGACCCCTTTAGCTCCTTAGGTACTTCTTTTATAAATCTTTATAGCACCTTCTGGTACCTGAAAGCTAGTTCTCAGGAAGGATGCTTTCAAGTCATATCTAGCTTGAGGTCTCTGGGCCCTCTGTCCAAAATTAGTCTTCCCCCAAGGAAAGGGTATTTTGTATTTTTGACATTTTTATTATGCTATTTGTAGAGTACTTAGCACAGCAATGTGCATAAAGTGGCTACTCAATAATTGCTCACTCTGTGGATAAACCTGAGTCTTTTAGCATCACAACATCATTTTCCGGTGTATTCTGAAGAGGAAAGTGATCACCTGCATAGGAATGTTAAGAGGCAGGGCCTATATTTGTAGGTTTGAAAAGTGGATACATTAAAAGCAGCCAACCCTCTTAATAAGAGATTGTTTAACCGCACCCCTAGAGATTTCTCAAAGAGACTATTGTTTGGTGATTTCAAGGTGGGCTCCTTCTCAGACATCCACGTTGCCATGGAGATAGCATGTTTTTCTTTCTAAATGATATTTACTTGTACTCTCAGAAGTCTGTTCGGCAAATTAGCACAGGTGATTTGAGAGTAGAGGAGTTGGCTCTGTCAGCTTCCAGATTTGCTGTGCCGTAACGGCCTGGGCTGCCAAGTTAATCAAGGAAAGAAACCTTAAAGACCATTCTAAAAGAAAGGCTATTTTTGAGTTCTTTCTTATGCCCTCTCATGAGTGAGTGAGTGAGTGAGTGAGTGAGTGAGTGAGTGAGTAAGGAGTTATTAATCCAAAAAAAAAACTAGGAAAGATTCCTAGTCATGGTGTTAAAAATTCAGGACTGCAACTGGCCTGTAATGGGTATGGCCAGAGAAAAGAGCACATGAGGGTGGGGGACATGCTCTTGAATTGTATAGTTGTATAGTGTGAATCATATACCATAATACTTGCAGAACCGGACTGAAGAGCATAGGGATGTCTCATGATGCTGATTGATCTTAGTTTACCTAGTATGAGCTCTATGAAGACAGTGGCCACATCTTGACTTAATCTGTCTCATCCACAAGGTTTCTCTCAATTCCTTGACCCCCTTTTAGCCACTTCCAACTTGGAGTGTAATCTTATACATCCTATTGGCCTTACCCTGTGCTTCTTTTTTTTTAATATTTTTATTAGGTATTTTCCTCAATTACATTTCCAATGCTATCCCAAAAGTCCCCCATACCCTCCCCCCAACTCCCCTACCCACCCACTCCCACTTTTTGGCTCTGGCGTTCCCCTGTACTGGGGCATATAAGGTTTGCATGTCCAATGGGCCTCTCTTTCCAGTGATGGCCGACTAGGCCATCTTTTGATACATATGCAGCTAGAGTCTATGCTGGGGCCTAGCAAACACATAAGTGGATGCTCACAGCCAGCTATTGGATGGATCACAGGGCCCCCAATGGAGGAGCTAGAGAAAGTATTCAAGGAGCTAAAGGGATCTGCAACCCTATAGGTGGAACAACAATATGAACTAACCAGTACCCTGTGTTTCTTGTCTATACCCAGTGCTGTTTCCCTTAGCTCTTTCCCACCACCTCCTTCTTCACTGAATATTTATTTCCTTCTCTCCTGATGCCTCTTTGTCACCCTATAATCTTTTGCTATCAAAATGCTTACCCTCTATTAAGGCTCATTCAAATGCTATCTCAATGGGAAACGATCTCTTGGTGTTGGTAAATCCTTGAGCCTTTCCCCTTACTCTCTTATCCTTTTGAGGATTAACACAAAGTTTCTGAGAAGATACTGAAAATGGGAAAACCGTAGCTAAACTGTTGCTTGATTCACATTTATGTGTAAACTGCAAACACAGGACTTCTGGCCATCTTTTAAGTCTGGCCAAGAAGTAATCTGTATGATGAAGCCTGTTGTATTATTGTTAGGCAAAATGAAGAAGGGTTATTTGAGTACAAATTGGGATATTACATTGAGGTATCAAGTCTACTAGGCCTCAGAATGAAGAGTATGGCAACCTGGAAACACCAAGGACAAGGACCTTGCCTTGCCTTTCCTCTTTCCATCACAGCCCTGTGTAACTCAACAACTATTTCCAAAAGCTTTTCTATGCCACTTCATGAACTCCCAACCAATTGCTGTTATTTTTGTAATGGAAGTCCAACTGGTAGGAGTTTGACAATATGATAAAAATTAGAAAATATCTATTGCCTTACTTAAGACATCCCCAAGCCACATGTGACACACACCTGGATTGCCAACATGTGAGAAAGTGATGCCTGGGTTTGTGTTGTACTCAGGAGTCTTTTGCACATGAGAGAGAGAGAGAGAGAGAGAAGAAAGAGAGAGAGAGAAACATCAAGCTTCATGGAACCCTGAAGTTCTAGCAAGTCTAGCAACAAGCAAAATTGCCTAACTTGCTAAAAGAACTGCATTGCACAGCAATGCAGTGAGCATGCAACCCTTGAAGAAACTCTGTATTTTAGCCAAAGGCACCCATCATCAACTTAGTTTTCATGCTTCTGCTTTATCTGAAAATCCAGACTCATCTCATAATCCTCTCCCAAATATAGTTGTATTTGCTGGAATATTTAAAGTCATATTTTTTGCTCCAGTTGATGTTTCAAAAGCTTATCCTATGACTTTCATGGACAACTTGGGACCATCACTGTGTGTCTAAGTTGTCCCTTCAACAGGTGGTAAAGCTTAAAAGAAATAGTCTATGAAGCATGGATGGGACTGACTCTTTGTGGATAATTCCTCCTCAGAGGACATTCTTCACCAAGCTCATTGACTCCTTACTTCCTGACAAGGTGTATGCCTATTTTTGAGCTGAGCACTTTGCTGTTGGCACAGAGGGTACTGCTAGGTTGTAGTCACATTAAACATAGTTCTTGAACATCATCTTGTGCATTAGAGATGTCCCTCCCTTTCTATCTAGGCGCAATGGTGTGCTTGTTTCTTGCTGCCTTGACCATACAGCTTCAATGGTCTTGCTTTGCCTATAGTATCACCATCCCTAGATGGAAATTCCTTCTTGTTCTATAATTCCTGGCTTTCTCTCTTTTGTTCTGCTCTTCTATGAGCAAAGCTTTCTGCTGAATCTGACTTTAAAGTCAAGGTCCAAGGTTTTGAGGCTGTTACCACTTCTGAGCTTTCACGGAGGCTAGCCAGCCAGTAGGTTACAGCAACAGGGTTTTATTTGCTGAATTTATGCCTGTGAGGTCCTCTCCAATCTATCATTTTAACAGGCAAACACCCTTGGCCGTGATTTCTGCTCATAACCCAAATCTTCCAAATTAAACAGGAAAACATCTTACCTATTGCTAAACTAATTCATTTTAAAATCAGAAGACACAGTAATTATGAAGAGGAACAAAGAGCATCTCACTCCTTGGAAATAGCCACCGCCAACATGTCTATCTTTGCAGAGCATAAATTCATTTAATTTCCCTTCGGTAATGAAAAGGAAATTGTTGGTAGGGCACAGTTCTTTGGGGGACGGCAGTGATGTGACTTGAAATGAAGCAAAGCATTCAAGATTCCTGCCTACATACCTGAGATCCGACTAAGAATCTCTGAGGTTCAGCCTGGCTCAGGCAGAATTCACTATGGAAAGAACACAGAATTAAATGCCAGGACAGAAGCTATTTTATAAAGATTGCCTGTCTTTGCCCAGACTCAATAGCACAAACAAAACTGCCCCTGCTTATTGCTGGCGAAACCTGAGTTCTGGCTCTGAAGAAAGAATGTCCATAGTCCATACTAAGTAAGGTCCTTCAAAGATCACTTACCATTTTTGGAAACAATTCTTACTTTCCAATTATAGGTGCCTGTCTGGTGAAGAAACATGAAGGCTGATCTTCTGTAAAATGTTGTTGTTAGTTATGGAAGGATGCTGAGTTAAGTCTTCCTTGAAGTATATTCAGTTATATTGTCACCGCCCATGAACATGTCAAGGCATGTTTACAAAGCATTTACATAGAGCATTCTGTGCAGCCATCTGAATAGAATTTGACTTTCATTTGTTCCATCTACAACTCAACTTCTCACATGGGAATGTAGCTCAATAGCCCCTGCCGGGCTGGAGTTTCAAGGGGTACAGTTCTGCTAACCAGCTTTCTGATACAGTAGGTCTGGGATATGGGGTTTGTGAATTTGAATTTCTTCCAAGATCTCAGTCATGGTGATGATGCTGGCTTGAGCATCAGGTTTCTACAGGACTATCTAGGAAAGAGAAGAGCCAATCCTAAAGGCTTAGGGAAAATGAACTGAATTTTCTAAAACATCTTTTTATTCTTTAATCTTTTTTTTTAAACAGTCCAGACTTCCCTGTCTGCCCTCTGATTGTTCCCCATCCCATACTTGCTTTTCCTCCTCTCCACCCCAACCCCAGTCTCCAAGAGGATGTCCCCATCCCACCCCACCTACCTTCCCACTTCCTGGGGCTTCCAGTCTCGTGAGGATTAGGTGCATCTTCTCTGAATGAACATAGACTCAGAAGTACTCTACTGTATATGTGTAGGGAGCCTCATATCAGCTGTTGTATGCTGTCTGTTTGGTGGTCCAGTGTCTGAGAGATCTCAGGAATCCAGATTAATTGAGACTGCTGGTCCTCCTACAGGGTCGCCCTTCTCCTCAGCTTCTTCCAGCTTTTCCCTAATTCAACCACAGGGGTCAGCAGCATCTATCCATTGGTTGGGTGTAAATATCTGCATCTGACTCTTTCAGCTGCTTGTTGGGTCTTTCAGAGGGTAGTCATGACAGGTTCTTTTTTTTTTGAGCACTCCATAACCTCAGTAATAGAGTCAAGCCTTGGTACCTCCCCTTGACATGGATCCCACTTTGGACCTGTCACTGGACCTTCTTTTCCTCAGGCTCTTCTCCATTTCCATCCCTGTTAATTCTTTCAGACAGGAACAATTATGGGTCAGAGATGTGACTGAGGGATGGCAATCCCATCCCTTTACTTGATGCCCTGTCTTTCTACTGGAGGTGGACTCTACTCCCCACTGTAGGGCATTTCAGCTAACTTAGAACTGATTTATGATAACTTTTATAGAGAAGTACCAGAGTTTTCAAGAGCAACCACTACTTTGTGCCTATTGTAGGTTTTATTTTGCATCAACAATACTATTTTTGATCCAGGGTTCATTTTCACCTATTGATTTTCTGCTTGCTCTTTACATTTTTGTTACTCAGAGGGCTTTCAACATGTAGCCAGGATGGTCTCAAATTTACAGTACCCTTTTCTTAGCCAGTAGAATGCTGGGATTGCAGCTGTGGGCCTTCCCATCTAGCTGTTTGCTTGCTTTGTTAGTTTCTGTTTTACTATGGTCAACAGTAAACCCAGGACATGAAAAGCAAAGACTGAGATATACTCTGACCAACAAGTGAGTGATTTGTTTGTTTAATTGGATGGTAGGATAGGTTTGGTTTTAGTTTTGGGGTTTTGTTGTTGTGGTGATGGTTGTGGTTGTTGTTTTGGCTTCTTTGTTTGTTTGTTTTTGCAATAGTCTTAGTCTTGCTCTGTAGCCCTACTGTAGTACTAGTCCCTCTGTAGGCCAGTCAGTACTCAAACTTTCAGCAGTCCACTTGTCTCAGGATTCCAGTGTGTGTGTGTGTGTGTGTGTGTGTGTGTGTGTGTGTGTGTGTGTATGTGTTCCACCAAACCCAGCTTCCCACCTTTTGTTTAATCAAGTGAATCTGAATTTTTGCCACGTTTATCTTCTGAAAAAGAAATATCATTTCCTAATCCCCTCAGTGGTGTATGGCTGGTCTCTTGGAAAGGACTTTTGGCTCCGCAAATTAACAGCTGCAGGTCTTTGAACAAGTTATCTAATATCTCTGAACCCTGATGTCTACATCTGTGAAAGAAAAGAAAAACAAAGCAAACACGATCCATCCAAGGAGCATGAGAATTAGACAAAATAAGAAGTGAATAAACGGCCTGACATAGGAGACTGGATTTCTTAAGCTTCACCCAGGCCCTTATATTCCATTTTTATGTTGCATGAGATGCTGGTCATTGTGTCCAGTGCTAGTTTAGCTGCGTTAGCTTTAAATGTCTCCCTAGCAGATCCTAGGCAGTGTTTTACAGATAGATATCATAGCAAACCAAGTTTCACCTCATGGTTCTATGACATTATGTGTCAAGAACAAGCAGGAACAGGTTTAATAATTATAACAAACATTTATTGATGTCTGGCACCATGATTACCAAGAATGAGCTCATCTAATCCTAATGACAGCCCTATAATGAAGGTATTATTACTATTATTTTACAGATGAGTGAATGGAGGCCCAGAGAGGTTAGGTAACTAGCCTGAGGTCACACAGATGCTCGTAAATACTGAGCCAAGATCGAAAGCAAAGGCTGTCTTTTCTCCACGATTTAAGCCCCTAACAACACTTCCCTCTCCAGTTCAGAATAATTTGTCCCTGTTCTCTCATAAGTAAAGATGAAAGCCTGGGAGTGACATTCCCTGGCTTGAAAAATGGCAAAGCCAAAAGCTAAACTTGGGCTAGATCCAACCTCTTCAGTTTTTACAGCACTACAACTTTGCTTTGGTACAAATAGAACTTTTCCCTCCCTCTTTCAGGCATCAGACAATGGTTCTGCTGACTAGAAGCAGTGGGGGTGGTCAATACTTGTATATTTAACTAGCAGCTCTCTGTAGGAGGAAGGAAAGCCTTGCTTTGTAGCCTTCCTTGATTAGCATGGTATAAATACTCCAGCCTAGACTGACTGTGAGCTCTCCATGTGACCACATGGAATGCTGACTTGGAGCTAGCCTGAGAATCTCTACTGCTCTGGTCCTTGCTGAGAATGCTGCTCCAAAGTAACATGCTGACAGTGAAGGGAAATGAATGCATTACACACCAAGATTATGACTGTCAGGACAATCACTACAATGGACAACTCTTCTTTTAGTGTTTAGCACCGGCTCTGTTAATGATATTCAGCCCTGCCAAGAGTCTCTTAGATCTTATTTATAGAATCTTTGCCCCCTCAATGGGTACATGAATAGGTTGTGTCATGCTCTATCTTTAGAAATGCTAATCTCTTGTCTGAAATGATTTCTTTGGGCACAGATGAACTCACTCTTAAAGTGTGTTTTTGTTTTGGCAACAGAAAACAAAAAAAACCTCTAAACTTGCCCAAGGAAGATGTGTTTATTTCTAAAAAAAAAAAAAAAAAAAAAAAAAAGGAAATTAAGAAACACAAGCAAAACAGAAAAAACAAAAAGAAACAGATTTTTAAGGACACTTATTCTTTCAAGATCTAGAGACAAACATGGCTGACATTTGACTATATGGTCCTCTCATATTTTTTTCCTCTATGCAGATATCTTCTTTTGAAAAATAGCTGTCTGTGAAGGAAATACATTTTCAAAATGAAAAGCTATCACAGATTATTATCCTCTCTGTACAGGTCCTGACACTGTATTTGTATTCACAGAAATGGTAGGTTAGCTATATTTATGCTGATGGTCTACATGCATTTGAAGATAATACCACTAATGGGGATTGTTATCTATGAGTACAGATGGGGCGAAAAAGACCAAGGAGGCAGTCTCAGCCCTTTCCATTCCATAGACCACTATACATAGTCTGATTTTGAGTTACAGTTGCTGCTTTGCTGATAGGGTGGCTGATTGAGACTCTGCTTAGAAGCCCGGAGGTCACCCCAGAGCTCAGAAAACAACCACATCCTGCATTCCCTTATTACTCTGGGCAGGCCTGCCTGTTGTCTGTTTCTCTGCTGCCTGCAGCCTGGCCCTATTGTTTGAAGTGGGGCTTCAGAGCTGCTTTAATGGATTTTTCTTTGCCCTCCCTGCTTGGGGTTACCTCACCATACAAGGCCTGATCTGGCATCCTGGGGCCATCCATCCTTCATACATGTCCAGCCCAGTGGGAAACTGGGAGAAATGGAATTTCTTCATTCCCTCTACTCCCTCTGGATTTTAGTGGAACAATACCAGAGAAAAATGTGGCAGTCATAGTACAATGCATGATGGCTGACTCTGGGAAATTAATGTTTCTTTTTGAACAAGACATTCCTTCTGAACCTGAGAATAGTGGCCAAAGCTATGGGAAGCAGACAGAGTCCTCTGGAATTTTTGTTTACTCTCTAGCGTTCATTTCCTTGACAACTCATCTGCCTGACACGTTTCCAGAGTTCTATTCCTTCCTTGGAGGCCAAATCTCAAAGATAGATAACAGCCTGTGTGAAGAAGTGGAATTCTTTATAAAGACTTTCTTAAAATTATAGTAAATTATGTATGCATACACCAGTAGTATTTGGTCCATTGCCACTGATAATTTTTGCTAGAGTGTTGTTTTTGTTTTGGTAAGAGTAGATCATCGGGTTTCCTCCAGAAAACAGAAACTTTCTTGATTGAGATAAAAACGTAACAAAAGAGAACATGGGCCTCTGGACAGTGCATAAGAGACAGGATTTGTTTGTTTATTCCTTTGTTTGTGTTTGTGCTGCTGATTTTGTTGCTTTGCAGGAGGACTCAGTCCTTGCAAGTCATCTCGCCTGCCCTTGTTTCAGTTTCCTCCTCAGTAAAAGCAAACCAATAACGTGAGGCCAGCAAGGCAGCCAGGCATGTAAAGGCAACTTACTTCTAAGCCTGATTACCTGAGTTTGATCACTGAAGCACACACTATGGACCGACTCTCACAAGTGGTCCTCTGACCTCCACAAACATGCCATGGCACATGCATGCAAAGCATGAGCATGCACAATTAAATTAAACATGTGAACATTAGCTTAAATGAAAGTTTCCCATCTTCCACCATATTCCACTTCCATAAACTGACCATATTCCACTTCCACTAGAGTCACAGGCCATCTAACAAAAATCCCAATCCCTTCTAAGTTGTTGTTCAGAAATATCTGAGAGACTCTAAGAACATAGTAAATTCTTGTTATTGTCCTTGGAAGCCCTGCAGAGTTGGAAAGTAAGTCCTTATTGCTGACGACATCATACCCTTGAGACACAATACCCAGAGAATCTGAACTGAATATGACCCGAAAGCCTCTACCCTCAGGACTAGCTTTTATGCTACCAGAAGGCCCCAGGCAAGCTACCAAAGAAAGGAAGCAACCAACAGTTTTTTACCCAGTTATAACAATGCTTTAGTTAATCTTCTATCACTAAACCAAAACCCAGGTCACGTATAGAAGAGTGTATTGGCAGCTTATAAGGGAGTATGGCAGAAACTAGGCAAGCATGGCCCTAGAGTAGTCGCTGAGAGCTTACACCTTGAGACATAAGCACAAGGTAGAGAGAGCTAATTTGAAATGGCATGGGCTTTTTGGAACCTCAAAGCCCAACTCCAGTAACTTACCTCCTCCAACAAGGCCATGCTTCCTAATCCTTTGTAAAGAGTTCTACCAATTGAGAACCAAGTATTGCGACATATGAACATGGGAGATACGCATTCTCTTTCCAAATACCACAGGTGCCTATAACCACAACATAGCCTGATATCCCTAAGTGTTTAATAGTGCCCCCACATACCTAGACAGTAACCAACAATAGTACTCTAATTGGCCTTAAGACCAGCTCATCCCAGAGAAATGATGTCTGATAATGGAAATCTAGTGAACACTCTGAGGTTGGTGAAGTCATGGATCTTGGAGATAAACCTACAGGTGTTTTTTTGTTTGTTTGTTTGTTTGTTTTACTAAATCAGCTTAATCCATAACTACATTTTAAATATTCATCCAATACCAAGTGGTCAAACCTGAGATCATATACATACAAGTAGCATTATATGGACTGAAAAGGTTGTATTTAAGTTAAGGGGAGGAGAGGGCAAGGAAAATGATGCATTATTTTTTCAAATATAGAAACTAAAGAGAATAAATAAAACTTTTATTCTGTACTGTTTAAAAATAGTAAGTATCCCTAAATTTAGGTTCAGGAAAAGAAATGAACAGGACTGGGGAATTAGAAGAGACCTTAAATTTTAAATTTGACTTTGTTGATGAATTCACTCTTGGTTGAAATGGTAAGTAGTTTTTACTACTCAGACACTCAGTGGATGCTCCTGGAGACTGACATTCCAGAAAGAATGGTATCCATCTGTGTCTTCCTCTCCCAAATTAGGATGACCATGAATATAGTTTGCCAGTTATTTCTGGCTTCAAAGGCAAACATTTTCCTGTAAAAATATAGACAATAAAGACAAAGGGGAAAAAGGAGTTGGGGAAAAGTCTGTTGATTTCAAGTTAAAGACATACACTCAACAACCAAAAGCATACCAATAAAGCAGCACAGAAGAGCATCAATACTCAAATTGATTGGAAACCCTCTGCCATCTATCATTAAATGACAGGGAAAAGTACAATGGCAGAAGTTGATGTTTTCTTTTTTTATGGATGTTCTCTCTGTAAAGGCTTACTCTTTTCTGATTATAGTTAGTAAGTACTAGCACTATCTATTTTCTCAAACCCCAGGAATAAAAGCAACTCCACTATCAAAAGAAATGGTTCTTGAGGGCTCATATGTACATTCAAACTACCAAGACAAGCTTCTAGTGCCTAAAGCCAGTCCCTAAGATCCTCTAGAGCATTAGTTTCCTCTGAGGATGTGCTTAAAAGCCAAACTTGCTTTTGCCTTTTGCTTCAAGGAAGCTGAATAAACCTTTCAAAAGCCCTTCAGATGGTAAGGTAATGATCCCAGCCAAAGAACAAAGCAACCCAGGACATCTCTCCTGGCCACCAGGAATAAACAAGAAAGGAAGAACAGCTTTACAAACAAATTAAACCTCAACGATTCTCCCCTTCTGCTTTCTTCATCCTACTTGGCAGAATCTCAGAGTTTGGGGAAAGATTTTGGAACATAGATTTGTGACTGAGATAAAACTTCAGTTTTGCAGAGGCTCAGCAGTTAGGGCCCTTCCAGGAGGCTTTTGGGTTTTTTTTTTTTTTTTTTTGACATTTCAAAAGAACACCCTTTTTTGAGCAACTAAAGTCTCACATTAAAAGAAATATTACCACTAATTTATTTCTAACGAACAGTTCAGAGAAATGATTTCTTGTTGTCATTGTCCTTGTCATCGTTGTTGTTGTTGTTGCAATTTTTGACACAGGATTTCACTATGTAGTCTTGGCTAGCTCAGAATTCCCTATACAGAATAGGCTAGCATAGAACTCATAAATACATATGAGATCTCTGCCTCTCTACAGAAAAGGATGCTTTAAATTTATATAATATTTTATGAACAACCATCGTTTATTTCTGATTCTAGTTCCTTTGATTTCAAATTGATTAATTTATTTGCAGCTATATTTTTTGGGTACTAAGCCACTTGTCCAAATAGAATCCTAATTTAAAAGTCATATTTATTTTCCTCTGTCAAGAGCAAAGTGACTTATTATTTTGTATATTTTATTTATTTTCATTGTTGTTGTTGTTGTTGTTAGAGAAAGGGCCTCAGTATATAGCTCTAGCTGTCCTCACTCTGTAGATCAGGCTGGCTTCAACTCACAGAGAGCCACCTACCTCTGCCTCCCAAGTGCTGGGATTAAGGATGTGCACCAGTATGCCCAGGTTGTATATCAGTGCCCAGGTTGTATATCAGTGCCCAGGTTGTATATCAGTGCCCAGGTTGTATATCAGTGCCCAGGTTGTATATCAGTGCCCAGGTTGTATATCAGTGCCCAGGTTGTATATCAGTGCCCAGGTTGTATATCAGTGCCCAGGTTGTATATCAGTGCCCAGGTTGTATATCAGTGCCCAGGTTGTATATCAGTGGTTTTTAAAAAGTAGTAAGTATTGGTAGGGCAATGCTATGAGACCTTCAAAGGAAATTATGTAGGGAGAAATGCAAGTATTTGAGTGGCTATGATTTATAACTCCATTTTTGTATTGAAATAATAAATACAAGTTAGGGTTGTTCCCTAGACAAATACAACTTCAAGTTAATGTTCCTGCATTACTAATAGAACCTTGACTGGATTAAGTGTCTCAGCTAATCATGAACATCCCATAGGCATACAGGTTAGAGACATATTCATAACTTCTGCCCTTTTCAGGTGGGGTTTTCTTCCCTGGCTTTGGGCCTGCTATGCAAGTAAAAGTTGTGTTACAGGCAATGGTGGTACACGCCATTAGTCCCAGCAGAGGCAGGCAGATCTCTATAAGTTCAAGGCCAGCATGACCTATAAAGTGAGTTCCAGGACAACCAGGACTACACAATGAAACTATGACTCAAAAAGAAAACAAAAACAGAAGTGTTATTTTTTTTAATTTATGCTTATTAAACTCGAAAGTACTGGATTCCCTTCCCTACCCAACCCCCATCCCATGAGACTTCATTAATGAAAACCAATCTGTTTTCAGATGATTTTCAGTATGTAATAATGAAGAGTGGATTTTACCACTTATCACCCACAAATGGACGAAAATTACCCAAACAGCTGAAAGTCTGCATAATTACAGTTTATCTAAATAAAACACATGTAGTCATCTTCTGGAACTGACAGAAGGGCATGAGTTATAGCACCATCTGGAATCATGGACAAGGCAGATACATGTTGAAGCCTAAATTAATAAAGGCTGAGCAACAGCTAACAGCCCAAGCATAGGAGATCAGCATTAATGAGATTAACTCTTAGACTACCTAGGTACATCACTCAACCTCATTATAAGACCAGCTATAAGCGTTTTAATCCTCCCTTTAGCACCAGCTGAATATATTTACTGGAGAGGTGCACAGTATGGATTAATGATATTTGTTAACTACAGGTGGGGATCGACATATATGTCATGGATTCGTAATCACTACCCTGGGTTGAGAGATTTGGGAGGAATCCAGGATCAAGGATGCTGCACTGGTATTCTGCCTACTTCAATAGTATAGTTTAGACAGTCATCATCTTTACACAGATGTGCAGCATCTGCCTGAAATCAATGGATCATCAACTCTGGCTGCACAATAGAATCACATGGAGAGGGTTTGAAAAGTCCCATTGCCTAGCCCAGGTCCTACAGTAGATGAGTTAAGTCAAATGCTCTGGAAATGGGGTCATAAATCCACTGCCTCTAATTTCAATGTGCGGTCAAGATTAGGAAACTCAGATCCAAAATGTGACTACTACAATAAAGAAAACCAGGAGGCCTGAGGACGCATTTAGCTGGAAGATCAGCTAACTCCTTTACAGATAACCATATACCCAGGTGCCAGGTGCCTCTTGGAGTCAAAAGGCAATATTTAGTGAGGATTATATTTACTCTAGATCAGGCAATGTGAAAAATGCCTTTATGTGTCTCCTCTTATTTTATCCTTGTAGCATTTCTATGAAGAATGTATTATTTCTATTATAATTTTTTTGTTTTTGAAATTATAATCACTTCCTCCCATCTTTTTCTTCCTCCAATCCCTCCCTCACACTCTCTTGCCATTGCGTTCTCTCAGATTCTCAGCCTCTTTGTGTTTAATTGTTGTTATGTAAGTAATATAATATATAATACATAAATACAACCTGTGTAATCCTTATAATGTTACTTGTATGTATATGATCTTAGAGGGACCAACTCAAAGTTGGTACTGGATAGCTGGGGGGGGGGAGCTTCTCTGAGAAAACCATTTTTGTCAATCACAGTATTCCCCAGTTGCCCATAGTTCTCTGTATAGTGATGAGGTCCCTCAAGCTTTCCGTATTTCATGTTAATATGTTCATTGGTGACTTCATTGTTCATGTCCTGCTTAGGCAGCCATTTTGATGAGACTGTGGGTGTAGCTTCTCTAACATTTCAAGGAATAGACACAATTTCACACCAAACATCCAAATTCTCTGGCTCTTACAATCTTCCTACCCACTCTTCTACAATGATCCCTGAGCCTCATATGCAAGAATTGTGTAGCGGATATATCATCTGCGACTTAGCACCACAGGATCCCTTGTTCTTTGCATCTTTTCTGTTGTGGTTTTCTATGATTGGCTCTGTTGTAAAGAGCAGTTTCCTTGCCAAGGAGTGAGGACTACACTTATCTGTATGTATAGGAAAATATTTAGAATGTAATTTGGGATAATGCTGAGTAAATAGTGTAGGAGACTTTACATTCTCCTCTACAGATCCACGACTTCCCTAGCCCAGGATAGTTGACTAGCTTTTCAATACTAGGCATGGTTTCCCTATTATGGTGAGGGTGCTAAGTCCATTTAGAGACTATTGGTTACTTTCAAGGAATGCATTCTCCTATTGCATCCAGATAAGTATTTTGTCGTGGTGGTGGTCATGGTTATGGTTCATAGGCATCATAGTTGGGTAGGACATGGTTGCTTCCCTTCTTTGGTAGCCTTCTGGTCCTAACAGCCTTCACTTTTGTTAACAATTATTTAGTTATATTTCTTCTTAAAAGAGGGGCTATTTTATAAGTACTAAATTTTGTTGTAGAATTTGACTCTAATCCACACTAAGGCAGAGCTGACATCATCATCTACAACTTGGACTTTCCTACAGAATTGCTTTTTAACTTAAATGGCAGAAAGGAAAGAGTCTTACTTCACTGTGCTATAAATCAAGTTAGACATAGTTATAAATAGCAGATTGTTTAAATTGAATTGAGTCTACTTGTAGCTTCTAAGTAAAATATCCAAACCAAACTGTTGCATGTGTATAAAGTTTGGTGCTCAGTTAGACCCTGATGGACTATAGCAATAGCTAGTGTTTGGGTTGGAATAAGGTAAGGATTTCAGAAGGAACTTGGCTAAAACATAACCTTGTAAATAAGTTTGTGAGTTTTGTGACACAATGATTGGGCGTCACATGTTTTGCTAAAAACTAGAATACTATCAAAGCATTCCCAAAATTAAAAATTTAGTAACAATCAAAATCAGGAAGTAGAGTAGGGGGAGATTAAAAGTGAAGACAAAATGACTAAAAGCCATTATATATGCATATGAAAATTGTCAAACAATAAAACTTTAAGTCAAGTTTTCTTTTTTTTATAATTTATTTTTTTTATTAGGTATTTTCCTCGTTTACATTTTCAGTGCTATCCCAAAAGTCCCCCATACCCACCCTCCCAATCCCCTACCCACCCACTCCCCCTTTTTGGCCCTGGGGTTCCCCTGTGCTGGGGCATATAAAGTTTGCAAGTCCAATGGGCCTCTCTTTGCAGTGATGGCCGACTAGGCCATCTTTTGATACATATGCAGCTAAAGACAAGAGCTCCGGGGTACTGGTTAGTTCATATTGTTGTTCCACCTACAGGGTTGCAGATCCCTTTAACTCCTTGGGGACTTTCTCTAGCTCCTCCATTAGAGGCCCTGGGATCGATCCAATAGCTGACTGTGATCATCCACTTCTGTGTTTCCTAGGCCCCGGTATAGTCTCACAAGAGACAGCTATATCTGGGTCCTTTCAGTAAAATCTTGCTAGTGTATGCAATGGTGTCAGCATTTGGAAGCTGATTATGGGATGGATCCCTGCATATGGCAATCACTAGATGGTCCATCCTTTCGTCACAGTTCCAAATTTTGTCTCTGTAACTCCTTCCATGGGTGTTTTGTTCCCATTTCTAAGAAGGGGCAAAGTTCCACTCTTTGGTCTTTGTTCTTCTTAAGTTTCATGCGTTTAGCAAATTGTATCTTATATCTTGGGTATCCTCAGTTTCTGGGCTAATATCCACTTATCAGTGAATACATATTGTGTGAGTTCCTTTGTGATTGTGTTACCTCACTCAGGATGATGCCCTCCAGGTCCATCCATTTGCCTAGGAATTTCATAAATTCATTTTTTAATAGCTGAGTAGTACTCCATTGTGTAAATGTACCACATTTTCTGTATCCATTCCTCTGTTGAGGGGCATCTGGGTTCTTTCCAGCTTCTGGCTATTATAAATAAGGCTGCTATGAACATAGTGGAGCATGTGTCCTTCTTACCGGTTGGGACATCTTCTGGATATATGCCCAGGAGAGGTATTGCTGGATCCTCCGGTAGTACTATGTCCAATCTTCTGAGGAACCGCCAGACTGATTTCCAGAGTGGTTGTTCAAGCTTGCAATCCCACCAACAATGGAGGAGTGTTCCTCTTTCTCCACATCCTCGCCAGCATCTGCTGTCACCTGAATTTTTGATCTTAGCCATTCTGACTGGAGTGAAGTGGAATCTCAGGGTTGTTTTGATTTGCATTTCCCTGATGATTAAGGATGATGAACATTTTTTCAGGTGCTTCTCAGCCATTCAGTAATCCTCAGGTGAGAATTCTTTGTTCAGCTCTGAGCCCCATTTTTTAATGGGGTTATTTGATTTTCTGGAGTCCACCTTCTTGAGTTCATTATATATATTGGATATTAGTCCCCTATCCGATTTAGGATAGGTAAAGATCCTTTCCCAATCTGTTGGTGGCCTTTTGTCTTATTCTTTTATCCTTGAGAAGAGTTTTTGCTATCCTAGGTTTTTTGTTATTCTAGATGAATCTGCTGATTGCCCTTTCTAATTCGTTGAAGAATTGAGTTGGAATTTTGATGGGGATTGTATTGAATCTGTAGATTGCTTTTGGCAAGATAGCCATTTTTACAATGTTGATCCTGCCAATCCATGAGCATGGGAGATCTTTCCATCTTCTGAGATCTTCTTTAATTTCTTTCTTCAGAGACTTGAAGTTCTTATCATACAGATCTTTCACTTCCTTAGTTAGAGTCACGCCAAGGTATTTTATATTATTTGTGACTATTGAGAGGAATGTTGTTTCCCTAATTTCTTTCTCAGCCTGTTTATCCTTTGTATAGAGAAAGGCCATTGACTTGTTTGAGTTAATTTTATATCCAGTTACTTTATTGAAACTGTTTATCAGGCTTAGGAGTTCTCTGGTGGAATTTTTAGGTTCACTTATATATACTATCATATCATCTGCAAAAAGTGATATTTTGACTTCTTCCTTTCCAATTTGTATCCCCTTGATCTCCTTTTGTTGTCGAATTGCTCTGGCTAGGACTTCAAGTACAATGTTGAATAGCTCTTCAGGTGTGTTGGGGTGCCCTGGACTGGGCGAAGTGGGAGTGCTGGGTTCTGATGATGGTGAGTGGTCCTGGTTTCTGTTAGTAAGATTCTTACGTTTACCTTTCGCCATCTGGTTATCTCTGGAGTTAGTTGTTATAGTTGTCTCTGTTTAGAGATTGTTCCTCTGGTGATTTTGTTACCCTCTATGAGCAAACCTGGGAGACTAGCTCTCTCCTCTGAGTTTCAGTGGTCAGAGCAATCTCTGCAGGCAAGGTCTCCTCTTTCAGGGAAGGTGCACAGTTATCTGGTGTTTGGACCTCCTCTTGGCTGAAGATGAAGGCCCAAAACAGGATCTTCCCCAGAAGCTGTGTTGCTTTGGCCTGTGCAGACTGCCCTCCACGGAGTCCCAGAAACAAGCTGGCTCCCGCGGAACCTGAGGCAGAAGCCTCTCAGGCTGGGCGGACACCTGTGCTCTGATCAGGAAGCTGGCCAGTTGTCTGGAGCCGAAAATGGCGCCGCCTCAGCTCAAATTTTCTTATAATTCTTTAGCATTTTAGTCAGAATATATTTTATCTCTACATGGTAGGGAATATTTGGTTTTGATATAGTCTCACTACTAGCATCACAACTGTAGAACCTAAAACATGTGTATTTATTTTAAAAGTTAGATGTGGCCAAGCCAGTGATGCAGCTCAGTGGTAGAGCATTTAGCTAACATGCCTAAGGACTTGTGTTCAATCTCCAACATCATTCAACAGTAGTATGAATGTTAGAGAGTTTAAAACTGTGACCCAAAGTTTCCAGCCTCTTCCTTTTAGGTACTTTGCTCCTGCCTCCTGTAGCTTTTAGTTGAATATAACCCGGCCTTCTGAATCATTCATTGTAAGGTTGTGAGTAGTGAATTAAGTCCTGTGAGAAGGTACATTGTTTGATATAAGCATGGCCAAGGTCTGAGGAAGAATGCCTCAAACCCAGGGGAGTGGCAAAGCTTCCTAGGATGTGAGTTCAAACACTGACAGTGCATTCAGGACATGTACGGGTATTTTTTTCTCTCTCTCTCAGGTTTATCACCTACAGACAGTGCTCCTACCAAGATTAGCTGAACCTGTCTTCTTAATCCAGGGGTACAACTTAAGTCCCGCCCCCATGGTTCTGCTGTATGTAGTCAGACAGCCTCCCTGCTCAACTGAATATAATAAACACACTGAGCTTCTGGCAGGGAGGGGTTTCAGCTTCTCCATCAGAGAACCCAGTTTCCCCAACCCAGTCTTTCTTTACCTGTGTTTGTGTACCTATCTTCTTTATTTACTTTGCTGATCTTAGGGTTCCCATACTTAAGCTGTACAAGATTTTCCAAGCAGTAGCCTTAGAAAAAAAAATTAGATTTTTTTCTTCAGTGTTGGAACATGGTCCAAGAATGGAATCATGCAAGGAGAATTCTGATTGGGAGGAAACTCCAGGAAAACAAGACAAGAGTCTTGTGACTTCATTTTGTTCAAAATAAGTAATTGTTCTTGGAATGTGTTTTTGTGCTCCTCCCAGGTGTATTGGGTAGGAGTGATTTTAACTCAGATTATTCAGATTAACAGGGCATTATTATTTGTTCATATGCTTCTATAGAAAAATGTGGTTTTTGCCACTGGCAGCTTGCCTTTGCAATTGGAAACTCTACTCAAGTGACTAGTCTTAACACCCACAGTATAAACTGAATAAAGTTGGCTACTGAATGAGACTTGAGTCTGCCTCATTTATCAGCTCCATTCTCCCAGGTCCTACCACCCCTAGAGAGGTAAACACTTTGGGATAGGAAGAATGAACCTTTTATTTATATGTGGGCAGCAGAGTAGGAACATGAATGCCCCATTTCCTTTAACTCTCCAAATATCCAAGCCAACTAGATTTTTATAAACAATTCCTGATAATAGAGTTTTCTAAGTGATATTGTATTTTCTAAAAAAAATGTATGGGTATTTGTATGCCTACATATTTTTATGTGCACCACATATTTTCAGACACCAAAGTGAATTAGAAGATGGCAAAGGATCACATGAACTGGAATTATTCATGACTGGAAGCCACCTGTTATAGGGGCTGAACCTAACCTACGTCCTATGGGAGAAGTCTCTCTCCAGTCCCTAAGTAACTTTTGAATACTGAGTATGAGTATGTTGATGACCTGGGCAAAATAAAAAGAATAAATAAACAAAATGGCATCTTATTTTAGTGTATAGTGGTATAGAGTGTGGAAAGAGTTGTACATGAGTTAACATATCTTCTCACCAAAGCCCTAAGAAGCCCATATCCTTTGTTCTCATTTAGAAGATTGAGCTCAGCAAAGTTGAGTCACTTATCCAAGGCAGATTCCACTAAAGCAGTTTTTCTCAACCTGTGGGTCATGACCCCTATGGGGTGAGCATACCAGATATCCTGAACATCAGATGTTTCCATTACATTTCATAACAGTAGCAAAATTCCAATTATGAAGTAGCAAGGAAAATAATTTCATGGTTGGGGATCACTACAACGTGAGGAACTGTATTGAAGGGTTGCAGCACTAGGAAGATTGAGGACCACTGCACTGAAGTAACATAATAAGAACATAGCTTGGACATAGCTCAGCTCCAAAACATGTTCAGCCCACTTCACCAGCTACTCTTTCTCCTGTTGCCACTAATTGAATGCACAGAATTTTCTTTGTACTTTGTTGATGGCAGTTGAGATGTCATTCTGTCTTCTAAGATGTGTGGCAGTAATCTTTCCCTGACTAATACAAGCTATGTGCCTTTGTTTTGTTCACGATTGCGTTTTCAACAAGCAGAATGGTGCTGAGTACACAGTAGGTGCACAATAAATATGTGTTGTGTGACGATTTATAAGTTTTACTCTTCTTAGAGGTATGACTTTTATATGCAAATGAATTTTTACCATCTAAGACAGCCAGTGACAGTATCATGTATAATAAGGTTTTACAGAAAAATGCTTCAAACAGGTTCATGGGTCCCCAAGTGGGGCACTGTTTTGCAAGTGATGGAAATTGCAGATGGCGTGGTCTATCTGGCGAAAGTAAGATACTGGGAGATTTCCCTCTAGTTACGGTATGTTTACTGCTCCCCAATCTCTTTGTTTCCACTTCCTTGCCATAATGAGAGAAACAATTTTGTCATATACCTCCAACACCATGGTATGTTGCTGTCTCACCACAGGCTGAGAAACATGAAACCAAACATTATAGACTACGCCCTCTGAAAACAACTCCTCCCTACCCTGTTCTCTTGGGCTTCGGGGTCACAGTCATGCAATAGTGTCTAATATATGTAAGTTAACTTCAGTGTTGATATAGATGTATAGGCCAAGGTCGAAGTTACAGAAAGTATCAGTGAGGAAAGAGGCAAATACTCCCCCAGAGAAGGCTGTGGCACTCTAGATTTCTCTGTGGAGGGATTAGCAAATCATAATTCTAAGATTGCAAATGTGCTAGTGAACCTAAAAAAGGCCAAGGGCAGCCACAATTCACTGAGAGGCAGAGCCCCTCTGCTCTCTACCCTATTTCTTATAACTTCATCCCTTCCAAATCCCCACTTCTGCCCTAGTCAACTTGGCTTACAGTACTGGATATATATATATATATATATATATATATATATATATATATATATGTGTGTGTGTGTGTGTGTGTGTGTGTGTGTGTGTGTTATTTCATGACTGCCTCTGAAACTGAGAAGTTGCTGCATGGGTAACAGAACTCATATACTTGTTACACCTTCATTTCCCTGGCTCTTCATGATAAGCCTATGAGACCACAGTGATTCTTTTTTCAAAGCCTGTTTGTTACATTTATTTATTGTATGTGTATCTGTGTGTTTGGACATGCACACAAACAGTGCATGTAGAGGTTAATAAACAACTCACAGGAGTCCATTCTCTCCTAGCTTGTGGGTCCTGGAGATCAAACACTGGGCTTATTGGCAAGTGTCTTTATCTAGTGAAGCCATCTTATTAGTCCACAACGATGTTTTTTATACCCATTTTTTAAATGGATGAAATGCAATGGGTCTAGGGTTTGTTTGGGGCTTGTCTGAGAATACATTACTTTTAGTTGGCAATTCTTTTGCTATCATTCTTTTTTTCTTAACATATCATCTCGCAGTAAATACTGAAAGTGGTCATTTGTAGAAATATCCATCTGCTTTTGATATACAGGCTATAAAGGATAAGGGACAGAAGGAAGTAGAGCATTATTTTAAATCAACCACATAGATTGACGCAAGAGATGAGGAGCCTACACTGTACTGAGCCCATTGTTCTGGACTTTATTATAACAACTTTCGTCAGCCCACTCTCTTCCTGCACTCCTGAATGCTTCATAAAAGCTATCGTCATGACTTAGTTTCCTCTGACCTCCAAATGATCCACTTCCCCATGGGCTTGGCTCTATACCTCTCTTGTTCATTCTTTGTTTCCCTAGTCAAATACAAGTATTTGTTTATATAATCAAATTAAGTAGTGCTTTACTGAGGTGGTATGCATTAAAAGCAAATTTATATTCCTTTTCCAGATCTTTGTTTTGCAATCCAGGCTGAATGGGCATTCAAACAACTACTTATCAAGTGCCTAGTGTGTACTTAGCTTTTTTTCTAAGTACTTAGATTCCATCTTTAATCAAAATAGAGGAACAACTTTTATTTCACTGGTATTACAGAAATAAACAGACAAAATATATGTTAACTATTCAGGTTTCAAGAGGGTCTTAGAAGTTGTCATGAAATACCAAAGATAACTTAATATTTAGAAGTAAAGTGTGATGAGATGTGATTTGAAATATTGAGTATGATATTCAAGGTATGCTTCTTGGGGTTAGAGTTGTAGTTCAGCTGGGAAAGCTCTTGCTTCACATGCTTAAAAGACCTAGATTTGATCCTCAAAACATAAAAAAATAAAAAACTCAGACATGGCGGTATATACATCCTGTAATTTCAGCACCCATAAGGTGGAGGCAGGAAGATCAAAAGTTCAGGTTCATACCTACCACCATAGCAATTTTGAGGATAGCCCCAAATACACAATACCTTGTCTGTATAACATTAGCAATTGAGCCAAGATTGAAATGGAATATGAAAACAGGCTACCGAGAGGAAGAATGCTTCAAGCAACAACTACTGGCACCATGCTACTTTTGAAGAGTTTGATATATTTTAGCAATGAGGCCAGTGTGGCAACACTGAAATGAATGAGAGGCAGAGTGGCAGACTAGACACGTAAAGGTACGAGTGGGCAAAGGGTTTTAAAGTTCATTGTAAATATTTTAGCCCTTCCTCTGAATAAAATAAAATTGGTAGTCTTTGGTGGATTGGAGACAAACGAAAGGCACAGTCATAGTATAGTGGAGGAGGGCCATAAATGTTGAGAAAACAAGAAAGAGCTTATTACAATTAAGCTACTGTAACTTGGTAGCTCGGTGTGCCCTAGTGTGTCTCACAGGGAGTACTTAAAATGACCTTTACAAAACATAGATCTGCCCAAGTGTATGCCACAACTCAAAACCCTTGCTTGTTTTCTGGCCCCCACAATTCTCAGGATAACCTATAATATCTGGTTTTGCTTCTTAAGTCTTAACCTACACAATCTCTTATTTCCCTTGCTTAGTATGTTCAAGTTATTTTATGTCCTCAACTGCATCAAACTGCTACTCAATCAATGCAGGGCCTACATATTGATTACTGACTTCTCCTATAATGGTTTTCCCCCCATTCGTTTCTAAGATGAATTAATGCTTTGAATCTTAGCTTAAATAACTGAGTGAGTGAGACCCACCACCCCTGAATAAACCTTTAGCTTAAGCTTTCCCCTTGCACTCCTTTCTCATTCTCTCACAGTAATTAAAGCAATGCTTAACATTTTACATTGATAGAAAAAATAGTGCCTATCTATATATGTGCAAAAAATACTACTCAACGGCCTTCTTTATACTTGTTTCTTTGAGTAGGTCTTTGGGTCATGTAAATATCATGAGGCCAAATACCATGCTTGTTTTCTAGTCCACCTTGAATACTCTGTGTGTGTATGTGAGCACGCATGAGAGAGAGAGAGAGAGAGAGAGAGAGAGAGAGAACATAGTATCTCTAATCCACAGAGCATATTATCTCTAATGCACAGTATCTCTAATGTAAGGATCTTCAAATTAAATGCTTGAAAAATTGAGTGAAGTCTCTTCATCTTAAGCCAGTCACATACAGCTCTCCTGTTCAACCATTTTAAGAGTAGGTAGACTCATTTTCATTTGGGGTCTACTGACAGTCTACATAGTCAAGTTCTATACTTATCTCTTTTGAAGGCAAAAAGAATTTAGGAAAATATACCTGTCTTTGAAAATTTTCCTAAATAAGAATGAATAACACATCTGTTCAGCAAGATTTCTTCTAAAAGTTATTCATAAAATGCTGTGACTGTTCCCACCCACTAAATACCATGTAGTTCTTTATACCATATAGCTTTGGTTCAAAGGAGAGGATAGATTAGAAATCTTTCCAGGAAACAGTTTTGTAGCCCTAGATTTTGTAACCTGATCAAGTTCTCTACATTTATTTGTCTGACACTAGTATACTGGAAAATAATTTTGTCAGTCCAAGGGCAGGAGTGAATGTATTATAGTTTACCACTCATGAAGGAAGTCTGTTGTTGTTGTTATTATTATTGTTGTTTTGAAACAGATAGGCAGTTTTGCAGAGACTCATGAATGTTAAGATCCAGAGAATAGGAGACCAGAGAAATGGCTCAGAGATTAAGAGCATAGGCTGCTCTTCCAGAGGGCTCAGGTTCAATTCCCAGGATCCACATGATGGTTTACAACAATCCTTAACAACAATTTCAGGAGATCTAATAATCCATCAGACATTCATTTGGTGAGCCTACATACATGCAGCCAAAATACCCATACATATAAAGTAAGAACACTATTAATAAGATAAACCAAGATGCAGAGACTAAATGATCATAGTGTATCCAGTCCCAATTGGTACATTCACAACACAATGCCTACATCCAAGGCTGAGGAAAAATTAAAAGAAAAGCATGGGTGGAAAGTTTCTAAGAGCCAGAGGACCTTGAGATAGTGTTTTCTAGACATGACAGAGAGATGCAGAACACATGAAATCATAACAGTAAGGGTGCCTAAACAAGATCTACATGATGGCAACACAAGGCAGCATAACAATGTAAATGGGGCAAATTTCACAAGGTCCCACAGCCAGGTAAAGAGCTACAGGCAACGAATGGCTTCTGAGAGAAGGTTAATCTGTTTTCTCTGGGAAGGGGCTCCCTGACTGTTGTTATCTAGTCCCAGCTGGTCAATGCCATGCATACACACACACACACACTAATAATAAATGGTATTTATGTGTGAAAATATACGCATTTCTATACAGTTCTTGTATGAAACAACAATAAGAAGTTATAAATTTGAGAGGGAGTGGAGAGCAACACAGGAGGAGTTAAAGAGGAAAGAAGAAGAGGAACAATTTAAGTTGAGTACTTATATATAAAAGTCTCAAAAAATTAAAACTTCAAATTTAAAACAATAATATTTTAAAATAGATCTCTCACTACCCACAAGAGGCAGACGCTGGCACTAGAATACTGACTGGTTGATTTCAGATTTAGATCAACATCAGAACAGCTGAGAAACAGATGGTTAACATGAACAAGTCTTCTGCCTGTAGGAAAATCCATGGGGGAAAGCCAGAGCATAACAAAGAGGACTGTTGGTGTACTTGGCATCACTGCAAGGACAGTTGGTTGTATAATGCTAATATTTTCTGGCAACGAAGCCAAATGGGATGATCTACTCACCCTTAGGATGTGCTGACCTCAGAGAACAGAAGGTAGTTTTCTTGAGCCAGAGGTTCTTCCTAGCCTTGGCAAAGCTGTATCGCCAATGAGCTCCTTTTGAACTTCCTGTCTTTTAGTATTTCCAAGTCATTTTCTTCCTCCCTGTTGAAGGAACACTGAAATTTACATCACATTTAAATTCCATACTAGAAAGGAAATAGTTAATCATCAGCCTAGGAAATGGGAGGGCATGATGTGCTGGGGGTTGGGGTATACCCAGGGGGTTATCCTCTCTTTCTAAGCCTGTGATAAAAACACACATTGGGTTACTGTCAGAATTGGCTGTAAGCCTAGAACCTCTGCTGTCTCCTCAAAGGTAACTTTACATCTCCAAATCTTATCTATTTTGTATGTTGTAATTTCATTCATCAAATTCTCAAGACTTTAGTGGGTGCATTGTTAGGTCGTCTAGGATCTTTTATATAATCAAGTATAATTCTCAACGGAAGAAAAAACAATACCTTTCTGAGCAAGGGTCGTTGCAATGTTTTCAAGTGGAAATTATTCCATGGCAGGAGCAATTAATTTTGACTTGTGGAACTCAGCAAAATTTTCCAAATGGGATGGCATTAGAGTTCACTCTCAAATTAGAACACTGAGCTGTAGTTCAGAGACTATGGTAATTCCCAAATACTAAGAACAACTTGTATCAATTTTACTGATGGTCTGTAAGGCACTGTCTCATGCCAGGACTAATAAAACTTACCCCAAGGGGAGTTTAGAAAAGTCCTAAATCAGAAGCTTGAGATGTATCATCGATTGCCTGACTCAGTCGGTCTTATCCAAGGACACTGAAAATGCTTATTATTCTGTATGAATCACAAGCCAATCCTTAATCCACATTGTCAAAATCTCTTCTAAGTATGCAAATAGGATAGTCATTCCTCTATAAGCTCATAAAGTGTTTGCTTTATGTCAGCAGTCACTCTTGGCCTTTATTGAATAAGTTATTTTCTGTATTGGGTGTTATGGAGACAAGCATTTTGGAAGATATCTTACAAAATCTAAAGTTGATAATTTTGATGTTTTTTTTTTCAACTTAAGCAAGTCTCCTACTAGATTTAAATAACAGATATGAACTGTATAATATTGGAGCACATTTGTTTGATTTCTTTTTATAAAGGTTCTTGCATTCTTTAAATTTTCTGTGTTTCAGTGGTGTGAGATGTGTACGGTTAGCAAAAGTATCCTCCCATTTCTTATTTTTCAATTATTTATTAATTTACTTTACATCCCGATATCGGCCCCCTCCTACTGATCCCACTTTCACAGCTCCTCCCCGTTGCCCCTCCCCTTCTCCTCTGAAAAGGGTGAGCACCTCCCTCCCATTCCGGGGTATCTCCTACTCCCAACACATCATGTCCTTCCATTTCATAGGCTGATGCCTAACTGTTTCCTCTCTCATATGGAATTTAAATACAGTGTAAATTTCAGCCTTGGCATGGTGACACACATATGTAATGCCAGCACACAGGCGTTGAGCCAAAAGAATCACAAGTTGAAGTCCAAACTAGACTATCAGACTGAACTTCAGAGGAAGACCCTGTTTAAACAGTTTATCCTCGACAAACTTGGTTCATTCGGAAACACAAACATGGCTCAACATGTGAAAAAATCAATAAACGTAATTTACTACATAAACTCAAGGATATAATCATATGATCATTTCAGTATATACAGAAGATGCCTTTGACAAAGTCCAATATCCCTTCATGATAATAGCACTAAAGGAACTAGCAATGAAAAGAACATATTAGAGCATAATAATAGCTATATGTGATGGGTAGATAGCCAAAACTACACTAACTGGAGGGAACCTGAGAGCATTTCCTGTAAAATCTGTACTAAATTCTGGCAAGGAGGTTCAGTGGATAAGAGTGCTTGCCAAGCAACCTTCACAACCTGAGTTCAGTCCCCAGCTACCACTATGGAGTGAGGGAACTAACTCCACAAAATTGTCCTCTGACCTCTACACATGTGCAGTGGTATGCAGGTACCTGCACTTGTCACACGCCTTACATCAACATACACACTAATTAGTTAAAAGAATCTTATAAAATTTGGAATAAGACAAGACTTCCAAGTCTCTCTGCTGATTCAATATTGTATAATCATTCTTAGCCAGAGCAGAAAGCCAAGGGAAAGAAGCTACAAATAGAAAAGAAAGGAGTCAAACCATCCATATTTGCAAACAGCATTGCCCTATATTTAAAAGAGCCTAACTCTAATGTTCTATGAGAAAACTCTTAGTCTTAACATATTTTTTTCATCAAAATAGGATATAGAAATAATGCAAAAATTGGTATCTTTCCTATATATCAATAATGGCCATGTTGAGAAAGAAATCAAGAATTCACTACAATTTGCAATAGTTTTAACAACAACAAAACTACCTTGGAATAAACTTAACCAAGAGAGTAAAAGGTTTCTACAATTAAAGCTTAAGAAATCTGAAATAATTGGAGATGGTGCTTGGAGATGGGATTCTAATTCTTCTCCTTCTAATCCATCTCATAGATTTGAAGAATTACATCTATAGCTTTTATGTACTCCCCATCAAAATGCCAATCCTATTCTTCACAGAAATAGAAAGATATCTTAATATGTATGTGGAAGCACAAATGACTCCACAATTCTAGAGGTACTACCACACGTAGTTCAAGTTATACTATAGGAGCAAAGTAGTGAAAACAGCCTGATATCTACACAAAAGCAGACAGATAAATCAATAGAACCAGAATATAAACCCATAAGGCTTTAGGTACATTATCTTTTTTTATGAAGATGTCAAAAATACACATTTTTGAAAAGGCAAAACCTTAGTGAGTGGTGCTAGCAAATGTTGCTATCTATGTGTAGAAGAATAAAACTAGATCCCAATCATTCCTCTTGTAGAAACTCAACTCCAGTTGTATGAATATAATGTATTAGTATTACACCAGATACTCTGATATTGTTAAAAAATAAAGAAGAAAAAAGTGAACGATCCAGGCATAGGTAAGAACTTTGTACAGACTTCACTATCTGAGGAAATAGCGCCAATGACGGACAAGTGGTATTTTATGAAATTATAAAAACTGCACAACAAAGAAACATTTAATTATCAGGTGAAAAGACAATCCATTGAGAGTACAGTGTTTTCTAACTCCACATGTCTGACACCAGCTTAATATATAGGCTATTCAAGGAACACAAATACCTTTATAACAAGAACTCAAATAACTTAGTCAGTTAATGGGTTAATGAGATGAAGAATTCTCAGAAGATAAATTACAAATGACCAGTCCACACATGAGAAAATGTTCAACTTCACTAAGCACCAGAGAAAAGTAATTTAAAATTGCATTGACATTCCATCTTGTCACAGTTAGAATGATAGTCGTTAAATAAAGGCTTACATAGGTGTAAAACCCTATGAGTTAGAATATAGACTAGTCCAACCACCATGGGAATCATTATGGAGTTTCCTCAAAAAACAAAAAGACTCAAAATATATCTATAATCCTACCTTGACTCCTTGGCATATTCTCAAAAGACTCCAATTCGCCATATCACAGACATACGTGAACATCAATGTTTACCACAGCACTATTCTCAATAGCTAACTTATCAAGAACCAAAGTTACAGGGAAACAAAGGATTGGAAAGTTGTTGGGTAAAATGCTTTGTATACATTATATTTTTCTCTATATATGGTTATATAAATAATATACTATTAGATAGATAGATAGATAGATAAATAGATAGATACATAGATAGATACATAGATAGATACATAGATAGATACATAGATAGATAAGGGGAAACTTAGAAGATTAAAGTTATAGGAAGGGATGAGGTTACATAATAGGAATTTAAAGGAGACTAATGATGGTTAGAAAAAGAAAGTGTTGGTAAGTGAAGAAGAATGTTATCAAAATACATTATATATGTGTTTTAAATATCCTTATGGAGCTAGGTACTATGCACAATGAATAAACATCAACTGAAAAATGAAGTAATAGCACAAGATGATCCTAAAATTCTTGTGAAGTCACAGTATTGAATACCCAATGCAATCTTGATCAAAAAGAACAATGCTAGAGGAATCATTATACCTGATATCAAACTACATACCCATAGCAACAAAACCACCATGGTTTGACAAACAACAACAACAACAAAGCACAAGTATAATAAGATGGAAGACTCCTAAATAAAGCATATAATCACAGCCACTTGACTTTAGACAGTGATGACAAAAAGACAGAAAAGATAAAGACAGCCTCTTTAACATGTGATTCTAGGGAAAATGGATGCATACATGTAGAAAAATGAAAAAATATTACCCTTGCCCTGCACAAAAATCAATTCAAAATAAAAAATAGACAGAGTTGGAGATGTAGCTCAATGATAGAATACTTGCCTAACATTCACAAAGACTTGGGTTTAATTCCTAGTACCACCAAAATATTTAAACTGTAAATATAGTCTCCCAGTTGCACTAGTCACATTTCAGGTGTTTAATGGCCAGAAGTGGTAGTGATTAGCTAGTTAATTGAACATCATACTTACAGAGCATTTCTATCAGCACAGACAGTTCTATTGAACTCTCCCATTGCCACTCTAGATAATAGCTTTATGTGTATAATCTTTGTATATAAATGACCATAAAATCATTCACTGTGGAATAAATGAATGGATGGATGGATAAATTAGTTTGGAAGTATAGCATTACACGACTATTTGAAAAATATAAAAAGAATTCCAGTCATAATCACTATACCATTTAGAGATGCAATTTAAGCAGAGACCAGGGTCTTGTGCATAAGTTTGGAAATCTGAGTAGGGTTTTGGTATGGGGCCATGAACTGTATCATAGCAAGAGAAAGAGTTGCAATAATTACTGAGGAGGAAATCAGATAGAGCAGCAGTCACAATAATCAAATCCACAGCAATACCAAGCAGGGAAAGTACGTATTGGGGTCAGAAGGCAAATGATGAAAAGAAGGCCGAGTGGGTAGAAAGCAGGTCAGAAAGAGCAGTTGAGGACAGAGGCATTGAAATACGTGATGACATCTGAATCCCAGGCTACAGAATTTAAGGGCTGAGATCAACATCTATTCATTTCCTAATTATCTCACTTACTCTCTGAAGAAGGGAAGCTTATACATTTATACTGGAAAGTCTGGTTAGAGAGTTATCTGTGAGTATGCAGAAGAACAGGATTTGGCTCCTACTACAGGTTGTTTTCAAATTCTGGAAGGCTGGGGCTTTAACTGGTCTAAGAACTGAATTTCTGAGAGTAATGACTCTGGGAAGAGTCAAATACCAGAGAGAGGGAAAGAGAGAGAGAGAGAGTGCTTGTTATACATAATTGGTTTTTTTTAGCAGGAATGTTTATAGAATTCTGAAACTAGTAGGACTAATTTAGTCAGAAACTACAGAGAGCGGATGCTCCAGGCTCCTGCCATTTTCTGGAATATTCTATTGTCCACTCCTAGTTTTCCTGAAAGCCTTTTTAGCTCTTATCTACAAACGTACACACTCTCAGTCAGAAGTGGCAATTTATAAATCTGGTTGCCAGAATGTTTTGGTGGGGAAGGGTCGGGTGTTTGGCCACAGGGGAAATTGAATGTAAGCGGAATATTAGAGGTCCCCATTTTCAAACCCATGAGTGAAGCAGACTGGTTGCTGTGAACTCTCCTTTCTTGTAATGGTCAGCCTGGCAATAAAATCATCTCTTCGTTACCTTTTTTAAAAAATAAATTTTAGATACATAAAATTCATCTAAACTTTTGGCTGTGTTCAGACCTAGTGTTCATATTAGTGCGCATCTTTGAAACAAATTTTAAGAACTAGAGCAAGTAAAACTGTTACAAAGGCTGTTAACTATAGTGCAATCTCATTTTGAACCATGGATTTCGAAACCACAGTATAAAGTAGTTAGAGCTAGAGATAGTCTGCCCAACAGAGTAGACAAACCATTCTATCAAACTTTAAGAAAATAATCCTACAAGTAGAGTTTGGGCATTACTAGAGCAGTCAGTTGTGTGCCAACAGTGCATTGGGCCCTCATATGGGACTCTCTCCCAATGCTTCTCTAACCTCTCCAGTTACAGTGACAAGGAGCTTAGATTCCTACTACATGTGTACACTGTTAATTCTTTACAAAGATCACAGATCTTGATTCCCAAGGCTGTTTCTTGTTCTGACTCCACTTATTCTTTCCACCTCATGGAACTGCACTCTTCAGCCTCCAATGCCAGGGCCCAGGCATGAGTCAGTCTATTGAAATGTGGACAGCTCTCTTGGCATGCATGAGCAATCAAATGTCCAAAGTAAATTGATGACTAACCATGTGTCCAAGAGATCCACAGGGCTTAGAGAATTAAAAGGCTTATTTTTATGGTTAAACACTGGGAATGCCATCTCATTCCTGTCCACTGATTTTTTTCTATTATCAGCTGGAAAGCCACCAGCAGATCCCTTGTACATCTGCCAGGATGCAACCTAACCCTTCTTTCAAGTCCCATTTTTGTTCTTAGGGTTATGAATGCCAGAGCCATTCTAAAAGGAATCTGGTTGGGACAGCTAATTGGAGATATAAGGTCATAATTACAGTGTTACAGCATCGGCCTGCATTTTCTTGTAATTTATATTGTTATGATATACATCGTTGGGTTGTCATAGCATTGTTAATAGCTCAAGAGAAATATTTCTAAACTGTAGATATTTAGGAGAAAGCAATAAGTATTAGCATTATCACTCATAGCCTGATGTTCCGAAGTGAAAAAATTAAATTCCAGAGAGCTTATAAACCCTGAAGTTTACTCCCATATCTGTTTTGATTCAAAATATAGACTTTTACCTCCTCTAAGAAGATGCCTGTTTGTTCCTAGCTGCACTAGCAGGAGATCATCTGATTTTAATTGATTGGAAACTGAAGACATACTATGATATTTCTTTCCTGATGAAGTACTATACTGTACAGTCCTATTTTACATGTATACAATAGAATGGGAGCCCATTATGTTAATTTGTAGATCTTTTACCAAACATATTTATTGGGAATATATTATGTGACATCACATGGAGAGAAGATTGAAAGAAATAAAATAAACATGAAATGCCATTGCAGAATATGTAACCAAAGAAATAGGGCTAATGAACCCTTTCCATAATAAAAGGAGAAACATAAGAGTTCCTCAATAAACTAAGCATAGAATTATTGTGCAGATCTCTCTCATCCCCCTCCCAGTGTGTGTGTGTGTGTGTGTGTGTGTCAACTCATTGAACATCACCTAAGTGCTATAGGAAACTGAGATGTTACAGTAAAAGATACAGTCAAAGTGGGCCTGACTTTCATTGTTCTGGATTTCGTTTTTGTCTCAAACTCATGATCCTCTTAGCTTGCCAAGTGATGAGATTATAGGCTTGTTCCATCACATCTGGCCTTAGATCTCTTAATTCAAGAAACAAATAATCAGTGGAGTCTGGATGAGCAAGGTAGACTGTGAAGGATGGTGATATTCAGGAATCACAAACTCTTGGTCTAAAGAAGAATAGGGAAGGGACCATAGATTAAGACAGAAAGAACAAAAGGAACTCGAAGTCTTTATGGACCAGCCAAGGAGAGACACTTGTAAAGTTTTTAGAAGCATAACCATTAGGCATAGGGAAAATCGGAGACCAATGACCTAATTAATTACTTCCTTGATTTAGTTCTATTATAATAAAAATACCATTTGAGCAATTTTATTTTTATAAATTTTTTATAACCAAAAGGTATTTAATCGGGATTACAGTTTCAGAGGGTTAGAGTTCATGACCGTACAATGAAGGCATGATGACAGGAACAAACGCAAGCTTACATTTTATAATCTAAGCAGTAGGCAGAGAGAACTAACCTGAAATGGCATGAACCTTTTGAAACCTCAAAGCTTATCCATCAGCAGCATAACCCCTCCATTAAGGCCATACATCTGAACCTTCCCACAGCGACCACCTGGGAACCAAGTATTCAAACATTTGAACAATTTAAACAGTATAATTCACTACATTAAGAATAGTTACACTATTTCCATATGTTTCCATTATATAATTCTAGAACATTTTATCTTCCAAAATAGGAAGCCATTAAACAGCCACTCCCCATTACCTCTCCCTCCTTGACACATCAACTTATGATCAAATATCTTTATGAATTCATCAATACTGAATATTTCACTCAGCTATATATCTTCATTTGCTTTCTACTGCTGTGGTAAAGGCCATGTAACCGTAATAGTAATAGCAATATTGCTATTATTAAACAGTAAAAGTAATAGTTTGTATGGCTTACATGTTCCAGGGCAGGAACACAAGGCAGGATCCTGGAGGCAGGAAAGAAAACAGAAGAGCTACTAAGGCTCACATTCAGCTGTTTTTCTTATACCTCCCAGGACTGCCTGCCTAGAGATAGCACCACCACCAATGGGCTGGGGTTTGGCCCTCCCCATTAATCGTTAATCATCAATCAAAGAAATGCTTCACAGACTTGCCTATAGGCCAACCTTATGTAGGCATTTTCTCAATTGAGGCTTCTTCCTCTACCATGATCCTAATTTGTGTAAGGTTAACAACAACAACAAAAATTACACAGTAGAACCCATGGCTATTATGTCAGGCTCCTTTCGTTTAATATAATGGCTTCACAGTTATTCCATGTTATAACACATACCATTCTTTTTATGGATGAGTACTATTTTTTGAGGTTATAGTACATTAAAGATTTCATCCAGCAATTGAAAGGCAGTTGGGCTGTTTCCACCTTGGAGTTCTCATGAATAAAATTTCTCTGGGTTTTGTCTTTATAACATTTTGCCTAGACACTTGTTTCCAGTTCTTTGGGCACATGCACTTAGCAGTGGAATTGCTGGATTGCATCATCATTCTATGAGTAGTTTGCTGGGGAACTGCCACACTTCTCAGAACACACTCTCAATTGCTTGGAAACAAGAGCTCTGAGCTTTGAGTTGAACCCTGGATTTGAAACTTCCTATATCATCCTCTTTTGGAAAACTGTATGTTCAAACCAGAGTATAGGAAATGGAGAGAAAGTAAATTTATGATTTAAAAAGTAGGTAGGTAGGAAGGAAGGAAGGAAGGAAGGAAGGAAGGAAGGAAGGAACGTTATGACCTCTCAGCCTTCTCATTTGGGGTAGTATATGGTCCCATGCCTAGAGGGACACACAATTGCCTGATGTACTGTAAGCAATAAATACATGGCAAAGCCTCATCTAAAATACTATATGTAGTCAAAGAGTCCAGTTAAGTAGAGTTACAGCTGTCTTAGTGATTTTTCTACTTATCCTTGCCCCAACTATCCCAGAACTCAGAAGGTAATTTGAATTTTTTTAAAAAACTATCTATTCTGGTTCTTTAATCCCTTAATTTTTTACATTAATTAATTAATCTTGTTCTTTGTATACCCCTCTCACTGCCCCCTTACAGTCACCCCTCCCACAATTCTTCCCCCACCCTCTATCGCCCCTCCCCTTCTCCTCTGAGCAGGTGGAGTCCCCTGGGTTTCCCACCACCCTGGTACTTTAAGTAATTGAGAAACTAGGCACTTCCTCTCCCACTGAGGCCAGTCAAGGCATCCCAGCTAGAAAAAGATATTCCACATACAGGCTACAGCTTTTAGCCCCCATTTCAGTTGTTCAGGACCCACGTGAAGACCAAGCTGCTCATCTGCTACATATGTGCAGGGAGGCCTAGGTCCAGCCCATGTATGATCTTTGGTTGAGGGTTAGGTCTCTGAGAGCCCCAAGGGTCCAGGTTAGTTGACTCTGTTGGTCTTCCTGTGGAATTCCTGTGCCCTTCAGGGTGGAATCCTTCCTCCTATTCTTCCATAAGAATCTAAGAATCTCCAAGCTCAATCAATCCACTGTTTTCCTGTGGGTGTCTGCATCTGTGTGAGTCAGCTAGTGGGTGGGGCCTCTCAGAGGACAGCCATGCTATACTCCTGTCTACAAGCATAACTGATTATCATTAATAGTGTCAGGGATTGGTGCTTTCCCATGGGGAAGGAAATGCATGTACTCACTTATATGTGGATATTCCATAAAATATATGTCACACTCCATAAAATATATAAAATATATGTCACTTCTTGTTTAAAAAGTTAAACAAGAAGAAAGGCACAAGTGAAGATGTTTGAATCTGACTTAGAAGGGGCAATAAAATAGTCATAAGAGGCAGATGGAGGGAGGGAATGGGTGTGAGAGGAGATGGGGAAGGGAGTGGGGGAGTTCCGGATCAGGTGTGGGGAGGAACAGAAAAGATTGCCGGATGACCATGAGAATGAATAGAAATCTGCAACTGACCAGGATGGGCAGGTTGGGAGCATCTCCAGGACATGACAGAGACCTGGGATAAGGGAAGCACCCAAGAATCAATTGTGGTGACCTTAGCTGGGACTGAAAGCATTGAGGATGTGGAACCTGAAGAGGCCACCTCCTGTAGCCAGGCAAGAATCCCAGGGGAGCGATAGGGACACCAACCCATCCACAAACTCTTCTACCCAAAATTTATCCTGTCTACAAGAAATGTAAGGACAGGGAATGGAGCAGAGACTAGGGGATGGCCAACCAATAACCAGTCCAACCCCTTAATTTTTTTAAAATTATTGGACTGTGTGTGTGTCTATGTACTTATATGTATGCACATATATATCACATACACAATAGTTTTCCAATGACAAAATCCTTTAACAGCTCAAATGCCCATGTGGCTATTTTTTGAAGAGAAAGGAATACACTTACTGTTCAAGAAGAGGCTATGCAGATTGCTGGTGAACATCACATGTTCTAAACAGACATATAAGTAAAATCTACCTCGGGGTTTAGTAACTACATATTCCTAGACAGTTTAGCTCACCCACCCTTTGTGACTCAGTTTCCTTATTTGCAAATATAAATCATGACTTTCAATACCTCTCTGTGCTAACTTTCTTGTGAAGCTTTAATAAGATAACCACATCTTCCTGGTATTCACATAGGAAAAGTGTCACCCTCTCTCTGATGCTGCAGAAATTTCCCATGACTTGGAATGAACTTGTTTCCCACATACCACAAGCCACCAGTGCCTCGGGGGAATTAAAGAGCCAAGGGACTTCATCTAAACCTGAAAGAATATCAAATGATCATAAATATTCTCTCCAAATGAAATGAAATTCCACCATAACAAAAGCAGTGCAAGACTCTTAAATGGATCTTTTCTGTTTCCTGCTTATGATTAGTCTCTGTTGGAAGTTATGTTTTTCTAAGAGAGATTAACTTTCTGCCTGTACAGATGTTTCCCTAGTGTTAACATCTGTGGCACTCTGTGCACACAACTTGTCTTATGTGATTTTTGGAACAGTCCCATTGTGAGGAGTTTGGAGCTGTAGGAACTTTCTCAGAACTAGTCTTTGTCAGAAGCAGAATTTGAACTGAGATCACTTCAGTCTTTTAGACCACACTAGTCTTAAAGAATTCCAGAGACTTCCTATTGATATTGCTAATGCAGAAATCAATAAATGCAAAGCCAGTTGCCTGTAGTTACTCAGACAGTTGATAATAAATCAGGGACTAGTTCAAGAAATGTCAGCTCACGTTTATTTCCTCTGAATGGACAGTGGTCCGTTATTTTTAAAGATGATTAGAAGATCAGGGGAAAATCTGAAAATAAGTTCCTCCCATACCTCAATTCCTTCCATCTGGCCTTACTTTATATCTCACCTCCCCCCACCTTGAGCCCTTGAGTTTACTCATAGAAGACACACAGACCTAGGCAGTCCACAGGTGGTTTCTGTTCTAGCATATTAATGGATATTAACCATGGTGGTGGGTAGTTTTATGTGTTCACTTGAGTAGGTTTACAGATGCTTAGCTAAACATCCATCTAGATGTTACTGTCAAGAGATGGATTCTTCAGAAGAATGAACATTGAAATTAGAGTTGACTAAAGCAGACTACTCTCGGTTGTGTGGGTAGACCACATTCAATGCTTGAAGAATTTCCTGAAAAAGAAAATTTGCTTCCAAAATATGGTTGGTGGACCAATGAGAGAATACTCAGTGAGCAAAAATGCTTTCTGTACAAGCCTGATGACCTGATCCCAGGTTTAACAAGCAGGGCTCACTGGAAAGCGTCTATAATCTACTACTCCCAAGGGAAGACAGGAGGCATAAACAGGAGAATAGTCTCGAAGCTCGTGGGCCTAGAGTTTACAGCCCATCTGTAGAAACAAGAGTGACACAGCCTCAATAAGGTGGAAGGAGAGAACTGACTCCCAAAATTGCTCTCTGACCTCTAACATGTATGCCAAAACACACATGTACCTGTCATGTAACCCACACAAGCCTAATACTTTTTCTTTTCTTTTATTGGATATTTTCTTTATTTATATTTCAAATGTTATCCCCTTTCCAGGTTTCCCCTCCAGAAATTCCCTATCCCACCCCCTCCCCCTGCTTCTATGAGTGTGCACACCCACTCATCCACTCACTCCTACCTCCCACCCTGGCATACCCCTACACTGGAACATCAAGCCTTCATAGGACCCAGGGCCTCTCCTTCCATTGATGCCTAACCCTCTGTCTTAGTCAGGGTTTCTATTCCTGCACAAACATCATGACCAAGAAGCAAGTTGGGGAGGAAAGGGTTTATTCAGCTTACAGTTCCATACTGCTGTTTATCACCAAGAAAGTCAGGACTGGAACTCAAGCAGGTCAGGAAGCAGGAGTTGATGCAGAGGTCATGGAGGGATGTTCTTTACTGGCTTGCCTCCCCTGGCTTGCTCAGCCTGCTCTCTTATAGAACCCAAGACTACTAGCCCAGAGATGGCACCACCCACAGGGGCCTTTCTCCCTTGATCACTAATTGAGAAAATGCCTTACAGTTGGATCTCATGGAGGCATTTCCTCAACTGAAGCTCCTTTTTCTGTGATAACTCCAGCTGTGTCAAGTTGACACAAAACTAGCCAATACACCCTCTGATACATATTTGGCTGGAGCAATGGGTCTCTCCATGTGCACTCTTTGGTTGGTGGTTTAGTCCCTGAGAGCTCTGGGGGTTCTGGTTAATTCATATTGTTGTTCCTCCTATGGGGCTGGAAACTCCTTCAACTCCTTGGGTACTTTCTCTAGCTCCTTCACTGGGGACTCTGTGCTCTGTCCAATGGATGACTGTGAGCACCTGCCTCTGATTTTGTCAGGTTCTGGCAGAGCTTCTCAGGAGACAGCTATATCAGGCTCCTTTCAGCAAGCACTTTCTGGAATCCACAATAGAGTCCGGGTTTGGTGACTGTATATGGGATGGATTCCCCAGGTGGGGCAGTCTCTGGATGGCCTTTACTTCAGTCTCTGCTCCACACTTCATCTCCATATTTCCTCTCATGAGAATTTTGTTCCCCCTTCTAAGAAGGACCAAGGCATCAACACTTTGGTCTTCCTTCTTCTAGAGCTTCATGTGATCTCTGAATTGTATCTTGGGTATTCTGAGCTTCTGGGCTAATATCCACTAATCAGTGAGTGCATACTATGTGTGTTCTTTTGTGATTGGGTTACCTCACTGAGGATGATATTCTCTAGTTCCATCCATTTGCCTGTGAACTTCATGAAATCATTGTTTTTAATAGCTGAGTAGTACTCCATTGTGTAAATGTACCACATTTTCTGTATCCATTCCTCTGTTGAAAGACATCTGGGTAGTTTCCAGCCTCTGGCTATTATAAATAGGGCTGCTATGAACATAGTGGAGCATGTGTCCTTGTTATATGTTGGAGCATCTTTTGGGTATATCTCCAGGAGTGGTATATAGCTGGGTCCTCAGGAAGTACTATTTTCAGTTTTCTGAGTATCCTCCAGATTGATTTCCAGAGTGGTTATACCAGCTTGCAATCCCACCAGCAGTGAAGGAGTGTTCCCCTTTCTCCACATCCTCGCCAGCATCTGCTGTCACCTGAATTTTTGATCTTAGCCATTCTGACAGGTGTGAGGTGGAATCTCAGAGTTGTTTTGATTTACATTTCCCTGATGATTAAGAATGTTGAACATTTTTTAGGTGCTTCTTGGCCATTCGATATTCCTCAGTTAAGAATTCTTTGTTTAGCTCTGTGCCCCATTTTTAATAGGGTCTTAAATTCAATTTAGAGAGCTGTTGGTTATCACCAAAGTCTGAGTGGCACTATTGTACCCTTAGGGTTATCATACCAGGCTGGTCATAGTTGTAGTTCGTAGGCTTCATAGTTGGATTAGACTGCTGGTTGTCTTTCTCCTTTGTAAGCTTGCATGGTGCCTCCTGGTACCATGAAAGCTTATCTTCAGGAAGAAGCCATTTCAGGTTGGTACCATGCCAGGAAACTCTGGACTGTGTGAAGTGCATGATGTTTACAGCAGTAGGGACTTAACTCACCTTTGCTGGTCAGCAAGGGCAATAGCAACAGGCTGCATCTTTGAAGAGTCAAAAGCATTCACTATTAATAGCTTTAGAGAAATGTAAATTCAAACTGGGTTAAAATTCACTCTCTGTCCATCAGTTTTTATCCCCCCCACCCACCCCCAAAAAAGTTTGCTAGAGTGAACCTGGGGAAAGAAGAATCTTTTTTTGTTAAGAGATCTGTAGTGATTTTACATTTATGCCCTTCACTTTAATCCAGTCATTGAATTTCACAGTGATTTCTGGGGTGGACAGAAGGAAGACAGCATTTAGAATGATGGAGGCCATGGCAGTGACCAGATTGGCCTCACTGGGGAAGCTGGAGTAACAGAAATTGTGGACTGCGGACTGTGGGAGAGCTGGTATGCAATGTCCTCAGCAGCTTCCAGCCTTCTCAGCTTGATCAGGCCAGCACCTGCTGTGACAAGCAAGTTGACAATCAGTTCAGCTTTCTTGGAGTCACCCTCAGTGGAGATGATGGCTGCCTTATGCTGCTGCTCAGCCTTTTCCATCGCAAATCTGGCTCTCTCTGCTTTCTGCTGAGCCACTCGTTTGACTTCTACTGTCTCTGTGAACTCCTTCCTGAAGGTCAGATGTGTCAGGTATATGTCATCTAGGATGAGCCCAAATGTTGCTGCTCGCTCTGTGAGGTCATCATTCACATGCCTGGAGACCAGTTTTCGCTGGGTAACCAACTCTCCAGCATCGAATTGAGCCACCAGCGACTTGAAGATCTCTGTGGTGATAGATGGCAGCACCCGCTCATCATAGTCCTCGCCAATGTTGGTGTGGATATGAGGAAGCTGGCTGGCCACCAGCCAGAAGAGGATGCGCACTGTGATGTTGACATTCTGTAACTCTTTGCTTCCAGTGACAACCAGCACACTCTGTGGTCGAGAGCAGCAGTCAAAGATAATTGGCTTTTGTACCCAAGGGATGAGAAAGTCAGGCCCTTCTCCTACCACAATGTCCTGTACTCCACGTAATCAGTCAAAAATGACAGCTCTGTGTCAAGCATCCACATTACATAAAGCACAGTTCACCAAGCCTCCTGCAACTGCTAACGCGAGGCTGAACTTTCTGATACACTCAAGCACTTTGGCAGCCATGACTCCTTCTGTTGCTTCCACTCATACCTGCTATCTCTCTGACCTCCATATGAATTCCCCAGCCCCACATTGTAAAGAATCTTTATATACCATTGTAGTGTTATAAACTCATACAGACACCATAGAAATCTGTGGAAGCTTCTCAAAAGATCCAAACCACAACTGTCAGTTCTGGACACATTTCTGTATGACTGACACAACTTCACACTGCAGAGATATTTTCTCATGGATGTTTATGGCTGCTCTATCCAAACATAATAGCTAATAAATGAGACCACATAAAAGTAAAACATAATATAAATATACAATTGAGTTATATTCAGGTATAAGGAAAAATGGAATTATAAAATGTGGAAGGAAATGGATAAGATACCAGCGAAGAATTGAGGTAGTTCAGACACAAAGGGCATATGTTCCTTCTCAAATGCAGAGCATAGTAGCTGTTATATATGTCTATCTAGGTGAGCAAATGTAGGTAAAGTTCAGGAACCCAGAAAGGATGCCGTAAGGCAGTGGAGTGTCAAAGACAGTGTAATTAAGTAGAGAGTGGAATACTGGGGCATGAAAGGTTACAGTGGAAAAATGAGGATAGGAACATAAGGCAGAAGCAAGATGATGGGCAAGAATCAATCAAAATGAACTATGTATCAAAATGCTATATGGAAACTTATTACTTTGTAAGATAATTGTGGAAAATAAAAAAAAAAATAGGTGCCAGTGAGATGATGTACCTCTTAAAGACAAGTCTGAGTTGAATTTCCCCAATACCCTGCCACCAACATGGTAGAAAGAGAAGGCCAACTTTGGCAGGATGACCTTTGTCCTCCATAGGCACCTTCACACATATACTCATACACATAAAATGAATACATGGAATAAGTTGAAATAAAACATCGAAAAAAATTGGAAGTTTGGGGTTGCCTATAATACTCTGCATTTCAATAACAAAACCAAAAAGATGTAATCAGACTCCACTCTCCATGAGATGATCACATGAATTAGTTCTGTATACTTTCATCATTATCAATGAACAAAATATTTGTGATACCTACTTTTCCCCTTGCAGTAATGTTAGCAACTGTTGATATATATTGCCTTATTCCATTACATCATTCATGCTGTTTCTATAATTCTGTCTCCTCTTAGGCATAGTTGAAAACTTCATTTTATAGAAATCTCTCTCCATTAATTTTTATGATTTACTTTGAGTTATAGTTCAGTGAACAAAATCAGGAGAAATGCTTGATTCCACTACTTTTTAAAAGACCATTTAAAAATATTTTATACCATTGACCAAAAATGACTGGGATGTGAGTTACTCTGTGTGCTGGTGTGCGTGTGTGTGTGTGTGTGTGTGTGTGTGTGTGTGTGTGTGTAGAGCATCATCATAAACTTATGGAGTCCTTAATATTGTAATCATTTCATTTCCCACAGATATCGTTATTAATGCTCACATTATCACTGTTGGACCAGCGTAGCTTTTGCTTCCCTTTGAATGACCCACATACTTTGTTGTGTTTGTACAGTGATACTCAGTTACAGTATACTCTTCGTAAAATACATTTCCCAAGTTTAGACCCATGCGTACAACCATGAGTGAACCATCATAGTCAAGGAAACGGACTTAGCTTTCACACTCCCAACATTTCTTGTTGATCCCTCCCTCAAACCTCTACACTTCCCTCAATCCTGGGATAATAAAAAAAAATACTTTCTCTTTTCAGTGTTTTAGAATCAAATGTGTGGAAACTGAAAATGCTCATGCTTTATTTCCCAACTTCTTTTGCTCAGTAAAATTATTTTGACCCTTATGTTGCCTGTACTCTACTTATGGTTGCTATTCTCCTGAGTTTTACATTCCAATGCTTCCTTATTAGTGTCTTCTTGTTGTTGTGACCAAATGCTTGAAAGGAAAGGAAGCAACTTAAGGGAGCAGGTAGGGTTACTTTTGGTTCACAGTTTAAGGGTACAGTCTACCATGACAGGGAAGTCATGGTATGGTAGAGAGACATGTGCTAGCTGGTGACACTGTGGCTACAGTCAGAAAAAAAAACAAAAAACAAAAAAAACCAAAACGATGTGAACAACGTTTCTTAGCTTGCTTTCTCCTTTCCATTCACTTCAAGACCCAGATATATTAGTTTGCTTCTCTGTTGCTATGATAAATACCATTACCAAAAGCAACTTTGGGAGACAGGGGTTTATTTTAGCCTCCTATCACTGAGAGAATTCAGGGCAGGAACTCAGGCAGGACAGGATCCTGGAGGCAGGAGCTGTTGCGGAGGCAATGAAGGGTGCTGCTTACTGGCTTGCTCCATATACCATGCTCAGCTTGCTTTCTTATGCAACCCAGGACCACCTGCTCATGCTCAGGGATGAAGAAAATGCCCCATAGACAGGCCCGTAGGCCAGCTGATAGAATTCTGCAAAGGAGGTCTCCTCTTCCCATCTGAATTTATTTGTGTAAAGTGGAAAAAAAGCTAAAGCTAACCAGCACAGCCTATGGGATGGTGGCATCCATTGGTGGGGTATGTTTTACCCTCAATTAAGCCTTTCTAGAAATACCCTTTTAGATTTGCCCAGATGTCTATTTCCATGATGATTCTAAGCTCAGTCAAATTGATAACAAAGATTAATGATCAGATCTTACACAACTAACTTTTAAAAAAAATGAATGTTGTCCAATTTCTCAGATTATCTCATATATCATTTTAAGTATTATATAAAACATTGTTCCTAATATAAGAAAACAAAGATGGTTTTCCTAATTTTTCTACTAAAAGTTTTAAAACTAGGTGGTTATATTTTTATGCTCACAATCTAATTGGAATTGACTTCATGCATAACATAAGGTGCAGGTCAAAAGTCATTACTTGTTTATTTTGTATGTGATGTGCAGTATTCTAACAGCATTTGTCAACTCTTTTTGTTTCTGAATTACCTTTGTATCGCAATAAAACCCATTTGCCAATGTGTATGTAGACATGTTTCTAGACTATGTTCTGTTCCACTGATATATATGCCAGTCTTCATACTGGTACTGTTATTATGGTGTGAATCTGAAATGGTCCATGAATGGTTGAGCTATGATTTATCTCAGTACATGGTTTTTAACAGGGTGAAGATAATTCCCTCTACTTCTTGCTTTGCTTTGTTGTTTGTTTGTTTTTTTTTTTTACCAAAACCAGACAATAAATATCTGTCTTCAAATTTACTTTTTGCACCTACATAGATTCTAGCCAGTCACATGTAGTTCTTTCTGCCTGTCTTTTTTTTTCTCTAATTGTAACTATGATTAATTACATTGATTGGTTATTTTTTTAAATTGTTAAACCACCCTATAATGCATTAAATAAATAGCATTTTTCCATAAGGTCCATTACTCACTTTTACACATTATTAAATTTAAAACCTGTTTGTGTGAACTTTTTACCTATATAGGTTAAAAAATAATGTAGGCACAACCACACACATGTCACATGCCCATCTAAGAATCACAGGATGCAAATGCTCAGAAGAAACGTAAATGAAAACCAAGTGAGACAAGTCAAAACCGTAGGTAGTCTCCACACAGTGAGGCATGGGAAAACTGATCTTTTAAGATTAGAGAGAGACTCACTCTCCCCACCAACATGAAACCATTTGCCACTGCATTTAGGATAAAACTTGAATTAGTTCTTAAAAAAAAAAAAACAAAACACCTACTACTCTGCATTACTGATACTTGAATCAGTAAGATAGGACAATCCTTAAGTCAGGTTTGTGGCAGAATTTGTGTAGGGCTGGTAATTTTTCCCTAGAAACTTGATAGAAATAAACACCAAGGCCATATTGCCCAGAAGTTTCCATTATGGGGATATTTTTAACTCTCAATTTCCTAAATAGGTAAAGAACTTTCCACATTATCTACTTTTTTTTCTTGAATGAGATTTGGTATTTTGTGTTTTGTGAAAAAGTAATAAAAGATGTAACTAGGGTTTTACCACAGACATACTTTCTAAAATCAGATTTTTGTGTCACTTTGCCTAGAAATAGAGAGAAAAGTAGATGAGTTTTAAAGTCATGACACAGAATGAGAACATAAATACTGGACCACTTCTTTGTGTGGGGTTGGCTAATTCCAAAATATTTGACATGAAGATCAAACTTCACTTCTGTTAAGATTTGTGTGTGTGTGTGTGTGTGTGTGTGAGAGAGAGAGAGAGAGAGAGAGAGAGAGAGAGAGAGAGAGACTTTTAAAGTCAGTTCCTACTAATAAAGCAGACTACTTGTCTAGTTTCTATTTTCTGCAGATGAGATGGGATTAGAATGTTTCTCCTAATTTTAGCAATCCAGGCATACGTGACAAGTTGTTTGGCTTTGCTCGTGTTGCAAGCAAAATGAAACCACTTCTGAAAGAATTTTTGTCTTAAAATTATAGCCATAAAATGAAGTAGATTAACTTCATGTTCTTGGCAAATAAAGACTGAGGTCTTGTTCAGCTATGAACTGGGATTTGTACTTTGTGATTTTGCCCCTTTTATTGAAAATAGATTCTCTTTTCATACAACATATCCTGGGTATAGTTTCCCCTCCCTCTGCTCCTCCAAGTTTCTCCCCCATCCCTACCCATCTGAATTCACTCCCTTCCTGTCTCTCATTAGGAAAAAATAGGCTTCTAACAGATAACAAACAAATGTGATGAAATAAAATATAAAAAAATGAAATAAAAGCCATCACACTAAAATTGGACATGGCAGCCCCACGAGAGAAAATAGTCCCAAGGACAGGAGTTAGAGACCCACTTGTTTTTACAGTCAGGAGCTCCATAAAATACTAAGCTAATAGCTATAGTGTATACACAGAGGTCTCTGTGAGTTCATATGGGCCATTTTTAGTAATTCTGAAGGCTTTTTTCTCCTGGTATCCCCTTCTAACAGTCTTTCTGCCTCCTCTTCTAGGGGTTTTCCTTAGCTCCAAGGATGGGGTTTTATGGTGACCTTCCATTTAGAATATATCTCTTTGTCTCTGTGTCTCTGTCTTCCTCCATCCCTCCATCCCCCACCACCCCTTTCTCTCTTCCCACACCCTGTCTGGCTGTGGCTATCTGTATTTGTTCCCACCAGCTGCCAAAGGAAGCCTCTCTGATGATGACTGGCTAATCTTGACTATCTAGTCTCTGGTTCATGGTTACATAAGCAGTATAAACTATGGGTTCCTTCTGGTGACGTGCGCTTTAATTCAAATCAGAAATTGGTTGACTACTCCCAAAGGTTCTGTGCCACCATTGCCCTAGTGTATTTTTCAGGGAGGGCAGATTGTAGGACAAGGGTTTTATGGCTGGTTGTTGTTTACATTTCTCTTTTGGTAACCTGCAGAGTACCTTCCAGTAGTAAAGAAACTAGGACTTAGGGCCATATAAGCACCAGCTCAACTTTCCCATGTTCAGTGAGGCCCTGCTCATATTATAGAGAGCAACTTTTTGTCTTAGCAACAACCTGAATATTTTGGGGATTTTCATTGGACCCCCTTGGTCAAGAACTCAATGGAATGTAATCAAGTCACTCCTAGAATCAAGAGATGACTAGTTGAGACTATATCATCCATTCCTAGGAGTTCTCACTAAGGTCACCCTCATACATTTCAGGATGTTTCCAATGCACTAGCTTTCTACACCACCTCCCAAATGCCCCCTGATCCAATCATCTCTTTCCACACTGTCTCCCTCCAGCACATCTTCCCCCAACACATGATTTCCCCATGCCGGTCCCCAAATACCTCTAGTTCACCTGTAAAATATATTCTATCTCTTCTAGGGATATCCATGTGTCCCCTTTAAGCCCCTCTTCTTTACCTAACCTCTCTGGGTCTATGGATTGCTACTTGGTTATTGTTTACTTATTGGCTAATATCCACTTATAAGTAAATACAAATCATATTTGTCTTTCTGAATCTGAGTTACCTCCTGAAAATTTCAGTGTCATTTTTTTTAACGACTGACTAATAACTTTGTTGGATAAATGTACCACGTTTTCTTTATTCAATCTTCTGTTGAGGACCATCTAGGTTGTTTGCAGTTTCTTTCTTATAAATAAACCTTCAGTGAACATAATTGAGCAAGCATCCTTGTGCTAGGATGCAGTGTTGTTTGGTAGTGGCATAGCAGAGTTTTAAGGTAAATCAATTCCCAATTTTCAAAGGAACCGTCATATTGATTTTCAAAGTGATTGTACAAATTTGCACTCCCACGAGCAAAGGAAGAGTGTTCCCTTTGCTCCATATCCTCACGAGGATCTGCTGTCACCTGAGTTTTTTTTTAATTTTTAATATTTTTTATTACATATTTTCCTCAATTACATTTCCAATGCTATCCCAAAAGTCCCCCATAGCGCCCCCCACATCCCTACCCACCCATTCCCATTCTTTTGGCCCTGGCATTCCCCTATATTGGGGCATATAAAGTTTGCAAGTCCAATGGGCCTCTCTTTCCAGTGATGGCCGACTAGGCCATCTTTCGATACATATGAAGCTAGAGACAAGAGCTCCGGGGTACTGGTTAGTTCATCATGTTGTTCCAACTATAGGGTTACAGATCCCTTTAGCTCCTTGGGTACTTTCTCTAGCTTCTCCATTGGGAGTCCTGTGATACATCCAATAGCTGACTGTGAGCATCTACTTCTGTGTTTGCTAGGCCCCTGCATAGTCTCACAAGAGACAGCTATATCTGCGTCCTTTCAGCAAAATCTTTTTTTTTAATATTTTTTATTACATATTTTCCTCAATTACATTTCCAATGCTATCCCAAAAGTCCCCCATAGCGCCCCCCACATCCCTACCCACCCATTCCCATTCTTTTGGCTCTGGCATTACCCTATCTTGGGGCCTATAAAGTTTGCAAGTCCAATGGGCCTCTCTTTCCAGTGATGGCCCACTAGGCAATCTTTCGATACATATGCAGCTAGAGACAAGAGCTCCGGGGTACTGGTTAGTTCATCATGTTGTTCCACCTATAGGGTTACAGATCCCTTTAGCTCCTTGGGTACTTTCTCTAGCTTCTCCATTGGGAGCCCTGTGATACATCCAATAGCTGACTGTGAGCATCCACTCCTGTGTTTGCTAGGCCCCGGCATAGTCTCACAAGAGACAGCTATATTTGGGTCCTTTCAGCAAAATCTTGCTAGTGTATGCAATGGTGTCAGCATTTGGAAGCTGATTATGGGAAGGATCCCTGGATATGGCAGTCTCTAGATGGTCCATCCTTTCATCACAGCTCAAAACTTTGTCTCTGTAACTCCTTCCATGGGTGTTTTGTTCCCAATTCTAAGAGGGGGCATATTGTCCACACTTTGGTCTTCATTCTTCTTGAGTTTCATGCGTTTAGCAAATTGTATCTTATATCTTGGGTATCCTAAGTTTTGGGCTAATATCCACTTATCAGTGAATACATATTGTGTGAGTTCCTTTGTGATTGTGTTACCTCACTCAAGATGATGCCTTCCAGGTCCATCCATTTGGCTAGGAATTTCATAAATTCATTCTTTATAATAGCTGAGTAGTACTCCATTGTGTAAATGTACCATAATTTCTGTATCCATTCCTCTGTTGAGGGGCATCTGGGTTCTTTCCAGCTTCTGGCTATTATAAATAAGGCTGCTATGAACATAGTGGAGCATGTGTCCTTCTTACCGGTTGGGACATCTTCTGGATATATGCCCAGGAGAGGTATTGCTGGATCCTCCAGTAGTACTATGTCCAATTTTCTGAGGAACTGCCAGACTGATTTCCAGAGTGGTTGTACAAGCTTGCAATCCCACCAACAATGGAGGAGTGTTCCTCTTTCTCCACATCCTCTCCAGCATCTGCTGTCACCTGAATTTTTTATCTTAGCCATTCTGACTGGTGTGAGGTGGAATCTCAGGGTTGTTTTGATTTGCATTTCCCTGATGATTAAGGATGTTGAACATTTTTTCAGGTGCTTCTCTGCCATTCGGTATTCTTCAGGGGAGAATTCTTTGTTCAGTTCTGAGCCCCATTTTTTCATGGGGTTATTTGATTTTCTGGAGTCCACCTTCTTGAGTTCCTTATATATATTGGATATTAGTCCCTTATCTGATTTAGAATAGGTAAAGATCCTTTCCCAATCTGTTGGTGCCCTTTTTGTCTTATTGACAGTGTCTTTTGCCTTACAGAAGCTTTGCGATATTATGAGGTCCCATTTGTTGATTCTCGATCTTACATCACAAGCCATTGCTGTTCTATTCAGGAATTTTTCCCCTGAGTCCATATCTTAGAGGCTTTCCCCCACTTTCTCCTCTATAATTTTCACGATCTCTGGTTTTATGTGGAATTCCTTGATCCACTTAGATTTGACCTTAGTACAAGGAGATAGGACTGGATCAATTCACATTCTTCTACATGATAACCACCACTTGTCCCAGCACCATTTGTTGAAAATGCTGTCTTTTTTCCACTGGATGGTTTTAGCTTCCTTGTCAAAGATCAAGTGATCATAGGTGTGTGGGTTCATTTCTGGGTCTTCAATCCTATTCCATTGGTCTACTTGTCTGTTGCTATACCAGTACCATGCAGTTTTTATCACAATTGCTCTGTAGAAACAGCTTTAGGTCAGGCATGGTGATTCCACCAGAGGTTCTTTTATCCTTGAGTAGAGTTTTAACTATCCTAGGTTTTTTGTTGTTCCAGATGAAGTTGCAGATTGCCCTTTCTAATTCATTGAAGAATTGAGTTGGAATTTTGATGGGGATTGCATTGAATCTGTAGATTACTTTTGACAAGATAGCCATTTTTACTATATTGATCCTGCCAATCCATGAGCATAAGAGTTCTTTCCATCTTCTGAGATCTTTAATTTCTTTCTTCAGAGACTTGATGTTCTTATTATACACATCTTTCCCCTCCTTAGTTAGAGTCATGCCAAGTTATTTTATGTTATTTGTGACTATTGAGAAGGGTGTTACTTCCCTAATTTGTTTCTCAGCAGGTTCTTCATGTAGAGAAAGGCCATTGACTTGTTTGAGTTAAATTTATTGAAGCTGTTTATCAGGTTTAGGAGTTCTCTGGTGGAATTTTTAAGGACACTTATATATACTATCATATCATATGCAAAAAGGTATATTTTGACTTCTTCCTTTCCAATTTGTATTCCCTTGATCTCCTTTTGTTGTCGAATTGCTGTGGCTAGGACTTCAAGTACAATGTTGAATACGTAGGGAGAAAGTTGGCAGCCTTGTCTAGTCCCTGATTTTAGGGGGATTGCTTCCAGCCTCTCACCATTTACTTTGATGTTGGCTACTTGTTTGCTGTTGATTGCTTTTATCATGTTTTCGTATGGGCCTTGAATTCCTGATTTTTCCAAGACTTTTATCATGAATAGGTGTTGGATTTTGTCAAATGCTTTCTCTGCATCTTAAGAGAAGATCATGTGGTTTTTATCTTTGAGTTTGTTTATATCGTGGAATACGTTGTTGGATTTCCATATATTAAACCATCCCTGCATCTCTGGAATGAAACCTACTTGGTCAGGATGGATGATTGTTTTGATGTGTTCTTAGATTCAGTTAGTGAGAATTTTATTGAGGATTTTTGCATCAATATTCATAAGGGAAATTGGTCTGAAGTTCTCTATCTTTGTTGGGTCTTTCTGTGGTTTAGGTATCAGAGTAATTGTGGCTATATAGAAGGAATTGGGTAGAGTACCTTCTGCTTCTATTTTGTGGAATAGTTTGTGGAGAACTGGAATTAGATCTTCTTTGAAGGTCTGATAGAACTCTGCACTAAACCCATCTGGTCCTGGGCTTTTTTTTGGTTGGGAGATTATTAATGACTGCTTCTATTTCTTTAGGGTATATAGGACTGTTTAGATCATTAACCTGATCCTGATTTAACTTTGTTACCTGGTATCTTTCTAGAAATTTGTCCATTTCATCCACGTTTTCCAGTTTTGTTGAGTATAGCCTTTTGTAGAAGGATCTGATGGAGTTTTGGATTTCTTCAGATCTGTTGTTATGTCTCCCTTTTCATTTCTTATTTTGTTAATTAGGATGCTGTTCCTGTGCCCTCTAGTGAGTCTGGCAAGGGTTTATCTATCTTGTTGATTTTCTCAAAGAACCAGCTCCTCATTTGGTTGATTCTTTGAATAATTCTTCTTTTTTCCACTTGGTTGATTTTGCCTGAGTTTGAATATTTCCTGCCATCTACTCCTCTTGGGTGTATTTGTTTCCTTTTGTTCTAGAGCTTTTAGGTATGTCATTAAGCTGCTAATGTATGCTCTTTCTAGTTTCTTTTTGGAGACACTCAGAGCTATGAGTTTTCCTCTTAGAAATGCATTCATTATTTCCCATAAATTTGGTTATGTTGTGGCATCATTTTCATTAAACTCTAAAAATCTTTAATTTCTTTCTTTATTATCTCCTTGACCAAGGTATCATTAAGAAGATTGTTGTTCAGTTTCCACATGAATATTGGCTTTTTATTATTTATGTTGTTATTGAAGATCAGCCTTAGTCCATGGTGGTCTGATAGGATGCATGGGACAATTTCAATATTTTTGTATCTGTTGAGGCCTGTTTTGTGACCAATTATATGGTCAATTTTAGAGAAGGTACAATGAGGTACTGAGAAGAAGGTATATCCTTTTGTTATAGGATCAAATGTTCTGTAGATATCTGTTAAATCCATGTTTCATAACTTCTGTTAGTTTCACTGTGTCCTTGTTTAGTTTCTGTTTCCACCATCTCTCCATTGATGAAAGTGGTGTGTTGAAGTCTCCCACTATTATTGTGTGAGGTACAATATGTTCTTTGAGCTTTACTAAAGTTTCTTTAATGAGGGTGGCTGCCTTTGCATTTGGAGCATAGATATTCAGAATTGAGAGTTCGTCTTGCAAGATTTTACCTTTGATGAGTATGAAGTGCCCCTCCTTATCTTTTTTGATAACTTTGGGTTGGAAGTCGATTTTATTATATATTAGAATGACTACTCCAGCTTGTTTCTTCAGACCATTTGCTTGGAAAATTGTTTTCCAGCTTTTCATACTGAGGTAGTGTCTGTCTTTTTCCCTGAGATGGGTTTCCTGTAAACAGCAAAATGTTGGGTCCTGTTTGTGTAGCCAGTCTGTTAGTTTATGTCTTTTTACTGGGGAATTCAATCCATTGATATTAATAGATATTAAGGAGAAGTAATTGTTGCTTCCTATAATTTTTGTTGTTAGAGTTGGCATTCTGTTCTTGTGGCTGTCTTCGTTTTGGTTTGTTGAAGGATTACTTTCTTGCTTTTTCTAGGATGTGGTTTCTGTCCTTGTATTGGGTTTTCTTTTTTTTTTCTGTTATTATCCTTTGAAGGGCTGAATTTGTGGAAAGATATTGTGTGAATTTGTTTTTGTCATGGAATACTTTGGTTTATTCATCTACAGTAATTGAAATTTTGGCTGGGCATAGTAGCCTGGGCTGGCATTTGTGTTCTCTTGATGTCTGTATAACATCTGTCCAGGATCTTCTGGATTTCATAGTCTCTGGTGAAAAATCTGGTGTACTTCTGATAGGCCTACCTTTATATGTTACTTGACCTTTTTCCCTTACTGCTTTTAATATTCTATCTTTATTTAGTGCATTTGTTGTTCTGATTATTATGTGTCAAGAGGAATTTCTTTTCTGGTCCAGTCTATTTGGAGTTCTGTAGGCTTCTTGTATGTTCATGGGCATCTCTTTCTTTAGGTTTGGGAAGTTTTCTTCTATAATTTTGTTGAAGATATTTGCTGGCCCTTTAAGTTGAAAATCTTCATTCTCATCTACTCCTATTATCCGTAGGTTTGGTCTTCTCATTGTGCCCTGGATTTCCTGGATCTTTTGAGTTAGGATCTTTTTGCATTTTCCATTTTCTTTGATTGTTGTGCAGATGTTCTCTATGGAATCTTCTGCACCTGAGATTCTCTCTTCCATCTCTTGTATTCTGTTGCTGATGCACGCATCTATGGTTCCAGATTTCTTTCCTAGGGCTTCTATCTCCAGTGTTGCCTCACTTTGAGTTTTCTTTATTGTGTCTACTTCCCTTTTTAGGTCTAGTATGGTTTTCTTCATTTCCATCACCTGTTTGGATGTGTTTTCCTGTTTTTCTTTAAGGACTTCTACCTGTTTGGTTGTTTTCCTGATTTTTTTTTAAGGACTTGTATCTCTTTAGCAGTGTTCTCCTGTATTTCTTTAAGTAAGTTATTAAAGTCCTCCTTGATGTCCTCTACTATTATCATGAGATATGCTTTTAAATCCGGGTCTAGCTTTTTGGGTGTGTTGGGTTGCCCAGGACTGGCTGACGTGGGAGTGCTGGGTTCTGATGATGGTGAGTGGTGTTGGTTTCTGTTAGTAAGATTCTTAGGTTTGCCTTTCACCATCTGGTAATCTCTGGAGTTAGTTGTTATAGTTGTCTCTGGTTAGAGCTTATTCCTCTCATGATTCTGTTAGCCTCTATCAGCAGACCTGGGAGACTAGATCTCTCCTGAGCTTCAGTGGTTAGAGCATTCTCTGCAGGCAAACTCTCCTCTTACAGGGAAGGTGCACAGATATCTGGCATTCGGAACTGCCTCCTGGCAGAAGATGAAGACCTGAAAGAGGGCCTGTCCCAGAAGCTGTTAGCTTCTGTAGTCCACACTCTCACCTGTGCAGACTAGTCTCAGCGGGATCTGGGAACCAAGATGGTTCCCCCAGGTGCTCTGGCAAAACCCTCCCGGGCAGGGAGAACAACTCTCCTCTGGCAGGGAAGGTGCCCGGATGTCTGGAGCCCGAAATGGGGTCTGCCTCAGAAGCTCTGTGGCTTCCACCTGTCCCAAAATCTGTTACCTTCTGTAGTCCACACTCTCACTTGTACAGACTAGTCTTGGAGGTATCCAGGAAACAAGATGGCTCCCTCAGGTGCTCCGGCAAAGCTCTCCAGGGCGGGGTGGTCACCTCTCCTCTGCCAGTGAAGGTGCCCAGATGTTTGGAGCCTGAAACAGGGTCTGCCTCAGAAGCTCTGTGGCTCCCACCTCTCCCAGAAGCTGTTAGCTTCTGCAGTCCACACTCTCACCAGTGCAGACTAGTCTCAGTGGGATCCAGGAACCAAGATGGCTTCCCCAGGTGCTGCAGCCTCTGTGATTTTTTTAACGGTCTTTATCCCCTCAAATTCATGAGAGATTGATTTGCTTTCCTTCACCATCACTATCATTATCATGCTATATCAATTATACAAATTAATCACATACAGAATATACTTTTGCCATATTTGCCTCGCCTTTACCATAATATCTTCACCTTTACCATATGTCTTAAAAATAAATCTAGAGTTTCATAAATTCATTGTTTTCAATAGCTGTGTAGTACTCCATTGTGTAAATATATCACATTTTCTTTATCCATTCCTCTGTTGGGGGACAGCTGGGTTCTTTCCAGCTTCTGGCTATTATAAATAAGGCTGCTATGAAAATAGTTGATCATGTGTCCTCATTACAAGTTGAGTGAGGTAACCCAATCACAAAAGAGCACACATGATATGCACTCAGTGATAAGTGGATATTAGCCCAGAAGCTCAGAATCCTTCTTAGAAGGGGGAACAAATACCCATGGACAGTTACAGAGGTAAAGTTCGGAGCAGAAACTTGGGGATCCATCCCATAAACAACCACCAAACCAAGACATTATGGCAGATGCCAACAAAAGCTTGCTGACAGGAGCCTGATACAGCTATCTCCTGAGAGGCCCTGCCAGTACCTGACTAATACAGAAGTGGATGCTCACAGTCATCCATTGGACAGAGCACAGGATCACCAATGAAGGAGCTAGAGAAAGTACACAAGGAGCTGAAGAAGTTTGCATCCCCATAGGAGGAACATTAATATGAACTAGCCAGTATCCCCCAGAGCTCCTTGGGGCCAAACCAGCAATCAAAGAAAACACATGGTGGGACTGGTGGCTCTAGCTGCATATGTAGCAGAGGATGGCCTAGTTGGTCATCAATGGGAGGAGAGGCCCTAGGCCCTGTGAAGGTTCTATGCCTCATTATAGGGAAATACCAGGGCCAGGAATGGGAGTGGGCAGGTTGGGAATCAGGAGGAGAAGGGAGGAGATAGGGGGGTTGGGAGGGGAAAATAGGAAAGGGGATAACATTTGAAATGTAAATAAAGAAAATACCTAATAAAAAATAAACCTAGATTATATGTATGAGAAAAAAAAAAACATGTCTTTCTTTATTTCCTAGTCTGGCTTCTTTTGTCTCATATGATGATCTCAAGTTTCATTTTCTTGTAACTGATACAATTTCATTCTTATATGTCTGAGTAATTCTCTATTCTGTATATATGCCACATTTCCTTTATCCATTTGCCCATTGACAGCATTTAGACTGCTTGCATAACTTGTTATTGTGAATAATGCCATATTATCCTTACATGTACAGCTGTCTCTGTCTCTATTGTGACTTATGTAGCTTCCTTTCCTCTAGGTACATACACTCAAGACCATTATATGGTCATCCCATTGTACTTTTTTGGAAGTCTCATACTGATTTCTGTAATGAGTGCAGTAATTTATATTGCTACCAATCATTTATAAGGGTCAGGGGTGGATTTCTTATGAGCCATTCTGTTTTTCTCTGTCAGAGTCCCTTTTCAATGTCATCTTTCCCCGTTTCTGAGCACGCTGAAGCTCTTTTAGCTTTCTCTACACCTACAGGACTTACAAATTATCTCATCGTGAGCTCAGGATCTTCACGGAAATAACCTAGTTTGTTTCCCAGTCAGTCTCCTGCTACTGCACCCTGTCTTTCTCAACTAGACATTCATTAGATTCCTTCCTTCTGATACAAAAGACAGAAAAAGCAGTGTCCTTGGCCATTTAGACTTAATAACAGAGGAAGCAGTCTGTACTGAAATTCCAGTATTCCCTGTTCCTGTAGGATATTTTTTAACTTGTGGAGAGATAGTGAAGTTTTCTGTGCTAACATAAGTTTCCACCTAGAAACACTAAAGGATTTTCTTTTCAACTAGCCACAAGTTTTCCTAAAGGCACCATATAATAAATGAACATTAATCCTCTGGTCCAAGCCACTAAAGCAAATGAAGTTTACCATGTAAATAAAGTCTATCAGTAGCAAGATAAGCTCACAGAGTGTAGAAGAGCATGCACAGCCACTCCACACATTGCACATCTGAGGAAAAACTAGTGTATGTTTTAGTTGGAAAATACTCAGCACAGTTTCTCGGAATAGTCAAAAGGTAGGCTATTAGTGAAGGTGGTGGATGTTTTAATTAATTACTGAGAGTCATTGGGAAAGAAGTAACATTTAAGAGTGTGTGAAGCGTTATGTATGAGTTATATCTTAGTAAGGTTTTTCTAATAAAACTATTGCCAAAAACTGAAAAGAGGAGAACCTGACTAAGATTTCCCAAGCAGTGGATAGGATAATATGCCTCAGTACAGGGGAACGCCAGGGCCAAGAAGTGGGAGTGGGTGGGTGGGGGAGTGGATGGGGGAGCATGTGGGGGACTTTTGGGATAGCATTGGAAATGTAAATGAAATAATTTTCCAATTAAAAAAAGTTCTAAAAAAAGAATCAGAAAAAAAAGTTTTCTAGGAAAATTAATTGTTGATCAATCGACATTTTGTTACTTTTCTGTTGCAAAGATAAAATGACATAACCTAGGTAATACAAAGAAGGATGGGTTTCTTTTAGGTCACAGTTCAGAGGGCAAATCCCTAATGATGTATGAGGCATGCAGGCAGGTAGAGCAGGAAGCTAAGAGATAATGTCTTTAATCACAAAGGCAAAGCAATAATAAAGTAGAAGTGAGGCAAGAATATACTCTCTCCAATCCCATTCCCAGTGATGTACTTTTTCCACCAAGGATACCAGTCCTACACCTTCCCAAACAGCATCACCAACTTGGAATTTAGTATTGAAAATCCATAAGCCTATGGGGACATTCCTCAATCGAACCTCCACAGACCTCTATGACCAGAACATAGTTGATCAGACATGAGCCTGCAATAGTAAGTCAAACCTGATTTAGATGACTTCAAACTTTGGAGGAAATGAGTATTCATCAAATGTTTTTGAGAGAAGAAACATGATTGCACCAATGACTTCTTACATTATTTTCATGATAATTAGCTCCTTTATCAGGATTATAGTTCCTCGGGGGGATATATTTATTCTTTAATGATTTATTTTTATTTTGTGCACATTGATGTTTTGCTTCTGTGCATGTCTGTATGAAGATGTCAAATTCCCTGAAACAGACAGTTGTGAGCTGGCATGTGATTGAACTCAGGTCCTATGGAAGAGCAGCCAGTATTCTTCTGGGGGGTATTTTTTCTTTTATTATTATTAATCATTCTATTCGTTTACATCTCGAATTATATACCACTTCCTGGTTACCCCTCCACCACCATCTCATCTCACATCTGCCCTCCCTCTCCCTTTTGCCTATATGAGAGTGCTCCCCACCCATCCACATTTTCCCACCCCACCACTCCAGCATCCCCCGCCTACTCTGGAACATCAAACTTCCCCTGGACCAATCTCCAGCCCTAAGGATGTATTTTCAAAATAATTGTACTTTTCTTGTAGAGTTCAATATACTGACCTTGTATTCAGAAAATGTGCCCTAAAGCTTCAATGCAGTAAAATGATCTTGGTGTGAGAGGTTCTACCTTGCTCAGCTTCTACTGGCATCCTTCCTATTTAAAGATTTCCTAGATCCAATTTTTCTTTGTCTTTAGCCAGCCTCCATATAAACCTTACTCAGGCTGCCATTCTTTAGCATGTGAATTGCTGTAGCAGGTCTTCTGATTAGCCTTCCCTCCTCTTCCTATCTACTATCCATACTACTACCCTACTGCCAGAAACATGTTGGTTTCATATATATATTTCAATCTGACCATGTTACTCTGTAATCAAAACTAGTGAGTTCCTCCCGCTCATATATCAAGCATAAGACTGCCTGTGTCTTCCTATACCATGTAGCCTCTTGTCATCCTTCCCTTGCCTTTCTTTTTTTATTAGATATTTTCTTTATTTACATTTCAAATGTTAACCCCTTTCCTAGTTTCCCCTCTGAAACCCCCATTATCCCTTTCCCCCTCACCCTGTTCCCCAACCCACCCACTCCTGCTTCCTGGCCCTGGCATTCCCCTATACTGGGGCATAGGACCTTCATAGGACATAAAAGGGCGTGCACACACACATGTCAGGGTACATGCATATGGAAGTCAAAGGGTATCTTAATCAATTGTGCTTTGCCTCATTTTTGAAACAACTCAGAAGGTCTGCTTGTCTCTCCACCTTCCTTAGGATTACAGGCATGTGCTACCCTCCATGGCTTTGCATACTGATGCTAGCGATTCCTATTTATGTCCTCATGCTTATACAGCAAACACGCTACTGACTGAATTATCTCCCTACCTCACCAACAAATATTTTTCTAATGAGGGAATACTGCTAATGTCCTCATGTTTTAAATTTTTAAACATACATAATACCTTTAATTTTCTTCCCATTACTCTTGGCATAGTTCTTATATTTTAAGTGTTTATATAAGTTTATTCCATCAAAGAATATAAATTCCATGATGGCAGGGAACATATTTATTATTTATATTATATATTCTACAAATAACAACACATACATATTATAAATGTACAGCAAATACATTTATACAAATTTACTTGGAGGTGTGTACTATAAAATATAACTTCAAATAAAACATAGAACACATTCTTGCATTCTAGGAAGTATCTTTATGCTACCAATTGACTCCATCCTTCATCTCCAGAAGGAGTGGACCCTATTGCAATAATAGTCATAACTTCACCCTTTCCTTTCTAGTAGTTATAATACATTAGACCAGTGGTTCTTGACCTCGCCAATGCTGACACCCTTTAATGCAGTTCCTCATAAAATTATTTCCATTGCTACTCCATGACTGTAATTTTGCTACTATTATGAATCATAATGTAAGTATCTGATATGCAGATGGTCTTAGGAAACCCCTGTGAAAGGGTCCCAACCCACAGTTTGAGAATTGCTACATAAGAACATAAATAAGAAGTGACTCCATTGCAGAAAGAAAATTGAGCCCTCTCTAAATTTTACCAAAAGAATGTTGCAGAGTTTATCCTTTATGTTTCTTATTGAATGTTACTTTTGACACATACCACAAGTGAACTTTGCACACAAATGCTATGCTACCTGTAAGGTTTCCAGATAAAATATGGGAAGTTAGTTACCTTTGAATTATAAATAAATAATGAGAAGACTTTTAGTGTAAGTACATCTTTGATATTACATTGAACATACTTACAATTTGAAGACTAAAAGTTCTTGGCATTCTATATTTTTTATTTACTAAATCTATCTACTGTGTCTGCAAACTGTGAAATTTCTGCCTCTTTCAGTATCTTCCAACCCTAACAACTTCAGCTGTGCCCAGGAATTGGGCTTAGCAAAATATTGTATTTCATAGACTCTCAGTGAAAAGCACCATCTATTTAAAGAAAATTCTGGTCAACATTTACATCGTGTATTAAGCCTTTGCTAGGCCATTTTAAGTTCTACCCAAGCAATACTACATCTCTCCAGGTCCTTCTTCATTCTGGATATGTAGAGCTTCTACTATGATTTCCAGAATGGTCATTTCTCTACAACTCCCTGACCCTGTCTGTTATGTTTATGATGTGATGTGAATACACTTGAGCAGATGTTAGAAAGAAGTGCCTTTCAGAAATGCTCAGCAGTGTCTGGTGTCAGCTCTTTCTTTAAGATCAAATGTGGCTGACAAGTCCTTCTGGTGGGGAGCCAGCTCCCGCAGCTCCCTTCCTTCTCTCCTCAGCCTTTCATTCATAAAATCATAGGGAGCTTTTCTTCAAAGGGAAATACACATTCAACCTGGGACAGAACTCAGTGTGCTTTAACATGTATGTTTGTTTCTGTTTCATTGAGCAGATTTTGCTTTAGAAGTGTTCAAAGTCATATTGGAATTCCTTGTAGTTTCAGTACAATGCTGAGAAGCTGTAGGAGGCTGTCAAAGGCGATCTGATTTAGAGGAAAAGCTCTGAGACTTGGAACCAAACGTGGGATTGAAACCTTGTGACCTTGAGGAGATGTCAGTTTAAATGCCCGCCCCCCCAAAACCTCAAGTTTCTCTTCTGTGAAATATGATAGTGACAGTGCCTGCCCCACAGTTCTATAAGATAAAAAAAATACCAAAAAACCATGAGCTATTTAGCTTACTTCATTGCACATGTTTATGCTAGAAATGCCTGTGAATGTGGATCCAAGAATATGTCTAATGCACTCAAAGAAGCAGCTCTTGATTCCTGGGCCCTTGACTGATCATCAGAGAATGAACATTATAAGGGGATCTTCCTGTCTTATAATACACTAGGCACTGAAAAAAAGAAGACCTAGCCTCACAACTTTGTCACCTAAATGGCAAATAACATCATCTCTGAAATTCATAAGTATTAGTGTGGTTTTTCATCTAGCAAATGGTCAAATAGAAATGTTTTCATTCCAAAAGTACTCACACAGCTCATATATGAAGGTTTTCTAGAATATGCAATAATTGTGTAATAGTATGAAGTAACTAATGTAATGCTTTTGATGACTTGATTTCCTGGCTGTCATTTTCAAACTAATCTTGGAGTTAGTGTCAATAAATACAAGAGGAAAAGGAGAGATTATTGTCCCTCACCATTCAGCCTCCCCTACCTGATACCTCCTGTTCCTGAACCCTACCCCTATACCCATGATGTCTGTTCTATTTCTCCTTCTCAAGGATATTCACAAGTTCTTCCCTTGAGCCCTCCTTATTACATAGCTTCTCTGGGTCTACATTGTAGCATGTTTATTTATTTATTTTATTTTACAGCCATGCCATGTTTGTCTTTCTGGGTCTGGGTTACCTCACTCCAGATGATTATTTTTCAAGTTCCATTTGCCTAAAAATGTTGTTTTTTTAATAGCTACGTAATACTCCATTGTGTAAATGTACCACATTTCCTTTATCCATACTTAGATTGAAGGACATCTAGATTGCCTTAAGATTCTGTCTATTATGAATAAAAGCTTCAATGACTGTAGGTCAGCAATTGTCCTTGAGGTCTGATGGAGCATCCTTTGGGTGTATTCCCAGGAGAGGAATAGGTAGGTAAATGGATTCCCAATTTTCTGAGAAACCATAATATTGATTTCCAAAGTGGCTGTACATGTTTGCACCCCCACCAGCAATGTAGAAGTGTTCTCCCTTGCTCCATATCATGCTCCATATCCTGCATGAGCTATTTCTTGTGTTTTTGATCTTAGCCATCCTAACAGGTATAAGATAGAATCTCATAGTCATTTTGATTTGCATTTCCTTAACAGCAAGGATGTTGAAATTTTCTTTAAGTGTTCTGTTGTTTCTGTTTGTTTTTCCATTTCGGATTCCTCTGTTGAGAATTCTCTGTTTAGATTTGTACCTTTAAAAACTGGATTATTTGGTTTGTTGATATCTAGTTTCTTGAGCTCTTTATATATTTTGAAAATTAACCCTCTGTCAGATGTGGGGTTGGTGAAGATTTTTTCCCCAATCTGTAGGCTGCCATTTAGCTACTGACAGTATCTTTTGCCTTACAGAAGCTTTTCAGTTTCATGATGTTCCATTTATTAATTGTTGATTTTAGTGCCTGTGTTCTGTGCAGCAAGTTGTCTCCTGTGCCAATACACTTTGGGATATTCCCCATTTTCTCTTCTATCACATTTAGTGTATCTGGTCTCTTGTTGAGATCTGTGACCCATTTGTACTTACGTTTTGTGCTGGCTGATAGATAAGGATCGATTCCCATTTTTATACATGCAGACATCTAGTTAGATCAGCACCATTTGTTGAAGAGGTCAGGTGTTCATAGGTTCGTGTATATATATATGTTTAGGCTTCTATTTGATTCTATTGTTGTTCCTGTATATTTTTACGTCAAATTCCATGTGGTTTTTATTATAATTGTTCCATAGTACAACTTGAAGTCGGGGTGCTGATACCTTTGGAAGTTCTTTTATTATACAGAATTGTTTAGCCACCCTGGGGTTTTTGTTGTTGTTGTTGGTTTTCCATATGAAGTTGAGTATTGTTCTTTCAAGGTATGTAAAAACTTGTGTTGGAATTTTGGTGGGGATTACACAGAATCAGTAGATTGCTTTGGTTAAGATGACCATTTTTACTATGTTAATCCTACAGATCTATGGGCATGGGAGATCTCTTTTTTTTTTTCCTTTTTTTTTAATTATATTTTTTATTACATCTTTTCCTCAATTACATTTCCAATGCTATCGCAAAAGTCCCCCATACCCTTCCTCCTACTTCCCTACCCCCCCCATTCCCATTTTTTTGGCCCTGGCGTTCCCCTGTACTGGGGCATATAAAGTTTGCATGTCCAATGGGCCTCTCTTTCCAGTGATGGCCGACTAGGCCATCTTTTGATACATATGCAGCTAGAGTCAAGAGCTCCGGGGTACTGGTTAGTTCATAATGTTGTTCCACCCATAGGGTTGCGGATCCCTTCAGCTCCTTGGGTACTTTCTCTAGCTCCTCCATTGGGGGCCCTGTGTTCCATCCAATAGCTGACTGTGAGCATCCACTTCTGTGTTTGCTAGGGCCAGGCATAGCCTCACAAGTGACAGCTATATCAGGGTCCTTTCAGCAAAATCTTGCTAGTGTGTGCAATGGTGTCAGCATTTGGAGGCTGATTATGGGATGGATCCCTGGATATGGCAGTCTCTAGATGGTCTATCCTTTCGTCTCAGCTCCGATCTTTGTCTCTGTAACTCCTTCCATGAGTGTTTTGTTCCCAATTCTAAGAAGGGGAAAAGTGCCCACACTTTCCTCTTCATTCTTCTTGAGTTTCATGTGTTTTGCAAATTGTATCTTGTATCTTGTATCTTGGGTATTCTAAGTTTCTGGGCTAATATCCACTTATCAGTGAGTACAGATCCTTCTACAAAAGTCTATACTCAACTTAACTGGAAAACCTGGATGAAATGGACAAATTTCTAGAAAGATACCAGGTAACAAAGTTAAATCAGGATCAGGTTAATGATCTAAATAGTCCTATATCCCATAAAGAAATAGAAGCAGTCATTAATAGTCTCCCAACCAAAAAAAAAGCCCAGGACCAGATGGGTTTAGTGCAGAGTTCTATCAGACCTTCAAAGATCTAATTCCAGTTCTTCACAAACTATTCCACAAAATTGAAGTAGAAGGTACTCTACCCAGCTCATTCTATGAAGCCACAATTACTCTGATACCTAAAACACAGGAAGACCCAACAAAGATAGAGAACTTCAAACCAATTTCCCTTATGAATATCAATGCAAAAATACTCAATAAAATTCTTGCTAACCGAATCCAATAACACATCAAAACAATCATCCATCCTGACCAAGTAGGTTTCATTCCAGGGATGCAGGGATGGTTTAATATGAGGAAAACCATCAATGTAATCCACTATAGAAACAAATTCAAAGACAAAAACCACACGATCATCTCGTTAGATGTGAAGAAAGCATTTGACAAAATCCAACACCCATTCATGATAAAAGTCTTGGAAAGATCAGGAATTCAAGGCCCATACCTAAACATGATAAAAGCAATCTACAACAAACCAGTAGCCAACATCAAAGTAAATGGAGAGAAACTCGAAGCAATCCCACTAAAATCAGGAACTAGACAAGGCTGTCCACTCTCTCCCTACCTATTCAACATTGTATGTGAAGTCCTAGCCAGAGATCAAGGGGATACAAATTGGAAAGGAAGAAGTCAAAATATAACTTTTGCAGATGATATGATAGAATATATAAGTGACCCTAAAAATTCCACCAGAGAACCCCTAAACCTGATAAACAGCTTCAGTGAAGTAGCTGAATATAATATTAACTCAAACAAGTCAATGGCCTTTCTCTACACAAAGGATAAACAGGCTGAGAGAGAAATTAGAGATCTTTCTATCTTCTGATATTATCTCCATTTTTTTCTTCAAAGACTTGTAGATTTCTGTCATATGGGTTTGTCACTTGCTTGGTTAGAGTTACACCAAGATATTTTATATTTATTATGGCTATTATGACAGAGGTTGTTTCCCTGATATCATTCTCAGGCTGTTTATCATTTGTATATAGAAGGACTACTGAGTTTTTGAGTTAATGTTGTATCCACCTACTTTGTACAAGGTGTTTATTAGCTGTAGTTTGGGATTGCTTATGTATACTACCATATCATCTGCAAATAATGATACATTGATTTCTTCCTTTTGAAACTGTATCCTCTTTATCTCCTTTAGTTGTTTATTGCTATAACTAGAACTGTAAGAACTATATTGAGGTCGGGCGTGGTGGAGCACACCTTTAATCCCAAGCACTCAGGAGGCAGAGGCAGGCGGATTTCTGAGTTCGAGACCAGCCTGGTCTACAAAGTAAGTTCCAGGACAGCCAGGGCTATACAGAGGAACCCTGTCTCGAAAAACCAGAAAAAAAAAAAAAAAACCAAGAACTATCTTGAGTAGATATGGGGAGAGTGGGCAGTCTTGTCTTCTCCCTGATTTTAGAGGAATTGTTTTAAGTTTCTCTCCATTTAACTTGATGTTGGCTTCCTGTATGTTGCATTTATTGTGTTAGGTATGGACATTGTTTTCCTGATCTCCTCAAGATTTTAACATGAAGGGGTATTTCATTTTTGTCAAAGATATTTTCATATTAATTTTTCTTTCAGTTTGTTTTTATGGTGTGTGTGTTTTAGTGGAAATTCCTATATTGAACCATCCCTGCATCCCTGGGATGAAGCCTACCTGATCATGTAAATGATGTCTTTGAATCATTTTATTTGTTTTTATTTTGTAGAGAAAGAATGTTTTTAATATTATCACCAGTTCAGGCGGAGCTTAGGTTTCTTATATAGCCCAGTATGGCCTTGAATTTCTGTCACCCACTTTTTTAAACATCATCTTTTTTATTAAACTAATAAAATTTATTTTAAAATATACAGCACAATATTGACTTTTAAGTCATCAAAATAATTTATAATAGTTAAATGTCTCTTAAATATTATAATAGTTAAATGTCTCTTAAATACACATGATACCTTCTGAAGCTAAAAGTTATGCACTCAACCACTTTTTAAAATCTATTTGGAACATTAAACATGATAGAAATAGGAAAAAATTCTTATAAAGAGATTTTCCACTGAGAAAGGAAATTGTGGCAGGTTCTTGATTAGACAAAAACCATTCCATCTCCAAGGGAGACTACAGTTTAACTGCGGCTTCATAGAATAAATTGGGTAGTGTTCCTTCTGTTTCTATTTTTGTGATATAGTTTGAAGAGTATTGTTATTAGATCTTCTTTGAAGGTCTGATAGAATTCTGCACTAAACACATCTGGTCCTGGTTATTTTGGTTGGGAGACCTTTTTTTTTTCCTTTTTTTTTAATTAGATATTTTCTTTATTTACAGTTCAAATGTTATCCCCTTTCCTAGTTTCCCCTCTGAAAAACCTCTACCTCTAACCCCTCCCTCCTTCCCCTGCTCCCCAGCCTACCCACTCCTATTCCCGGTCCTGTCCTTCCCCTATACTGGGGCATAGAACCTTCACAGGACCTAGGGCCTCTCCTCCCATTGATGACCGACTATGACATCCTCAGCAACATATACAACTAGAGCCACATGTCCCATGTGGTTTAGTTCCAAGGAGCTCTAGGGGTACTGGTTAGTTCATAGTGATGTTCCTCCTATGGGGCTTCAGACCCCTTTAGCTCTTTGGGTACTTTCTTTAGCTCCTTCATTGGGGAGCTTGGGCTGCATCTAATAGATGATTGTGAGCAACCATTTCTGAATTTGCCATGCACTGGCAAAGGCCTTCAGGAGACAGCTATATCAGGCTCCTGTCAGCAGGCTTTTGTTGGCATCTGCCATAGTGTGTGGATTTAGTAGTTGTTTATGGGATGGATCCCCAAGTGGGGCAGTCTCTGGATGGTCGTTCCTTCAGTCTCTGCTCTAAAATTTGTCTCTGTAACTCCTTCCATGGGTATTTAGTTCTCCCTTCTAAGAAGGATTCTGAGCTTCTGGGATAATATCCACTTATCAGTGAGTGCATATCATGTGTGTTCTTTTGGAATTGAGTTACCTCACTCAAGATAATATCCTCCAGATCCATCCATTTGTCTAAGAATTTCATAAACTCATTGTTGTTAATAGCTGAGTAGTACTCCATTGTGTAAATGTACCACAATTTCTGTATCCATTCTTCTGTTGAGGGACATCTCACTTCTTTTCAGCTTCTGGCTATTATAAATAAGGCTGCTATGAACATAGTGGAGCATGTGTCCTTCTTACCAGTTGGAATATCTTCTGGATATATGCCCAGGAGAGGTATTGTGGGATCCTCCAGTAGTACTATGTCCAATTTTCTGAGGAACCGCCAGACTGATTTCCAGAGTGGTTGTATAAGCTTGCAATTCCACCAACAATGGAGGAGTGTTCCTCTTTCTCCACATCCTCACCAGCATCTGCTGTCACCTGAGTTTTTGATCTTAGCCATTCCGACTGGTGTGAGGTGGAATCTCAGGGTTGTTTTAATTTGCATTTCACTGATGATTAAGGATTTCGAACATTTTTTAGGTGCTTCTCAGACATTTGGTATTCCTCAGGTGAGAATTCTTTGTGAGACTTTTAATCACTGCTTCTATTTCTTTAGGGGTTTATGGGACTGTTTAGAAATTTCTCAGATCCTGATTTAACTTAGGTATTTGTTATCTGTCTAGAAAACTGTCTATTTCATTCAGAATTTCCTGTTTTGTTGAATATACACTTTTGTAGTAGGATCTGATGTTTTTTTTTCAATTTCCTCAGTTTCTGTTGTTATATCTTCCTTTTCATTTCTGATTTATTAATTTGATACTGACTCTATACCCTCTGGTTAGTTTGGCTAAAGGTTCATCTATCTTGTTGATTTTCTCAAAGAACCATCTGGCCCTGGCCTTTTTTTTTTCCTGGTTGGGAGAGTTTAATACTGCTTCTATTTACTTAGGGGTGTTTAAATTGTTTATCTGATCTTGATTTAACTTTGGTGGTATTTATCAAGGCATTTGTCCTTTTAGATTTTCCAACTTTGTGGAGTACAAGGTTTTGATGTATGACCTGCTGATTCTTTTGATTTCTTCAGTTTCTATGGTTAGGACCCCCCCTTTTCATTTCTTATTTTATGAAATTGTGTATTCTCTCCTGTGTTTTAGTTTGGATAAAGGTTTGTCTATTATGTTGATTTTCTCAAATAGATAGCTCTTTGTTTCCTTGATTTTTTTTATATTGTTCTCTTTCTTTCTATTTTTTTTTATTTTAATCCCAAGTTTTGATTATTTCATGCCATCTATTCCTCTTAGGTGTGTATCACAGAGAAAGGAGCTTCAGTTGGGGAAATTCCTCCATGAAATCCAACTGTAAGGCATTTTCTCAATTAGTGATCAAGGGGGAAAGGCCCCTTGTGGATGGGACCATCTCTGGGCTGGTAGTCTTGGGTTCCATAAGAAAGCAAGCTGAGCAAGCCAGGGAAGCAAGCCAGTAAAGAACATCCCTCCATGGCCTCTGCATCAGCTCCTGCTTCCTGACCTGCTTAAGTTCCAGTCCTGACGTCCTTGGTGATGAACAGCAGTATGGAAGTGTAAGCCAAATAAACCCTTTCCTCCCCAACTTGCTTCTTGGTCATGATGTTTGTGCAGGAATAGAAACCCTGACTAAGACAGTGTGTATGCTTTTTTTCATGTGCAGTTTTATTTTTTATTTTTTGAGACAGGGTTTCTCTGTATAGCCCTGGCTGTCCTGGAACTCACTTGGTAGACCAGACTGGCCTCGAACTCAGAAATCCACGTGCCTATGCCTCCCAAGTGCTGGGATTAAAGGCATGTGCCACCACACCCGGCTTCGTGTGCAGTTTTAAATTCTTAGTATGAGATCGCTCTAATTTTTTATGAAGACACTTAGTGCTGTGAACTTCCCTCTTAGCACTGCTTCATAAGTTTGGGTATGACATGCCTTCGTTTTCAATGAATTCTAGGAAGACTTTAAGTTCTTTATTTATTTCTGCCTTTGACCCAGTTGTCATTAGAGAGTTGCTCAGTTTCAATAAGTTTGAAGCTTTTTCTCTTGTTGTTGAAATCCTGCTTATTCTATGCTGGTCTGGTAAGGTACAAGAGGTTATTTCAATTTCCTTGTATTTATTGAGACTTGCTTTGTGGCCAAAATGTGTCAATTTTGGAGAACATTCTGTCGGGTACTGAGAAGATGGTGTATTCTTTTGTAGCTGGGTAAAATGTTCTTTAGCTATTTGTTAGGTCCATTTGAGTCATGGTGTGTTTCAGTTCCATTGTTTCTCTGTTTACTTTCTTTCTGGATGAACTGTCCATGAGTGAGAGTGTGGTATTAAAGTCTATCACTATCAATATATGAGGTTTGATTTGTGATTTAAACTTTAGTACTTTTTTTTTCTTAACAAATGTGAATGTCCTTGCATTTGGAGTATAGATATTCAGAATTGAGAAGTCATCTTGATGGATTTTTGCTTTGATGAATATGAAGTGTCCTTCCCCATTTCTTTTGATTAATTTTGGTTAAACATCTATTTTACTAGATAAGAGAATGGGTACTCCACCTTGTTTCTTGTGTCTGTTTGCTTAGAAAATGTTTTTCCAGCCCTCTACTCTGAGGTAACATCTATCTTTATGGTTGAGGTGTGTTTCTTCTATGCATCAGAATAATGGATTCTGTTTTTACACCCATTCTACTAGCCTGTGTCTTTTACTAGGGAGTTGAATCCATTGATGTTGAAACATATCAATGACCAGTGATTGTTATTTCCTATTATTTTGATGTTGCTAGTTGTGTGTGTGTGTTCTTTTAGATTTGCTGGTATAAAATTATTTTCTGTGTTTTCTTGGGTGTAGTTAACCTCCTTGGGTTGAAGTTTTCCTTCTAGTACCTTCTGTAGGGCTGGATTAGTGAATAAATACCATTTAAATTTGACTTTGTTATGGAATATATTATTTCTTCATCTAGTATGATAGAAAGTTTGCAGGGTATAGTAATCTGGGCTGGCATATGCCATTAGAGTCTGGAAGATATTTATCCAGGCCCTTCTGGCTTTTAGCATCTCCATTGAGAAGTTGGGTGTAATTCTAATAGGTCTACCTTTATATGTTATTTAGTCTTTTCCCTTTGCAAGTTTTTATATTTTTTCTTTGTTCTGTAAGTTTAGTGTTTTGATTATTATGTGGTGGAGTGGACTTTTACTTCTGCCCCACTCTATTTAGTGTTCTGCAAACTTCTTGTACCTTTATAGGTATCTCCTTCTTTAGGTTAAGAAATTTTTCTTCTATGACTTTGTTGAAAATATTTTTGGGGCTAATTTGAGCTAAGAATCTTCTTCTATTCCTATTATTCTTTTATTCCTACTTTTCTTATGTATGGTCTTTTCATAGTGTTACATATTTCCTCACTGTTTTCTGTCAGGAACATTTAGTTAACATTTTATTTGACTGCTATGCCAATTTCTTCCATTATATCTTCCACAAGTAAGATTCTCTTCCATCTCTTGTACTCTGTTGATAATGCTCATGTCTGTAGTTACTGTTCTCTTGTTTAGGTTCTCCATCTCTAGTATTCCCACTCAGTTTGTGTGTACTTTATTGCTTCTATTTCTTTTTTTATGAGGTATATTCTTCATTTACATTTCAAATGCTATCCTGAAAGTCCCCTATTTCTATCTTCATGTCTTCAACAGTTTTAGTCATTTTCTTCACATGCTCATTTGTGTTTTCATGTATTTCTTTAAGGTATTTACTTATTTTTTTAAGGTCCTCTATCATTGTCATAATAATGGATGTAATATTGTTTTCTTGTGCTTCAATTGTGTTGAAATATCCATAGCTTACTGTAGTAGGATAGCTGGGCTCTGATGGTGCCATATTGTTCTGGATGTTGTTGTGTTCTTACTCTGGCTTCTAGTCATCTGTGTTTGGGGTTATACATTTCAGTGCCAACTTTGGAGTTAATATTTGTTTGATGAATATGTTTTGGATTTTTCCATTGCTTTCCATTTTCCTCTCTGGTCTTTTGGCCTGAGTAGCCTCTTGTTCTAGTAACCACCAAGTTTTCAGGTCTAGTAGAGTGTCTCTACCAGGATTTTCATTGCCTGCATGACCTCTGGGATTTTGGATACTTATGTTGCCTTTAGGGTCCTGGATTCTGGGGACTGGCCTGGACACATATTTTGTGTATTTTAACTAAAGTAATAGTACCTCAAAGATTAGCTAGAACATAGATTTTCCTCTTTAACATGTGTGAGAATATACAGGAAGAAAACAGCTTGGATATTCTTTACAAACTTACCATCTAGCTAAGGAAAAAGATGTTGGGCCTCAACCAAAGATCCATAGTAAAGTTGGTCCCATAGCACTATGTGATGCTTATTCAGTGACTGGAACATTGAGTGCTATAGCTTTTTTTCTGACACTGGCATGGCTAGGGAAGGTATGAAACTTGAATATGGCCTTGACATATGGAGTAATGGGATGGAAATGGTATTAAGATCCTAAGTGTTAAGGTATGCTCCTGTCTTAGTCAGGGTTTCTATTCCTGTACAAACATCATGACCAAGAAGCAAGTTGGGGAGGAAAGGGTTTATTCGGCTTACACTTCCATACTGCTGTTCATCACCAAAGGAAGTCAGGACTGGAACTCAAGCAGGTCAGAAAACAGGAGCTGATGCAGTGCCGAGCCTCAGCTGCTCTGCATGACCCCTTCATGCCTTCAAAACCAGTACCACCTGGGTGACCCTTACACATTACCAAGTCCCGCTGCAGAAGGAGTACAACCTTGCCTATAGAAGAGACATGGAAGTTCTTAGATTATTACAGACCTTTCTTTTTTCATTTTTATTAGATATTTTCTTCATTTACATTTCAAATGCTATCCCCAAAGTCCCCTATACCCTCCCCCCCTCCCCCCCGCTTCCCTACCCACCCACTCCTGCTTCTTGGCCCTGGCATTTCCCTGTACTGGGGCATATAAAGTTTGCAATACCACGGGGCCTCTCTTTCCATTGATGGCTGACTAGGCCATCTTCTGCTACATATGCAGCTAGAGACATGAGCTCTGGGCGGGTGTGTGGGGGGGTACTGGTTAGTTCATATAGGGTTGCAGACCCCTTCAGTTCCTTGGTTACTTTCTCTAGCTCCTCCATTGGGGGCCCTGTGTTCCATCCAATAGAAGATCTAAATTTTCACTCTCGTTTACTGCCACCCCTATTTTGATATAATGGTTTTTACAGGAAACCAAACAGATGCCTTATGGGAACAGAATATAGCTTCAAAGTAAACTTGTTGAGTGCTCTCAGTTGTAAGGTATAGCTTTCCCCTTACTTAATAGCATATATTTTCTTTCACTTCCTACTAATTACAAACATCCTATGAAGAGTGATTCAGAATGCAGGAATGTATGGGCAAGCAAATACAGATCAGCAAAATGTCAAGAATATGAAAGTTTATGACAAAGTTGAAATTTAAAATCAGTCTATCAAACCTATTACTTTCTTTTCAGGATTACAAAAAAAAAATAATAAAAACTTGTAATATAACTGAGTTTTTCTCTTGGTTTTATTTTTATTCTCTTCCTGGCCTCCACTAGTTCAAGGTGCCTCTTCTCAGAGCATCTCTTGATCTTACTTTTATGAAAAATGTGCCTGTGTGTATACAGTAAAATGGAGGGCAAACTGGAAAGTGTACAGTGCCACTTCGAATGTCAAAGGCATAGAAGAGAGATAAGCTATCTCATATCGGGAAGGTGTTTGGAATCTAAAATAGCAATATTTTGCCATAGCTCTGCCATCACTACCTTATTATGGAAGTGTTGTGGTGATAAAGTATTGTGGGAATGTCTTAAGAGATAAGAGACCATCTGAAAAAATTCACAATCTTCTCTGAGAATTAGGAAAAGGCACACATTACACAGAGAGAGGGAAGAATGATTAAGTGTGAGACCAGCTTATGTTTTTTTCCCCCCATTGGAGGAAATGTCAGTTATTAATTTTTTTTAAAGTTGAATGATACTAAATCAGCCTAGAGATGAAGTTCGTGATGCACATATTAGTTAGAATTAATATTTTCAAAGGTTTTTCAAAGTTTGATAAGGTCAGAATGGCAGATTTCTTCCATTTGGAGTCCTTGATTGAGGATCTGTTAGAGAGCAGACTTAGAAAACACTAAGTCAAGTCTTTGAGGTTAATCTCGATTCATGCCATGGTTTCATTCCTGTAATCATCAATCATGAGTTGATGGTCATCTACTGCTTTAGGCATTGAGGTGACCATGTTCTCCAAGGCAGATGATGTCCTTAATAAACTAGAATTTGGGTTCTAGTAGGCGAAGATGATGCCTGATGCTGAAAAGCTAACAAAGGAATTAACTAGGGATCACCTCAAGGTGAATTCTCTGGAGTGACCTAACAACCATCAAAATGAGACCTGGCTTATATAAAGAAGACATAAAGAAAGAAAACCCATCTGGGGAAGAACATTCTAAGAAGTGACACTATTCCTGTAGCAAATCAAGTCATTAAAATTTTTATTTAGCAGCTGAAAGAATCAGATGCAGACATTTACACCCAACCAATGGCCATAAGCTGCTGACCCCTGTGGTTGAATTAGGTAAAAGTTGGAAGAAGCTGAGGAGGATGGTGACCCTGTAGAAGGACCAGCAGTCTCAACTAACCTGGACCCTACCCCAGAGATATCTCAGACACTGGACCACCAACCAGGCAGCAGACACCAGCTGTTATGACACCCTTAACACATATATGGTAGAGGACTGCCGGGTCTGTGTTCATTCAGAGATGATGCACCTAACCCTCAAGAGACCGGAGGCCCCAGAGTGTGGGGAGGTCTGGGGGGATTTGGGGGGTATGGGGTAGGGACATCCTTGTGGAGACAAGGGGTAGGGATGAGGTGTGGGGTGGGAAACAGTCAGAGGGTGGACCAAGAAGGGGATAAAATCTGGATTGCAAAAAAAAAATTAAATACAAATTAGAAAAAAAATTATTTTGAAATAATTCTTGTCAAAGAATATTATTTTTTAAAATGAAAGCAAATTTGCATACTTAACTAGACAGACATACTTATTTATTTTTCTACAATGCATTAAGCCTTGGCTGAATATTTGATAATTCAGGACATACATCTTTAATATTTTTCAGAGTTGATCAGTGTTTTGATTTTGTAAGTGGCAATGCTGAGAACACTGGGTTGTGTAAATGTGTAGTACAAATAAATGACAGGCACACATTTAGGGCAAATTCAGAAACAGTTGGATACTGTGCCTTAATACCAAGTCAAATTTCATTCAGTGAGTATTTATAAACCTTATGTCAGCAAAGTTAAATTTAAAAATCAACGTTCTAACAGGGTAAAAATCCAAAGACACTAATCTGATACATGTTAAAGAATGATGGCAGGGAACCATTGAAAGCCTTTGTTTTCTGTAATTAAGTCATCACATGTCTATGAAAGCCGGAATCTTTCCAAGTCTTATGAAAACACTGTAATTCATTATGTACAACAGTCTTAAGTCTGTGCAGAGGTGTCTCAAGCAGTGTTTGTTAACACTGTGTAGTGTGGCAACATACACGAAGCAAATTATCTTTGCTGTGTGTTCAGAGCCAAGGCTGCAGTGAACCCACTGATACAGCACTGGCGAGTGTGGTCAGAAACACTTTAGACTTATTACACGTTTAATTTTGAATTAATTTTTGTATGGGTGCATGTTCAGAAGCACTGTGCTGTTGCAAAATCTTTTATGCAAATGCATATTCTCAGTCACATGTCCCCAGATAATGTCACAGAAGCTGTGATTCTGTTGGCAGGAAAGTTTGAGAACATGAATGAAGGTACTAAACTGACTTGAAGAAGGAGCCAAAACACCAGGGAAAACTGTTTTTATAGCATCCCATTCTGCAGTGACTAATCTAGTTCCTTGGAACTTACGCTAGTCCACATGTGAAGGTTTTTTAAATAGAATGAGTGTCTGCCCACATGATGGAAGCTGAATGAGCAAGGAAGAGACTAAGAGGAGTTTGTTTGTTTGTTTTTTTTTAAAGCGTGCTCACATATCAGGCCATTTGAAGGACTCTTGAACATCAATTAGTCATCATTGCTATCTCACTGACAACATTATCAAGCAGTGTAGAGAGGGGAATGACGTTAAGGATTTCCCAAAATAGTGTGCATGGATGCCACCTGAGTACTTTGAAGCTGACTCATGAGGTAGAGGAGAAGCACTCTCAGTTTGAATGATGCGTTGAAAATAGATCTTGAAAAGATGGGAACAGGGTTCAGGGTCGCTACTTTCATCTTTCTCTATATTTCTAGCATGTTCTCTCAGGTAATTAGCAACAACTACTGCTCTGTCTATAAGTACAAATCCATAAATCTCTGGACACCTTCTTCCATACCAGCCCCATATGTAACACACATTCTCTTTTATTCTGCAACTGGAATTTCTACTAATGAAGTAATGTCTATATTACCATTTCTCAACCAGCTACCACACTGGGTATTTGATGAAATATAGACTTTACCTAAAGGGATGCTAGCATAAGTCTTTCATTCAAATAATGGCATCAATGTATGCAATCAGTCCATTACTTGGTTAAGAAAAATGTGACTAAAGGTTAATTTCCCTGGGGTAATGATTTCCCCTGGTTCACGTGCTCTACATCTAACATCTCTTTTTTATTTAATAGGGACAGAAGATGTCCTATGGAAAGCCATGTGGGAGCCAAGATTGCCATGGAGTCTGTACATGCTCTCCTGAGAAAGGAGCAAGAGTGAGTTGCTTATTGCATTGTTGAAAGACAAATAGTCACGGGGGATGTTATTTGTTTTATCTGTTTCCTTTAGAATTAAATAGTGTAGAATTTGCTCTTCTGACCTCATAGCAAGAGTAAAGCGCTGAGAGCAAGCTGGAAAACACTTTGCCCACTGCTAATAATCAGAAAGAGAGTGGTCAAATCTCTGAGGGATTGTGAAGAGGTTTCACTCACTGACTTAATGCCAAGGCTCCCCCACAGTGTCGTTGAAATGACTCCAAAAGCTAGTTAGCTTGCACAGAACCAGATTATGATAATGTTTGTAGATATGCGGAGATGTTCATAGCTCATTTATATCCACTTAGTTTCTCCCTGCCACTCTAGGGAACAGGTGATCCAGTCTTTAATCTACAGATTTGGATGCAATTTGTCCCAAATCACTGGCTTACTGGGGATAGAATGAAGAGTCCCGGGAATCTGTAAAGTCCAGAAATACAGGCAACTGTAAAAATGGTTTGTAGATACTCTGTTAAAATAAAAGGTGTTATTTTTTTAAGATGTATTATGCTTTAAAATATAATGCCATGTGAATTGCAATAAACACAGCATTTTCCCCTCAGTCCCTATATACATGTAGCCACAGTGCGATTTCTACCAAATAACCCTGCATAGAAAATGTATTCAAGGACATTTATTCAAATAAAAGTATAGATATTACTCAGAAATTATGGCTGCTGGGTCAAATTCAGACCATCTAACTTCTAGGATTGTGTTATGTTTGCATTCTCACCAGATTCAACTAAGCCAAAGTGCCTGTACTGTCAAAGGAAAGCAGTAGCATAGGGGGGAGGTCAACCAAACCTTCAAAAACATAGTCAAACAGGGAACAGGTTGACTGCTCCACCTTCTCTTCCATTATCTTCCATTTGCAGTAAAGTGAAATGTCAAACTCTGCCAGAATCTGAAGGAAAAGAATAAAAAGCCATCTTTTCATCTGAAAGGACCGTGCCCATTATTAAGGACATAAACTTGAAGAACCATAAGCTATCAGAAAAGGAATGCATTTTAGGGAGCTCTTCATCTGATTGTACAGAGGAAACAGAGTTAGAGGGACAATGACTTCCTGGGGGTCACACAGCAAAGTAATGGCAGAGCCCTTTTGATGTCTTACCTGTACACTTCCCTCACTCGGAGACTCTTCCTGTCTTTTCGTGAATCTACATTCATTGTAGCCACTAAGGCCAATGAGTTCTTTTAAAAGGATTTTTATTGCATTGATTTATTTTGTTGGAGGGCACTTCATGCATGTGGAGGTCAGAGAATAACAAGTGGGAGTTCTCTCTTTATACAATTTGGGTCATTGGGATTTAACTCTGGATGTCAGTCTTGGCAGAAAGCACCTGTAGCCACTGAACCATCTCACTGGCCCCAATTGACTTTTAATCAATGTGCTAGAAGTAGAGACAAAGTGAAGGTTGGCTTGATGACTTCTTAGTACCACTACTGGTTTTGTGACTTTCCTCTGTATATAATCAACATTGTGTACATGTCTATACAGCCACTCTCCATTTTTTTTTCAATTCTATTTCCCAAATAGAATTGAAAAGTGTTCTGGGAGGTTGTTTTAAGTTTTGGTTTTGGTTTAGTTATTTAGTTTAGTTGGCTGGTTTAGTGTGTGTGTGTGTGTGTGTGTCTTTGTGTCTGTGTGTGTGTGTGTGTGTCTTTGTGTCTGTGTGTGTGTGTGTGTGTGTTATCCTTAAGGACTTTTCTTCTATCTCTAGTTGAATGTATGTCCTTTTTGCTGGCGACTTTACTTTGTTCTGTGTTTTTGTCACTCTGTAAAGGCAATACTTTCTTGGCAATACTTAAACTGATTTCCTTGTGCAGATAGCTACATAAATACTAGAGATAAGAATTATTATGTATACATTTTAACTTCCAAAACTATTGGGAAAATTAGCCCCACAAAGTAGCTTCAAATTTTCCCCATTCACTTTGTGTCTGAGTGTGCCAGTTGCCACAGTTTTGCTAAGTACTTGACAGTTTTGCTAATATGAATGATATGCATCCCCATTCACTGACAATCTGTGAATCTCAGCACATGTCCACATATTTACTGAAAGTTTGCCAGTCTTCTGTGAATTTCCTGCACACATCCTCTAACTGATTTTTTGAGGGGGTGATTCTTAGCCCTGCGAAGAAATATTAAATAAAAATAACCTTTGTGGAAGCAGATAATACGATGTGACGTTTAACAAAATCCTGATGGAATGTGGTGGGTAGAAAATGGTGATTGGAAAACAATCAGGGACCTGGGGAGCCCTCTACTTGATGCACTGGGATCATTTAATAAACACTGATCTGAAATGAGGCCCACCCTGCATCAGGCGCAACATGCCTGGAGCTACCCCTCTGTTTAACCTTGGCTAGGGTTTGATTTTTTTTCAAGATTCTGTGAGGAGTCCTAATTATGGCTCCAAACATCTGGACCTCAAGTCTGGTCTCTCCCTTGTAAACATGAGTGGTTGGATGGAACAGGGATAGAGGAAAATGAACTATCACTGTGCAGAGTTGCTTTTGAGCATTTAGAAGAGACAGACTACACTACACAGTTAAATGTGTCCTTAATTTTTATTTGTGATCTCTGAGATTTCTGAGACTGTTTTTCAGTCTTATTGAAATGCACCAACCTCAATTTTATGAGTCAAGAGCAAGAATGTTATAATTTTACATTATAATTTTACAAACAGGTAAGGCCCATGCTCTTGAGACAAGCTGTGAACATAAGTGCTTAATGCCACAAAAATCACTGCATCCTGTTTTGTCACCCTTCCAGCCCTCTTAAGTTCCCAGGGCCAAGCAGGGTTGTTTAATGTGGCCTCAGAACTATTAACCATGCAGGACAACTCTTGGTCCGCTTTTGTGCAGATGTCAGAAAGATTTGAGACTGTTTTCCTTAGCTGAGCAGACAGCCCCATTTGGATTTCAAGCTGTTCCTCTCCAGCTGGGAGGGGAGCAGAAGATTGGATCAACTCCTGAGCAATGTTGCAGCCCCTGGCAGGCGTCTCCTGCCCTGAAGAGACATCAGCTACATAACTCGCTGGGCAGTGTGTACTTTTCCTTTGCCAAAGGCCTCTTGAACTGACTGGGACATTTCCACAACACCTCACATGCCTACAAACAAGAATCTATCCCTTTTTGGCTTCAACTAGAGTGAACTGATGTCTCCAAATGATGCCATGCTTGGTTAAAAGCTTTAGCCAAATGTGAAGGAACTACACTTTCTACATCTAAAACATTTCTGTACTTCTTTTCTTAGGGGTTGTACTACATCACTTGCTTAAATCGTGTTATTTAAATTTTAGCCTACCATAAAAGTGACAATTGTTAAATGATGGCATAGATCGCCTTGTGTTAAATAAAAATGGTTACCTTTACAACAAAACTGGATATTTCAATTTATATTTAAATTTATATTTAATATTTGGCTTTCACATTTCTTTCTTATGAATAAGATTTTGTTATCCAGAAGAACCATTCTTCCTGCCATTTGGTCAACCAAAACATTTTAGGTTGTCAAATCCATCCCTTTCATTTTACATTTACGGGATTTGAAAACTGCTTCTGCATTATTTCCTATTGTTGCTTGTTAGTTTGTATTTGTCTGAAATTAGGAATAAGAGTAGGTTGGGTGTTATTGTTATTGTTTTTAATATATTTCAGAGTTTTACCTGTTTTGACAGACTTCTGGTGTTTATGTGCAACATGGTAAAGTTCTCACTATCCACAGTATCTAAAGGATCAATAACATCAAAATCAACAGGATGGTGATGAAACAATAGGGAATGTAGTAGGTTAAAGGCAGGGGTATGCAGAGTGCAGAGGAAGGAAGAAGAGATGTATACAGCAATTGCCTAGTTCACAAGAAAATGGAGAGACATCTTGGCAGCCACAGCAGAAGTCAACAGATACAAGGAATACTAGCTGTTCCCAGGAGAATACATTGATCAACTAGTGGGCAGAGCATCTGGGTTCTGTACACCATGGTTAACATGTTTTGTGACAGGAGAAGCAGCAGAAGTAGAAGGCACATTGACAACAAGAACTTGAGCCATTTGTGAAACTCTCACTTTGTAAACTCTCAAGCTGGGTAGGATATGACTTCCAAAAGGATAAAATGAGCAAATGACCCTTACCTAGGGAAATCCAAGCATTCTCTGTAAACGATAACACCAAACAGTTGCTTATGCCAGAAAACTAGCAGCCATTCCTGGGTTCTCATGATAATCTGTTTCATAAAAGTCTGAACAACTTACTGTGTATAGTTCCAGTCCAGCTTAACATGTCCTGGATTACCTGTGAAATCTCTATAAAGCCAGACTGTCTCCTACCCAGAAAGCACACAGCAACATCAAAAATGAGGATATGATACAGGCATTTCCTCATGTTCATTGGATCTCACTGGTTGTCAGGGTTTCGTATTCTGGTTCTTAGTGTTTGTTTTCCCTAACTCCTCTGGAGTTTTTATTTTACTTTGGCTTTTCTTTTTTCCTGTCACTTCTTATTTTGTACTTATAAGAGATTTTGTCACAAGAGTTTCCTTTAACTACCAGCAATCTGCTCTTCCACCAAGATAAAAGCATTCTCAAATCATAATTTTTTGACATTGACTGTCCTTTGCACCAACTTTTTCCTTAAAGCCTCTTAATCTGGTGAAAATTTGATGGGCTTCCATTTCACTTGTTTCTTCCCCTTGTTGGGGAAGAGGAGAAATTGAATCTGAGCAGGGAACTATCTCCTTGATGGTAGTAGGGAAGGGAAGTAGTGCAGGTCCTTCAGTGGTTACATATTGTTATTTAATTTCAGGGTAATTGATGATAATCTTAAAAGTTAGTGTCTATGCTCTGGTTCAAGGTGCATTCCTAGCCAAGCAGATGTTCACAGATGCTCTTAATCATTTCTTTGATCATATTGGAACATACATGGAGTTTCTTTTTCTTACTGCGAGGGAGGCTCCTACTAAAATGAAGCCATGTGGCTGAAGGGGTAGGTAAATAGTTATAAAGACAAGAAGAATGCTTTGGCCCCCTAGAGGCCTAAGTAGTCTACACCAACTACTGTTTTCTCCTCTAAGGAATTCGATATACTTCTAAGTAAAGTGAGAACAATGGATTGTGGGATGGATCTCTAAGGACCTACGACTTCCCATGATCTAACTTCGACACCCCATTACTGTACACTGAAGTTGTGCTTGCCTCAGACTATCTTTCTTATAGTGCTTTCTAGTATTTCATTGATAAATGCAGAACAATGCATGGCAGTGCCTTGATTTTGGGGTGGCTTTAAGAAGCTGCCTCAGTATGAAGTCACAGACAGTGGTGGTTTTGTTTGTTTGTTTGCTTGTTTGTTTGAAGGCACTAGAGTTCAAATCCAAGGTTCCACATATGCAAGGTAAGTGCCTTCTATCATTGAATTATGTCTTCAACTGTCCAGGCTCAGCCATTGTTTCTTTCCTGCTGCTACCAGGGGCTCTTACCACTGAAGTTGAGTGATTTAAAGATAGTCACAGGGATTGCTATATACAGTCTCTCCTGACTTGCTTAGGAATCATTCTGTCTTCAGTTTTAGCTTTGAAAATTCACTCTTGCTTCAACACAACCCCATCCTTGTAGTGTCTGAATACACCTCCAACTCTGAAGAGAAGGCCAGGGATCACCTTACTCATCTGAGGAGTGGTAAACACAAGTCATTTCTCTTTATAGACTGCTCAGTTTTCGTTTCACTGACTCTAGTAATTCATATGCCAGAGACAATGGATATCAAAAACAGAGGTGAACATCTGTACATCAATCTGCAACATATTCTTTCACCTGAGAATCTACTTTCTTTGTCCCTTGCTGGTTATTTGTCCCCACTTTTGTCTTCGTTCTCTTTTCTGACTACTCCCTATTTTCTTCCTATCCCCTTCCAGACCTCCCTCAGTCTGGCTTTAGTTTTTCTAACTCTCCATCTCTCTTTCCCATTCTCCCCATCATGGCCTCCTCACACAATTTCCCTCTTCTTTTTTCAATTTCATGCGATTGCTTCCCAGGCCACTAGTCTCTGCAACTATCTCATTATTCTTTATCATCAAAGAAGCATAAACATTTCCTCATCAGGGTATTAGGAAGGAGTCCTTGAAATACACTTTATAAAAGCATCTCACTTCTCCAAAGATTCTAAAACTCAGAGTCTAGATGTGTGGCCTTCAAAATTTGGAACTAGAAGTATAGAATGCAAGACAATCCACTGAGTGTGCAAAAAAATATTCTATTAAGATTAAGATTATGGTAAGAAAATCTAGAAAGATGCTAAGATTCTAAGGCTAGGAGTGTGTGGTTAAAAAGGAGTGGATGGAAGATAGCATGCTAAGGCCCTAAGTATGATTCTGAGCAGAGGAAGAAAAGAAGAAATGGTGGAAGGAAAGAGGATGCTACCTGTCCTGGTTAATTTTACATCATCTTGACACTAGCTGGAGTCATCAATGAGGACTGAACCTCAATCAAGAAAATGACTCCATAAAATCGGGCTGCAGGCAAATGCCAGTAAGGCAATTTCTTAATTAATGATTGCTTTGTAAGGACCCAGTCAATTATGAATTACTAGGCTGGTGGTCCTTACTTCTATAAGCAAGCAAGCTAAGCATGCCATAGGCAGCACCTTCCATGGCCTTTGTACCAACTCTTTGCCTCCAGGTTACAGGCCTGCTTCAGTTCCTGTCCTGACTTCCTCTGATGCTAAACAGTGATATAGAAGTGTATGGCCCTTGTCTCCACATGCTCTCTACCATGAGAGACTGTACCCTATGAACTATAAGCCAAAATAGGCCCGTCCCTAAATTGCTGTTGTTAGGTACTTTGTTATAGTAACCGGACAAGTAAATGATCTATAGTGCATCTGCAACTTTTTTTTCAAAGTTGATGGATATTTTAATTTTATAACTGGTGATGCTGAGAAAGGCCATTTCACATAAATAGTACAAAGAAGTGTGTGTACAGCCGTTTCAAAGATTCTTGGAAATAATATCCTAATCCTAAGCCAAAATTCAATTAATAACCTTTTATGAAACTAAAGTCAGTAACTTAAGCATCAATTCTAAAATCAAACATTCTGCCACAATAAATCCAAGGATACATGCTGAAGAATGGTGGTAAAATATTTTAAATCTTTGTTTGTTATAATTAAACCATTCTATAAGAGCAAACAACTTTGTATGTATATAAAAACTCTGCAATTCATAACATATAGTAATCTTGATCTTGGGTTGAATTGATTCAGACAGCATTCATTGGCTCTGTGTGGCATGATCAAGACCTAGTGCAAGTGTTATGTATTCAGAACCAAGACTGAAGTGAAAGTATATGATCCACAATGGGGAGTGCTGCTAGTAACTTCTCAGATTCATTATGGATTTGATTCTGAATTAATTTTTTTTGGTCTTTATGAACCCATAAACCTGTTTCACTGTTGTCAAATTTTCTCAATCCCCACATTCAGTTACAACCCACCATTTAAGAAGCTGTGGCATAGACCATACTTAAACTTGGTGGGAATGGGGGAAAAGAACTCTGTGTAAGAGAAAAATAGCTATCACCAGATTGTTTGTGCTTTCCATACAGAATAGTAATGTAGACAAACCTGAAACCTCACCTGACAACATCACATAAAGCAACATAGAGGGGTTGAAATGAGATAGCAAACGTGCTTTTTAAAGGTTACAGAATCCTAATTGTCACAAGAGAGGCTTTATCCAGCAGCTGATGGAAACAGATACTGAGATCCAGAGCCAAACATTGGATGGAGCTTAAGGAATCCTGCTAAAGACAGGGGAAAAGGATTTTAGGATTCAGAGGGGTCAAGGACACCACAAGAAAACCCACAGAATCAACTAACCTGGACTCAGGCTCACAGAGACTGAACTGTCAACCAGGGGCCTGCATGGCACTGACCTATGCCTTCTGTATATATGTTGCAGTTGTGTAGCTTAGAATTCATGTAGGACTCCTATCAGTGAAAGCAGGGGCTGTCTCTGACTTTTGCTGGCTTTTGGGATCCTTTCCTTCATACTGGGTTGCCTTGTCCAGCCTTAATAGGAGGGGAGATGCCTAGTCTTACTGCAACTTGATATGCCATGTTTGATTGATATCCCTGGGAGGCCTGCCCCCTTTTTTTTTTAATAGAAATGAAGGAGAGGTGGATAGGTGTGGGGCAAAGGACAGGTGGGGACTGGGACTGGAAGGAGAGAAGGTAAAAAATTTAAAACCCATATGCCCATATGCATAAATTATATATTCATTTATTTGTTGAAAGATTATAGAATTTCAAGTTTGGGGAGATTGGATCCAGCACCCATGTTATAAATTGTAATTTGAAAAGACTTTCAAGACAAAACTGGGAATATTCTTCTCATGTTAAATATGAAGGTGCTTAGAAGAAAGTATCCAAAAGGTTAAGAGACATCCTCGGGCTTCCTTCAAGTGGCATAGCTGAGGCTCTGAACCAAGTATCTCATCCCCACACTTGTAGTTCTTCCTACTCATGTCCATAATTATTGCAACTCCCTACCTCATCCTTGGTGCTTGGATGATTGTGAACAGAAGAATACTTGAAGTGAAGAAAATATGCTTAGACACAGACCAGATAGTAACAAATTGATCACCTTTCTTTTTCTACCCCAGTGAGTAGTAAGTCATACCACTACGACAGCATCATATCATTGTCTGCATTTAAAAATATTTCCTAATATTTCTGTCTATTAAAGGCTAAATCAATGAACTTCATGCTTAAGGATAGCCTGGTTTTCCTTTGTGATGAGAATTTTGGGGAGGGATCATATCATATCTTACAGATCCAAGCAGGTTTTTCCCTTTTTACAGGCCACTCACTATATGGAATTCAGTGAAGTGAACTTAAGAATATGGGGATGAAGTTACTGAATATGTGTCAGAGAAAATATTTGATATCTATTTCAGAGGAGGATCATGTATTAATGGAAGTCTTCCAAGAATGTTCAACAAAACTAATTGCACAGCATCTCTATTGCACACTAGTAAAAGTCAATGAGAAAATGTGCATCACTTTGCAGAAATTGGATTTACTGTCATTTTTTCAGTAGGGTTTTTATTTTAGCAAATGTGGCACCTGTCCAATTATTTAATGACCTCTTCCACTTAAAAAAAATTACAGAGGTGGATATCCTAGGCTAGATTCTCTATTTCATTTTCCTCATTGCATAATGTGTGGTTCAAATCCACTAGCAAACATTTATGAAAGTGTTCAGGGAAGTAAACATTGGTGCAGACATTGTAGGCAGTGCAAATGCATTGCAAACACCAGGCCTCTCCTAGATGAAGACATGGTGGAGTGCTTAGCTACCTGGTAATGTAGATGGTTAGAAGTCTTAAAGCATAGAACACAAGACTCCCTAAAGTAGAGAGATTTGTATGATATGGTATGGTATGATACGGTATAGCATGGTATGATTAAGAAACTCTTTAGGAAGGTTGAGTTGGTAGGAGGAAAATAAAGTGGATTGAAATGAAAGACATAAAGAACAAATACCAGGCTCCTTGTTTGTTGGATGGCATGCCCAAACCCACTAGTGTAGAGAAAGTGAAGTTTACAGTGTCTGGGGTTGAGATGCTGAATTTCTCTAAATGAGTCTATCTTATAGAACACACATAAACATTCACCTGAACTAGTGACTTGGAGGAGCTTGGCTTCTATGTAGATGAATGTATCATGTTGTTACTCTTTGGATGCTCGTAAAAAGAGTGCTAGTTCCTTGTCTTCACATTCCTCTAACCCCTTCAAAGCATTGCATAGTTCCCACTGATCCCATTCAAAAGCATCCATCCTCAAGCCAAATGGAATCCATATCACTAAGGTAGACTGAGTGTTAGCTTTTCTCGGGGAACACTTAAACCTCCCAAAGATTTTCTGTGGTATTCAAGGAGAAAGAGCAACTCAGTGGTTTCTCCAAGGTCATCTGTTTCCTACTCAATGAATTTTGTTGTAGAGTTGTTGAATGAAAAACAGAGTTTGGAGCATCTTGGGGGGTCTCTTTTCCTATGAAACAGATTTTAAAGTTTGGTTCAGTGGAAAAAAATCAGCCAAGTACTTTTGTTCCTTATGACACTAATGTGGTCTGTGAGCACAGTAAGAACATACTGTGGAGTTACTACTTTATTTTTGAAAAAAAATTAAAAGAAATGCTTCTTCAGCCTACAGAAAGATTAATGTATATGACTCATTATCATTTATATCAAGTAAATAATGGTTTCTGTCCCTGTGCATGTTTTTGCTTGTTCAAGTAATTGTAGTGACTTGGCAATGTCCTGCTTTAGTTGGGTTCCCTCACAGAGCTGACACGAGTCAATGATTTCTGTCCCTTTCCCATGTTGCTGGGACAAATGCCAATAAATCTATGAGCAAAGAAGGGAGCTATAGAGAAACATGCTATGGGTCAGGGAATGGAGTAAGAGACAACCAGGGTTCAGGAGCCAGGTTTCCTCAGAGAGAGACAAAATGAAAGCAAACAAAAGGAAGACACAGGTCGAAACAGGCTCCCCAGACGGGGCCTATTTGCTGTAAGAATGGAGCCTTAAATTTCATAAAGCTCAATGAAGGGAAGAAACCAGAATTTAAACATGGTCTTTGTAATACAATTGAAGAATTATTAACCAAGTATACAGAGGAAAGGCCACATATTCGGTGAGCAACATTTGTTTTTCTTAAAAACCTATTTAGGCACTCTGTGAACTAAAATATGTTCCCAAACCTGTCTAGCCACACAGATACTAATATTACTCTCCCAAGCCACAGAGGTACCCAAAAGAACTCAGGAAAAAGTAGAGGGAAGCTAAGCAGTGGGAAATCCCACCGAGGATCAAAGTGCCTAACATGGGCTGCTTTTTGAAGCATGTGACAGGGAGTTGAGTGACCTAGTAAAATTTACTATCAAAAACGCAGGAGTTGTGGCTCTAGTTACTTGTCCAGAATAATTTAACTTCTTCCTGAGTTTCATGCTTTAAATAAAATTTAAAGAAGATTGAGCTCCAATAACAGGCGGATCTTCCCAGCTCCACTCCTCTAAGGATAAGGAGCTAGATCCCTTCTTCCCTATTTACAGCCATATGACAAGCCCCAGGCTTATAGTTGGAATTGCTCCATCACAGCCTCCTGCAAGATTAATGACAGGAATCTGAACCAACCCTGAAATATGCACATAGTATTCACAACATAAAAAAAATACTCACTTTGCAGACTTCCTGCCCCCCACTAAACAGCTGATGGTCCCACCAGCAGCTAGCCTCACAATGCTACCTGCCTGCCCATCAGGGATCTCAGGTCACCTCTCAGGTCAATGGCAACCTTCTGAGATAAGGAGCTCTGACAGCTGATCTCAAGAGAGGTGATAATAATTTTCTGCCATGCTCCCCAGGGTGGCGCTGAAACACTGACCTGGTGGAACTACTGTCCTAACTTGCCCACCTGCAGTCCTTAGCAGTGGAAAAAAAAAAAAAAAGGTTTGGAAGAAATATGACACGAAACAAACTCAGCCTGGGAACTTGGCACCAGTTTCCAAACTGGAAGTTCTCAAACATCCCTTGTTCCCTTCCTGTAATGTTTACCTCATGAAAACACGGAGGGTATTTAAACAAATAGAACAGATGTCAAGGCAGAAGGCCACCTTAGGAATAGTGTAGTCTAAACTTTGCATCTTATGTGAGGAGACCAAGGCACATGCTGGAAATGAGATTTAAACTATGAAGAATGTTAAAAAACCCCTTTCATTCATTATGATGACCAGATGAAAATGTGACCCATGTGAGTGAGGGACAGAGAAAAATAACAGGAGAGAGGAAAAGAAAGAGAGGAAGGAAGGAAAGAGGGAAGGAAGGGAGGGAGAGGGAGAGGGAGGGAGGGAGGGAGGAGAGGGAGGGGAGAGAGAGAGAGAGAGAGAGAGAGAGAGAGAGAGAGAGAGAGAGAGAGAGAAGGGAGGGAGGGAGGGAGGGAGGGAGGGAGGGAGGGAGGGAGGGAGGGAGGGAGGGAGGGAGGGAGGGAGGGAGGGAGGAGACAAGGAAAGAGGAGAGAAAGATTGTTCAAATCCCAGTAAGAAAAGATGTGAGGAGGAAATCATATTAGAGAGCAAACAAAATGAATCTGTGAGTTTTAACATGCATTCAATTCTAGTGGCCAAAGATCACTTCCATTTCCAAGGGACTCAGGGATACCTAAATCATGGTAGGGGAATTCTTCTTCATGGAAGTCTAATTGAGGATGGTAGTTGAGAGCATAGACTTTTGTTGGAGTCAGGTAAATCAGTCTTTTAAGTCCTGCCTCTACTATGTACTAGATGGGTTTTAAGTAGTTCTCAACAAGAAGTGTCTCAGGGAACATTTATCAATATCTAGATATATTTCTGCTTGTCACAAGTGGTGAAACATCTGGCTGCTAGAGTACTGAAGCCCTTATAATGCACAGCCATACAATACAGGACTGCCCCAGCCCAACCATTTAGCAGTGGCAAGGCTAAGACTCTGAATTAGATATATGTCCTAAACATTCTAAACCTCAGCTCCTCCATTTGTGACTTGAAAATAATAGTACTCTCAAAGGACTGCTTTGATCATTAAATATGCTGACCTCCATAAAGCAAAATCTTTCCCATTAATTTTGGGTATTCTTCCCAATACACAATTTCAACTGTTTCTCCTGCATAGCTCCGTAGAGGGGTTGTTCACAATCAAAATCTCCATTTTTCATATTCTCTCTTTAACCATGCTCTTGTTTTAAAGGTCAGCAGTCCTTTGAGATAGGACCTAGACTTTCTATGTTCATTTTACTTAATCTGCCTTCAACATTAGAAAAGCATTTTTGAAGTTAGAGAAATGGCTTAGTGGTTAAGAGCACTTGCTGCTCTTACAAAGGAACCAGGTTTGATTCTAGCACCTGCATGGTGCAGCCATCCATATCTCCAGTTCCATGAGATTTGATGCCCTCTTTTGATCTGGTATTCTATCTGACTTCCACGGGTACCAGACACCCACATACAGGTAAAATATTTACATCTATAACATAAAATAAAATAAAATAAAATAAAGAAAATCTAAGAAAAATTTTGTTTTTGTTTTGTTTTTCTCTCTCTTAGTAAACCAGGAAGCAAACATAAAAACATTTTGGCTTAACTTTCAAGATTCCTTTGATTCTCCACCTGCTTTTATGAACCAAGTTTTCCATTTCTTTTGCTTAAAGAAGAGAAGAGCTTGGCCTGATTTGTTTGTGGAAGGAATTAATAAATTAATATTTAGAATGCAAATTAAATGAGATGGTGTATATAACGTGCTTAGAACACATTAAACATTCAATAAATAGCCATTGTCACTACCATACTACAATTGTTACTGTCAATGTTACTCATACTATTATTAGTCTCTTTTTTTTTTTACTGGCCTCTAAGTCCTTTGAGATAGGATTAGTATATATTTTGCTCTGAACCCTACTTTGCAGAGTTTTACCTACTACAAGATATATGTCTGGAGATATATACATATATCCAGAAAATATTTTCCAATGGACTGGAGTAGCTGATAAGGGTATGAGAAGAGGAGACTGGAGGAGTGCCTTAGGGGGGAAAAACATGTAATGAAAAGCTTAACTAGGGTGGGGATGGCTAGTGGCTTGTGGGAACAGGGTTCCAGAAGGGAGTTACACGATAGCTATTTGAACTCCCTTTTTCATTAAAAAAAAAAAATGAGATCATAAAATGGAGGGAGTAGTCATTCCTACCCATTAATCATACAACTACTTCCCCCCTGGGTTTGGAGGAGAAATTGGATGATAGCCAGAGGTTAACGAGAATTGTGCTTATCTATGGTATTTGACAAAATGCACATGAATTCACTTTTCTTATAGTACTGGATTAACTATATATCTATTCATCTTGTACTTGGAGCGACTTTGTACATTTATCAGTTACTATGGACATCTTTATAAATTTGCAAACAGAATTTATATTACCCTGAGACCATGGTACCTTGGGTGATACACATTAGAAAAAGGACAGAAATTAAATTTTACTAGAAAATTTATGAATATTCAAAATATCCACTTAATGTTGATAATCTAATAACATAATTTGTCAGTATTTTTAGTGAAAATGAGGTGATTACTAAACAGGATCTTTGATCCAAGTTTCTTTTACCACCAAGAACAGAATAGCTATTTTTTGTAATAATTAAAGCCATCGAGTATGTCAACTAAGTCAACTATGGCATTACATTATTGTCTCTTCCTTTTCCTCTCACCACTCATGTACAAAAATTTGACACATTGCACTTTGGCTTTCAAATATAATTAAATAAAACCCATATGATTCTGAAATTCCATGGCCATCCAAACCAAAGATCCCTGCTTGGTTGTTATACCTCTGACATACAATAAATGAATGGCTTTCTAGGTGAGTCAGCCTATTTGTACATTGTTAGATAGTCCTTGACCTAGTACAGAGAAAAAAATTGTAATTGGTCTTACATGAAAAACTAAAGTGGAGAAAATGAACCCTCAAATCCAAATTACTCACTTTGAACAGAGTAATGATTAGAGCAGCTTCTATTTCTGTCACTAGGGGTGGGGTAGAGAGAAATTTTGGTAATATTATTTCAAAATGGCATTTTCCCTTCCTTGAAGTTTGAACTTGCCAATCAACTCAAAGTTGTTCTAAATATTAACTTAATTGATACACGTTCTTAACTTTTAAGGAACCATGGCCTTGTATTTAATACTTCCAGATGATAGAATAGTTAGATAGATAGATAGATAGATAGATAGATAGATAGATAGATAGATAGATAGATAGATAGATAGATACATACATACATACATACATACATACATGCATACATACATACATAGAGACATAGATACATAGATATATAGGTAGATATGTAGATACGTAGATAGATATATAGATAAGTAGATAGGTACATAGATAGCCCTCCCTCCTCTCACTTCCCAGCTTCCTTATTAGGGAGAAAGATATAGGACCTTAGGATATGCTGAGAAAGTGCTCTACCCCAGCACTTCATGTCTTCCTTTTGATTGATTAAAATGTTTGTGGAGACTAAATCTTGTCAGAGCTACTAGAGATGAGTTTTGCTATCTCTTTCATCAGCACCATCATCATTTAATAATAAATGTAACACATAACAAGAATTTAGTAGTTTTTGTTACCATGTATAAATAAAGCTTTGACTCTATCATATGTTGTTCTAGGTACCACTCTCATGTAATTTTTAATTAGATAGAAGTGACAGATCATAGAGTTTACCCTTTAAAGGCATTCCGTTCAGTGGGGTTTAGTATGTTCACAAGACTGTACAGCTGTCATTACCCACTAATTCCAGAATACAACATCAGCTTATCACATTTTAAATCATAGCAGCCTTTAAGTGCAGCTACTTATTTTAAACTCTATTTTGCAGGGGTTTCAACTATAATTTACAGATTTTAAATAGCTTGGCAGATTCCAGCAGCATATAGGTGATGGAGCTGAGCATCAAAGACAGATCCCTGGTCCCTAAACTATGATATCCCCTTTTGAAAACTTCCTTTGTCTCTCATTTGTGCCATGGAGCATTCTTATTCTTATTAATAATGATACAAAAGGGGAGACATTTTTTGTGTCTGTGTTGACTTCTTGGCCTCTTTTTCTTTGTCCCTGAAGAGACTAACAGATTTTGTAGTAGTAGTAGTAGTAGTAGTTCCTCACAACTACACATATATGGCCCATAACACATAGATACCTTGACAAAAATAAATCTCTCTGAGATGGTGATATGAATTTGCATAGATTGCCTTGTAGTGCTAGGGAAATGTTAGTGATCCCCTCAATATCCAGACAGGAGCCGATATGATACAACTCACAGCAGGGTTTTTATTCTATTCAAGCTAGCTCAGGCCTCCTCAGTGCATTGCTGTCATGCAGGACAGTTTTGGTGGTGGTGGTGGGGAAGCCCTGAATATCTATTGGGGCAAGGCTTTATAGTAAGCAGCAAGCAGGGAGTATGTGTGCAAGCATCTAATTGGAAAGCTACTGTGGCCTTTAACATAATTGGCTGGTGTTGGTAGTCATATCATAAACTTAATTTCTGCTCCCCTCTGCATTGGTGGGTCCTTAGTCAGGGGGTGGGCTTGTAACCTGGGGTGCAGGTTTGTTGGGGGAATTGCCTGGAGACACTGGTCTTGTTGAGGGTGTAACCTGAAAACACTGGTTTTGTTAGGGTTTAGCCTAGAGACTGGAGCTAAGCTTGGATTTTGTTGGGGGCCAACTTGGAAACTAATGCTAGGTACCAGCCTGTTAGTTTACCTGAGTTCAAACTTAGGTCAGGTTCTCTAAAATGGAGTTTGAACATAAAAGATTTGGCCTCTCACTCATAAAAGTATAGTTTTGTTAGTTTGTTTTGGATTTTTGAGACAGTGTCTCAGTTTGTAACCTAGGTTGCCCTTCAACCAAGACAAGCTTCCTCCTTCAGCATGGTAAGTGCTAGGGTTATAAGAATGAGCCACCACTTAGCCGGGCTTGGTGGTGCACGCCTTTAATCCCAGCACTTGGGAGGCAGAGGCAGGCGGATTTCTGAGTTCGAGGCCAGCCTGGTCTACAGAGTGAGTTCCAGGACAGCCAAGTCTACAAGAATGAGCCACCACATAGCAAAAAGAGGCGTAGAAAACTCAAATTTGATAGATCCTCCAAGTCCTACTTTCAGTTCCCAGTATATCATTATTCAGTACAGTGATAAGAACAGAATTACCTCGGCCATCAGTGGAAAGAGAGGACCATTGGTTGTGCAAGAAGTGGGAGTGGGTGGGTGGGGGAGCGTGTGGGGGACTTTTGGGATAGCATTGGAAATGTAAATGAAAAAATACCTAATAAAAATTTGAAAAAAAAGAACAGAATTACATTGTGTGTGTGTGTATGTGTGTGTGTGATGTTTTATTTAACAAATACAGGCAAGATATTGTAGCATGTAACCACTGTAAAAATCCCTGTTAGAGATAATTATACATATTTTATGTTCTTTCGGTCTTCGCAGTCTTGTTTATGTCACAAAGCCACTTTTCTTTTATTTTGATCTATTTTAAAAATTATTTCTTTTACTTTTTATATTATAATATAATTATAACGTTTCTCTTTTCCTTTCCTCCTTCCAAATGCTCCCATATATGGCTTCTTGATTTCTTTAAAATTTATGGCCTTCTTTTTCATTAATTGTTATATGCATATATGCATATACATATAGAAGTACAACCTTCTCAGACTATATAATGTTACTTGTATATTTCTTTTCAGGTCTGAGCATTTGGAATTGGACAACTATTGCTGTGCTCTTCCCTAAGGAAGACTCAGCATTTCTCAGTTGCCTATAGTTCTTTGTATAGAATGGAGATCGCCTGGACTTTTGCCTCTATTTCAATGTCTATTGTTGTTGCTCTTATGTAGCTCATATTTAGGCAGTAATGGTGGTGAGACTTTATGTATGTTGCTTCTTACGTTACTAAGAAGTACAATCTCACAACTAACTCCCTGTTCCGCTGGCCCTTGCAATCTCCCCCCATCCACCCCCTTTGCAATGATCTCTGATCTGTAGGTGCAAGTGTAACTTTGTAGATCCATTGGGATTGCTCTCTGCAACTCGATATTCTGATTGGTTTTGGTTTTCTGTAGTGATCTCCATCTGTAAGAGATGTTTTCTGGACATGCAGTAAGGAATGCGGTTATCTGTGAGTATAAGTACATGTATTTAGAATGTAATTAGGGACTATTCTTGATTAGGAAAGTGGCAGTTGTAGTTTCTCCTCCAAAGTCCATGACATCAGTTGCCCTGAGTAGTTGGCTATGTTTCCAGTACCAGGCATGATTTCCCTCTAGTCAAGGAGGTCTTAAATCCAATTAGAGAGCTGTTGGTGTTGGTTAGCATCAAAGTATAGGTGCCACTACTACATTCTTAAGGTCATCATGCCATGCTAGTCATTGTTATGGTTCGTCAATCTCATAGCTTGAGTGGACTTTTGGTTGTCTCTTTCCTTTAGAATCTTGTGCCATGCCTTCTGGTACTCTGAAAGCTGGTCGTCAGGGATGAGACGTTCAGATCAGTTTCAGCTCATGAGTCTTTGGGCTGAATAGTATCTCCAGAAATATGGACTTACCTTCCACTTCTGGAAAGACAGCCGACGGCAATGTTTTAGGAGTCTCTTGGACAACCCTGACCAGCAACTCAAAACAAAGCTGGAGTATATTTGATACATGGTCTTTGTCTCTTAGAAGGAACATTGTCAACTCAGGTGGGAAATTTTCATTTAAACTATATATGTATACATATATGCAGACTTGTGTAAATTGTAGTAGTTTTTTGGTAGATATTTTGAGTTTAAATTTTAAATTATGGTCTGGTTACCCCCATGATAATTATATAATTGTATAACCTTGGTAATTTAAAAACAACAAGCCTCAATTTCCTGACAACAATAGTACACATATCACAGGATTGCTGCAATGTCTAAATTAAATGTGCATGGTATATGTCTCTTAAACGATGTTAAAAAAAATAGTAGCATCAGAGAGTGGATAAAGAGGGACATGATAGAGATCCCATTATGTTATACTGTCTGTGCTGTCTGTCCCTAAGCTACCTCCCTCCAAGGCAAATTATAAATACGCGTGCACATGCACACACACACATACACACATCCGAAAACACAAACACCTATTAAATGTGGCTATAAACATTGATAGAAATAACAGACACCATACAAATTCATGAAAGCTGGACAACTCTCCACTGGATACTGGATAAGTGTATAAGTAAAGAAATAAATTAAAGAGGATCAGGAAATTGAATAGAAAAATGAAGTAGTGGGAAATGGTGTACTTGGAGTAGCCCCTAGAAAGTCCCAGACTCTAGGAAAGTTAGAGGCTCCCAGAACTCAATGGTGATGACTTAAGCTAAAATAAACAACAAAAAGATATAGAACCTATAGAGGTCATCTCCAGTATATAGGCATGGCTCCCAGTTGAGTGATGGGGCCATCCATGCATCCCAAATTTTTTAGCCCATACATGTTCCTATCTAAAGGAAAGACAGGGACAAAAAATGGAAATGCCATCCAGAGACCATCCCACCTACAAATCCATCCCATCCGCAGACAGGAAATCCCTATACTATTGCTGATGCCAAAAAGTGTGTGTGTGTGTGTGTGTGTGTGTGTGTGTGTGTGTGTGTGTGTGTGTGTATTATTTATTAAGCTAGGAAGTACCTGCCATGTAGTATACCAATCAAGTTAAATTGTTCTACTAATTCTTGCCAGTTTAATCAACTAAAAGCATAAAGATCCTTTTTGGCATTAAATCCCCTTTGAGAAAAGCATTCATGCCATTTTTCCATCTTTAAGAATTAGCAGTGGTTCCCAGTTGTCATCAAATAGCAAACTCTACTTGGCCTGGAGTATGCATAGCATGTGTAGGAGTGGCACAATGTCAGCTAGTGTATGACCTGCCTAACTGGACCACATCATCCTGGCAGAGAAATGTGATTGAGTAGAAGCCAGAGGCCGAAATTTAGTTGAGATAATAATCCACGCACTACTGAGATTTAAGAGACTGGGAATAAGATCTCAAATAGGACTTAAGACAGATTATCCCTTTAAGATTTACATGGGTGCAGTAAGCAGTCAGGAGATCGGTTACTATTCATGCTAACAGCAAAGAAATTTGACTATCAATAGAAGCTATCTTTAAGTGCTTACTTACAATTAGTGAGGGCTTGACTACTAATTGCTTCATCTACCCAGTATTTAGTTTGCTCAATTATTTAGTACTATATCTTTTTCATTTAAAAAAGGAAACTAAAGATCTATGCTGGAACATTGTAAAGCTAGGCTTCAATTCCTGATTGGTCTGATTCAAACATATGTGCTCTCAACCATCATAATACCTCCAAAACACAATGCTGATAGCAACTAAAGAGCATTCACTTGGCCACTGGGACACAAGAATAAAACTGTCTCAGCAATGAAATTGACTTATAGTGAATGTCTCGCTTGTTGTCTACTGTGTGCTGGCAGCAATGAGCCAAGTGCATATTGAAACTTTCAGGGAAAGGCTAAGAAATTCTTGGAGTAGCATTGAAACAGACTGCTTCAGTGATTTGACTCAAGATTTGATTCTTTTGTTGCTGCTAACAGTTCACTTTGGCCTATAGAGCCATTCTGAAATTTTTGTCCTGATCACCCCCTACAGTCCAAATTTTCAGTAGTCCCAAACAGCATAATGGTTCCTAACATCCTACCTTTACATTCCGTATTTTCAATTCATCTCTAAAAGATGATATAGCATGCTGGAGTAGGTGGCTCTTCCTTCCACTGAGAACTCCCATTAAAACAAGTGGCAGCCAGGTGTGGTGGCGCACGCCTTTAATCCCAGCACTTCGGAGACAGAGGCAGGAAGATTTCTGAGTTTGAGGCCAGCCTGGTCTACAAAGTGAGTTCCAGGACAGCCAGGCCTATACAGAGAAACCCCGTTCTTGAAAAATAATTAAAAAAAAAAAAAAACAAGTGGCAAGTCCTTTCAGAGATATTCCACTTTTCAAGATGGAGTTTTCTTTTTACAGAAATAGGACCAGCAAGAAATGGGTAAAGGAAGAGGATGGTATTAAGAGGCAGCCTCTGTTGAAAACTGCCTAAAGAAAGCTGGGGACCTTAGAATGTTTTCTGCTCTTTAGTAGTCAGTGGGAGGAACAAAGAATGGTGGCATAAACTGTTGCCCATTTTTTATAGTAAATACAATGCTGGAAGTAATATCCAAAGAAGATGGATGGCTTCTTTGAGAAGTCAGACACAGTGGTATCTATGTTTCTGACCAAAGGTAGTGTACTATAGTTAAATTACATTGGAAGATACTTTAAAGTTAACTTCTAAGGCAAACAAATTGTTAGTGAAATATTTCCTCAATGTGTATTTCCTTGTTCATTGTGGGGGGCATCTTAGACACATATTATAAAGGCAAGGCAGTACTGCAGAGGTCTCTTTTATAATCATTAGTAGTATCTAAATGTTTACCACCCAGTGTTTTAGATACAAAATTCAGGGTTGCAGTTTAAGAGTGCTTGCTACTCTTACAGAGGACCAGTTTGGTACTTAGCATTTATGTTGGGTTGCTCACAACCACTTGTTACTTCAGCTTCAGGGAATCAGACACTTTCCTTTGACCTCTACAGGCACCTACACATGAGCAGTCTTGTGAATGCAAGAGAGAGAGGGGGGGGGGAGAGAGAAATAGAAAGGGTGCAAGAATTTCCTAAAAGGGAACATTTTTTGTTATACTTTGGACTGGGGTTTAGTATCCAGAAGATATAAAGAACTGCAAAAATTAAACACACACTGAAAATTTAGTCCAATCAATAAATGGACTAAAGAGCTAAATAGACATTTTTCAAAAGGATTATAACTGATTTTATATTGGCTGAGCACACTGCACTGCCTACAAGTAACTCAACAGATTGGAGAGAGTCCTATCCAAATGTATCAGTTATTTTGAACCTCTTGCAGGCAGCTCAGCTGGCTTTTGCTTATTCCAGGCAACTAGTTTGTTCCCTGCATCTCCTTTGCAGTCTGGCTTGTGTGAGAGTGACTCTCAACAGCCTTTTCTGTGCACTCTTGGGAGAGAAAGTCCTAATGATTCTGGTCAGTTTCAAGAATTTCCTGAAGCTTATTGTGAGTTGTGTACTTCTGTCTTAATAAGTAGAAAGAATAGAAAGTAGTAAGTTAAGATATACATATGGAATCCCACTGAAGCCTCCAAAATTTAGAGCAATTACAGCTTCTCTCTCTCTCTCTCTCTCTCTCTCTCTCTCTCTCTCTCTCTCTCTCTCTCTCTTTCTCTCTCTCTCTCTCTCACACACACACACACACACACAAACACTAATCATCAAATCCAGGAAATACAACATTTACACAATACATAGAAAATCTGCATTCCAATCTCAATTTTTCCCAGTGTCTCCAATGATATTCTAGTAGCTGTGTGTTTCATTTGTTTGTTGGTTTTTATAAGGTAGAATTCAATAAAAAAAAAAAATACTGGGCAATGCATTTAGTTTGTCAGTTTCTTTGATTTCCATTAATCTAGAAGCTTCTCTGATTCTACCTTTTTTCAGTTTCTCTTTCATAACATTGAGATTTTTGTGAATCCTGGCCAGTATTTTGCAGATGTGTCTCAATTGGATTTGTATGATTATGCCTCATGAATACATTGTGATTAAAAAAAAATTACCACAATGTTTTGCTCTCATCAGGAGGAATAGAATGTCATTTTTTGCCTACTGGTGGTGATGGTAGTCATTCATTAGGACTGTGTCCAACATATTTCTTTATTGCACTGATATCAGTAAAGCTTTTAATCTGTGTGAATATATCCTGTTCAGGAACAGCCTCTTTAGGCTGAAAGTATAAATTACTTGGTTCACCGCAGAACCATGAGTTGAAAAGGCATTATCCCTAATTAAAAGAAAAAAATAGAACAGATTTATTTTAATCAAATAAGCTGTCATTAAGCTTCTTAGCCAAATTCATGAGCTATTCACATGACAGAAGACTTTATCTATATAAAGTCCCTTATCCAAATTGTGAAACGTTTGTGGGTGATTTTGTTTCATTCCTTTTGGATGGCTCTTGCCACCGTCTAAGTTAGTTGCCTATATTGTTAGATCTGAGCCTAGTGCCTAAGCTACAGTAGAAGCTCAAAATCTGTGGAGCACATTTTTACCCAATTACAACTACTGTCATCATGAATGAGAATCTAATCACACTAAGTGGAAAGTATACTTGACTTTGTCAGCTGGCACCAGCTGGAATAAACTTGGCTGCTTTCAGACCTTGCTTCTCATGGGAAATGACAGAGCTTTCAGTTTTCATCCAGATCTTTGACCTTCTTCTTCGGGTGTCGGTCAAGTCTATAGTTGTCCTGAAAAGGATAACTTCTTTATGTTGAAATTAGAAGCTGTCCTAAGTAAACCAAGGATCAACCCTGTGCTTGTTAAGATTCAATCTAAGCAGAAATGACAGAAAACTCTAAATCACAATGGGTTAAATAATAGAGTCATTTATTCCTCTCGGATGTAACATTTCTCACTTCTGGCCAAGATAAGATAACAAGAACCAGATTTACTCTCCTGCCGGAAACAAGGCAAAAACCAGACCAAATGAAAACAATAGCCCTCAGACATTGGAAATGAGGCAACAACAACATACCAGTGACCCCTGCAAGACAGGAAACACTGAAGGAAAGTTCTTTATGTTTTTAAAGCTTAATTCCTGGAGGGCTTCCAGGCAATGATATGTAGAAAGGATACCAAAGCAGAGTTTTACAGGTGAGGAGATAATCTGTGCTCCAAGTCCAGGAGGAACACAGCAACTAGAATTTACACAGTCAAGTCCAGAAGAAGACAAGACTATGTAAAAGAACTTAAGATCAATGGCAAGTCTCCATTGAATCTTTAGCAGTGTACTGATCAACATGTGTTTGTATGGAATCTAACCTAGACCAAGAGGGAAAAACATCAAAAAGAAACAGTAATAATAATCACAGTCCTAAGATATAACATAAGGTTGAAAATAGTGCATCAATACCTAACCAGGGTGAAAAGGCTCCTTTTGCACAGAGCATCAGATAGAGTATTCAAAAGAGCTTGCCAAAATAGCCTTTGATTCATGGATACACCAGAGCTGGATAATAAAACAGGCCTGGAGTGACTCCCTTACAAAGTCCAAGGATATTTATAGAAATACAAACTGTCCAGCAACAATCAAGATAAAATTCACATCTGGCATCCCATGGAAAGTCATCAGGCATTTGAATAAGCTGGAAAATACTGATCACTAATGAGAAAAGTCATTCATTCAAAACTGTCCTACAAGTAACAGATGACAGAATCAATAGCAAATTTTTAACAGTTAATGTAACTTTTTACATACGTTTAAACTCCTAGAGGAAAAACTGAACAAGTTAGAATATTTAAAAGATCTACATAGAATTCAGAAAGATGAAGAATGCAGTGTTGAGCTGCTATTCAAGTCTACCTAGACAGTTAAATGTTTGAATGACAGCTCCATTGACTCTTTCTATTATCTTACATCTCCATTTATGATTTTCAATTTGAGTCTAAAGTTGCTGCTCTACCTTCAACCAACAAAACTTCATTGAAAAAAAACAAGAGACTAGTGGAAAATAAGAATGCCCCTCCATTTAAAGAAACTCATACATTTCCTGGTTTAGATGTTTGCTTACTATGACTGTAATAAAACACTGAGCAAAAACCAGCTTGGGGAGGAAAGGGTTTCATTACACAATTTTCAGGTTATGCTCTATCATGGAAGGAGTTCTGGTCAGACACTCATGGCAGAAATTGAATTAGAGGCTATATAGGAATAATTAATTATATAGGGATAATAATTAATTATATAGGCTTCTTGTCCACAGCTTCCTCAACTTACCTTCATAAATCATCCAGAACCATGGGTCAAATGGTACTACCGCACACAATGAACTGGACCGTCTCACATCAATTATCAATAAAAAAAAAATGACCCCACCAATTTGCCTCCACATGCTCTCATGGAAGCATTATTTCTAATGATGTTCCTTCTTCTCAAATAACTCTACCTTGTGTGAAGCTGACAAAGATCTAATTCAGATGGCATCAACTTTTGCTTGCATCACATAAGCCAAAACTTTAGTACCACTGTCCCATTCTGAAAGTGAAAGAAAAAAATACAGTCTTATGTTGCCCTTACTGCAAGAACAAAGACCAATCCTAGCAACAAGAGTGTTGATTGTCTAGAAAATGTTAACATCACTCAAGAGAAACATGCAGTCATTTTAAGGGCCGCCAGAACTCTCTGGAGAGGTTGCAGTCAAATGAAGGTAGAACTTAGTCTCCTTAGAAAAAGAAGAGAGTGAGTTAACAAATAGTGGAGAAAATAGAAAGGAGTTGACAACTGTTCATACTCTCTGCAGTTACATAAAAAAAAAAAAACAACAACAACAAAAAAACATGGTCAGAGGTGTTACAATGAGATTCTGTTACAAGATGAGGACTTTTTACACTCAGTTCCTCATCAATACCATTTTTTCACGGTAGAATGGATCCCTTGTTGAAATCCAAATGTCTTGGTTGAAAAACACGTCTTCAGTGTTTGGATGAATACAGATGCTGCTTGTTAACGATCTTAAGTCCAAAAAGATGAGTGAGTCCTTGAAAGACATGATATTGAACTTGTTTCGAATTCAGCTTCTTTGGTTTAGCAAGCCACAAAAGTTAAGAACAAGGTCATTGAAACATTTTAGGATAGTATTTGTTTCTGAAAGGGGAACTGTGCAGCTGGTTCATGAAGATCTCAGATATCCAGCTACATAAAGAAGACAGTGGGTTGTTAGGCCAATCTGTGGTATTTTAATGATGCAATAAAAAAAAAAATCCTATTGCTTTGGGATACATTCGTAATCTCTGTAAACCGGTTGGCAAATAAAACAAATCAACCCAAGGAAAACATATAAAGAACCATTAAGACACCTCATGGCATAAAGCTGTTAATCCCTTGGGCACACATGGCAGAAGGAGAGAACTGACTCCCTCAAGTTGTAGTAGTCGAACCTCCATATGCCCACCATGGTGGTTGTGCACATACATACATACATACATACATACATACATACATAGCTATTTTTATAAAGAATTGGTCTTAGTTCTGGGTGGCTACTGTTCCCAGCTAAAATACCAGAGTTCTATCAGTTAGCAAAGAATGAAAGAGTAAGAATGAAGGGGAAAGAAGCCACAACTTGTCCCGTTGAAAGCCTTGTCACTGTTCTGGAGAGGTCCTTGTCTCAGTATGAATGATATTATGACTCTTGTCTTTAAAATAATCTTAATAAGACTCCCCCTAAGTATGTTTAATATCTAGAGAATTTCAATCTATGTAATTTGTTTTCAAGGATTTGTTTTCATTCCAGGCCCCACACCTCTGCATATTTGGGGATTTATCTCAAACAAACTGCCAGAGTTGTTCCATTTTCAGTCGGTGGCACCAAGCTAGAAGTGGAACTTGCACTTTGTTTAACTTCTAACTATATTTATCACTCTAAGACATCAAGGTCATTCAGTGTGTTTACACCGTAGTCCTGGGTGGCTCACTTTCTTCCCTAATAAAGTCACCATCACATACATCTGAAGCCACCTTTCACAAGCCCCTTCATGTTTAATGCTGTTGAACTTCATTCCCTTCTTCCTATAGGTAAAACTTTTTCTCTGAACTGTGTAACACCTACACTATAACCTTCTTCTGGTTGTCCTTATAACTGATCGGACAAATTGAATAACCTGGTTGCTACAATTCATTGGATATTTGAACAGCTTTCACTATTTTACATGGTCTTTATTGCTCTCACCATGTCAACGTAGGTACTGTTCTCTTTCTGAGATGATAAATGGTCATATAGCTGGACAATGCTCTTCCTCAAGCCAAAAAAAAAAAAGTATTACTGAAAAAAATGCTGCACAAGACACATGTCATTGCTGGCTCACTAATGTTCCTGCAGAGCATTTTTCACTAGCTCTGTGTGATATCTTGAGAACACAAACCAAAAGCTCTGTAGGAAGTCAGGTCTGGGTACTTTCCAGTTACTAATGGCTTTGATTGCTTTCCAACCTTCCATTCAGACACTGCAGTGTGACATTTTTCACTTTCCCTCATAAAAGCTCTCTCCTCCTGTAATCATATTGCTTCTGTGTGATTAGCATCCAAACCATCATTATTCTTTAGGCCAAGTCAGATTGAATCTGCAACTTAACATGCATAAAGGTTTGGAATAGCAAACGAACATCTTAAAGAAATGCTTTAGTGGAATAAGTTAGGATGGAACTTTCAGTGCTGATTTAGATTCCAGATTATGAACTCAGAGGAAGATGGTTTCCCTGTTGGATCCTGAGGGCTAGCCTACTGTAGACCTGTCCACAAAGGTCACATGGAATCTGTCTAGCAGACATTCTACTTGCCTTGCTGTGCTCTATCTCAGTTGACTTCTTATTGAGTACCCAGAATCAACAGTCCTGGATAACTTGGGAAAGTGAGGATTTTTGACTTAACAACACACTGTTTTTGACTTAAAACAGTGTGTCAAAAGAAAATTCCAATTTCTTTTTGGGAAGACAGTGGCATCAGGGAAAAGGAAAGATAGGAATAATGAGCTGATGTGAAGCAAAATAAGTTATGAGACTAGATAGATATTTTCATAATGATAAAATGGATATTAAGAAGTTCAGCTCTCTTCCATGTGAAAATGGAAAGGAATCTTTTTTTTCCAACATGGATATTTGAAACTTGATACTGTCTGATCTCAAAAACTCGAACTTGGTTCCATTTATTTTAAGAATTATCTCCTTGGCCACGACTATCAAAAGTTGGCATGACAGCTTGAATGTCGAATACTATTAATACTATAAATAGAAAACACTTGCTAGCTAAGTACCTCACTTTCTGACTGCTTTCTTTTTATTGATTTGTAAAGTGTATCATTCTTTGAGCTGGATTGCGCTAAATCTGAAGTGTCTAAATCCAAGTAGTCATTCTTCCCAGAGGAGGCAAATCAAGGAAGGTTTTGTAGTCTTTCAGGGGGAAAATCCCAAGAAAACAACAACAAAAAAGCAAAACACCTTGTTGAAAATTTCATCTAATGACATATAAAAGGCCAATTCAGCTTTAAGATTTTGTGCCTTTCTTTTCAGTGGATTACATCAAAAGCCCAAGAGCTGTCAGTCTTTCAGCAGTCAGGCAGGGTGATGAAGGAGGATTACCAAATCAATAAATGTAACATTAAGCTTATTGAATGTAGTACATTTTTTGATGCCTCTGTATTTCAGGCTTCTTTGTCTTGCTCACCTTTCTTTCTTTCCTCTTTTGTGAGTCAGGGTCTCACTATGTCATAGTGACTGCCCTGGAACTTGCTATGTAGACTAGGCTAGCCTTAAACTCACAAAGATCTGCCTGCCACTGTTGCCCAAGTGCTGGGATTAAGGCCTGTGCCACCAGGTCTGGCATTTGCTCACATTTCTTAACTGTGATCCCTTTTTTTTTTAGATCTATTAGCAGAACACTTTTTTAAAAAAATTAGTCTTCAACAACCTTTCCTCCACTCCTCCATCCTGTCTATTTTGAAGAGTCTCTGTCTTCATCCCAAGTCCTCTTTTACCTTGGAAGTCCATATCTAATACATTCTTGCCACTCTTGTATGTCACACACACCAGGGTAGTTCACAGGCTGTCTATCTCCCCTTTCTGACTCTGCTATTTCAACCTCTGACACTGTGCTAAGCTTTTAAAAACTTCTAAGCCACTAATCTAGTCAAACTCCTGCAGGATACAGATGAGGAAGCAGCTCCCCCCGCCCCCCAAAAAGGAGGGAAGTTTTGGAGGAAGTCATGTAACAAATTAGAGGCTGGGAGCACCATTTGTATGGTTCTAGTAATCCATTTCTCCATGCCACCTGTCAACCAAACAGAAAATACTCCAGAATGTCAGAGTGATTTGCTGTGTTAAAAAATAATCACTTGTTTGAGAAACAGGAAAAAAGTTGCTTTGGGGTATCCTTGGCTAAAAAAAAAAAAAAAAATCCAATAAAGAAGAGCTGAGTAACACTGTTCAATCCCTACGTCTATTTAAGTGCTCACAAATGTCTTCTTTCATTGTGGCTAAGATTGCCTAACTAGTGAAGTTGTTATAAGAACTTAGATCATATAGGCAAAGTAGTTAAGACATAATAGATGTAAATGAACAATGGGACTTAATAGTATAGTTATTTCTTGGAAATTTAACATGTTTTCTTTTAGCATTATGGTTTCTAATTAGTCTATAAACAAAGAAAATTCAAATTTAAGCTCTCTGAATAAATGAGATCAAGGTGAGTTCATCTGGTTTGCCACCAGAATGTCATTTTAGGATGTAGATTGATAGCCATTTGGCTGTCCTTTTTTGCCCCTCTGTGAAAAAAGCAAAGTGCAAAGTAGAGGATGGGGTATGAGGGTTATTTTAAGCTCAAGTCTGGAAAATGCTATTCTTAGCTTTGACTTTCATAATCCAACTGGAATAAATGAAAGAGAAAAATTGTCATAAGGAATGGTTATTTTTCTTGGAGACGTTCACTTCTTGAGAATTCACAAACAAATTTTCCTTGCCTGTGATCAAAATGGTAGATTTCTACAGAGGGACTTCAACCGAAAGAAATGTCCATTTTGGAAAAAAATATTCAGAAGCAACACTGCTAGCATTGCCTGGTTTCATGGTGCATTTATTTCCTCTTTGTTTCTATGCCTTTCCCCAGAATATTCTCCAAGGCAAAGTTTGTAACTGGGGCTTGAATGTCAAAACCCAGTTTATTTACGTCTACCAAAAATTTGATTTCCCAAACCCCAATTCCAAACAACTATTTCTTCCTAAAGGTATACAGCTTCTACTGGGTATTTGTTTTAGAGATTTTATTATGCCTCCTCTTCCAGTGGTCCTTGGAGTTTGAATTTTGCTCTCTCTTCTCTTAATTCCCCTGTCTTCTTTGAGCATCAGTTCTGGATTATTAAAAGTTAACCAATTAACCATAGATTAGTTAATCCAACTAAAATTTCACAAGAGCCAAGAGTATAAATGTAGGTGCAATGGCCTTAGAGTTTGAGAGTTTGTCCTTTCTGCCCCATTATTCAGAAATTTCTAAAGTGAGCAGAGACTTCCTGGGAGTGAGTTCATAGAGGAGACTGTGATGATAGTGATGGATAGGATTTTTGCAGAAATAAAATGGTATAATGTGTGTCATTTAGGTAGAAAATCATAGGGTAGATGTGGGGAAGTACTTAGTTTGACTTGAGTATGAGATTGTCTTAAGGAGGGGCTGTTGAATAATAACTATTTGAACATAGTTGGAATTATACAAAGATAACCTATTTGACAAGATAGACTTGTGCTTATTTGAAATGTTCTTCCTTTTATGTTCACTTCCAATTTTCTTCCCTTTTTGAATAGTATATGCATTTTATAAAATAAAATTAATATGATCTAAAATTAATAGCATTTGAACTCCCTAAATGGAACTGATTAATACACACACATACTCTCTCTCTCTCTCTCTCTCTCTCCTAGATTTTCTCCCTTGAAAACATAGTCATGTAAATAATTTCCTATTGAGAAAGACAGAGTTCTGAGATTCATACCACTGTTTGTATGATTTGTACAATCCCACCTTGTCAATATTTTATCTGCAAATATGATGTGGTCTTTCTCCTTTGATTAATTTATATTACCTGGTAAAGGTGTAGTCAAAAATGTATGGTGAACAATCATTTCCATGGTTATGTTATATTAATGTAAAAAAGTTTTATCTGATGTTGAAAAAACTCTCCATGTTTTGAGAGAGTCATGTGACTAATCCTGAGAAGACTTCCTGAGACCAAATGCCAGCAGGCAACCAGCAATAAAACAGCCTCCCCCTAAAGCCACAAAGAACTTAATTTAGCCAATGACAAATGATCTTAGATTACAATTCTAGCTGGTTCTTTGAATCCAGCCAAGTGAGTATATTAATGCTATTTTCTTAGATTCTATATATTTTTTTTATTCTTTGGCAAGTGTCCCTGATGGAGGAATGATTCCTTAGGGCAAACCAAACCTTAGGGATCACAAATAGCATATCCCAGACACCATACCAATGCAAACTGAATTATCTGGTATATAAGATACCTCTTATTCCTGTCTTTTATGTGTTAGAAGACAATATTCCTCTCTTTCAGCCATTTTAGGGCCAGGTACAAGAAAAGTAGAAATAACCTCATATCACAGTGCCCAGTGAATTATCCAAAGTAGTCAAGCATAACCTACTACCTTGTCTTGCATTTCTCCATAGAAACCATGGAAGCATCCCTGCTCATGATGTTCCTCCCTCTTATCTCCTCACAGTACTTGGTACTCCCCTATGTGGCTCAGTGTGGCACAGCAAACTTACTCCTCTTGGGAACTATAAGAAACTACATTTTAAATAGCAGTCACATCTTCAACTGAAGGGCTCAGAGAAAAAAATGAATTAATAAATTGAAAACCCTATATTTTAAAACAGCAAGAGTCCTTAAGCAGAGGCCCAGTGAAATTGTGCAAATGAAAACTGTGGTTTCATAAAATTTCATTGTTAATTAATCTTCAAAATGTGTAACCATTTGTTTTGCAGTAACAGAAAACCTGTCCAACATGTAAAATTCTATCTAAGCATACAATAGTTATTTCTAATCTATTTGCCCACTTACTAAAAGATGTATATCACCATGCCATTGAAAGACTTTGAATAGTGAATGAAATACAGGAAGATGAGCATGAAACAGCAGTAAAATTTGAGGCAGATGAGAAGCAATAAGTGGAGAAAGCTTGGCAGGAAGTCTCGGGGGTAATAAGGATCAATGGTTCTTAACTTGGAAGTCACCTGCAACAGATTTTTGGACACATATACCCAGGGCTCTCCACCCCTAGAGATTTTCCTTAATTTTCCATAGATAGAATGTGGATAAACAATGTTTTATCTCCCTGAGTAACTCCTTTGCACATCAAAGTTTGAGGCTTTGAGAAAGAGTTAGTGTCATTCCAAATCAAGGTAGTTCAACTAAAGGAGAAAGGGAAGAAGATTGACTGAAAAAGCCATGGCTAAAGAAACCACCAATAACCAAATAGTAACTCAACTGGGAACACCACAGATGAAGTTCTTGTTATTTATTTGTGTGTGTTTAATTAGGTTCTTATTCTTCTAGTGGGTATTTTTTAAAAGAAACTTCTTTTTTAATATTTTAAGTACTTTATTTTAAAACAGATGGAATATAAAGAGAACAGAAGCTAGAAATTCTCACTGCATTATTTTTATTGCTTATACTAATAAATATATGTATGTAGATTATACATACTAGATATAAGTAGAATTAGTCAATAAATTATGACATGAAAATACAGTTTTAAATTAAGAAGGGGGCAAGAAATTGCATGTTTAAAGTGGTGTATTCATTCACATACTCTCTCTCAGGGAGGCAGAGGCAGGCAGATCTCTGAGTTTGAGGTCAGCCTGGTCTACAGAGTGAGTTGCAGGATAGACAGGACCAGGACTACGCAGAGAAACCCTGCTCAAAAAAACAAGAGAGAGAGAGAGAGAGAGAGAGAGAGAGAGAGAGAGAGAGAGAGAGAGAGAGAGAGAGAGATTTTTAAAGAAATTTCTTGAAGAAACAAAAACTTCAAGCTAACTATGCATACATTTACTAGAAAGAATGCTGAGGTTTCAGGGAATACTTCTAGCCAAATGAATGAATGAATAAATGAATGAAAGCCTTAGGTTGACAAGCACTGCTCTACACACTGGCTTGTAGTTAGTTGACACAGTGAGTTAAATTCGAATAACTGAGCCACCATTCAGAGGCACTGACTGGTGACTTTTAAAAGAAAGAAAATAAGCTGATTTTACAAAGCAGTAGCTAAGGCAGAGAATCTGAGATATACTATGAAGAAAGGCATAGAAAACCTAGGGATTGGATACTTCATTCTTCCTTAGAATAGGGAACAAAATACCCATGAAAGGAGTTACAGAGACAAAGTTTGGAGATAAGATGAAAGGATGGACCATCCAGAGATTACCCGACCTGGGGATCCATCCCATAATCAGCCACCAATTGCAGACACTATTTCATATTCCAGCAAGATTTTGCTGAAAGCACCCTGATATAGCTATCTCCTGTGAGGCTATGCCAGTGCCTGGCAAATACAGAAGTGGATGCTCACAGTCATCTATTGGATGGAACACTGGGCCCCCAATGGAGGAGCTAGAGAAAGCACCCAAGGAGCTGAAGGGGTCTGCAACCCTATAGGTGGAACAACAATATGAACTAACCAGTACCCCCCCCCCCCAGAGCTCGTGTCTCTAGCTGCATATGTATCAGAAGATGGCCTAGTCGGCCATCAGTGGGGAGAAAGTCCCCTTGTTATTGCAAACTTTATATGCCCCAGTACAGGGGAACACCAGGGGCAAGAAGTGGGAGTGGGTAAGTAGGGGAGCAGGGCGGGGGGGGGGGGAGGAGGTTATAGGGAACTTTCTGGATAGCATTTGAAATGTAAATAAAGAAAATACCTAATATAAAATAAAACCTAGGGATCAAAGACCTTAGATTTCAGGTCCTCTTAGGTGATACCTGATTGCTACTGGACGACACAGAATTCATCCACTGCCAAGTCTTCCTTGTTGAGGTGGGAGCATGAAGAATGGATGGAAACATGGTGAAAATAAAGTAGCTCTCACCTTCTGCAGTAGTAGTTCTCAACCTTCCTATGGCTGTGACCTTTTAATACAGTTCCTCATGTTGTGGTAATTCCCAAACCATAAATTATTTCATTGCTAAATCATAATTGTAATTTTGCTACTTTTATGCATTTTAATGTATATCAGAGGACAGTTGCATGAAATAAGAATTAGCAATAGCAACTGATAAGTAAGAGAGCCCAGGATTTCCTTCTTTACAGATCCCCAAAGGGAAACTTTCTGATGCTATTTCTGCTTCTGATTCATATTTCTGGCTTTATTTCAAGATGTGCCATGTGACATGTAAGCTGGTCACTTGTAGCAAGAGCACCACATGGCTATTCCTCTCTGCCTTAAATGGCTGAGTTGTACCCACTTCCTTAAGAGTATAAATAATTTACTCTCTATTCGACTGAATCCAGTTAATATCATTTCCCAAAATACCCTGCCTGTGCTCTTACATTTACTAATACTTTTCTTGCCAAGGTCTTCTAAATATCCTGTATATTTATTTTATTGGTAAAAATACCACCTGACCCAAACTCTGAAGTAAAGGATAGAAGCATCATTACTCAGCCCAATGGGTTTGTTTTAGAGTCAAACTGTCCCTCTCCCTTGGGACTAGAAACAACTGTGTGAGTCCCTGCTTTTCATCATAGGTTTATTGGCTAATGAGGCCTGTGGCTGGTGTGGTTTTCCTGTGTTTAGCTTTTGGAGCTCTCAGAGACAGTTGCTTGGAACAGAGAGCTGACAGAATTATTGCCCAGCAAGCTTGCCGGCCACAGCTCACAACATTGCACTACCAATGATGGATTTTATGGCTGACTTAATGAGCAGAACAAGTATTTGAAGAAGCACAGTGAAGAGCTGTTGGCATCCCGTTCTGCTGTGTGAAGAGGTCTGAAAGTCTGCTTATTAAGCCATTCTTTATCTATGTCTTTTCGCTCAAGACTTTATTATCCTTTCTGAAGTACCTGGACAGGACTTTCTGTGCAACTGTAGATTCATGTGAAGTCACTGGGATGGAAGACTTGGGACATAGCTCTCCCAGTTTCCATGTGATGAAAGGAAACATAGAAGAACAGAAAATGACTGAAGTTCTTGTTACCTCAATGTTTCAGGCTATCAAACTTCTAGTCACACTTAGACTATTGAAGATATGTAGGTAGGTAAGGAGAGAGAGAGAGATATTAGATACATAGAGATAAAGATAGAGATATTCTTAAAGCATTTATATCTTGGTTCACAAGTTTGCTGAGGATTTGCCACTCTGGGCCAGCCTAGGCTCAGTATTGAGTCTGTGATAAGCTAGGTATTTTTAGGCTGGATGAAGTTTTGCATCACATTTTTCCTCTTCTTCCTCCCCCTTCCCCCTCCTATGAACATCAGTGAGCTAGATTCACTATGTTCTCTTCATCTTTGAGGCTGAAATGCAAAAACAGTTACACAGAGTACCTCTTAGGCATAGACTATAATAGGCTTAGAGATAATTTCCATAACATTCTGTTAGCTAAAGCAAGTTATATGGTACAACCCAGAATCAATGAATGGGAAATAGCCTTCATCTCTTCCAGGAGGGAAATCACTAAAGTGCAACAGATAAAGAACCAACAAAGAACCAAAGTCAAAAGTGCAATCTACCACAGGTGGCAGACATGACAGCTCCCAAGTTGTAGGTGAAAAACACAATGCTCAAAGCTACATGTGGCTCAAGATCACCACAAAAATTTGGGAAGTGACAAAATGCAAACCCAACTCTCAAAACTTTTCATTCTAGTTCCTTTGTGCCATTCTAAGTATCCCTACTATAATCCCACAACTTGTTAAAGGGCTCTGAGTATTGGGGAGAATGATGCTTCTTTTTCAATTTTATTTTATTTTAAATTTATTTTTACACATATTCCATTCCCCGCCCCCCTATCCACCCTCAGACTGCTCCACATCCCCCACCTTCTCCCCACCCCACCCCATCTCCACTTGGATGTCCCTACCTCAACCCCACTGAACTCTAAACTTCCTGGGGCCTCCAGTCTCTTGAGGGTTACGTGCATCATCTCTGAATGAACAGAGACCTGGCAGTTCTCTACTGTATGTGTGTTGGGGGCCTCATATCAGCTGGTGTATGTTGCCTGTTTGGAGATCCAGTGTTTGAAAATCGCGGGGGTCCAGATTGAGACAGCTGGTCCTCCTACAGGGTCACTCTTCTCCTCAGCTTCTTTCAACCTTCCCTAATTCAACAAAGGGGTCAGCTGCTTCTGTCCATTGGTTGGGTAGTGTTTTCTTTCTGCCATTTTCCCTTAAGATTTGGAGCATTTTCCTGTTTCACAGTCATCACCATTCAGACATGACTGAACAAGGAGTATGAATTAAATCACATCAGTATACACACACACACACAGAGAGAGAGAGAGAGAGACAGAGACACAGAGACACAGAGAGACAGAGACAGAGAGACAGAGAGACAGAGAGACAGACAGAGACAGACAAAGACAGAGATACAGAGACGGAGATAGAGAGACAGAGACAAAGACAGAAAAGCATATATACAAAATCTACTGTCTGAAAAAAATGAGTAAAATCTTCATTTTTTAAACAAAAATGGGTTTAAAAAGAAAATCCAAACATCAAATGGCAGTTGAACAATAATAACCTTAATGCTGACATACTATATAGTCCTTTGACAAACAAGAATATATGCCAGGCGTTTTGGTGCACGCCTTTAATCCCAGCATTTGGGAGGCAAGCAAATTTCTGAGTTCGAGGCCAGCCTGGTCTACAGAGTGAGTTCCAGGACAGCCAAGGCTACACAGAGAAACCCTGTCTCAAAAAAACAAACAAACAAACAAACGAAAGAAAAAGAGAAGAGAAGAGAAGAGAAGAGAAGAGAAGAGAAGAGAAGAGAAGAGAAGAGAAGAGAAGAGGAAAAGAAAAGAAAAGAAAAGAAAAGAAAAGAAAAGAAAAGAAAAGAAAAGAAAAGAAAAGAAAAGAAAAGAAAAGAAAAGAAACAGGAATATTAAATCACCAGAAACCTGTCAGCCTCTTGAGTTCCAATCCTGAGTTTCACTCAGATGTTAATAGGCCCACAGTAGTTCTTGGTTAGAGCCTTCCCTGCTGGACTTTATAGTCCAGTGGCTCTGATATCATGCATCTGTCCCTTTCTGCCCTGTCCGTTAGGGTAGAATTTCACACTACATGTTCTCATTCCTAGCCCAGAGAGATTTAAGCTGATCTTTCTGACACTGACTAAGAATTTCTCTAGTGTAAGTCTCCATGACAACTCTGTGCCCTTGTCTTTCAACATATTTGCACTCCTAAATCTAGCCTCTGGCATCCTATAGGTAACAGATACCATCGAACCTTAAATTTACCCACTCTGGGTTTATGGCTGACCTATACTGACAATTTGCTTGCCTCTTATAAAGCGTCTATACAGAGGGGTCCTTCTAACTCCAGGCTCTGAAATCCTCCCAACCCCAGCCCCCATTTCTTTGTCAGTTTTCTTTCCTGATCTATTTTATTACACAACTAGAAGCAGATGTCTGATATGGCTGGCTGGCTAGCTCTGCCATTTAGTAAGGCGCAGCTTCATATCTTTTCATTCTCATGGTTAACGTAGCTCAGCCCCAGCCAAAAGGCTGAGTTCTAATGTTCTATTTCCCATGATTTCTTGGAAGACTAAAAGACTGATTACTTGCGGTGATTTTTGGAGACAGGAGGTAAGTTAGTATTCTCTATAATGGTAGAACCAAGAGAGAATGACTGCCCATGAAACTTTAGAAATGGCAGCTAAATCCAAGGTGGGTAGGTGGGGATAAATAAATAAGGATAAGGTTGTCAGGGGGAAGTGTTGCTACTAGAAAAATATTACTGCTGCTTCTGAAAGTCTATAAATTCAGACAGTGTCTGCTTTTGGCCCTGATTTTTATGCTGCCTCATCACTCAGGAGAGAGCTTATAGCGGTCATGTCTGCAAAGATCAGGAGGGAGAAAAGTCAAGCTATGGACCTTGTATATGGACCCCATATGGATATGGGGCCTCCTGCTTTGGAATACTGCACCAAATACTGCATACAAATACATAATACTGCATTATGGACTGTGGGATGAGTGTAAGGATTCTGCTGTGTATTCCCAACTTGCTTGCCTCACGCTTGGCAACCCAATATAATAGTACTGAGTGGCAGCTTCAGATTATCTAGACCTGAATGAGTCTCTTTTACTGTGTACAATTTGGCAAGTTTCTTAACTTAGTTTATTCATCCATAAAATGGGCACTGTATATATTACTTCATATAGGGTTTCATGAGGAATAAATAGAATAATGTCCATAATGTTCTTGATACCATGCTGTGTTCGTGGGAGGCACTACAAAATATTAGTAATCATTATCTTAGCTGATGTACATCTCAGAGAACTTTAAAAAAATTAACTACAGTAGTGAATCGAGACAGTGATATCCATTGACTGTACCTTCTTAGATAAACGTTTTAATCTATAACAAAAGCTTTCCTTACTCACCCCCACTTAACTGAATTGATGGGTTAACTTGATGCTTGCCTTCCTTCTGAAATACACATGCTGACTAATGCTTGGGATACAGTGGATGCTCAAGGGCAGTTTACCTGCTTCTATTGGCCCCTTATACTTCCGCTTCCACACACAGAACTGAATTACTACCAAGAAATACTTGTGTTCCTTCCAAATCCATTCTGCTAGTTATAATTAAGCACCAGGATATACACTTGTGAAGTATGAAACCATAGAACAACTGTCTCCATGAAACCTAAGTTCAGTGTTTCGAAAGACTTGATAAAGAAAGTTTCCTTAAACTCAGCTCTACTGCTCAAAGAAAGTAGAAGCTGGAAATCAAATGGACATACAGTTGGGCTATAACTTATTGGGGAAAACACGTGTGAAATTTACATATAAGAAAAAGCATTACAGCCTAAGGGCAGACTGTGTCTGCTAGAGTCAAGCTCAACAGGGTCTTCTTTCCCCGCTGATTCCGCCAAGCCCGTTCCCTTGGCTGTGGTTTCGCTGGATAGTAGGTAGGGACAGTGGGAATCTCGTTCATCCATTCATGCGCGTCACTAATTAGATGACGAGGCATTTGGCTACCTTAAGAGAGTCATAGTTACTCCCGCTGTTTACCCGCGCTTCATTGAATTTCTTCACTTTGACATTCAGAGCACTGGGCAGAAATCTGTGTGAAGGCATTTGACAAAAATCCAACACCCATTCATGATAAAAGTCTTGGAAAGATCAGGAATTCAAGGCCCATACCTAACCATGATAAAAGCAATATACAGCAAACAAGTAGCCAACATCAAAGTAGTAGTGAGAAGCTAGAAGCAATCCCATTAAAATCAGGGACTAGACAAGGCTGCCCACTTTCTCCCTACCTATTCAACATTGTACTTGAAGTCCTAGCCAGAGCAATTCAACAACAAAAGGAGATCAAGGGGATACAAATTGGAAAGGAAGAAGTCAAAATATCACTTTTTGCAGATGATATGATAGTATATGTAAGTGACCCTAAAAATTCCACCAGAGAACTCCTAAACCTGATAAACAGCTTCAATGAAGTAGCTGGATATAAAATTAACTCAAACAAGTCAATGGCCTTTCTGTACACAAAGGATAAACAGGCTGAGAAAGAAATTAGGGAAACAACAGCCTTCTCAAATCGTCACAAATAAATAACATAACTTGGCGTGACTCTAACTAAGGAAGTGAAAGATCTGTATGATAAGAACTTCAAGTCTCTGAAGAAAGAAATTAAAGAAGATCTCAGAAGATGGAAAAACTTCCCATGCTCATGGATTGGCAGGATCAACATTGTAAAAATGGCTATCTTGCCAAAAGCAATCTACAGATTCAATGCAATCCCCATCAAAATTCCAAATCAATTCTTCAACGAATTACAAAGTGCAATCTGCAAATTCATCTGGAATAACAAAAAACCTAGGATAGCAAAAACTCTTCTCAAGGATAAAAGAACCTCTGGTGGAATCACCATGCCTGACCTAAAGCTTTACTACAGAGCAATTGTGATAAAAACTGCGTGGTACTTGTATAGTGACAGACAAATAGACCAATGGAATAGAATTGAAGACCCAGATAGGAACCCACATACCTACGGTCACTTGATCTTCGACAAGGGAGCTAAAAACATCCAGTGGAAGAAAGACAGCATTTTCAACAAATGGTGCTGGCACAACTGGTTGTTAACATGTAGAAGAATGCAAATTGATCCACTTATCTCCTTGTACTAAGGTCAAATCTAAGTGGATCAACAAACTTCACATAAAACCAGAGACAAGTTTTATTCTGCTGGTCAAGTGCTCTCTTGGAAACCATGATATATATTTAGTGATATATATTTAGTGCATGATGGATACATGAGCACTATGAAAAAAACCCTTTAGTGGATGAAATGTGTATGGAGATCAGAGAGGAATCAGTAAACAAGGTCATCAAGGGGTCCTGTCCATAGCCATTGAGTGACCTCTCTTTATGCTTGCCCTCTCCTATACACTTGATGTTGGAATTTCCATTAACCAGATTTGAATAAAACCAGAAGCAGCATGACCTGAAGTGTAGAGTTTTTCAAGTGATAGATATGATGACAAATGTCTGTAATGCCAGCACTCTCAGTGCTGAGGCAGGAGAATCAAGAGTTTAAGGCCAGTCACAGATACATTGCAAGTTCCAATGTAGTGAATCTCAAAGCAAACAAAAGTACTTCACTCAATAGAAGAGGTAATTGGATGATAGAGCGTCCTCTTGTATCCACCTCTGGCTTCTACCTTCTGCTGCAGAGCAATATTCTGGCTGACATTCATCATGATATTTAAGTAATATGTTTGGAAATAAAAGCCAGGGGCAGGCTCACCAGAGATCATTAGATTTCTTTTGCCAGATAGGATTTAAGATAAAGATAACATATAGAAGTTTGCCTGCCACTCCACCCGTGACTGTGGCTAGCTACCACAGAGCAAAAATCATGAGGCCAAAAACTGGACACTCTGGGAAAAAATGCCAGAATTGACTAGTGATGCCTGCCATGATCATGAAGGCTGGCTATATTTTCAACATTCTTGCTCCAAGCCAATAGTTCAAAAGTCTGATTGCACACAGAATTACAGGGAACATTTTTTTTAAAATACTAATACCTGGGGTCTGGTTCAGATAAATTAAGTTCTCTAGAGGTAAGTTCCATGTACTATAGAAACCAGAAATGCTGCTGCTCTGCAAGATTACAGATTTACAGATGATTGAATTCTGTAGTTTCAAATGGCATTCTATTCTCTCCTACCAGGTCTTACTGCATTACAACCATCTGAACTTGTAAAATCATGAATTCTTTGCACTAACTCCTCAAACTTTTTTTGTTTGTTTATTTTATTAGATATTTTCTTCAATTACATTTCAAATGCTATCCCGAAAGTCCTCATATCCTCCCCCCGCCCTGCTCCCCTACCCACCCACTCTCATTTCTTGGCCCTGGCGTTCCCCTGTACTGGGGCATATAAAGTTTGCAATACCAAGGGGCCTCTCTTCCCAATGATGACCGACTAGGCCATCTACTGATACTTATGCAGCTAGAGACACGAGCTCTGGGGGGGGGGGGGGTACTGGTTAGTTCATATTGTTGTTCCACCTATAAAGTTGCAGAGCCCTTTAGCTCCTTGGGTACTTTCTCTAGCTCCTCCATTGGGGACCCTCTGTTCCATCCTATAGATGACTGTGAGTATCCACTTCTTTATTTGCCAGGCACTGGAATAGATTTGTAACTAGAGGGGAAAGACCCAAGAATCTGCAGGTTTAAAAGCCAGACCCAGAAAGACATATATTTAATGTATTCTCTCAGATGATAATATCTAGATTATAGCAAGTGTGTGTGTGTGTGAGAGAGAGAGAGAGAGAGAGAGAGAGAGAGAGAGAGAGAGAGAGAATGAGAATCATGATACCATAAGCATGGCAAGTTAGGAGAGGAAGGGATCTAATGAAGAGAAAGGGGAATAAAAGAGAGGGGTACTGGGTACATAAATGTTAGCAGAATAGATATGTATGTGTTCTAATGAGATACATCATTTTTACAATGAATATACACTAATTAAATTTTTTAATTTTTTTAATTTATTTTTAATTAGGTATTTTCTTCATTTACATTTCAAGTGCTATCCCAAAAGTCTCCCAGACCCTCGCCCCCCACTCCCCTACACACCCACCCCCACTTCTTGTCCCTGGCGTTCCCCTGTACTGAGGCATATAAAGTTTGTAATACCAAGGGGCCTCTCTTCCCACTGATGGCCGACTAGGCCATCTTCTGATACATATGCAGCTAGAGACAGGAGCTCTGGGGGTACTGGTTAGTTCATATTGTTGTTCCACCTATAGGGTTGCAGAGCCCTTTAGCTCCTTGGGTACTTTCTCTAGCTCCTCCATTGGGGGCCCTGTGTTCCATCCAATAGATGACTGTGAACATCCACTTCTGTGTTTGCTAGGCCCCTGCATAGCCTCACAAGAGACAGCTATATCAGGGTCCTTTCAGCAAAATCTTGCTATCGTATGCAATTGTGTCAGCGTTTGGAGGCTGATTATGGGATGAATCCCCGGGTAAGGCAGTCTCTAGACGGTCCATCCTTTCATCTCAGCTCCAAACTTTGTCAAAAAACCCTTCCATGGGTGTTTTGTTCCCAATTCTAAAAAGGGGCAAAGTGTCCACACTTTGGTCTTTGTTCTTCTTGAGTTTCATGTGTTTTACAAATTGTATCTTATATCTTGGGTATCCTAAGTTTTGGGCTAATATCCACTTATCAGTGAGTACATATCATGTGAGTTCTTTTGTGATTGTGTTACCTCACTCAAGATGATGCCCTCCAGGTCCATCCATTTGCCTAGGAATTTCATAAATTCATTCTTTTTAATAGCTGAGTAGTACTCCATTGTGTAAATGTACCATAATTTCTGTATCCATTCCTCTGTTGAGGGGAATCTGGGTTCTTTCCAGCTTCTGGCTATTATAAATAGGGCTGCTATGAACATAGTGGAGCATGTGTCCTTTTTACCGGTTGGGACATCTTCTGGATATATGCCCAGGAGAGATATTGCTGGATCCTCTGGTAGTACTATGTCCAGTTTTCTGAGGAACCGCCAGACTGACTTCCAGAGTGGTTGTACTCACAGAATGATGCTGTTTGGAGCTTTCATCTTATCAGAAATAATGCCCTTGGTTTGATTCCCAGCATACACACACACACACACACACACACACACAGGTGGGGAGAAGCTACAGAGACAATCCAATGGGTAAAGAAAGTACTTACTATGAAAGCATAAGGACCAGAGTTCCAAACAAATCCCAGATGATTGTGGTGGCCCATCTTGTAAAACAGAGGCTGGGGAGTCCCAGAACTAGGAGACTAGCCATATCATTGAGCTCTGGGTTTGAGTAAGAGATGCTACCTGAGTTTTGCAAATTGTATCTTGGGTATTCTGAACTTCTGGACTAATATCCACTTATCAGTGAGTGAATATCATGTGTGTTCTTTTGTTTTTTGTTTGTTTGTTTGTTTTTATCATTTTTATTTTTTGTTATTTTATTTACATTTCAAATGTTATCCCCTTTACTAGTTTCCCCTCCAAAAATCCCATATCCTCCCTCCCTCCCCCTGCTCCCCAACCCACCCACTTGAGCTTCCTGGCCCAGGTAGTCCCCTGTACTGGGGCATAGAACCTTTACAGGACCAAGAGCATCTTTTCCCATTGATGACTGGCTAGGCCATCCTCTGCTACATATGCAGCTAGAGTCCCTCCATGTGTTTTCTTTGGTTGGTAGTTAAGTCCCAGGGATCTCTGGGGTTACTGGTTAGTTCATAGTGTTGTTCCTCCTATGGGGCTGCAAACCCCTTCAGCTCCTTGGGTCCTTTCTCTAGCTCCTCATTTGGGTGCCCTATTTTCCTTCCTATGGACGGCTGTGAACATCCACTTCTGTATTTGCCAGGCACTGGCAGAGCCTCTCAGGAGACAGCTATATCACACTTAAGAGCCTTGAAAATATGGGCACAGGGAGAAAATTCCTGGACAGAACACCAACAGCTTGTGCTGTAAGATCAAGAATCGACAAATGGGACCTCAAAAAATCGCAAATCTTCTGTAAGGCAAAAGACACTGTCAATTAGACAAAAAGGCCACCAACCGATTGGGAAATGATCTTTACTGAAGGAAAGGCTATCCAGAGACTGTCCTGTACTGGCTAGTTTAGTGTCAACTTGACAGCTGGAGTTACCACAGAGAAAGGAGCTTCAGATGAGGAAATGCCTCCATGAGATCCAGCTGTAAGGCATTTTCTCAATTAGTGATCAAGGGGGAAAAGCCCCTTGTGGGTGGGACCATCTCGGGGTTGGTAGTCTTGGTTCGATAAGAGAGCAGGCTGAGCAAGCCAGGAGAAGCAAGCCAGTAAAGAGAATCCCTCCATGGCCTCTGCATCAGCCCCTGCTCCCTGACCTGCTTGAGTTCCAGTCCTGACTTCTTTCAGTGATGAACAGCAATGTGGAAATATAAGCTGAATAAACCCTTTCCTCCCCAACTTGCTTCTTGGCCATGATGTTTGTGCAGGAATAGAAACCCTGACTAAGACACTGTCCCTTGGGATCCATTCCATATACAATCACCAAACCCTGACACAAGAGCTCCCTGGGACTAAACCACCAACCAAAGAGTACACATGGAGGGACTCATGGCTCTAGCTGCATTTGTAGCAGAGGATGGCCTAGTTAGTCATCAATGGAAGGAGAGGCCCTTGTGAAGGCTCTATGCCCCAGTATAGGGGAATGCAGGGCCAGGAAGCCAGAGTGGGTGGGTTGGGGAGAAGGAGGAGGGAGGAGGGGATAGGGGATTTTTGGAGGGGAAACTAAGAAAGAGGATAACATTTGAAATGTAAATAGAGAAAATATCAAATTAAAAGAGAGAGAGAGAGAGAGAGAGATGTGCCAGACAGTGGTGGTGCATGCCTTTAATCCCAGCACTTGGGAGGCAGAGGCAGGTGGATTTCTAAGTTCAAGGCCAGCCTGGTCTACAGAGTGAGTTCCAGGACAGACAGGGCTACACAGAGAAACCCTGTCTTTAAAAAACAAGAGAGAGAGAGAGAGAGAGAGAGAGAGAGAGAGAGAGAGAGAGAGAGAGAGAGAGAGACTAGCTGAATGGATGTTATACGAGAAAATGAGAACCCTTCCCAGCATCTTCAGTGTTCCGTATATTCATGTACACATGGTTGCACACACATCCAGAAAAGGGAAAGACAGAATGACTGTTTTAAGCTATTTGTGATATTTTAGATGAATTAATGGATTTTTGAGCTGCTCCTTGTGCTCTGGGGCACTGCATTTCAATCCTGCCTGCATATTAGAACCTCCTGGGAAACATTGAAAATAAAATCAGTGCTTAGCTTCAATGCTAGTCCAATTAAATCAAAATCTCCAACGGAGACTCCAGTTAAAACTGAGAATCACTGTTTTGTGTAGTGGGACACAGGGACTCTCTTTGAAGGACCTTGCTGGAATGGCTTCATTTCTCTCTCTGTGGGCTTGGTTTCTGAGTCAGTCAAGACATGTTGGCTTGATACTAGTATCTAGCAACATTCTATTTACCAAACCAGGTTTCATACTAGACTATTATCATTAGTGACTGTTTGGGGTAGAGATTTGGGGTTTTTCCTGGACTTGGTAAACATTTGCTAAAATGATTCATCCATCTGTGGGACAATATAGAGAAGAGATTACTGGGGATTAAACCAAAGCCTTATGCCAGCTAAGAACCCACTTCACTAATCTTACCTCCAGGCCTTCATCCATTTCTTTTTCATTTTATTTTGTTTAGTTTTGTGTGTATATATGTTCTTCCTGCATGTATGTCTGTATACCACATATGTGCCTGGTGCCCAAGGAAGATAGCAGAGGGTGTCAGATACCCTGGAACTAGTCTTGCAGTTGGTCATGAACCACCATGTGGGTCCTGGGAATCAAACTTAGGTTCCCTGGAAGAACAGCCAGTGCTCTAAACTTCTAAGCCATTTCTCCTGCCACATTCCCCCACCCCCATGCCCATATCCAGCAATTCATTGCTTAAAGCACATAGTTACTGAGTGTATCAGTGTTTGTTAAATTTAAACAGTCCAATATCTTCTGCTTGCATAAAGAAGGGTTTATTTTTTCCACAAAACTGAATGAAATGTAGGGCCATCAACATTTCATTCTGTAAAGAAAAATGAAATCACAAAATTTACAAAAAAATAAGAAAAAACCAGCAGGACTTATAATCTATAATATGTATCATGGATGGTAATGTTGACAGAAAGCAAGAAGATTTACCTCTTCTTCCCAACATATTTTTGTAATGTTGTAGTTGCTGTTGCTGTTATTATTTGAGTAATTAGTTGTTGTTGTTGGTAGTGGAGATGGTTGGTTCATTGATTGGTTGGTTGACTGGTTGATGGTTATTTTCACATTTTTCTCGGCAAGGTCTCAATATGTAGACCACGTTGGCCTTGAACTCACTATATAGTCTGGCCTCAAAATCTTAGTGATCAATCAACCTGAGCTTCTCAGGTATTGGAATTAAAAGCATTCACCTCCATGCCCCGCTCTCAAAACAAATTCCTGAAGGTTACACTCATTTTCTAACTTACACTTGAATTTCTACCATTAGCAATAAATGTATTTGATTTACATATTTCATCTTTGACTGACTGGCTTTCAATATAAAAAGAAAGAACACATTAAGCTGCTAACGCTTCCAGTCCTTTGGAAAGTAACTGTGAGCACAACTTAGTAGAGGAATAATTGAGAACAATAGCTTGAGGTCAATATGGAAACATACCTAGAATGTCATAAGAACTGAGTGGGGATGGAGGCAAGGTTCCCCGGAGTAGACAAACTGATTTGTCTAAGCAAGCTGAGCTTCTTTGCATGGGTACTTGTTCTGGGTCACATAGTTGAAAGACAGGACACACATTCATGATATGTAGCCTCTTAGGTTTTACTTTAGCCACCCATTCTTGGTAGTAGAGAAAATGGTAGCCAACAAAACTACACTGCCATAGAACTGTCAAGGAGCTTTTGGATCTACACTTGGACCCACTCTAATGAAACTATGCTTCCAGATTTCTCAGGGCAGGGGAGAACCCCAATTGGCCTTATAAACGTATCTATTTCCTTTATGGGGCCCAACAAGCTCCTTTCTGATGCAATGCTATCAGTGTACACTAAAAACACAGCATTGTGTTTTTGCCAGGAGTCAGCTACCCAGTGAGTAATGTGTTCCTATACATTTATACTGAGAGTGGAATAGTCTAGGATGTGTTTATCCCTGAGAAAAGCTAGTATTAACATTGTCAGGGGATTAATCCAGTTTAATTGTAAATGGCAAGAAGAAACCTGCTTCTTTGGGGGCCCAGATGTATGACTTTAGTTAAATATTTATAGATTAGTTGGAATGTTTACTCTTAATTCAGGAGCTAGGTATTTACTTGCATATTCTATCCCATTTCTGGCCCTATCCAACATCCTCCTGATGTTTTTCTCTCTAAAATACTAGTATGTTATGAGAGGAGTGATGGAAACATCTGGTCACTGATCTAAAGCTACTGATGCTGGTGGGAGATGGTAACAAGCCAAGGAAGCTCCCATTAAAATTAGTGGGAACTTCAAAAATCAGGAAACCTGTATTCTAATCTCAACTCTGCTACAAATCAGCTCTGTAACCATCTCTAAGCCTCAGTTTCCTCATCATAAAATTAAAGAGATAAAGTTGTGTTTTTAAGACTTCTTATAGCTATGAGTTATGGCAGTTTATGAATGCCTAAGCCATTTCAGAATCCATATCCACAAAAGGAATAATTCTTAAACCATCTAGACAATCACCATACAGTATAGCTTTCTGCAATGAAGCTAATGGTCTAGATTCACGATGTCCTGCACAGTAGTCTCCTACCACTATTATTGAACACTTTAGGATTATGGTTAGGATTAGGGCTAGGGTTAGGGCTAGGGTTAGGGTTAGGGTTAGGGTTAGGGTTAGGGTGAGATACAAGGTTAAGGAATTGAATTGAAAAGCATGTTATTCCATTATACTATGTAGGGCCACACAATGTTAAATGGTTAGTTCCCAGAGGAAGGATGTTGTCAATGTTAATGATGGCTTCTAATTTGGGTAAGGGTTATTTAGTAAAAACTATTTGGGTATGATTGCTTTCTCCAACATGGAAGGTAGGATAAAAATCTCATAATCTGGATGCATTGTGAATTTTTTTATTTTTTAAATATTTATTCATTCATGTATTTCTTTAATTAGTTTTAACCATTTCTCACACTGCAGTCATTATCCCTCTCCTGGTCCCACCCTCCCATAGTTTCTTATACCATTCCTCCTCCCCTGTCTCCAAGATGTTTCCATCCCACCCCTCCAAACCTCCCCACTCCCTGGCTCCTTAAGTCTCTCGAGGGTTAAGTGCATCTTCCCTCACTGAGAACAGACCAGGCATCCCTCTGCTATATATGTGTTGGGGGCCTCATATCAGTTAGTGTATGCTGTCTGGTTGGTGGCTCAGTGTCTGAGAGATCTTGGGGGTCCAAATTAATTGAAACTGCTGGTCCTCCTACAGGGTCATGCTCCTCCTCAGCTTCTTCCAGCTTTCCCCTAATTCAACAACAGAGGTCAGCTGCTTCTGTCCATTGGTTGGGTGCAAATATCTGTATCTGACTCTTTCAGCTGTTTGTTGAGTCATTCGGAGGGCAGACATGATAGATCCCTTTTTGTGAGTGCTCCATAGCTTCAGTAATAGTGTCAGACCTTGGGGCCTCCCCTTGAGCAAGACCCCACTTTGGGCCTGTTGCTGGACCTTCTTTTCCTCAGGCACCTCTCCATTTCCATCCCTGTAATTCTTTCAGACAGGAACAATTATGGATCAGAGATGTGACGTGGGCTGGCAACTCCATCCCTCACTTGATGCCCTGTCTTTCTTCTGGGGGTGGGCTCTACAAGTTCCCTCTCCCCACTGTTGGGCATTTCATCTAAGGTCACCCCCTCTGAGTCCTGAGAGTCTCTCACCTCCCAGTTCTCTGGTACATTCTAGAGGGACTCCCCACCTTCTGAGGTTGGCTGTTTCTATTCATTCTGCTGGCCCTCAGAGCTTCACTCTTGCCCCCCCCCCAATACCTGATCATGTTTTCCTTTTCCCCTCCTCCTCACACCCAGGTCCCTCCTTCCCTCTGCCTACCACTGTGACTGCTTTCTTCTCCCTCCCAAGTGGGATTGAAGCATCTTCACTTGAGCCCTTCAGCTTGTTAACCTTTTTGAATTCTGTGGATTGTATTCTGGGTATTCTGTAATTTTGGCTAATATGCACTTATTAGTGAGTACATACCATGCATGTCTTTTGAGTCTGAGTTACATCATTCAGAATATTTCCTAGTTCCATCCATTTGCCTGCAAAAGTCAGAATGTCCTCGTTCTTAATAGCTGAGTAGTATTCCATTGTGTAAATGAACCACATTTTCTGTATCCATTCTTCTGTTGTGGGATATCCATGTTGTTTCCATCTTCTGGCTATCACATATAATAAGGCTGATATGAAGATAGTGGAGCACATGCCCCTGTGGTATGGTGGAGCATCTTTTGGGTATATATCCAAGAGTGTTATATATAGCTGGGTCTGCAGGTAGATCTATTTCCAATTTTCTGAGGAACATCCAGATTGATTTCCAGAGTGGTTGTACAAGCTTGCAATCCCACCAGCAATGGAGTAGTGTTCCTCTCTCTCCACATCCTTGCCAGCATCTGCTGTCACCTGAGTTTTTGATCTTAGACATTGTGATTGGTGTAAGGTGGAATCTCAGGGTCATTTTTACTTGTGTTTCCCTGAGCACTAAGGACTTTGAACATTTCTTTGGGTATTTCAGCCGTTCAAGATTCCTCTGTTGTAAATTCTCTATTTAGTTCTATACCCCATTCTTTTGAGTGGATTGTTTGAGTTTTTTTTCTTTTTTCCTTTTTAATTGGATGTTTTCTTTATTAACATTTATTTAGAGAAGCATTTCATTTGATTAGTAGTCATCAAATGCACTCCAAAGGACTCTTTAAATTAATTTTAGGTTTAGGTTTGTGCCTACAATTATTGCTTGAAAGATGTGATCTAAGTATATCCACACAGTTCCATGAATTTGGGGTTAAAGATTTAAATGCCCAATAACTAAAACTAGTTCTGTCTATATGAGCTGCATCATTGTTATACAAAACTTTGGACATGAATATTCTCAGTGCTGATCTTTATTAGACTGAATCAGGGACGTAGTTTATGAAATAAAAATTTATTAAATGTTAGTGCTAGAATTGATGAGGAATTATTTATTGCTAGTGGTTTTCTTTAATTTTTTGTTGGATATTTTCTTTATTTACATTTCAAATGTTATGCCCTTTCCTGGTTCCCCCTCCCCCGGAAGTCCCCTATCCCCTCCCCCTCCTCCTGCTCCCCAACCCACCCACTCCTGCTTCCTGGCCCTGGCATTCCCCTACACTGGGGCATCGAGCCTTCACAGGACCAAGGACCTCTCATTGATGTGTGACAAGGCCATCCTCTGCTACATATGCCGCTGGAGCCATGGGTTCCTCCATGTGTACTCTGGTTGGTGATTTAGTCCCTGGGAGATCTGGGGGTATTGGCTGGTTCATATTGTTGTTCTTCCTATGGTGTCCTATTGACTATGTACTTTGCCTTACCAAAAGCTTTTCAGTTTCATGTGGTCCCTTTTATCATCATAGCATCTTTAAACATCTTCATTTCTTCCTTTTCAATCTTATTTGCCTTTATTTCTCTTTTTTGCATCATTGCACTGGTTGAGACCTCCAGTGAAATAGCAACCTGGAATCATTCTTAACTCTTGAGATTTTTCAAGATTCACAGAGCTCAATTTATTAATTCCACTAAAAAAAAGAAACTCATTGTTGAACTGATGTTTCTTTTTTTTCTATCATAAATATAAAGACATTTTTAATCACATTGGGTTAAGCTACAAAACCAGCATCACTGTAGGGCATTTGGGGACATGTACAGCAAAATCAACTTCCATCACCCCAAATTAATTAAACCTTCTTCAAACAAAAAGGCTTGTTTGCCTAATTTGCAAAATGTTTCTTTTCCTTTTAATAGCTTATTGACCTATATCTTTATGCATTGACCACATAAAGTTATTAATCTATCTGAAACAATATGTGACAGGTCCCTATTACACCACTCATTGAGTTGAAAATCAGTTTTGCACCAGCACATACATGTTCTTCTTTGACTTAGCCAAGAGTTTCTACTATAGGTTTTAGAGAGTTCATAGCATTCATGGGTAAGGTTTGGAGTGTAGGAAAAAAAATACTAGTGTCTAGTTCCATAAACTCGATTAACATGTTGATTTGTTTAATAATCACATCGAAAGCTAGTATTTGACTTATTTTCTCATGAGTAGGACTTGAATATTTTGTAGACATTGGTGTTCTGTGCCACCTGATTGGAAGGAAGATATAGTACCCCATTCACTGAATCAATTCAGTCTAGCTTAGCAAGATCTACTGTTAGAATATAGGCCTGGTTGATAAATACAATCTTTGCTCTTATTCTTAGAAAATTCCTGGATATGTGCCTTTGTTAGGGTTTCTCCTCTTCTCTTTTTTTCTTGTACTTATGTCTGAAACCCTTAATAGAGTTTATTCTATACCGAGATTGTGCTTAATAACTCTGATAACACTGAAAGCATTCTCAGGCTGTTTCTAAAATCTTATTCTTCACAATTTCACTAGAGAAGAGAGGAACATATTCTACTGTTCCCTTACAACAAGAACCTAGAAGTCTTTGCTACTAGTTGTTTTGGTTGGCTTGATACCCTAAAATTTAATTCCAAAATGATTCTTTAGATTCAGTGTTAAATGGTTTGTAAGATGAAAACCACTATTATCCATTAAATAGTATAATTATTAGAAATGAACAATCAGGAGAAGGGTATATTTGTGCTCCATGGCATTATCATTTTCCTGCCAGCTGCATCTCATCTGCTTCAGAGAAGTCAATGCTTCTGTTTAGAAAACATGTTTACATCTTAAAGTTTCTCCTGCTACTCAACATTCCTATGAAGTTGTATTAGGAAGGCTTACTAGTAGTGACCTTTCTTTTCTTCTTCTTTTTTTTCTTTTGTCCTCCATCTCCCCCTCTTTCCTCTCTCCCATACTCCCTCCTCCCTCCCTCCCTCCCTCCATCCCTCTCCCTCTTTCTTTGTTTCTGTCATTGAAGGAAACTGAGGCAGGAGTTCTGGACAGGAACCTGGAGGTAAGAATTTAAGTAGAGATTATGGGAGAATTCTGCTGACTAAGTTGTTCAGCTCCCCTTAAACAAGTCAGGACCACCTGCACAGTGGTGGAACTGTTCACAGTGGACTGGGCCCTCCCCCACTATTCATTACCCATTGCCCACAGGCCAGTCTGATGGAGGCAATTCTTCAATTGTGTTTCCCTGTTCCCAGGAAACTCTAGAACTAATTTGCACTTCTTATTTCACTAAATACATATCTTCAGATTGGTCCTCAATTTAAGCTGAATTAAAAATTAATTTTAGATTAGTTAGGGAAGCAGAAAACCGGCCTGAGTAGGGCCACAAGCCTCTTCGGGTCTGACCAGCACCTGGGTAGCTAGAGCGCAGGGTCGGCTGACACCCGCCAGCTACCCACGACACCTGCCACAGGATTTTGAGACTTCTGGTGAGTGGCACACAGCTTCTGCTCCAGTCCAATCACGAGAGACCTGAGACTGCTTGGTTGGGGAGGCAGAAATCCGGCCTGAGTAGGGCCACAAGCCTCTTCTGTTCACACCAGCACCTGGGTAGCTAGGGCACAGGGTCTGTTGACACTCGCCAGCTACCCACAACACCCGCCACAGGATCTTAAGACTTCTGGTGAGTGGAACACAGAGTCTGCTCCAATCTTTAAACAGTGACAACAATAACAACTAATCCCAGAGATTACCAGATGGTGAAAGGTAAATGTAAGAATCTTACTAACAGAAACCAAGACCACTCACCACCATCAGAACCCAGCACTCCAACTTCGCCCAGTCCAGGGCACCCCAACACACCGGAAAAGCTAGACCCGGTTCTAAAAGCATATCTCATGATGATGGTAGAGGACATCAAGAAGGACTTTAATAACACACTTAAAAAAATACAAAAGAACACTGGTAAACAGGTAGAAGACATTAAAGAGGAAGCACAAAAATCCCTTAAAGAATTGCAGGAGAACACTGGTAAACAGGTAGAAGACATTAAAGAGGAAGCACAAAAATCCCTTAAAGAATTGCAGGAGAACACTGCTAAACAGGTAGAAGACATTAAAGAGGAAGCACAAAAATCCCTTAAAGAATTGCAGGAGAACACTGCTAAACAGGTAGAAGACATTAAAGAGGAAGCACAAAAATCCCTTAAAGAATTGCAGGAGAACACTGCTAAACAGGTAGAAGACATTAAAGAGGAAGCACAAAAATCCCTTAAAGAATTGCAGGAAAACCAGACCAAACAGGTGATGGAATTGAATAAAACCATCCAAGACCTAAAAAGGGAAGTAGAAACAATGAAGAAAACCCAAATTGAGGCAACACTGGAGATAGAAACACTAGGAAAGAAATCTGGAACCATAGATACGAGCATCAGCAACAGAATACAAGAGATGGAAGAGAGAATCTCAGGTGCAAAAGACTCCATAGAGAACATCGGCACAACAATCAAAGAAAATACAAAATCCAAAAAGATCCTAACTCAAAATATCCAGGAAATCCAGGACAAAATGAGAAGACCAAACCTACGGATAATAGGAGTAGATGAGAATGAAGATTTTCAACTCAAAGGACCAGCAAATATATTCAACAAATTTAAAGAAGAAAACTTCCCAAACCTAAAGAAAGAGATGCCCATGAACATACAAGAAGCTTACAGAACTCCAAATAGACTGGACCAGAAAAGAAATTCCTCTTGACACATAATAATCAGAACAACAAATGCACTAAATAAAGATAGAATACTAAAAGCAGTAAGGGAAAAAGGTCAAGTAACATATAAATGCAAGCCTATCAGAATTACACCGGATTTTTCACCAGAGACTATGAAAGCCAGAAGGGCCTGGACAGATGTTATACAGAAACTAAGAGAACACAATTTCAAGCCCAGGCTACTATACCCAGCCAAACTCTCAATTACCATAGATGGAGAAACCAAAGTATTCCACGATAAAACCAAATTCACACATTATCTTTCCACGAATCCAGCACTTCAAAGGATAATAACAGAAAAAAAAAATACAAGGACGGAAACCACGTCATAGAAAAAGCAAGAAGATAATCCCTCAACAAACCTAAAAGAAGACAGCCACAAAAACAGAACACCAACTCTAACAACAAAAATAAAAGGAAGCAACAATTACTTCTCCCTAATATCTCTTAATATCAATGGACTCAACTCCCCAATAAAAAGACATAGACTAACAGGCTGGCTACAGAAACAGGACCCAACATTTTGCTGCTTACAGGAAACTCATCTCAGAGAAAAAGATAGACACTACCTCAGAATGAAAGGCTGGAAAACAATTTTCCAAGCAAATGGTAGGAAGAAACAAGCTGGAGTAGCCATTATAATATCTGATAAGATTGACTTCCAACCCAAAGTCATCAAAAAAGACAAGGAAGGGTACATCATTCTCATCAAATGTAAAATCCTCCAAGAGGAACTCTCAATTCTGAATATCTATGCGCCAAATACAAGGGCAGCCTCATTCATTAAAGATACTTTAGTAAAGCTCAAAGCACACATTGCACCTCACACAATAATAGTGGGAGACTTCAACACACCACTTTCACCAATGGACAGATCATGGAAACAGAAACTAAACAGGGACACAGTGAAACTAACAGAGGTTATGAAACAAATGGATCTGACAGATATCTACAGAACATTTTATCCTAAAACGAAAGGATATACCTTCTTCTCAGCACCTCACGGTACCTTCTCCAAAATTGACCACATAATTGGTCACAAAACAAGCCTCAATATATACAAAAATATAGAAATTGTCCTATGCACCCTATCAGATCACCATGGACTAAGACTGATCTTCAATAACAAAATAAATAATAGAAAGCCAACACACACGTGGAAACTAAACAACACTCTTCTCAATGATACCTTGGTCAAGGAAGGAATAAAGAAAGAAATTAAGGACTTTCTGGAGATTAATGAAAATGAAGCCACAACATACCCAAACTTATGGGACACACTGAAAGCATTTCTAAGAGGAAAACTCATAGCTCTGAGTGCCTCCAAAAAGAAACTAGAGAGAGCACACACTAGCAGCTTGACAACACACCTAAAAGCTCTAGAATGAAAGGAAGCAAATTCACCCAAGAGGAGTAGACGGCAAGAAATAATCAAACTCAGGGGTGAAATCAACCAAGTGGAAACAAGAAGAACAATTCAAAGAATCAACCAATCGAGGAGCTGGTTCTTTGAGAAAATCAACAAGATAGATAAACCCTTAGCCAGACTCACTAGAGGGCATAGGGAAAGTACTCTAATTAACAAAATCAGAAATGAAAAGGGAGACATAACAACAGACCCTGAAGAAATCCAAAACACCATCAGATCCTTCTACAAAAGGCTATACTCAACAAAACTGGAGAACCTGGATGAAATGGACAAGTTTCTAGACAGATACCAGGTACCAAAATTAAATCAAGATCAGGTTAATGATCTAAACAGTCCCATATCCCCTAAAGAAATAGAAGCAGTCATTAATAGTCTCCCAACCAAGAAAAGCCCAGGACCAGATGGGTTTAGTGCAGAGTTCTATCAAACCTTCAAAGAAGAACTAATCCCAGTTCTTCACAAACTATTCCACAAAATAGAAACAGAAGGTACTCTACCCAACTCATTCTATGAAGCCACAATTACTCTGATACCTAAACCACATAAAGACCCAACAAAGATAGAGAACTTCAGACCAATTTCCCTTATGAATATTGATGCAAAAATCCTCAATAAAGTTCTCGCTAACCGAATTCAAGAACACATCAAAACAATCATCCATCCTGACCAAGTAGGATTCATCCCAGGGATGCAAGGATGGTTCAGTATACGAAAATCCATCAATGTAATCCATTATATAAACAAACTCAAAGACAAAATCCACATGATCATCTCGTTAGATGCTGAAAAAGCATTTGACAAAATCCAACACCCATTCATGATAAAAGTCTTGGAAAGATCAGGAATTCAAGGCCCATACCTAACCATGATAAAAGCCATCTACAGCAAACCAGTAGCCAACATCAAAGTAAATGGTAAGAAGCTGGAAGCAATCCCACTAAAATCAGGGACTAGACAAGGCTGCCCACTCTCTCCCTACCTATTCAACATTGTACTTGAAGTCCTAGCCAGAGCAATTAGACAACAAAAGGAGATCAAGGGGATACAAATCGGAAAAGAAGAAGTCAAAATATCGCTTTTTGCAGATGATATGATAGTATACATAAGTGACCCTAAAAATTCCACCAGAGAACTCCTAAGCCTGATAAATAGCTTCAGTGAAGTAGCTGGATATAAAATTAACTCAAGCAAGTCAATGGCCTTTCTGTACACAAAGGATAAACAAGCAGAGAAGGAAATTAGGGAAACAACACCCTTCTCAATAGTCACAAACAATATAAAATACCTTGGCGTGACTCTAACTAAGGAAGTGAAAGATCTGTATGACAAGAACTTCAAGTCCCTGAAGAAAGAAATTAAAGAAGATCTCAGAAGATGGAAAGATCTCCCATGCTCATGGATTGGCAGGATCAACATTGTAAAAATGGCTATCTTGCCAAAAGCAATCTACAGATTCAATGCAATCCCCATCAAAATTCCAACTCAATTCTTCAACGAATTGGAAAGGCCAATCTGCAAATTCATCTGGAACAACAAAAAACCTAGGATAGCAAAAACTCTTCTCAAGGATAAAAGAACCTCTGGAGGAATCACCATGCCTGACCTAAAGCTGTACTACAGAGCAATTGTGATAAAAAACTGCATGGTACTGGTATAATGACAGACAAGTAGACCAATGGAACAGAATTGAAGACCCTGAGATCAACCCACACACCTATGGTCACTTGATTTTTGACAAGGGAGCAAAAACCATCCAGTGGAAAAAAGACAGCATTTTCAACAAATGGTGCTGGCACAACTGGCGGTTATCATGTAGAAGAATGCGAATTGATCCATTCCTATCTCCTTGTACCAAGGTCAAATCTAAGTGGATTAAGGAACTCCACATAAAACCAGAGACACTGAAACTTATAGAGGAGAAAGTAGGGAAAAGCCTCGAAGATATGGGTACAGGGGAAAAATTCCTGAATAGAACAGCAAAGGCTTGTGCTGTAAGATCTAGAATAAATAAATGGGACCTCATAAAGTTGCAAAGCTTCTGCAAGGCAAAAGACACCGTCAATAAGAAAAAAAGACCACCAACAGATTGGGAAAGGATCTTTACCTATCCTAAATCAGATAGGGGACTAATATCCAATATATATAAGGAACTCAAGAAGGTGGACTCCAGAAAATCAAATAACCCCGCTCTAGCTGCATATGTATCGAAAGTTGGCCTAGTCAGCCATCAATGGAAAGAGAGGCCCATTGGACTTGCAAACTTTATATGCCCCAATATAGGGGAATGCCAGGGCCAAAAGAATGGGAATGGGTGGGTAGGGAAGTGGGGGGCGCTATGGGGGACTTTTGGGATAGCATTGGAAATGTAATTGAGAAAAATATGTAATAAAAATATTAAAAATTTAAAAATAAATAAATAAAATAAAATAAATGGGGCTCAGAACTGAACAAAGAATTCTCACCTGAGGAATACCGAATGGCAGAGAAGTACCTGAAAAAATGTTCAACATCCTTAATCATCAGGGAAATGCAAATCAAAACAACCCTGATATTCCACCTCACACCAGTCAGAATGGCTAAGATCAAAAATTCAGGTGACAGCAGATGCTGGCGAGGATGTGGAGAAAGAGGAGCACTCCTTCATTGTTGGTGGGATTGCAAGCTGGTACAACCACTCTGGAAATCAGTTTGGCGGTTCCTCAGAAAATTGGACATAATACTACCAGAGGATCCAGCAATACCTCTCCTGGGCATATATCCAGAAGATGTTCCATCCAGTAAGAAGGACACATGCTCCACTATGTTCATAGCAGCCTTATTTATAATAGCCAGAGGCTGGAAAGAACCCAGATGCCCCTCAACAGAGGAATGGATACAGAAAATGTGGTACATTTACACAATGGAGTACTACTCGGCTATTAAAAGGAATGAATTTATGAAATTCCTAGGCAAATGGATGGATCTGGAGGGCATCATCCTGAGTGAGGTAACATATTCACAAAGGAACTCACGCAATATGTACTCACTGATAAGTGGATATTAGCCCAAAAACTTAGGATACCCAAGATATAAGATACAATTTATTAAACGCATGAAACTCAAGAAGAACGAAGACCAAAGTGTGGACACTGTGCCCCTTCTTGGAATTGGGAACAAAACACCCATGGAAAGAGTTACAGAGATAAAGTTTGGAGCTGTGAAGAAAGGATGGACCATCTAAAGACTGCCATATCCAGGGATCCATCCCATAATCAGCTTCCAAACGCTGACACCATTGCATACACTAGCAAGATGTTGCTGAAAGGACCCAGATATAGCTGTGTCTTGTGAGACAATGCAGGGGCCTAGCAAACACAGAAGTAGATGCTCACAGTCAGCTATTGGATGGATCACAGGGCCCCCAATGGAGGAGCTAGTGAAAGTACCCAAGGAGCTAAAGGGAACTGCAACCCCATAGGTGGATCATTATTATGAACTAACCAGTACCCCATAGCTCTTGTCTCTAGCTGCATTTGTATCAAAAGATGGCCTAGTAGGCCATCACTGGAAAGAGAGGCCCATTGGACTTGCCAACTTTATATGCCCCAGTACAGGGGAATGCCAGGGCCAAGGGGTGGGGGTGGGTGGGTGGGGGACTGGGGGGGGGAGTGTATTGGGGAGTTTTTGGATAGCATTGGAAATGTAATTGAGGAAATTACCTAATAAAAAAATAAATAAAAATAAAAAAATTAATTTTAAAATGAAACTATTTTGTCAATGTAAAATAGAATGATAGCAATCAACTAGGAAAAATTATCTTGTACTAATTCAAGCTAAATATGGTTTGGCTCTCTCAGAAAACTTACAGTTTTTATTACAACCCTTGTTTTCAAATAAGGAAGCTGAGATTCAAAGAAGGATGAACTTGCTTATGCTCACATAAAGTTGGCCAAATCTCTCTTTTCACTGGATAGCATGCGTAAAGAATACCCCACTCTTCTCTGCTCCTATCTTCTTTTTTTTTTTTTTCCTTCTGCACACGTTTATTGGGCTGCGCATTGACTGTGTAGGCGAAAGACCCCAAGCCCTGGGCCTCTCACTTTTTTTTTTTTTTGATTTTTAATATTTTTATTACATATTTTCCTCAATTACATTTCCAATGCTATCCCAAAAGTCCCCCATAGCGCCCCTCACTTCCCTACCCACCCATTCCCATTCTTTTGGCCCTGGCATTCCCCTATATTGGGGCATATAAAGTTTGCAAGTCCAATGGGCCTCTCTTTCCATTGATGGCCGACTAGGCCATCTTTCGATACATATGCAGCTAGAGACAAGAGCTCCGGGGTATCGGCACAACAATCAAGGAAAATGTAAAATGCAAAAAGATCCTAACTCAAAACATCCAAGAAATACAGGACGCAATGAGAAGACCAAACCTACGGATAATAGGAGTGGATGCTCCTATCTTCTGATGACTTCATAGTAGCCAGGACTCTGATAGTGAGGATTACTAATTTTCTATCAAGGTTTTGACATTTAGCCTACTTTTATAGATTGTTCAAAGTCTGTATGTTTATATTACAGGTATTTTGCCTATAGTTGATTTTTAACATAAGAAACTGGGTTTCAAGGGAGGCCAAATATGCTGGCTGATAGGTATGATGAATGAACATGAGCAAGCAGACTCAAGGTTTGTTAACAGGTTAGGCTGTAAGAACCAAGAGATAACTGAAAATCAGACTCAGGACTCATAGACTTAGGATATGGACAAAATTAAGGGAAAGAGAAGAGACAGGAGCATCTTAATGCTGTGTTGCATCCAGCAGGCCTTTGAGAGGACACGACAAGTATATTTTTCTTTTTTTTCTTTTCTCATTTCCCCCTCTCAGGCTCTCCCATCTTCCCCTCCTCCATCCAGGCCTTCCTTTAAGGAAATTCTGCTTTGCTTTTTAGAATTACTAAAGTGATAAACCCTAGCCACTATCAGGTCCTTCTAGATCATGTAGATCCTCTCCTTGGTCCAATTCAGAGAGCAGGTCATCAGAGCAGAGAGAACTGGCCAACTTTCTTCAAGAAGTAGGATCCCCTCCATTCAGGGGTGCTATTCTCTTTTTTTCTCCTTTTCCTCAGTGGAACTTAGTGATTTGACTAATCAGCAAAGCTGATATTGAGAGCTCTTTGCAAGTATGCAGCTTCTATGTTAGGCTTCCATAGCATATCTAGAGAAGAATTTCTACAAATTTTGGCCAAAATTTTCTCCTCCCAAGGCACCATTTTCCATTATGGCTTAAAAAAAATATACTAGCGTTAGGAATTCCAGACTTGCCTAGATATAACAAAGTAAACAAAATGCTTTACCTCACTGCTGGATCCTCCGAGCTTAACTTTCCCTCCAGTCTTCTTACCTCTCCAGTCCAGCATGACAACCCTGGCATATATCAATTTCTGAAGCATCTAATATTCTACACAGCTCTCCTGGATAAAGAGAGCTTACCAGCATATATGTATTCACAGTGCTCACTGGTGTTACCACAACTGCTGTTACAAGATTTATTAAAGTCTGTGAACTGTGTAATGTGAGGATCCAAACAAAACTTTTCTTCCTTAAGAAGGGATCATTATTCTTCTTGTATATCAGCAAATTGATTTCTACTATATTAGGACTAGAACTGTAAAAACAGTTTCCTGGAATCTTGCAGCTATCCAGGACCTCTGTTGTTGAGACTTTACTTAGCTACATCTGAGAATACTGAAAGTGATTTGCCTTAAATTTAAGTGTGAGACTAAGATTACAGACACCCACCAAAGTCTTAGTGATAGTTTGTTGCTACCTGGAGTTTTTGTGATATTATTTTTTTAGGGAGAATTATATATGATCAGAAAAATTATCCATAAAAAATTGGGGTATATCCCTGGGAGCAAATTAAGCAACTTATAGACAGTGGAAAATGTTCTACAAGGAAATGACTCAGAGATCCAGGTAGTCTTCAAACAACCAAGAAATATTTTGTGTCATCTCTACTTATCTGTGCTTTATGAGGCAAGAATGTTGCCTCTAGCTATTTGGAAGATCTTTTTTTAATAAATGTTTTCCCCCTTAGACTTTAGTGGATCAAACAATTCCGTAAATGTCTAGAGTCTATTCTCCAAGAGTTCTCATTAGATTTGTTATAATCTCCAATAACTGCCTTGAGCAAATAAATGACAGGGCTCACAGAAACTCACAAATCATAGAACAATACTCCCAATGGGCTGAGAGGGGGCTTAGTGATCTATCCCAGCCTGACCTGGACTCAACTGGCAAGGGTGCATCATTGTTATCTGTTCTTCCTAGACTCTACATGAAAATCACTGAAAGGCCTCAACACTGGTGATAGGGATCCGGGATTTTCATTTCAACAAATAGTTCTTAAACATCTGGTCAGGTTCTAGGGAATGCAAATATGATTCAGGCATAGTACTTCCCTTTGGGTAGGTAACTACTGGGTAACAGGAGCCCAGGACATTAATCATCACAATTCACAAACGTAAATGTTATTATCAAGGTGCAAACAGTGCAATGTTTGGATCCCTAGCACAGACAAAAAAAATTAAAAAAAAAAAAGGAGTAGTGCATGTGTTTGTTGACGTAACAGTGACAACAGATAAAAGATGATTCTTTTGTTCATGACCATTTTGTTGTTGTGGGATAATGTCAGATTTATTTAAACTAGAAAGAAGGAGAAATAATTAGCTATTCATGAACATCATAGAATATTCAAGTAAAATATTGTGGTCATAAAATTTCAAACTTGGACTTTAATTTACTGTTACCATTCTTTTGTCTCATCTACTATGAAGGAAGGTACATGATGACAGGGAACTTTGTCAGTTTCATTAACTATTGTAGCTACAGAGCCTGGACCTAAGCCAGTAAATGTGAAATAATGATTTATTGACTAGATGAATAAATTAAATATAGACAAATTATGGTAACACTAAGATTGGAGACCATAGCATGAGAATCTGAAATTGTTTAGGGCGTTGGGGTAATTGTCCCTGAGGAAGATACACTGGAGCAGACATAAGGTTAACATGAGGAGTGCACTAATGCAGGAGTTTTATCCTGCAGGCAACTGAGGAGATTTTTGTTTTGAAGTGATTTACCTTCCCAGAATACATAGTTGGAGTGTTAAGGAGCCAGTTCAAAGTGGAGTTTTTTGTTCAAGTGATATTCTCAGTCTACTAGTTGTACCTAAATCTTTAGGTTGAAAACCAAGGAAGAAAAGTTCTCTTCTCATCTCAGATCCCCTTTCCCCAAATAGGATTCTGGGTAGACCAAACTCCCTTTAGAGTAGAAGCTCTGCTGAGGAGGCCTTTCCTTCTTGGCTTGCCTGACAAGAGATGAGCTCACCCTCTAGAGTGAGAATCCACTAAACCGTGTAGCCTGGGCTCTGGACAATGAAAAAAAAAAAAAGGACAATAGCCAACTCCTCTGCAATTTGCTGATTCTCACACCCCAGGGTGTGGGACTGTACAGCCAGTACTGCTTTGCTCTGGCTCTCATCAAGGCAAGATGAACACAGATCCTGACAGGTCAAATCTTCCCCCGGACCTCAGAGGTTGCCTTACAAAGGACCTGGCTTAATCTCTGACCAAGTGTGTAATTCATTCATCTGCTAGGTCATGAATTCTAAGCTCTCAAGGCAGGAAGTATGGGCATTGGGAGGGGTTCTACAGGTCCAGGGAGTCACTTCAGCCCTGATTATACTATAGAGGAAAGGATTTTCTAGACAAAGGCTCCTGTCCTCCAGAGAGTGAGCAGACTGAACTAGGAGACTATGTGCACAAAAGAATGGTGCTTCAGGGAAAGGTTGGCAGCCCATGAATTTCTTTAGATCCTGTAAGTAATGACAAGGGAGTTAGAAGTAATTATTTTATAAACTGTAGCCATGAGGAATTGAGATAGATAGAGTTCATCTCAGGATGTTTGCCTGATGCTCACCCACCACTTGGTAGTAAAGGGGAGTTTTTAAACACTACACGTTATTTTCCTCCTACTGGATCCCTCTCAAAGTTGTTGGGAGTTTTTAATCTTTGTAGCTACCAAAGCTCCTTTACAATAGCTTCCAAAAGACTAAGTAAAATGCAGTGCTCCACATCGAGAAAATACTTGAAAGCTAATTGGAAATTGTTTGGAAATTTACAATTTCCTGACCTGACCAGCTGGCTTTTTCTCTGATCCTCTGTACTTCCTGCCAAACAGAGATGGGAAGGGCCCGACTTTCTACGATCCTGAAGTTTCATTTGCACAATTTTCCAGTCTTGGGGTCATGACCCATCACAGTAAATCTAGCTTCAAACATAGAGTTATTGGGATTTTGAGATATTGTATTTCGAGTTTCATGTCTTGCAAACCACCTGGAACTTAAAATAAAGGATATTTTAACCACGGATTGTATTTTATACAACTGCAGGCTCCTGGAAAGGAGGAGGCAAATGTTAGGGGAGGCAAGCAACACCAGAGAGAAATTTAGTCAATAGGACTACAGAGCTTTCTCTGACCTCAGAGAGACACTTTGAAGGTCTCTTGGTGTGGTAAGAAATTCCTGATGCCCTACTTACCTGTTTTGTTTTGTTTTTTTTGACTCTTCATATTTTGGAATGTGATGTGCAGTATATAAGAAAACACCAAGCCTAGCTCTCCCCCAGATCCTGTTAGTGCCTACACTGATAATTCTCTAGCACTCCAGCGAAGTTCTCCCTTATGGTTTTTCAGCCATTATCTGGAATGAGGTTATGCATTAAATACATTACCAGTCATTAATACTTTCCCCTGAAATACATTTGTCAAATTAGTCTCAACAGAAAACTGAGACCCCTGGAGAAATAGACTAGAAGGACAAAGTTCTATGAGGTGACAGAACAGGATTTTGCTTGGACTTTTCCTCTTTGACACCTGGTTTCTAGATCATCAGTATTACTTCATGGGAGTTCGTTCACCTGCCAGCCAATAGCTTTATAATTGGAAGAAACATGGGAAGAGTCCATTCCATTGCATTGCAAGCTGCTTATTGCTTTGTCTCCATTCAGGGAGTCTTTGTCAAACACTAATTCAAGCTCTGTGGTAGGTCCTATAAAGGATATGGAAAGTATTTCTACAGTCTTCCTTTAATGAGCATGATGCCTCCCTCCATTCTTTCCCACACTTTTCAGCTGACCTATCCCTCTTTACAAGTTTCTAATGTTCTGCTCCTTTTCTCTCTGGGAAAAACCTATATTTATTCTGATTCCCTACTCTTCTGTACCAGGCCACACAGAGGCAGTATCTAATCTTTCTGCACTCCACAAGTATACTTTCTAGTTGTGGGAGATAAGTCTGTAAAACATGCAAAGGACACAGTTAAGTTTGGTGACAAGTACTGTAGAGAAAGGCTTGCACTGGGTGTTTCAGATGGAACAATCCAGTTGGGCTTTTGAATAAAGGTAGGAATTTGCCTAAAACCTTGAAAAAGGAGTATAGTTTTAGTGTATACAGAAGAGAATGACTTCATACACAGCACACAAACCTTGTTTTAGACCTGAGAACGAACCTGTAATATGTATGGAGGACTCAAATAAGAGATAAGGGTAAAGGCTAGAGAGGGCTCAGCAGTTAGGAGTTTTGGCTATATTTTGTGACTGAATTCAATTACAGCACCCATAATGACTGTTCACTATCTTCTGTAACTCCACCTCCAGGGAGGAATCTAACACCCTCTCCTGGCCTCCCTGGGAGCCAGGGAGCCAGGGAGCCAGGCACACAAGTGATGAGCAGACACACACACACACACACACACACACACACACACACACACATCACCCATACACATAAAATAAATTTAAATTTTTATAAGAAAAAAGAATAGAAAGAGATAGCTTCATTACCAGAGAGTGAAGAGCAGAGGACTTTTCATTTGACCCTTTTTAATAGTATTCTCAAAATATTTGTGACAAAAATGAACATGCCTCAATTATATATATAATACTTATACTAATATATTAATATATTATAAAACTAGTACATTATAAAACACACACAAAAGTTATGCCACCACCTTAGGTCATCAGTTAAATATATGGTACCATGAATTCTTTTGAGAGTCTGGTGAAAGTTACATATCTCCTTTCCTGTCACCAAAAATCATGCATGGATGTTTCACTTCTTCATACAGTCTTCAGGGAGGCCGTGGAGCCTCTGAAGCCCATTTTGAAACCTCAGTGTAATTTGCTCTGAATAGACAAAGGCACCAGAGGTTTCTGAGTAGTTTGCTGGCCTGTACACTTCACTTCCAGAGACTCTGCCTCTTTGCATGAAGTGAGTTGACAACAGTGCGGGATAACAGAAGCAGAAACTAGAAACAAGAAGACACATTTGTAAACTATTTGCATGCCTCATGCCAGAAGTGCAGATGTAATGACAGGAAGTATGTCTGAGGCCTCAAGTTTTATGTAGGAAAAAGAAGGGCAATGAGTATTCAGGATTATAAACTGGTTCAAGGGACAGTCTACCATCTCCATAAAAATGGTCTGCAGGCAATGGGAAATCGGAGGATAAAATTAAAGGGAATAATTGGCTTTAAAACTCAGTTTGGGAACTGGGAGTAGGGCAGTTATGAGAAGGAATAACCACAGTAGGCATTTTGGTGCCAGGCACCCATGTGAATCAGGCACTGTGCCAACTCTCTGATTGCTAAGATAAGTTTTGCCATTCCTGCTGTTATAATCACTGAAAACTTTCTGTGTGGAAGACAGTATGCCAAGAACTTTGTGGGACATCGTGGGTATTTGTCATTTGTAATTGCTTAGCATCCAACTGTCTTTCAGGTTTGGAAAGATTCTCCAATTATGTGACATTTAGTGTAAAGTTGGATCCTGCATCTCATAGTAGAAGCCAGATACTCCCTATCTCTGTCTTTGACTGACTAGAATGTGGGCACAGGACTTATTCTGAGTCAACAAGATGCAGGACTTGCAGTCTGAACCAACTGAAGCTAATATGGTGAGACAAAATTCAATCACAGTATTAGGCAGTGTTAGTTGTGACAATGATACTCTGGCCAGATTCTGTCATTCATTCACCCATTCTGGAAGTCTTTATGTTGCAGATTGGCAACTACAAATCTAGCCTATTAAGGTTTTATCTGAATAAAGGGGTTTTAGATCACCATCATACATAGACACATGAATATTTTCTCTGGCTGCTTTTGTACTACAATGGAAGACTTGAATAGTTACATCAGATATAGTATGGCCTGGAGAGCTGAAAATATTTACTATCTGGCCATTAGCAGAAAGAGTATGGCCACCTCTGCTGCATATATATATATATATATACATGCAGAGTTAATTTCTGTTGCTTACAGTCAAGAACTTTAACTGATACAAATGAATTAGCTCATCCAGTCCTTATAACAATGTTGACTAATCTATCCCAAGCATGCCTCCACTATCCCCAAACAGAAGGTAAGACAACTGATGCCTAAAGAGGCTATCTTCCCATGAGCATATTAGCTAGTAAGTGCTGCTAATTGACACTGCAGAAGTGCCAATATAGATATGACACTATCAGACAGGAAAGACATGCAGAAAATGGAGATAGAACAATTAATGGTCCCAGACCTATTTGGAGATAGTAGGAAAGACAATCATTTCCCACCCAGTTGTTCAGAGAGGCGCTCAAATGATCAGTGCTTCAGAAACAGAGAAGAAGAAGAAGAAGAAGAAGAAGAAGAAGAAGAAGAAGAAGAAGAAGAAGAAGAAGAAGAAGAAGAAGAAGAAGAAGAAGAAGAAGAAGAAGAAGAAGAAGAAATAAGACAGCAGCAGCAAAGGTTTATCTCCTTCTTGGCTGTTTTGATGCCATTAATTAGCATGCTGGTAGAGCCTTTGTCAAAATTTATACTAACCTCTCAATTCTTAGGTCCTCCACCAGACTTTGGTTTGCTGAGAAATTAGAATGTATTCAAACTATGATCCAGACTATGTTATAGGCTTTGGAGTTTGAAGTTTGTCCTTTTAGTCTTTGGGGTCTACCCTGAATTCATATAACAGTAGCCAAAATAACAATTGATACCACTATGAAAAGCTGCACCCTATGAAGACAAGGTATAAAGTTTGCCCTTTAAATGTACTTACATATTGAAATGTGCAATCTGTGCCTTCTGTTAAGGGGGTTCATATGTATGTCCACAGAATATTATTTCACAGGAAGTCCCCTGTCTTCTCCGTATAACTGTGCTGAGTGATCAACTTCATGGTATGTGCAGGGTCATGATGTTTTTGCTAAATGCCAAGATACTGACCAATAAGCCACAGCTTTATGGGAGTAGGGTGGGATCTAACACATGTAACCAGATCTAGAGTCTCTTGAGTGTGAGTCTTGAAAATACTGATTATGGTATATTCTCTGCGCTATTTAATTGGGCTAATTAGCAACAAAAGTGGTGAAATTTCTATTGGAAATGTCTGTGAAGAGAGAGAATCACATTTCAGATTGGTGAAGGAGGCTTCTTGGAGAAGGTCAATAATAATGTTATTGAACTAGTCTCATGTGACCATATACTCATATATACATGTGCTCTTCTGTTAAGATAAAATACTTATTATATGTAGAGTGATAAAATTTTGGAATTTTTTTATCTTATCACATGTTCTAATGTATTTTCCTTCATGATTTTTGCCCCTCATAACTTATTTCTGTCACAGGCAAAGAAAATATTTTAACATTGACAATTGGGATCTGAGAATTTATGGAGGTCTTATATTTTGTTGCATATGAACGTTCTTCCTCGAGTATCTTTTTTTTTTACTGTTTCTTGATGCATCCAGAATGTATATTAAATGCATCTGAAAGTAGACATGTCTTTGTTCTGGATTAAACCAAGTACTATGACCATTTAAGCTGGCTATTTTTCTGGCGAGTTTTTGGAGCTATCTACCAAAGCATAAACCTGTTAAGAATCTTCATTCTTCTTTTTTGATGTGCTTCAGAAAGTTGAGACAACCTGAAGTTCACCAATATTAACCACTTCAACACCTTCAAACACTTTTAATGACCTAATCACTATGCTACTACCATATTGACCAAGTTTTGAATTCTTTTCCAAAGCCCTTTCAAAGTGAAGCTTCTCTCGACCTTCTCAGCATTTAAAGAAGGTACAGTGATTAGGGGTCACTTTTGAGATCAGATGTTCAACAGCTGTGTCTTTCAATGGGGCAAGTGCACAGGTGTCTATGTTCAGATGCCCTGAACTTGAGGCAATGTGGTATAATTTGTTAGCCCAAGCATAGCCTGAAGAAACTGAGTTCCTCTAGAATGTTTTTATAATTTTTAAATGTCTGATGAGAGATTTCGACTCATTTGCTCTCATCCATTGATTTTTCTGTAAAAGTCTTGATTTGAATCAAGTCTATTCTTTCCTGACCATACTCAATGTTGATCCTTGGCCTCTCAAATCAAATGCTCCTTAAAAGTGAACTTACAAATGTTATGGAAGTACAAAGATGCTTGATGTGATCTGAGAATAGTGGGAAATAGCTCTCCTATTGTTCTCCCAGAAGGGAAGCAAAAATGTTGGCAAAACGTAGGGGAATGGTTCATTTTTCATGAGATTCCCACATGCTGAGTGGAAAGGCAGTCACATCCAGAGTGCAGCCAGCAAACAGAAGATACAAATCATAACACTGTCCATAGTCAGAACTCCAAGGTAATATGAGCACCATCTCTTTGTAGACATCACATGAACTGTAAGAGTTTTGAGGAAGGTACACATGTCCATGGTAGATATGACTCCATGACTCCATTAAACAGGAGAGGGGCTTTTATCTATCCTGGAATGAATTGGTCATGTGATTCCAGGCATGATGGATGCACTCATAATCCCAGCACTTGGAAGGAGGACACAAGAGGATCAGAAAGGAGTTACGGTCATCCTTGGCTACAAGAATTTGAGGCCAGCATGGACCAAACGAGACTGTCTCAACTACAAAGTGGTGATACAAGTTGATGGGTTTTTTTTTTGTTTTTTTTGGGTTTTTTTTTTGGGGGGGGGTTTTCGAGACAGGGTTTCTCTGTGTAGCCCTGGCTGTCCTGGCACTCACTTTGTAGACCAGGCTGGCCTAGAACTCAGAAATCCGCCTGCCTCTGCCTCCCGAGTGCTGGGATTAAAGGCGTGCGCCACCACGCCCAGCTACAAGTTGATGTTTTGACAAGAAAATTTATTAATGTTTGTGATAATGTGGGTGCATGAATGACTGCACCTTTGATAACTTGTTCACTTCAATTATTTAGGGTGTAGCTTTGGATGTTCCAATTGTACATTAGAATCACCAGGAGAGTTTCAACAGCTAGGTCATATCCTATTTTAGGCAATTACATACTTGTACTGGCTAGTTTTGTGTCAACTTGACACAACTGGAGTTATCACAGAGAAAGGAGCTTCATTTGAGGAAATTCCTCCATGAGATCCATCTGTAAGGCATTTTCTCAATTAGTGATCAAGGGGGAAAGGCTCCTTGTGGGTGGGACCATCTCTGGGCTGGTAGTCTTGGTTCTATAAGAGAGCAGGCTGAGCAAGCCAGTAAAATACATCCCTCCATGGCCTCTGCATCAGCTCCTGCTCCCTGACCTGCTTGAGTTCCAGTCCTGACTTCCTTGGTGATGAACAGCAGTATGGAAGTATAAGCTGAATAAACCCTTTCCTCCCAAACTTGCTTCCTGGTCATGATGTTTGTGCAGGAATAGAAACCCTGACTAAGACAATACTATATGGTTTAAGTAATTGAAGTTAATTTTTCTTATTGTTCTGAAGAGTGGATATTTAAGACCAGCATGGAAGCACGGCAAAAGTTTGGAGAGTGCTTTCTTCCTCACTTTGTAAGACAATTATCTTCCTGTTGTGTTCTTATGCAGGAGACAGGTCTGATGCCTAGTATGTTCAGTGTTCTACATTATAATCTCATTTAACCTGAATCTCTTCAGTAAAGGTCCTGTCTTTAGTATAGCCACATTCAGGGTTAAATCCTCAACATGTGAATTTGAGGGAAATACCATTCAGTCCATAACATGCCCTGAGTGAGAAAGTCAAATCAGAGCCTCTAGAAATGAAACCTGGAATGAGTAATTTTTTTAAGCTTCTAGGTGATTCCAGTATGAAGCCAAGTTTTAAGATATTAGTTTTCTTCTTTGCTACTAGAATGAAACCCATTGATCAGTTATGTCAGCATCACCTGGGAGCTTGTTAGAAGTACAGAGCCTTAGATATCACCCTTAACTTATTGAATGGGAACCTGTGCTTTAATGAGATCCCTAGGTGATTCATGGGCACAGTACTATCCCAAGAAGCACTGACTGAGAATTTCTAACATGTTCCTACACTAGATCATCTTTCTTTCTTCGTTATGTAGTCAAATGCTTGCAACAATAGCTATGTGATCTCACTAGTCACTATAAGATTGTCCCTAGTACCAGGTAACTGACAGTATGGTCTTCTGACAGTTGCTTGATGGAATAGAATATGTGAATGGTATGCTGGTAGGTTCATGGGAACCACTAAAGACATCCATACTGGGCACCTCATCACTCACTCAAGTACCAAGCAGAGTGCTGGGTAACTTCCAGAAAATATATCAAATGAAGGTTGAAGATTCTCTTCTAAAAACAGAGTCTCCATGCTCCTCTTAGTGATCTTTTTCCTTTTGGATTAGTTTCACAAAACTGTCTTCTCTGAAAAAACATTCGCAGCTTCTTGTTTGGGCTATGGATTCCACTTATTATGCTTAGCTGAATATTGCCAAAGACTTGTTTTTTTAGGAGAGTTTGCCATTAAACTAGTCTAGATGTTTCTACATGAACCACTCATATTTAGCTGTTTCCATGGTTCCCATTATGAATCAATTCCTTTGTCTGGTCTTATTACAACTTAGTTGTTAATTGCATAGCAGTATTTCTCTTTGGCTCCTGCTACACTGGACTACATATTTTCTTTGTTGTTATAAAAATGCACTTCACTAGTTTCAGTTGTGGAACATTAAAAATATGATGAATGGTAGTGATGGTTGCCCAATATAAATGGACTTAACGACACAGAACTATGCATTTAAGCACAGCTAAGAGGGAGAATGTTATGTATGTAACCACAATTTAAAATGTAAATGAATTTTGCTTATTGTGGTACAGAATCCTCATTTGGATTCTCTAGTACAGAAAGCATGCATATAAAGCTGTTAAAAATGTGAATAGAGTGGAGTGTTAATAGTATTATACCAATGTTAACTTCTTAGATTTAGGAAATGTATAATGGTTGTGCAAAGACAAGTCAGGTGATGGAGATGAGGGTGATAGTAGAATTCTAATTTCTGCATTTTCTATAAGTCTAATGTTATTCTTTTTAAAAGCTTAAAATTATGAACTGTATTTCAACCCATTAGTTTAGAAAGAAAAGAAGTTAGACCATAGGAACAATCTGGCAGAAAGACAGGAGGAGCTTAATTCCTTTCTGCTCCGGAGCTTCCAGGTAAAGAGTCTTAAAAATGATTGCAGCTGAAGGGCAACAAAATGCTCCTCACAAAGATATATGCTTTCTAAAAAGAACAGCCAAGAGAGCATTGTTCTCCCAGTCTCCCAGGCTTCAAAGACACACATTCACACACACACACACACACACACACACACACACACACACACACACACACACACACACACATGCACACTGGAAAGTAGTTCAGCATAGTGATAAAGGAAGAGAAAGTAGGAAACATCCTGGAACCCATTGGTACAGGGGAAACTGAAGGAACTGAAGGATATTGCAACCCCATGGGAAGAACAACAATATCAACTAACCTGGACCCCACAGAGTTCCCAGGGACTAAGCCATGAACCAAAGAGTATATAGGGCCTGGTATGTGACTCCTGCTACATATGTAGAAGAGGAGTGCCTTATCTGGCATCAATGGGAGGGGAGGCACTTGGTCTTGTAGAGGCTTGATTCCCTAGAGAAGGGGGATGCTAGAGAGGTGAGGAAGGAGAGGGTTGATGGGTGGGGAAACACCCTCTTAGAGGCAAACCGCGAGGGTGTGGTGGGTTTAAGGGGGTTCATGGAGACTGGGAAGGGAGAGAGAATTTAAAATGTAAATAAATATTCCATTGTGTAAATGAACCACATTTTCTGTATCCTTTCTTCTGTTGTGGGACATTTAAGTTGTTTCCAACTTCTAGCTATCACAAATAAAGCCGCTGTGAACACAGTAGAATACATGCCCCTGTGGCATGGTGGGGCATCTTTTGGGTTATTCCCAAAAGTGGTACTGCTGGGTTTTCAGGTAGATCTATTTCCAATTTGCTAAGGAACCTCCAGAGTGATTTCCAGAGTGGTTGTCCCAGTTTGCAATCCTACCAACAATGGAGGAGTGTTCCTTTTTCTCCACATCCTCACCAACATATGTTGTCACCTAAGATTTTGATCTTAGCCACTCTGATTGGTATAAGGTGGAATCTCAGGGTCATTTTGAATTGCGTTTCTCTAATCAATAAGGACTTTGAACATTTCTTTAGGTGCTTCTCAGCCATTTGAGATTCCTCTGTTGTGAATTCTCAGTTTAGTTCTATACCCCATTTTTTTGATTTGGGTTTTTAGTGGTTAGCTTCTTGAGTTCTTTATATATTTTGGATATTAGCCCTCTCCCAGATGTAGGGTTAGGGAAGATTTTTCCCAATCTGTACACAATGGAATATTACTCAGCTATTAAGAACAAGGACAATCTGAGTTTTGCAGGCAAATGAATGGAACTAGAAAATATCATCCTGATTGAGGTAACTCAGATCCAAAAGGACATGCATGGTATGTACTCACTAATTAGTGGATATTATCCCCAAAATGTACAGAATACCCAAGATGTAGTCCACAGAACTCAAAAAGGTCAACAAGCTGAAGTGCCCAAGTGAGGATGCCTCAGTCCCACTTAGGATAGAGAAGAAAGCAATCACAAGTGGGGAGGGAGGGAGGGACCTGGGAGGAAAAGTGGACTGTAGGGGGAAGAGGGGGGACCTAATCTTGTTTTGGGTAAGGGAGAAGGACTGAAGCCCTGAGGGCCAGCAGGAAGAATGGAAACAGGCAACCTTGGGAGGTAAGAGGTTGGGGGGACCCTCCAGAATGCACCAGAGACCTGGGAGGTGAGAGACTCTCAGGACTCAAAGGAAGGGACCTTAGATGAAATGCCTGACAGTAGGGAGAGGGAACTTATAGAGCTCACCTGCAGCAGGAAGACAGGACATCAAGTGAGGGATTGGGTTGCCATCCCACAGTCACATCTCTGACCCATAATTGTTCCTGTCTGAAAGAATTACAGGGATGGAAATGGAGAGGTGCCTGAGGAAAAGAAGGTCCAATGACAGGCCCAAGGGGAGGTCCTGAGGCCTGACACTATTACTGAGGCTATGGAGCGCTCACAAAAAGCGACCTAGCATGATTGCCCTCCAAAAGACCCAACAAACAGCTGAAAGAGTCAGATGCAGATATTTGCACTCAACCAATGGACAGAAGAAGCTGACCCCTATTGTTGAATTAGGGAAGGCTGAAAGAAGCTGAGGAGAAGGTCGATCCTGTAGGAGGACCAACAGTCTCAATTAATCTGGACCCCCGAAATCTTTCAAACACTGGACCACCAACAGGCAGCATACACCAGCTGATATGAGGCCCCCAACACACATACATCAGCAGACTGCCAGGTCTGTGTTCATTCAGAGATGATGCACCTAACCCTCAAGAGACTGGAGGCCCCAGTGAATTTAGAAGTCAGGTGGGGTAGGGGATGGGGAGGAGGTATGGGATGTGGAACAGAGGGTGGATCGGGAGAGGGGAATAAAATATGGACTGTAAAAAATAAGTTAATTAAAATAAAAATATAAATAAATTAATTAACAAGAAAAGAAAGCAAAGAGAAAAACAATGCATAATCTTGAGCTGGAAAGGTGGCACAGTGGTTAAGAGCACTTCCTATTCTCACAGAGGAATCAGACTCAGCGTGCAGTAGCTTACAGCCACCGGTAGCTCTGGTTACAGGGGATTCAGTGCCCATTTCTGAACTTTGTGTGCACTACATTCATGCGTACACATACATGCACTGAAGACAGTGCTTTCACATTTAGAATCAGTACTCATATTCCCTTAGTTTGAACAGTGCTTCTATCACTTTTCAAATAAGTGAATGTGTATTTATCTAACCTTCATTGCTTCATTTTCTTCATAGATAAAGCACTGCCAAGAGTAGTTTTTGTGGGGTGGTATTCAATAAAACCATCCTTTTGGATGCTTAATGCCAGCCTGACTCAGTTAATACTAGGTGTTATTGTTACTGGTTAGGAGACAGATATATCTGTGTGTGTGTGTGTGTGTGTGTGTGTGTGTGTGTGTGTGTGCATGAGTGTATGTATTTCTATGTGTTTATATCTAGACCTTTTTACATATGTGTGTATGTATGTATGATTAGTATGCTTTAAAAATAAAAAAACATATTAATAATTTAAATTTTACTTTTACCCAGTATTTAATTTGAAAGAACGTTACTAATTTAGTTTTAAATGAAAATCACATGGTGTTGTTGCCATAAAATTACATGGATAATAATTTCCAAAGCCTTATAGTATAATTGATAGTCTCCTCAATTCAATTAAGTGTTCATAAAGTATTCTCAATTCAGTTAACCAGTATTCAGTGAGCCATTACTTTGGCAAAGTACTTTCTTTGGAAAGAAAAGTATACTAGACAAAAGACAATCTTTGGATGTTCTAAGCATTACTTAGGAAACAGAAATTTAGAATTTTAATCCAAGATGCGGGGCGTGGTGGTACACGCCTTTAATCCCAGCACTTGGGAGGCAGAGGAAGGCAGATTTCTGAGTTTGAGGCCAGCCTGGTTTACAGAGTGAATTCCAGGACAGCCAAGACTATACAGAGACACCCTGTCTCAAAAAACCAAATATATATATATGTATATATATATATATATATATATATATATATATATATATATATACATATACATTTCTACATGTGGAATGGCCATTCACAACAATTACAGAAAATAAAATCATTAATGTTGGTTAGAGAGTTCTGGAAGACAAGAGTGTCTTTAGCAAGTAAATCAGTTGCTTCAAGGCCAGGCAGTAGGAGAGTACAAGACAGGTTTAAGTTATCAATAAAGAGTTATGTGTGAAGTCTAGGGCAAGTAATGGTATTTAATAGAATATAAGCCTGTGAAAACAGGTGGAAACTGAAGGGCTTTCAATGCCTGCTGAAAGAGTTCAGGTTTTATTTGAAAGTAATAGGTGTGATTCAGTTTTTGAACAAGGCCACAATAGGATCATAACTAGGAAGATGGCTGTCCAGAGAGAAAATGTTTGAAGAATTGCAGCTATGGTTGGATACAGAGGCTGTTGTCACTCTCTATGTACAATCTAATGATGGACTGAGATAAGCTTCATTTATTGGCTCTTAATGAGACCAATGAGAAGGAAGTGTGCGTGGCCTTGGAAATTGAGAGTGCCTGAGAAACAGATGGGTATGTGATCTCAGGTGTACACCTGAGGCGGTAGAATTGGCAGATGGTGAATGAAATCAGAAGTGAGTGGCAAGATCTATTGAGCAGCATAGTGGGGGCCAAAGAAAAGAGCTGTGAGAACACAGATACCTGAAGAGCCCCTGGGATAATGCATTGAAAGCCCAGACAAGTTTCAGAAAGAAAAGGAACAATTACTGCAAAAATGTCTATATATAACATAACTTAGCATGTTCACTGGTTACTTCCCCAAGAATTCAATCAGGATACAGGTGTTCATCAATCTAGAGTGCCAGGAGTGGGAAAAATGGGAAAGGCAGAAGGAGAGTCAAGGACTTTTCAACTAGTCTATCAAACAGCTTGTTCTCGAAAAGTGATAGAGAAATGATGTTGCAGCTTATGAGGAGAAAGGGTTTTTGGTTGGTTGGTTGGTTGGTTGGTTGGTTGGTTGGTTGGTTGGTTGGTTGGATGGTTGGTTGGTTGGTTTTTTTGGTTGGTTGGTTGGTTGGTTGGTTGGCTGGTTAGTTGGTTTTAGTACCAAACAGATAAAAACATGTTTAAAGATGAAAACAAAGTAATATACAAGGAGAGGAAGGTAGTTCCTCTACTATACTGCTAAGAAGTAAAAGCCATAGAGCAGCCTTTCAGGCAAAAGTTCACTGGAAGCTAGCCTTGGTATATCTCCATTTACACCTTTCTTCTCCTTTTGCCCCTTGGCCTAGTCTTCCCTTCCAGATGGACTCATAATTGTCATCACCCCAACCTCTACACTTGTTTAGACTGAATGAAACCAGACTAACAAAGAAGCCTGTCTTTGTCACTCAAAGGAGCAATTTGAGTGTCTGAAGCACTCAAAGCCTGGATGGGGAAAGTCCCTGAGGTTTGTGTTCCACTCAGCTGTAGGGGACAATTGTTGCCACTCTTGGCTGAGGCAGGCTTCACAGGGACCTTACAAGTATGTAGTTCTCTGTGAACTTTTTTAAGATTTGAAAGATTGCCAGCACCAGATCTAGAAGCTTTTTGAAATCCTCATAAAACCAGAGAATGAAAATGGGGCGGGGAGGAGGGGTCCTGAACTAGCCAGCTCCTTTCAGTAATTTTTTCTTTCACAAGTCCTGGCCTTTGGCAAGCTTTGCTTTCTATTTTGCCTTCTTCTGTTTCCTGTTCCAGTCCATTTACTTCCTGTAAGCACCCTCGTTTCACAATTCCCCCCCCCCCTTGAAATAGTTAATAGATTGTCCATAGCTCTTGTTTACCTGGGAGCCACATGACATATTGTTGAAAGTGTCTTTGTTGCTCCCCACTCTAAGTCAACAGTTAGCAACAGTGAGTTCTGACCAAAGTCAATGAACAATTGGAAGCAGGAATACACAAAACGTAAAGAACAAAACATGATTCTTTGATGAGACTGCAGCATGAAAGTTGCTTTTCTATCTTGGCATGTCTTAACTCTGCTCAGTGACCTTGTCATGTCCTCTGCATTTTAGTCACCCTCAGCTCAACCACTTCCTCTCTCTCTGCCTTTGACTACAGTTCTTATGGTCATTGAGGAAATTTAGATGAATTTGAAACCAATTTTCTTCACTTCCTTCTGAGTTACCAAGACTTGCCCTGAGTCTTTTCTTCACAATCACCTTTCACTCTCTAGTAGGGAGGACTCAAGAACCTTGTCCTGAGTCTTTTCTTTACATATTGCCTTTCACATTCTAGTACAAAGGACTTAAGGATGAGATTTCCAAGAACAAATCAATCAGCAGTACTTGAACTCAGAATCATATCCCTCCTGCCCACTTTGGCCATTGTGTATATATTTTATCTTTCTTCTGAGTTGGACAAAGATCTATATCTTTCTTACATTTATTTTTAATTTTTTTATTTTTTATTAGATATTTTCTTTATTTACATTTCAAATGTTATCCCCTTTCCTAGTTTCCCATCCAAAAATCCCCTATCCCCTACCCCTGCTCCCCAAACCGACCACTCCTGCCTTCCTGGCCCTGGCATTTCACTATAATGGGGCATAGAACCTTCACAGGACCAAAGGCTTCTCCTCCCATTGATGACTGACTAGGCCTCTGCTACATATGCAGCTAGAGCCACCAGTCCCACCATGTGCTTTCTTTGATTTGTGGTTTAGTCCCAGGGAGCTCTGGGGTTAGTGGTTAGTTCATATTGTTGTTCCTCCTATGGGGCTGTAAACCCCTTCAGCTCCTTGTATACTTTCTCTAGCTCCTTCATTGGGGACCCTGTGCTCTGTCCCATGGATGGCTGTGAGCATCCACTTCTGTATTTGTCAGGCACTGGCAGAACCTCTCAGGAGACAGCTTTAGCAGGCTCCTGTCATCCGAAGTGAAATAACCCAATCACAAAAGAACACACATGATATGCACTCACTGATAAATGGATATTAGCCCAGAAGCTCAGAATACCCAAGATACAATTTGCAAAACACATGAAACTCAAGAAGAAGGAAGACCAAAATGTGGTTACTTCGATCCTTCTTAGAAGGGGGAACAAAATACCCATAGAAGGAGTTACAGAGACAAAGTTCAGAGCGGAGACTGAAGGAATGACCATCCAGAGACTGCACTGCCTGGGAATCCATCCCATAAACAACCACCAAATCCAGACACTATTGTGTATGCTTACTTACTTTTCTATTGCTGCAATGAGAAACCATGACCAAAGCAACATATGAAAGGAAGCATCTAATTAAGGCTATGCTTTCAGTATTAAAAGCTTAGAGTCTATGACTGTCATGGCATGGAATATGGCAGCAGGCAGGCAAGCATGGTACTGGGGCAGAAGCAGAGAGCTTACATCTGATCCACAGCCACAAGGCAAAGTGAAAAAGGTAACTAGGAATGTCATGAGCTTTGAGACACTAAAGCTCACTCCAAATAACACACTACCTCCAACGAAGCCACACTCCCTATTTATTTATTTATTTACCAAATAGATCCACTAACTGAGGACCAAGCATTCAAATATATGAACCTATGGGGCCATTCTCATCCAAACTAACACAAGCACATTGGGAGAATGTAACTAACATAGAATCAGCTAACCAACATATAGAATCATGGTTTGTACATTATAGAGATTGATCCATAAACTGATGAGTTCTTAGGGGACAGCATGGATGGATGTCAGTTCCTTTGTGTATCAACATAGCTATTTAATAAGAGTGGCTCTGAATGGCCAGAAAGAGGAATTTTTTTAAAGATTTAACATGCTTTACATCCAGGGTTTTAGATAGAATTTTGCATGGAATCTTGGTGAAAATTTGTCGGCATGACTCATCATTTAATAAAAGAGTAGTGGAAAGAGCACTAGGTTGGAACTAAGATGTATCTATGCTAACATAAGCTATATTTATACCCATAGGTACATTATTCAACACTTTGGACTCATTACTTTCTCTCTTATACTTAGGACAGGGTCATTTTGATCATTAGATGGAGTACTGGATATGAAAAACACTTTTTGAAATCTAAAAGAAACTCTTCTCCAATACAGATGTGTAGCTTTTAGTTGCAATGCCACAAAGAACTCTGGAACTTCTATTCATCATTCATACCACATCTACTGTGGCTTCTGACTTATCTTCCTTGTGAATTCAGAACTTGATTCCAACTACCCATCATGTAAAATGAAAATAAATCAAAAATGTAAAGTCTTTTCTCTCCAGACCCCACCCCAACTCCTGTCTCCTCTTTGGCCTAGGTATGTCTATCTGGATAGTTTTACTAGTCCACAGGAATGACTGTATAAAGTAGGAGGGGAAGAAGGTAAGGAGAGCTGTAAGTCATCATTGTTTTTAATTCAAATTCATTCTTCTGCTTGTATTAGGGATACTTCTTCTCATACTACATTGTCCTTTCTAGCCTTAACACAAGGGGGTGTACCTAATCTTACTGCAACTTGATATGGTTATGTTTGGTTGATATTCATAAGAGGCCTGCCCTTCTCTGAACTGAAACAGGAGGGGGGGAGTAGATGGGGAACAGCGGGTAGGGGGGAGTTGGTGGAGAAGGGATTGGGAGAAGAGGAGGAAGGGGAACTGTGGTCAGGATGTAAAAACAATGAACAAACAAAAACCAAAACATTTTTTCTTTACAAGCAAAAGAAAATAGACAAAACAATTCACTGCTGGCTGGAAAGTATAATGTAAACTAAGTCAGAGTACCACTAGCTTTACCACTTTAGCAGACTCCCATGGATATATGTGCATTGGGGTTAGAACATGTATCTATTCATCTGCCTGAGTATGAATATGAATACTGCTCTAGTTCTAAAAGAATAGAGGGTTTTCATTTGCATAAGAACTACACTGGGATTATGTGAATATACCCTTTTCATGGTTTCCCCCTGAGAGATGTCTGAGTTCTTTAATACGTGAGTCATGGTAGGGAATTTCTTTGATTCTACCATACTCCTGTTTAAGAAGCAGTAGTTGGTTGCTGTCTGTTACCACTCAGTTGCCAAAACACAAAAGTGTCTCTTCAGAAAATGTAGGAAGCCAACATGGGTCCAGATGCAATCATCTCACACCGCTCAGTATTAGCCCAAAGATTGTGTAGTAAAACAATGAAGGATAATTTACTGTCAGAGAAAAATACTTCAAGTATCCCTTAGCTAATGGACTAGACACACTACAGCAAAAAATGTCTGGCAGGTTATATTCTGCTGTGATTTTCATTATAGAACCATGGTGTTTTGATAGAAAAACTGAAAGAAAAAACATTGGCTCTCACTTGTAATTAAACTGTATGTTTAAAAATAAACCACATATTTTAGCACTAAGTCTAATCACTTTAAAACTATAATGAGATTCCTGTGCCAGATCATTTGTCCCTGCCTTTCACTGCTTTAAATTCTGCTCCTTGTTTCATTCAATCTTTTTCTGCTGAAAACTCTTCCTTGTGAATCTTTAGTCATTTAAGGGCTTATTGCCTTAGGAGCCCAATAAATGAGAATTTTGTTTTGAAATTGGACTTTGCTTATTCTCTTTTGCCCCCAAAGCAAAGCTTTGCAAATGGGATGAATGCACAGCTCCTTTTCATATGTGTCTCTCCAGATGCTCAAAGCATCACAGAAAATAGGACAGATATTATAACCCATTTAGTTGATGAGAAGACAGAGGCCTAGAGATTAATCTTTCTCCAAATCATACAGGAAGAAATTGCAAGTGAGGACTTGAACACAAAACTCATGTTTTTAAAATGGGAGGATTTTCAGAGAAGCAGAAGTGACAATCTATGTTTGCTAGCAAGCATTTTAGTTGTAAATAGGCCTGCACAATCATTCTTGAGGTATTCTTCTGAACACTAAGCAGAAAAAAAAATGATAACAAATTAAGTAATCCATGTCTTTGCAACAAATGTACTAGTTATAGGTTATCTTCATGCCAAATAGGGCCCTATGTATTTTCTCATACACACGGGGACTCTTTGTATAGACTATGCATACATCCCAAGGAATGTACAGACTTATTCAAGCCTTTGTAATACTTGCAGAGGTGTCTATTTTGTTTCTATTTATATGATCAAATGTTGCTCATATTTACCATTTTGTTTGACTTTTTGGTTCTTTCGGTGTTCAATTATAGGAAAGCTGGTTCTGTTTTGATTCCTGATACTGATTTAAGAACTGGTCATGGAGAAGACAGACCTGCAGATTCATCAAGCCATTCACCTCTATCCAGACATTCCCCATGGATAAGTGAGAGTTTGGCATTTAACAACTAAATACTCCCATTATAAAATAAGCAGATTATGTCTAAATTCCCTCATCCTCTACTAAATTAATATGTAACAATTGGGACACTTAGAGCATCAAAATATGCCTACTAGAGTCTGGTAAACTACCCATTGGCCATAGGCTTTATTATTATTATTATTATTATTATTATATTTTCTTTATTTACATCCCAGTACTTGGGAGGCAGAGGCAGGCGGATTTCTGAGTTCAAGGCCAGCCTGGTCTACAAAGTGAGTTCCAGGACAGCCAGGGCTATACAGAGAAACCCTGTCTCGAAAACCAAAAAAAAAAAAAAAAAATTCCCTATACCTCCCCCCACCCTGCTCCCCTACCCACTCACTCCCACTTCTTGGCCCTGGGGTTCCCCTGTACTGAGGCATATAAAGTTTGCAAGACCAAGGGGCCTCTCTTCCCGATGATTGCCGACTAGGCCACCTTCTGCTACGAATTCAGCTAGAGACACGAGGGGCCATAGGCTTCTTAAAGAGGACATTTTGATTGCAGAACAAAAGAAATAATTTATAACATTTAGGTAGTGTCACTGTTTCTGACTTTATTAATTCTATTGGTACACTTGTGTTTCTTAGTTCTTGTTCCAGTGAAAAAATTGGGGTGGAGTGAGATAAACATCTTTCATATCAATAAAAAATTAACATTTCCTTCCTGAATACCTCTTACTGTGGATTTTATTTCTGTACTTGGAGCATTGTTCAATGTAGAAAAGTGGGAAAAAGAACTGAGAGTATCAATGGAAAGAGTTGCATAGCAAGAGTTAAATTTATCATTCTGGGATTTGTCGTTCCCAACATTTCAACATGCTGACAACAGCCAATGGAATGGTTATGTGTCTGTGTCTGCAAACAAAACTTGTAGATGCATGTCTTCATGCCAGGCAGAGCTGGCTCTTTCAAACACTGATTGCAGCTGAAGAACTAGAAGTATTTTCACCTATGTGTTGAGAGCCAGATTCTGATACCTACCTCTTCCTTTGCAGTGACACAGACAATTTGGGAGATTCACTCTTTGATAAATGCCCATCACTGTCTATATACAAAATCTTTGTGCAGTTCTTTGTTTGTTTAGATAGGAAGGGTTATTCCTATTACTGGCTGACAAAATGTGGATGATGTGATGTTATCAGATCAAAATAGAGCTTTGTGGGTGGCAAAATTCTGTATAACCATATGAGGAGGTTTTTGTTTACGCTGTTACTATTTGGGTTTTTAATATTTGTATTGTTTTGTCTGTTTATTCATTTGAGTTGGGGTTGCTTGTGCCCCCCCCCCCGTTGACCTCACACTACATTACCTGTGTAGCCAATGATATCCTTGATCCTCATCCTCCTGCCTCTACCTTTCAAGTGCTAAGATTACAGGTGTGCACTAGCATGCCCAGCTAAACTCTTTAGTTGCCAAATACTTCCAACATCCTTCCACCACAAGGATACTCCTTCAGGCCTGCTACTTGAAAAATAACCTTAAAGGGACCTGACTCTTCTCATCTCAATTTGTTCTGATAAAGGAACGTAGAATTGATTGGAAAGCCCTAACACTAGCTCTACCACTGAGTAGCTATGGGACTTTAAAGTCCATTGGTTTACCGTTTCCTGCTTAGTGCTCACAGCCTGTGTCACAAAAGTATTCTGATGACTCAGAGGAAGGGCAGAAATTCCCTTAAATATGTCTGTGCTCGAACAAATATTCATTAATATTTGCCTTATCATATTATATGGCTAGTCTCTTTTGGCCAGATTCTGTCACGGTTTTCATACCCCAAACCCATACCCTATAACTAAGATAAGAATAAGAATTACAGTTGTGAATTAAGGATGGTTTTTAGAATCCAAGCCACCTCCTACCTGCACTGGAGCTTGAGGATCTTTATAGTCCATTCCTCAGGAGCTCCAGGGGACTTTCCTGGCTAGCAATAATTATTCAATCTCATTTTTCCTCTAATTAATAAGAGTTGGAGGAACTTTTAAAATAAATCCATGTGCACATTTAATTTTCTATTTTCATTTATTTCGCAGTTAGGCTTTTCTTCTCCAATTTTGTTTTAGTGCACACCACACCTTGGATACTGCAGTCCAAAGATGCTGCAGCATCCCTTGCCTTCTCAAATCTTTCAGGCTAGTGCAAAAGCAATTGTTGTCCCTCGCCTCAGATGTTCCAAGACTTCTTAAGTACAAATGGTCCAAACAGGAACTCATACTCTCGCACCACAGGCTCTCTGTCTCCTCAAGTCAGTGTAGAGATCCCTCAGAGGCCATATCAAGTAAAACGGCAGTCAAACTTTGCACCTCCCTCAATTTTACTTAACAAGGTGAGTCTAAAACAACATTTTTTGTCACCTTTACTCTCTGAAATATTGCTCAATGCTGCCTTCTCCACATCTGCAGTCCTAAGAATCTAATGTAGACCATGGAGGTCACGGTACCGATGCCCCATCTCTGGCTCTGCTGCCCATACACTTCATTTTCTCTTGCAGTAAAATGAGAAAGAAGCGGACGTGCATTGAGCCATAGGAATCAAAGGACTCTGGGGGACTTGCTGAAATGTTTGAACTCCTGATCTTCACAAGCCATAGTCTATTAAGGAATTGTAATATGCTAATAACTTAATTCTTAATGCACATTTATTCTTCTAGGTACCATGCAAAATTATCTTCAGCAGGGGTTCAGCAGTGTAGCCATCATTCCAATAGCCAAGTACCACCTGGGAATTTATTAAATACACATATTTTTAGCCTCACCTAACTAGTCTGAAATGGAGGGTGGGGTGTGGTTATCTGTCATTTATTACTACATTTGGGTGAATCTGCTGCATGCTAAAGAGTAAAAACCATGGGTTTCACTGATTATTTTGCATAAAATCTGTAAGTACCCTGTGAAGGAAACACTAATTTATCTTTATTTGATATAAAAATGAGTAACATGAGGTCATCCTTTGTGCCATCTTCCTACAGTGATGAAGAGGGGATGTGAACCCAGGAGTTTTTATTCTGAATCTTTGTCCCCTTCGCTACTATGCCAGGCTGTCTCTCGAAATTCCAAATCCTTGCATTGGAAGCCAATATACGGATTAAAATGTAGCTTATGGACAATAGTAAACCTTTTAAGACCCAGAGTTGTCTGCATCTCTTTCCTTTTCCACTTTGCTCAAGCTAAGTCTGGCTCTTGCCCACAAAAGTTGATTTGCTAATTTCTGCAAACACATTGTTCTCTATATTTTGAATGCATTCGCTACCATATTATTAAACCTTTCCTTATGTCTCTAACCTCTTGCTGGAACACACCTCTCTGAATTCCTCTGGCATTCGTGCACTACAAGTTTTAAAGTTTATGGCATATGACTTTGTCCCCAACTACTTCTTACAATGAGCTTGCTCGTTCCCAGGAAGCAGGGTGGGCCATGTGGTATGTTGTCTTATATATTACCATTTCATTAACTGCACATAGATACATACATGTTTAGTTCAGAACTCTGTCCAAGATGAAGACTGTTGAATTAGTTTGGTGGTGGGCAATGCACAATTGTTTTCAAGTCACAAAATTATAAGTACCACAAATGGAAAAGCTGTTTACTACTTACCATCTTCACCCAAGTGCCTGGCATAGGGTAGGTACTGAATAAATTCACTGTTGTGGAAACAGCAACCAATCAATATAGAAAAAAAATCATTCTACTTAGAACTCAGAAAACAGAAATTACTCATGATGTAGTCACTACATATTAAAAAAAAAAAAACACCCTTTAAAGTCTCTAAACATATCACAATACTGTGTTTCCAACTGTCTAGAGTTGATATTGAATGAATTTAGACAATTCTCTTTTTCTCAACCCTGAACTGGGTAACTCCTGGGTCTTAATGCAGATCTATTTTTTTTTTTTTTTGGTCCTTTGAGAAGTCCTTTCTTGACTGCAACTGTGTAGGCTTCCCAAGAAGATACCATCCTTTCTGAGCCACTGGCTTCTTAGTATGTATATCCATTCATTAATTTCTCCATCCATTCACCAAACATTTATTGCCAAGCACTATGATGAGCCATGGACAAGTCTATGGGAAGTAAGGCATGAGTCTCAAGGAGTTCATTTTATCTTCAACAGGGGGTATTGACATATAATCTATAATATGTAACACATAACCTTACCATGTTGTGGGATGAGAATAATCATGGAGAACTTCGTGAAGAAATTTATATCTTTGCTAGAACCTGGAAGATACATAGGAACTAGCCAGGACAACTAAATTCACATATAAATGCAATGTGTCAGGATTTTCAGAAAGAAAAAAAAAAACAAGACTGAGGATGATAAGCTAATGTAGAAACACCACACATGGAGGAGAGATGAGGAAGTCCTGCCGTAAGACTATTGGGATAGAGACAAGCACATATGTTTGGCTTATATTTGAGTTGGATGTGAGAAAGGAAGTGATGTGGAGATTGTTGGAGGATGGGATTGCAGAGAAAACAATAACCCAATAAGCTCTTGTTGGAGGTGAATTGGAACATCATAGTGCAGGGAATAGTCAAAGCATTGGCCGTAGGCTCATTCAGAGAAGAAATTTAGCTTAGAGGTTCACACTCAGGAGTGTGTATTAAAATGTAGCTTGTGTTGCTTTAGGCTAAAGTACTAGCAGACACTGAGGACCCCTAAGTCTGCGAGAACTAGGACACAATCTATAAGGAATGAAGAACTGGTCTCTGCTCTCACAGATGTGGGTTGTCAGTAGACATACTCCATCATCCCCTGACACTCCCTGCAAAGGTTTCTCAATAACATCCATGCATCTTTCAGTTAAACTTCAGGTTGACAAGCATGAATTATTCAGTCCTAACTTCCCCCACTCTACCATTAATGATACCTAAAGAGTTTTGTTCTAGGTACCAGGTATGTTTTATAATCATTGACTCACTAAAATGCTAACAATAATCCTACACAAGGGTTTGGTATCGTACCTAAACCCTTGATATTCAGAATCTCTAAGAAATTTGCCTAAGAATACAGCTAACATGGCTGTGAGGGGCTCTGAATCCAGGGCCATGTATCAGCACTGCTGCACCTCCCCACCTCCTAGAATACAGCTGGATCCTCAAGAAGGCTGCCCTCTTCCTTCCCCTGCTTTGTAAATATCACTTGCATCCCTGGCCTAACATTTTGTTCTCCATTAAAGGACAAGGCTCCCCTTGGGAAAAGTAAACCTCAAAGTCGTCAATCATTCAAGCCTCAGTGGGAATGAGTTTCAGATTCTTAGGAACACATTTTAATTTTATGAGAGAGTACCACTGGAATCTTGAGGGAGGGATAATAAGGTAGAAACACAGCAAATTATGCAGTCAGATTCTTCCATCAATTTTGCCATCCCACCTAGTTTTGGGTATGTGCTTCTAAGATTCTTAGATGCTGTTTGTGCATATTTCTACTATGTTGTAGGTACCTCCATTAATGGGTCCGTTACCCTAGTTGAATGGTTCTAATCAAAGGTAACCTTACACTACACACTGACTCCAAACCACCATGATTAGAAAGAGATAGCCAGCTTGAGCTCTGGTTGTAGACCTATAGTTCCTGGCCTTGGGCACAATTTTGAACCCTTGAGAATTAAGTCCTGCTGTGCACATTAAAAAATATTGAGCAGATGGAGACAGGAGAGCTTGTTGGAACAATGTAGAGGAGTCCCTTCTGCCCTGGATGGATCCATCTGCCAAAATAAATGACATGTATCAGGGCATGGCATTAGTCCAAGCCCATTGAAATTCTGTGAGCCATCCAAACAGTGATGGCGCTTCAGATTGGGTCTGTGATTGGAGTTAGAGAGAGATGATGATGAGTGAGCATCTGGCTGCTGTAGCCTTCTGATGGGAACAGTCCCAGGGGAGGCTCCAGGGTGAGAGGAAGACAGCCTCAAGGACCCCTTGGACATCTGCCACAGACAGACCAACAGGACCTAGCACCAAAAGACAATATAGTCTCATGTCATTCCTACTAACTATGTGACCAAAAGAAATCTTCCTTTTCTCTCAGCCTCCTCCACCCAGTATAAAATAAACCCTGGGCAAAATGGTCTCCAAGGGCCTTTCCCTGCTTGAACATTCTGTGACTTCTTTGACACAGGTTTGATTTCTCTTTCTCTGTGTGAGAAAAGGTCCACCCACCCACCTGTTTATCTGCAGTCTCTGTGTTCTCACACTGACCTCTGCTGGTCATATGGGGGAAAAATGCCGTATATCATGCCTGCAGGAAAAACAAAACAAACTATAATCCAGTCTATCAATGATTCAGTATGAAGCTTAAGCGTCACACTGAAACTCTGCACTGGAGATGAGAGCGAGTGGAAACCAAGGCAATGCTAAGCACAGATCAAGACACGGCTCTTTTTCTCAGGGCTTCCTTCATCTGTTCCCGGTGCTCTGTGCCATGGTGTGAAAGGATTTCCATGGGTGGCAAGATTTCTTGTCTCAGTGCAAGACAAGGTCTTGGCACCATTCTGGGGAGGCAATTCGAGATGAGCCTCCAGACACCTACCAGACAGGGCCCTGTGCTGAAATCAACATGAGAAATTTCCTTCCGGGCTGCTGACATATCCAACCAACCTAAACTACCTGAGACCAGCCTCCATCATCTTTGTTTCTCCAAGATATACCTTCCCAAAAGCCCCTTTTGGATTTTTCTTTTAATCTCATGGGTTCTTTAGATGACTTACATGCAACTTTCCGTTAAATTTAGGGTGCCCGTTCAGACAGGAGAAGGGAAGCCGTTTTCTGAACCATCATCTCCTGCTGGACCAACTCAGAATTCTATTACTGCCATCTTAGCATTTCACAAGCCTAAGTTTCCTAGTTTACCCATGCTGGTGAACTTGTGTTCAGAAATATAAGCGCACAGAAGTGGATGGCGCTGGCCCATGTGCTCACACTGGGTAATGCATGAACTCCCATAGCAGTACAAGCAGAATAGGAACTGGGTCACATGACAACCAGCTCTCTTCGTAGCTGTCAAGCAATTTATCATGTCTATCTTCCCTTTATGAAAAAAACCCTTTTGGTGGGTCCGAGATTTGGTCCAAACATTCTGTGGTCTGATTGGATCTTCTCTGTTAGTAGCTCCAGCAAGTCCACCGTGTCCTCAACCTCTCGGCAAACAGTCCCCTCCACCATCAGCTGATTCTTACCTGCTTCCCCTGTTCCTGCCTCATGCAGGCTGCCCCAGTGTCCTGATGATGCTCACATGTTCTTTAGGATGCCGCCTGAGGAGTTACAACTCTGAACAGTGCTTTCTGCCCAGCTGCTCCTCCAGGTCTGACCACACCACGCCTTCAGGTTTCCTGCCAAACTCTCTAGGCCCATTCCAAGGTGAAGTTCACTTGGCCTTCCCAAGTAGCCGTGACTCCCCCAGACACGGGCCAGGTGTTGTGCTCCATAGGCCTTTCCACTGTGTGCCTAAAGTGGTTGCTCCCTGCGCCATGTGAACGGAAAACTCTTGAGTGATAGATGGTATTGCAGAGTGTTGCATCTCCTTGGGTAGAACATTGTTCATTTCTTTGCAAGAGCTCTAGGGCTTCATGGGCCTGATTGACACTGCAAATTATATCCCAAAGGACCAGCACAGCTGGTGGGAACAAGTATTGCCGAACATAACTCTAAACACTGTGTTTAAGGCGCTGTTTTCAGCCTTTTAAAGTGTAAAGCTTGAGGGTGATTGGAAAGGGCATTTCCGTGGGCTTTTTCAGAGTTTTCTCTGAGTTTTAGGAAATTATGGTCACTAAAGGGGCAGGGAGGTGGGACTGGAAGCATTTATGCAAACTTGGTTTCTACCAGATGTCAGGTTCTCAGATAGGTAGTGCACATGGTTTTCACTTTTCAGCCAAAAAGAAAAAAAAAAAAGTCCCTATTGGGATAATCCGGGCTGTCTGCTTTGTACCTACTGGGATTAATTCTCAGTCTCAGTCTGCTTTTAAATGTCAGCTTGAACTCTCAGACTTAATTATTACAGACATTTTATAACCAAGGCTTTCAAAATCTTCAGGCTGCTCACTCCTGCTACCATAATTGATACTTAATAGATATTCTCAGGCTCCTTGTGCTTTACACATTTGGGTACTGTGCAAATAGAAGGAGGGGCTGAAAGGGGGATAGGAAGGAAGAGTGAACAAATGAGTGTGGGGGAGGGGTCCCTGTAAGTATTTAGTGCCAGGTATAAGGATGGAGTCCTGGGATCAGCTGTAAAATCAAGATGTATTTTGAAGAGTTGGGCAGTTTCAGTGGTCACTGTTCTCTGCCCTCCCCGCTGGGGCAGCATTCTTTAGACACAGCCACTTCTGAACTTCAGTGCAAGCATGTGGTTGGCCATTTGGATGTGACTTATAAAATGCCATGATGCTCTCCAGTGTTCTGTTCGTTCACTATTTTGACAATCTGATGGATGGCCTGGCATTAACTAGGAAGAGGACAGTCTTATGCAGCCTGAATAACTAATCTCCTAAGAAGTACAAAGTTGAAGGATCTTGGTGCACATGAATCTTATTAAATGTGCTTATAAAATGTGTTCTATCCAAATAAGCTTAACGGCTCCTAAAATAGCCCTTTCTGATCCCTGTCTGGAACGCTGGCATGCCTCACGTATCTCTAAGCCAAAATTATTTAGTCAAGTGGTGTCTGTACATGAGAAAATTGGAAATGTTGATGTTAAATCTTCTGTTGACTAAATTTCAGTCTTTCTGTCCATCTTTAGGGGCACCCTGGACCAATTGGAACTCAAGGTCCAGCTGGTCCTGAAGGGTTTACTGGTCCAACTGGTTTATCAGGTTTGAAAGGAGAAAGAGGCTCCCCAGGCCCTCTGGGACCATATGGATCAAAAGGAGATAAGGTAAGGAACATCTCTGATGCAAGGGTGGAAGTACAAAAGTCAAATGTTCCCTCTCAGTTCTCAGAGGAATAGTGTTGCTCCTAAATATTGTGGTTCCAGGGCACACACTTTAAGAAAAGCTGAGCCAAAGTACAGTATATACTAGTGTGAAAGTGTCTTTGTGAAATATAATACTGTGTACAATTGGTATACAGCATTAAAGTAAAACTATGAAGAAAACAAAAAGAAAGAAAGGAGAGAGGGAGGGGGAGGGGGAGGGGGAGGGGAAGGGGGGGGGGAGGGGGAGAAAGAGACCTGAGCATGGTGATGCACATCTGTAATCCTAGCATTCAAAGAGGCAGAAGCAGCAAGATTGCCACAAAGTTCAAGGACAGCCTGACCTCCTTAATAGGTATCAGGCCAGCCAAAATCCATAAAAATGTCTATCTCAAAGGAAAAAAAAAAAAGAAAGGAAATGGAGTGACTGGTGGGCAAGTGATGGAGGAAGCATTTCTGGAGATTCTCAAAGAAGGCAAACTATCAAGTAAATATACTGATGCTTACGTGACAAGTTGGGTCACTCATGTCAAGTCATGGGGTTTTGAGCTGGACTTGGGTGGAGAGTCTGATCAGCTGATCAGTAGAGATCAAGCATAGAACAGAGAAGACTAACAAGCAAGAACTAACAGGCCAGATTTAGAAACAACCTGGCTCATAAATATAAGGGAATGCACTACCAAACAAGAATGGTAATAACATGATGACTAGCCTACTGAATTTATCAACTCAGTTGAGATGCTCTGTGTATTTTCATCACGTCCTGTTAATCTCATATTTTAGGGAAGGGATTGCCACACTAAGTATAAGGTAGCTGAAGTATAACATTTATCTGGACACATGAAGTTGAAGCCAATTTTCTACTCACAGATGAGGTGGATGGCAATTAATGAATCACAAATATTCACATCTCAGGAAAGGGAGCCATTGCGTAGCATGTAAGGACCCAAAGAGTTGTGCAGTGAACCAAGAGGCTGCAGGTGACAGGCTTTAGCATCAAGAGGTTGTGGTGGTCCTGGTTCCTGAAAGAAGGTCTGACTTGGCTTGTTTGAATACATCATTGGTCTAGCTTGAACTCAAACTGCCTTTTGTGGATGAACAAGAATTGCACTTGTCCCCTGATAATAAGGGTAGAGTAGCTTAGGACCTTATCTGAAGGAGCAGAATGGGAAGAAATTCTTTTGTTAGATTTATCAAAGCCTTTCTGTTGTTATCCAGATGTGATGTCTGCCTGTAATACTGAGTGTTAAATTTTAGGGCTTACACTACTCTGCTTAACACAAGAACTTGTCTCAGAACATAAGCATGTTCAAGACCATTCTTAGATCAACTCATTAGACTTGGGGGTAGGAAGTATGGCAACATGACATGAAGAAGGGGATATAAAACACCAACAACTTAGGTCATCAAATACAGTCACCAAATTTATTGACCCTAACAGGCATCAATTTGATTGCCATACACATTTCTCTCTCTTCTCCTTTTTTAGGGTCCCATTGGAATTCCTGGCTTTGTTGGCATCAGTGGGATTCCGGTAAGTGTGTACACGGAGGAGACTTTAATATCACCTTTCAGGTTCTGGCTCCTGGATCAAGTACTTTGACCTTACATAGAGTGTGTGTGTGTGTGTGTGTGTGTGTGTGTTGTACAAGTAGGCTGAGTGTCATGCACTGAGATAAAGTGTGGTGAGGTGAGAAGAGCAAGAGTCCCACACATTTAGATTCAAGCAGCCCTTACTCAGATGGTTTAAGAAGAGAAGTACCGCCGGGCGTGGTGGCACACACCTTTAATCCCTGCACTTGGGAGGCAGAGGCAGGCAGATTTCTGAGTTCGAGGCCAGCCTGGTCTACAAAGTGAGTTCCAGGACAGCCAGGGCTATACAGAGAAACCCTGTCTCAGGAAAAAAAAAAAAAGAGAGAGAGAGAAATGCCATCTATGAGAAAACATCTATATCTTAGCCTAAGTAAGCTAATACTGGGCAGGAGTGGGGACACTGAGGGGAATTTCAGCCAGACATAGAGGGACTGCCTCTGAATTGCAGGGGCACATTGAAGCATGCATGTACTCATTACAGGAAAAGTATTAAGATGCACAGAATTTGAATGAAATACATTTTATTTCAGTAATGTGTTCTTATCAGCCTTATTGCCCTTCAGAGGGGACTACCCTTCAGATAATTTGGTTGATGCTTGTTTGTTTACCTTTCCAGATATCAGTGGTGGATTGGAAGCTTGTAAAACAGCCCCTTTCCAAATTCTATCCAACCCAATCACTTAGATTCCCCATGTGTAACCTATATCCACACTTAACTGATGGCTTCTGGTTACATGGTGACTGTTCACCAACCTCTGAACTTGTTAACATCGGAGCTTACTGGCTAGTGCTTTCTGCTTTTGTCTGTGTTTATCCCATTACCTGGGTCATGTTTATCTACAAGTTTTTCTTATTTAAAACTTATTTAAGAGACCAAAAAGGCCATGGACACTTAGACTATACAAAGAGGAAATCTCCTCCACCTGAGGGGGACTTTAGCTTGCCCTCATCCTTCTAACAACCCCTAAGAGGTCCTTTTGAACCCTATCAGAGCACAGTTGGAGATACTGTAGTCTACCCATTGTCTTATGTAATGCTATACAACCTTCTAGTATCAGCAAAGGTGATTCAGATCTTTCTTGTTCCAATCTCTAGGCAATGTCTCAAGCACCTGCTATGTGCTCATACTCCACTATGAGAATATACAGCAAGGATATAGTTTTGTATTTATAGATACTATAATCTGATCTATTTTTCTCTCAAATCTAGTAGACATTTGTAGATCTGGAGAATAAAAGACCCACTCTTTTTGTGTTTCTTACTTGAATCGCGTCACCCATAAGATAACACATTTTATTCAGCTGCAATGTCAAGAAAATGTCCAGAAATAAGCCAATTGGATAATTGAATGGACAGGGATAGCCATCCATTTTTGACATTCACCTACATTTTCTTATGACCTTGTTTCTATGCGTGCATGAGAAAGAATCCCTGCCCAGAGTGTGCCTTCCAGGTGCAGAAGATGAGTGTAACTGCTAAACTGGAGGTACCATTACCCAATCATCCTATAGGCCTGTCTAGGTGAGAGATGCACAGTAATTGGAACTTGCACTCTTACTATGCCCTCCCCCTATTCTCTCTTTTGGGCTGGAACTGAGAGCAAGTAAATCTTATGCTGCCTAGGCTGCTTTTAAATCTAGGCTGGAACCAGTCCTTAAGTCCAGATGGATGCTTCTTATGCCTCAAACTTATGGCCAATGCAAGCATTGACCACTTGTCTTTGTGGCTTCATTGCTTAGGGGAAAGAGTTGCAGCTCTTCAGTATCCTCCAAATAAGCTGGCTGCTCCCCAAAAGACACACCCATTTTCTAGTCCTTTCATTGACCAAAGGTTGTCTGTGCTTCCCCTCTCCCAACTATCCAAGAAGTATCTGTTGTGTGCCTTTCATTTATTATTTACCTCTTCCTTCCATCTTGAAGCTCTTAGTAGTCTTTGATGTGTGGTTCACTACTCTACTTCCTTGATGCATACAGTTCCCTGGTCCTGATTGCTTTGTATGACAGTTTCATCTCTGACTCCTTAAATTCACAGATAATATCTTCTATTTCCCTCCCCCATCCCTGAGGCCCAAGAGTCCTGGAAATCCTAAAAGAAAAGTTTAAAGACCTGACTCAGAGTTCTAATACCTGCAAAAGCCAGAATTCCTAGACTGATGGAGCTACTTCAGACAGAAAAGCATAGAACCTACAGGCTTTTTCCAACTAATCAATCTGTTCAACTTTTAACATCACATACTTAACACTTCATCTGAAAACAACAGATTCTGACACATCTTACTAAACTGGACCACTGTAAAAATCAAGTTCCCCTCCTAATAATAGCCAATCATTAACACAGGTCACTGATTTGGGTCTCCAAATTCCAATTTTTGCTATTATATAGACAATTTCAACATGAAGTCACTTTCATGATAGCCCAGTTAATTGCACCAAAGGTCATAACAGCCAATAAAGAGGGCAAGCAGGGCTTGCCTACCAGTAGGATGTTCAATATCAGCACAACAGACACTGGGGATGGTACAGCTCAGGGCTTTGAGATATCCCAATTGTGTGTTAGGGCTGTTGGCATTATTTATAAAACACTTTCATTTAAAATGAGTTGAAGCCGGGCTTGGTGGCGCACGCCTTTAATCCCAGCACTTGGGAGGCAGAGGCAGGCGGATTTCTGATTTCGAGGCCAGCCTGGTCTACAAAGTGAGTTCCAGGACAGCCAGGGCTACACAGAGAAACCCTGTCTCGAACCCCCCCCCCCCAAAAAAAAATAAAATAAAATGAGTTGAGCTTGGCGACTCTAGTTGGAGAACAGGAGGAAGGATTGTAGCCTCTAAGGGGATCGGAGCTCCACAGGAAGACCAACAGAGACAACTAACCTGGACTCTTGAGGCTCTCAGAGACTGAACCACCAACCTAAGAATATACCCAGGCTGGACCTAGGCTTTCCTGCACAAACCAGCCTTATAATTTCATTTTCCTATGTTTTCAGGCAACTATTGGGTATCTTAGACTATATCCCACATGATTAATGGAGGTCACGCTATCAGAAGAAGGTCTCATTTACAATATTCTTATATAGAAAATGTTATTAGAGTTATAGGAGGTAAACAGACTACTCTTACAAATGTGTGAATCCAGACAACTAAAATGATGGCTTCAGTTTTGCAGGAGAAATGGGCGGCATACTCACGCCTTGACTCTTTATTACCAACTAGCTTGGTTAGTCTCATTGCCTGGGAAGAGCTCCGGCCCTGTGTTTTTGCTGGCATAGTTTTTCAGGTTGAGGTTGGACCTTAAAACTAGAACAAATTTCCTTTCCTGGTTCACAGTTTGATGGGTAGATTTTTGTCTTATATTAGATCAGAGTAACCTCAGAACACATGTCATTTCTTTGCTCATGAAGCTAACTTTCCCCTTTTTTTTCATTTAAGGGAAGCATTTTGCTTCTGTTTGCTATATCCAAATCACCAGCATCACTATTCTCCTACTTTAGGGCCATTGTTAAGTAAAATAGTTATGTTCCACATGTACTGTGGAACTGCTGTGAAAATTGATCTGATAACAAAGATAGCTATGTAGTGACTAATAGGTTGGTAGAGAATGTAGCATAAATATTCATAGATGTGCTGGAGAAGGGGATGATTTACACTGCAGGTAGGATTGAGTGGATTGACATTAATGTTCATTATACTACTCAGCACAATGTGCAATTTAAAATTCATGAGTTATTTCCATGGATAAGGAGGTACTACTGGTCATTTGAAAGGCTCATTTTGAACACATGATATGTTTCCCTCAAATTGTTAAATACACATTTACCCTTTGAAAGTATATTTAAGGGAATGTAGAAGTCTACCTACCTTTCATTGACCTGTCCAGATGATCTATTAAGGTCATCTATTTGCACCATGGCCCACATACAACTGGCTTTTACTAGATTGAAATAGTATGCTCTCCAATTCTGAAACACACTGAATTCAGATGAGCTCTATGAAAATGCTTTTTAACTCCCAAGCTAAACAAATGCCCTTATAGTGAATGTGGAGAAAAAGAGAAGAGATGGATTCTTAACTGAATCAATTACCTACCATGAGATTGTGACAAACTGAGTGCAAGTGAGACTTGCTAGGTTGTAGCCAAGCAGCTCTCAGTAGAGGAGGTGCTGTGGGAACTTCCTCCGCTCAGTTGACCAAGATCAGGCATCTGCTCCCATGCAGAACTTCCGTTCAGAAAGCCATCCAGCTATCTGTCTGGTCTGAGGAATCTCAAACCTTGGCGTGGTTCTCTATTGATAGCAGTTCAGCTGCCAGACAGCTAAACCCCACTTTAGTACATCTCTATATTCAGGGAAGGTGAAATTGTAGTGCCTTGACTATTGTATCTGTTCAAGTTTGAGCCCTTTAGTTTCAGCTTGGATATTATTAAAGCACCAGTTGTCTTTTTGAGTGGGATAACTCAAGTTGTGATCTTGGCAACATATGTCTGAGCACAAAGGAAACATTTGAGAATGTACAAGATGAAGATAATGGAATAGACAAGGAGCCAGAATTTAGCAGTGCACTTGTCTGTTCTCATTGTGAGCCTTTTAAATTGACTAACAATCCTGTGGCTGACTTGATCCCTTATTTTGTCTTTGAACAGGGCCACCCTGGACAACCAGGTCCAAGAGGTCCACCTGGCCCAGACGGCTGTAATGGAACTCAAGGAGCTGTTGGATTTCCAGGCCCTGATGGCTACCCTGGGATTTTAGGACCACCTGTATGTTACCAGATCTTTGCACCTTAATGCAAATGCACCTTCAAGTGTGTTTTTTGTTTGTATGCTTGTTTGTTTATCTCCAAACACCATTAAGGCCTTGTGGATAGCCACTGTACTACCTTGCCCAATGCAAGAGTTTATACGGATGGCACCATAACAGCAAAACTCTTTAAAAGTGCCAGTTGAGGGGTACACATGTTACATGACTTTAGGTTACTTTCTAATGCTACCTTGGGAATTGTCAAGATTGTTAAAACAAACAAATAATAGTTATAGCACATTTCCGAACAAAGCATGCACTTGAGCTATTTGGCACTTTGCCATATCAGGTAACATTGGGATATTCCAGGGCTGGAGAGATGGCTCAGTGGTTAAGAGCACTGACTGCTCTTCCAGAGGTCCTGAGTTCAATTTCTAGCAACCACATGGTAGCTCACAACCATCTGTAATGAGATCTGATGCCCTCTTTGGGGGTGTCTGAAGACACAATGGTGTACTCACATATATAAAATAAATAAAATCTTTAATAAAGGGGAGTATATTCTTGGAAGAACTTCATGTGATCATATGCATATTAACCAGGACCTAAAGGCATGATGAACTTGGTTTATACTAGTAGTTTCCTGACTTGAAGAATAACACATTTCAAGCTCACTATGCATCTAACGTGGAAAAACCTAAATCTATAAGAGTTGTCATGTGAGGCCATTTGAAACTAGAAATCATGCAGCCAATTATACAGATCTCATAGTTCTCTGAGTAGCCTTCAATGACCAAGTTGTGGAATACAAGAATACATGTAAAAAAATGACACAGAGGATAGGCAGAATACAAGCCCCAAACTGCCCTAAAGGACCCTGCCATCAACCGTCCAGGCTACTAAACAGCAGAGAGATAACAGGGAAAGGTGTAGTCCTAAATAATCTACACAAGTCTTAAAGGCGCCTGAATGCTGCCATGGCAACAGAAAGGGGGAAGAAAATAGACAATGAAACCAGCAAAGGAGAGTTCCACCCCAACAAATGGAATAAAGACCTTGAAGTAACAGACATCCTCTGAAAGAGAGAACCCCAGAGTGGAAATCTAAACCCAGCCTGAAACTTTACCTTAAGTTTTAATAGAAATGTGGGCATGTTTTTACTAAGTTGAACCTCACCTCCTACTGAATATCCATTCAGTAAGTCCATTTGAAACTTCTTGGAAAGAAAATGGGGAACACATAAATAAGGAGAAGCAGACAATATTCAGAAACTGATTTGCATGTCTAGGCCCTTGTTTTACGAGAAGTACAGTAGTCCCTGATCTTGAGGAATCCATCATCAATCAACAATGTATTCTCCAAAGTGTACCCTTAATACTACCTAATACCAATCCTGACTTCTCCTTAGATGCCACCATTTGCTACTAAGACAGAAAAAAAAAAGGAATCTGGTTGAAAGACTGGAATCAGGTATATTGACTGATTTCCATGATAATGAGACACACCAGCTTTTTCAAAGGTTTGAAGCTGAAATTGTGTTGTAGAATCACGAGATGAAGTTGGTGTCATAGTTATTTTAGACCCATGGCCTACGTGTTGGCCCGAAAAAGCACCTGTCCTCTAGTCTGTTTTTGTACATCTTAAAAATAAATAACAAGAAAAATATGTGACAGACCCCAGATTTGACTCACAAAACTTTAATGATCTAGAATCACAGAAACTTTTGTTGACCTTTGACCTAGACAAAGACCCTTAGTGATGTAAGGGGTAGAGTTTTACCTAAACCAGTGCTCTCCATAGATAGAAAGTCTGCTGCTTTCTAACCTTCATCCTTTCACAGACCCCTGGCATAGAGACAGAAGAATGGCACCCAGCTTCGAGATGACCTCTTTAGAGGTTGGGCTATTACCTTTAACACAGCCAAGTTTTCCACAGCAAAAGACACATAATTTCAGGTTCCCATTGCCAAATCCTCTATCTGATTAGGTAATATTGCTATCAAAACTACGCGTGGGTAAGTGGGGTTTTGTTTTTCATTTGTTTTGTGTGTGTGTGTGTGTGTTCAGGGATTTTCTCACAGGTTTTTCATATTTTATCCAGGGGCTGCCTGGTCACAAAGGTGCAAAAGGAGAACCTGCTCCTTTTCAAGGCAGCATTACAGGAATGAGGGTAAGAATTTCTAAAGCAGGCAGCTGAGTGGGTGGGAATCAAGGTTTCCTACAGCGGGGCCCCACCTCACACCAAGCCATTTCCAAAACTAATAAACCTTGTGCCTGCTTAAGGAGCAGCACCAGCTGACTTTAAAAGGATTCCAAGTTTTTTGGTGGTAGAAACATTCACAGAAATGTTTGCAGCTATGCTGTCTAGAAATTTGTTTTCCAGGATCTGCACCAAAACTAAGAAAAGAAGTTGGCAATGAGTTTGCATGGCTATTTTCTTTGACAAGCCAAAACGTTTTCTAGAGGCACATACTTTTGTGTTTCCTCTAAAGCCTTAATACCTATGCACCTTGGTTTGAGTCTGTATATATCCTTATACAGCTTAGTATGACTACTGCCCCAGCATCTGGGTTCCTTCTCTAGACTCCTGAAAGTCTACAAATACTTGCCTGTCAGCTTTCAACTGATTGGAATCTAATCTCTTGTCAATAATATCATTTTATTGAGCCTTCCTCTATTTGCTAACTGGTAGCTTTATGTGTCCTCAATAAACCCTGGTTCCAAATGATTGACCCTACTGGTCTGCAGACTGGGAAAGAATCCATCACTGCCTTGATAGCAAATAGGAATTGATGTGCCTGCATTTGGAGGGGAGAATAAACCAAGCTTACTGAGATAATTGACACTACTCTCCCATCACTGTACAGGGCCTGGAACCTTAGAAACTGGCCATAAAAGCAGAGATGGGGATGGAACATCTGGATAACTACTGAAAAAGGAAATTTGGGTTCTTGACTTGGGTGCCATAGCAGAAGATAGAACATTAAAGTTGTCAAGGGCCTCTTGGCTTTTGGATTCATGTCACTCATTAGACAGATTGAAAATCTAAGGCTATATGACTTACTCAGAGCCAGATGGCCAGTTCTCTGAAGAACCAAACCTCAGGCAGTGTTCTTTCCATGCTACAGGGAGCTTAGAGGTTTTTACTGTAAGTCAAGTGATGTAAGACTAGCAGGTGTCAAAGCACCGCCATTGTCTTAGCAAACATTGATTAAATGGTTTTTCCAGAAATCAAAGAAACCTTGGATCCAGTGGAACACAGCAATTTCCACAAGATGGTTATATTACAGATTCATACAGTGGCTTAAGATGCCTCAAAGTAATTAAAATGTAATCAGAGTCTGTATGCTCTGTTGATTTTCCCTTGAAATGTCTGATTTGCATTGTATACATATAAGCACAGATTCTCTGGGGATGAAGGCATAAGGGAAGGTAGCTTTGCTTTCCTCCAAAAGGAGCAGAAAATCACCAGTCTGCAGAAGCCTTTTCTAATTGATAAGTTCCTAGCAAATGTGAAAATTAATTAATCTAGGTTAAGTAGGAAATCTTGTTCAGCCAAGGCTATAATATTTGTTTTCTAGAGTCTAGAATATTCACAGGGAAAAAGTAAATGGGCAAGTACAGCCAATTTATGCATTATTTAACACACAAGATAGGGGCCCAAGTTGCCACAATTTGTTTCTATCCCCTTGAATCTCAGATTGGTTGTCTGAAACCCTCTGGGCTTAATTTATTAATCTCTTCTGTGTGTTCTCTATCTATTTCTATTTCTCAGGGGGATCCTGGGCTGCCTGGACTAGATGGAATCCCTGTAAGTCATGATTCTTGTGTTGACCTCTTAATGTTTTGTCAAGATGTTGATGGTATCTTTTCACTCTTCATGGTGGAATTCAAAGGTCTTCATAGACTTGCTCAAAGAAATTCCAGAGTATTGCAATAGAACAAATCATACTAGCCACATTTTATTTTCAGACAGAAAGTCCTAAGAAGATGAAATGCACAACTTGAGTTTTAAGACAGGCAGTCTTCAGAGTTTACGTTAGATCTATGTCTGACACACACACACACACACACACACACACACACACACTCCCTGTTCCATTATGGATGCCCCTGATGGATGCCTGAAACCATAAATAATACTAAGCCCTATATGAACCATTCTCTTTCTATGTATATAGACTTATGATACAGTTAAATAATATGTTAATCACAGGAAAATATTAGCAACAATTGCTAATAAACTATGACATAATATGATTAGACAAAGTAATGAAATTTATGAATCCCTTGTCAAAATAACTTAGGGTGTTGCACTTGGCATTGCTCTTGTGAATTTGTGAAACAATATAAATCTTCTGTGGTGTTATAAAGTGAGGTAAATAAAATAGGCTATGAGACATAGCGTTAGCTGACTATGTAATAGTTACTTTAACATACACACTTCCATACTTCTTTCTGTTCACTGGTCTTGAACTGAGGTTGTCAGGAATATGGAAAGGAAAACAATGGATTAGGAGATCCACCCTACTCTCTTGCATGTATCAGGAAGGTACCATGTCTTTCATTCAACAACAATGTACTGTTTTCTATGTGTGTTCAGGATTACATACACAGTTCTTTTAAAGCTATCCCATACAGAAATTTCCTTTAGGGCACTGTAGTACATGGAAGTCCACAAGTTAAACTGATAAAAGATTTCTATTTCCTTGCAATTCCATATTTCCATTGCTTTCCTTTGAAAAGATATGAGAACTGTCCCTGGCTTGTTTGATTTTTCTTATTTTCCTTTGTCTTGATAGTTTTCGATACATATGGAGGATCCAGTATGAGCAAAGTGCTACGAGTGATCGCTCAGACAATGTAGACATTGTCCCTCCCACAAAGGAGATGAAAATGTAAGGGTAGGAATATCTCAGAGAAATCCTAGAACCCCTTAGGGAAGAATACTGTGTATCAAAAATTCTGATAGGAGATATGTATCTATGAAAGAGAATGTAGTGTCTAAGAAGCATAGGTCAAGTTTAGATGTGCCAGTTGTAGATGGATACTTATACAAGGGATGTGAAGTATGGGAGCCCACACAGGAAACAAAGATGACTAAGGACCAAATGTATAGATTCCCCAGAGTAAAACAAAATTGACTTTAAAAGTATGTTTATTAAATTTGTATAACATTCACTCTGTTTGCTTTGCAATTTCTCTTAGGGATTCAGCCTCCTGCCCACAGACATATAGTGCTTGCCTGTCAATACAACCATGATGCAATATGTATTTAGCTTTGAGGACAGGATGTCTGTTAACTAAACAACAACTTTATGATCAATAAGGAGACCACAAGTTGTTCCTGGTTGTCAATCCAAAATTCTATTAAGTAACAGAACATTGGCATCACTCCAGAAAATTCCCTCCTACCTATTCACAATCTGTCCCTATCTCACTGTTGTGATTATTCTTCTGTTTAAATTAGTAGTTCATAGCATCACCATTCCTAGAGAATCTTCCAATTCCCCTTCTCTTCCTGTTGTCTAAACCTTGTCCTCTCTTTCTTGGGCACATAACACCTGCGTCCTGCTACCCCACTGGAATGGAGCCTTACATTTCCCCATAACAGCTTTTCTCCTGATTTCAGCCTTCCTTTTACACATTATTACTCAATTCTACACATTTTCTCATTTTTCACGTGAAATTTTATTTTCCTTTTGACCCATGGAATATTTAGAAGTGTTGTTTTCTCATTCCCTAGTATCTGACTGCTTTCTGGCTACCTTTCCTTTATAAATTTCTAGTGTGAGTCTACAAAACTTAAGAGTATTACACTCTTATGTTTCATCTCATTAAATTTGCTGAAGTTTGTTTTATGACCAAAACTTACAGAGAACACATATTCAGAAGTTGGTGATATAATGTTTTAAGGAATATCTATTAGGTTAAGGTAGTTGATGGTATTTCAATAGCCAATGACCTGGGATTTTTTGTTTGTTTTTGCTTTATTGTTTTTTGCTTTGTTTTTTTTTTTTTTTTTTGCTGTTTTGTGTTATTTTAAGTTCTACAAATTACTGAGGCAAAGATACTGCATTTTGTTTAAAACTATAACATGTTTTTATCTATGCAGTTCTTTTTTTTTTTTTTTGCTTTATATATGTTGAATCTCTGTTAGGTGTAGATACATGTAATACTAATACTGTGATGTCTTCTAGAATTGACCCATTTATCATTATGAAATGCCTCCTGCCTATATCTAGTTAATAACTTGAATTCTGGTTTATCTAATACTAAATAACTAGGTTTTTTTCCTTTTAATTTTTTTAATAGTAAAAATTCAAATGCAGAGCCAAGTATAATGAATTTTACAATAATTACTTATAACTTTAATATTTTACTAGAATCTCCTTATCTCTCTTCTGTCCATCTATCTATCACTGTCTATCCATCAGCTCACTGATTTTAATGAATTTCAGAATACATTGCAGAAGTATTCCAAAATACAACAATAATGCCTATTATTAGTTAAACTTCAGTATTTGGTTTGATTCTTTTTGTTTATAAGATACTAAATGCATATTTACTACATTTACAATATAGTAAATCCACAAATACTGAATGTATTTTTTCAATTTTGACAGACACATACTCCTAGGTAATCTAAAATTCTATTAAGGCACAGAACATTAACATTACCCCCAAAAAAGAGGATCCTGCCTCTTTGCAGTCATTCCCTGCTCCTACCCCATCCTAAAGGCAAAATCCATTGTGATTACTCTTCAGTATAGATCAGCTTTCACTTGCCCTGAGGAGTCATATGTAGGGAATAATATCATATACAGTCTTTTGGGTCTAACATCTCTTGCTGCCGTGCATTTCAGATTCATCTGTATTGTTCTGTATATGAGTAAACTGGCTTCCTTTCACTGTTGTATGTCACAGCTCATGTATCAATCCCTGGATCAGCGAGTGCTTGGAAGAGTTCTAACATTTTCTATTATGAATAAAAATGCCGAAACAACTCTTATACAATTCTTGTGGGCATTTTTTGTTTTTTTGAGAAGTTATCTTGCCTTTTGACCTTAATAAAAAAAATTCTGTCTCCAGGGTCCATCAGGTTCCTCCGGCTCTCCTGGAGATGCAGGACCCATAGGACCACCAGGCTTACAAGTAAGACCAACTTAAAACTAGTGCATGGTTGCACATTTTTTTAACCAGGCCATGGATTTGATGCAGCCCTATGTGATTTAGAAGCCATTTCTGGAAGATTATACCTAAACACGCTGACTTTTTTATCCCTCCTTCCCTCCCTCCCTCCTTTCTCTTTTAGAGACAGAGTCTCATCATATAGCCCTGGCTATCTTGGCACTCACTTTTAAATGTTTCAAGACCATGTTGTCCTTGAAATTACAAAGATTCACCCGATTCCACCTCCTGAGTGCTAAGATTAAAGGCACTTTACCACTCCAGGCTTGAAACATTCTCTTGCTAAGAGCTATTTGTTGTCCTTGTTTGTTGTCGTTGTTGCTTCCCTAACTGTCCATTCTGTCCCCCTAAAGCTTACTGGTATAGCTCAGCATGAGGTATAGTCAAAAGAAGACAAATAACTTGACATATCTATTGGTGCCTTTTGCTCCCTCATTATGTTAGGCATTGCTAATTAATTAATTAATTATACCAACCACTATCATCATTCTAAGGATACTTCCAAATTTTTCTCAATGCTGCATTTGGGCAACTGTACCTACTTGTTTTTCTGATGTCAAAACTATGTATTACTGGTAAAGGGAGAACATAGCTAGCCATCTCTGGTTCTGGGAAAGCCCTGTCCCCAGATCATTTTCATCAATACCTAAATCCTGCTATTTAATTTACTACTGTGTTTGAACTTCACCAAGTCAACTTGAAACATCCCTAGGATGTTATGAGGAATAACACATGATATTTTTACTACCTTCACATGAGTGTAACTACCAGACTAATTTGGAAGATGTCAAAGGAGAATAAAAGAAACAATGAGTGGACCGAAAGATGGCCCAAGGGTTAAGAGCACATACCACTCTTGCAGAGGACCCACGTTTCATTCCTAGCACCCACATGGGGTAGCTGACAACAACCACCAACTGCCTGTAAACCCCAGGAGCTCCATGGGATCCAATCACCATTGCCTAGCCTTGGTGGGCAGGCACTACATTCATGTGCACAAACCCACACTCGGGTGCACACATGTACAAACAATTAAAAATAAAATTCTTTTCAAAAGGAACCATGAGAAATAGCACTAAAAATCCCCACTATAACAGACTCAGTCTGCATCAGTGCATTGAGCAGGGAGCCAGTGTATCTCTGCCCTCTGTCATCCAACATGGCCATGGTTTTCTTTTTGTTTGTTTGTTTGGTTGGTTGGTTGGTTGGTTGGTTGGGTTTTTTCTATAATTAAGAAATGCTTATTCCTTTCAATTATGTTAATCTAGGGTCCCCCAGGGCCCCCCGGACTTCCCGGTCCTGATGTAAGTATGCTTTGGGAGCTTGTATGTCCTGCCATTAAGTTCTCTGGGTTGTTTTCTTCTTTTATTTTTCATAAAGATACTGGTTTAAATCTATTTTCTAGTTAAAAAATAAAACTAACATATTCCAATTTAAGTTGTTGGAGCTTATTAGTAATTGATTTTCTTTTTCTTCCCTGTACCCTTGTACCCCAGGGAAATATGGGGTTAGGTTTCCAAGGAGAAAAAGGAGTCAAGGTAAATAGATTCTGAATACACAATCCACATCCCACATCCTCCAATAAATGTCTGTGGTTATTCATATACTCACACTTGTGGAAATGGATTTATTTTACACCTTAGAATATGACCTTTCCTATCTCACACAGGTCCCCTATGGGGTCCATTGAGAGCTACATGTTCGCATGCCACACACATGGGCTTTTGGAGTGTTTTTCTTTCAAAAAATTTTGTTTCCCTGCTTCCTATGTCTAAATCTATATTGCCTCATTTAACTATACTCTCTTAAAATGTATTCTTTCCTCTTCTTCCACCTAGGTACTTCTCTGCTTGTTTTTGTACATTATTGCATGATATTATTTTCTTCCTTCTAACCTTCTTCCCCCTTCCCTCTTCCCTCCTCCCTCTACAAGCATGCATGCACACAAACATGCATACACATATTTGATACCTCTTCTCTGTCTCTTTTTGTAATCCCTCTTTCTCTCTCTTGTAAACTTTCCTTATCTATTTGTGTCTAATATGTGAGTAAAGGTGCCCACAGGAAAGAAAAACAGGATGTTGGATCCCAGGAGTTGGGGTTACAGGCAATTGTAAGCTGCTTGGTGTAGGTGCTGGGAAATGAACACAGGTCCTTGGCAAGAGCAGTATGTGCTCTTAACTGAGCCATCTCTCCAAAGCTTTAATCTCTCTTTTAATATTCACTTCCCTTCCTTCCCACCTTTGAACCAATCAGATATCAGGGGGAGGATCTGATAACGTTTTAAGCAAGTTTACAATTTTGTGTTGGGACAAATCCATAGCTACCTTTGGTGGCACACAGCCATATGCAGCCTATGGAATGAGTACAGGTTACACAAACCCAATAGAGTCTTATCACTGTTGGCAGGAGGCAGCCATTCCCTTTGCCCAAATCTCACATGGCTCCCTTCTCATTACCTCTTTGTGCATGATCATGCAACTGTGAATCTGTTTTAGCCTTTTCCCTTCACAGTGATGCTGCACAACTCTTGGGCTTAACATTCTTCATAATCCCTTACCAATGAAACTTTGTTTTATTCCTTTGCACAAGGGTAAAGTGAACAGTTCATTTGTGGATTGCATCCAGAAGACAAGCTTTTGCGAACATTATTTGTATGATTATCCTTCATTCAATGGCCTCTTTGATTCTACAGGGGGATGTTGGCCTCCCTGGCCCTGCAGGACCACCTCCATCTACTGGGGAACTAGAATTCATGGGATTCCCCAAAGGAAAGAAAGGTTCCAAGGTAGTAAATGTTTACTTTAGGAAAAATTAACAGACCCTTTCCTGCTAATACTCAATTCAAGTCTAATATTCAGAGTAACCTGAGCCAATTCCAAAAGAGGAGTAAGGGGTTTTTCTTTGGAAGGGAAGGTAAAACAGCTTTCTTCTGTCCTTTATGGAAAGAATTATGAAAATTCTGAGGGTTTTTTTTTCTGGTGTGTAGACAGATGTTAGTGACTTGTATCTGACAATTCATGTAGGAATTATTTTTTGAGTCAATTTTTAATCTGGCAAATAACTTTAAACAGGCATTATACACTTGATTTTTTTTTTCCTACAAATTCCAGACCTCTCAGTATTTAAATTGTCTACTAAATACATTAAGTATAAATCTTCCCTTTGGAGTTTACATGTTAAAGAAGTTATTTGCCATCAAAGATTTAGTCTAAGGCCTTAAGTATAAGTCAGTGGTAGAGAGCTTGCACAAGGACATGGTTGTAATGGAGCACTGGAGGAAAATAGTTGACTTTAAATACCATGAATATTGTTAAGAAGCAGCAGTAGATGATCTAATTTGCCTTACCTGAACCACCAAGGATTAAGGTTATATTTCATAATCTGTCCATTAGGATAAAACTATGTCGATGTTTGCTTTTCAATGGTGCTAGTCTGCTGAAGGCCACAGATATCTTTCAGGGGCCTGCATTCCCTTCCTTCCTTCCTGAGCTTCCTTTAAATTTTATGATTATATTTCCATAGTGAAGGGGCCCAAATGGAAACATATCAAGTCTCACTTCTTTAATTTTGTTTTTGTGAACAAACCCAGTTCCCTCTAGCTTTATATTGGGAAAATTCTTGATTTGGGACCAATCTAAGTGTTAATGTAGGAGGATTTTTTTAACCCCTTCAATCCATCCCTAAACCATAGGGGACTTTTCCATGGCCTATGTAAGATAAATTAGCAGTTCAGAGAGAGAGAGACATTAGAATATTATATGTCTCTTTCCAAATTTTGATTCTTAACATCTGCTTGATGTCATTCTCTTCTTTGTAGCCTATATTTTTAAAGCAGCTTCTTCCACCAGAAATGCAACAGCTAACCATTTTTCTATCTCCCAGCCCCCCTCCCTCCTCCGGAGGTTGAAATTATGTATTAGTCATTAAATTTCCATATGCCAAGGAGCTTTCTAAACTAAGGCATCCCAGCAAGCATATAGATCTACACCACTGTCCTGTAGTGTGATAGTCACACTTCCTGGCTCCCTACTGGAGCAGTCAAAGTACTTTGAATGAGCATCTATCCTTCATGTTCTTGCTTTTTGTGGCTACTCATTAGCCTTTGATTAATTTTTCAGGGTGAGCCAGGACCTCCAGGTTTCCCAGGAATGAGTGGCCCTCCAGGTGTCCCGGTAAGTCTTACTTTGTAAATATGCATTCAGGGTCTGATTAAATTAAAAGCACAGTATGCCTACCAGGAAGATCTCCTCCCATGGTTATTGCTATGAATGTTACCATCTTCACCAAAGGCCTTGAAAGAAATAGCCTTGTTTTCTGATCTTGGGGACTGTTTAGCTTAACTCTCAGTGAAGCTATTTTAGATGCCATCAGCCCAAACTTTAGAGTTAGAACAGACCTAGGCTTGACTTCTGGGTCAAGAATCTCTTAATACTTCTGACTCTTTATTTTCCTAGTCTACAAAAAGAGGACAGCAATGGACTATATCTGAAGATTAAATGAGATTACCCACACTAGAGAAAAGTTTGTACACAGCTGACACTTATCAAATGTTCAGTAAACAGTATCTTTTCTGAGTAATCCTATCTTTACTTTCCGATCTGCCTTTCTAGCTTAGATGCTTGCATGCAACAGATGTTGTCAGAGGCGTCTATGTGCCAGGTTTTCTACTGAACTCAGAGGCTACAAGAGCAACTAAATAAAAGTTCCTCTCTGTCCTTGAGATTACATTCTAATAGAAAACTGATAATGTGGAAAACGAGATGAATCAATAACAAAAGCAGGAGTTCATGGCATGGCTCATTGTATACTGTTTGCCTTGCATTCCCAGGCCCTGGGTTCTAATCCCACCGGCACAAAAAAAAATAAAACAAAGCAAAAACAACTTCATACAATGGTGATATATAAAAGATGGAAGAGCACTGGACTGAGCACAGGGTCCCCAATGAAGGAGCTAGAGAAAGGAGCCAAGAAGATGAAGGGGATTTGCAGCCCCATAGGAGGAACAACAATATGAACTAACCAGTACCCCCAGAGGTCCTTGGGACTAAACCACCAACCAAAGAGTACACATGGAGGGACTCACGGCTCCAGCTGCATATGTAGCAGAGGATGGCCTTGTCAGTCATCAATGGGAGGAGAGGCCCTTGGTCCTGTGAAGGCTCCATGCCCCAATGTAGGGGAATGCCAGGGCCAGGAAGCAAATGTGGGTGGGTTGGGGAGCAGGGGGAGGTGGGAAGGAATAGGGGGTTTTCGAAGGGGAAACCAGGAAAGGAGACAACATTTGAAATGTAAATATCTAATAAAAAAAGATAGAAGAGGGTTACAGTGATGGAGTCTAGATGAGAAAACACTTGGGAGAGAGGGGTCAACAGGAGCCTCTCTGAAAGAAGTCCTATATAAGCTGAGAACTGTATAATATGAAGTAACAGGTCATGTGAATATTATATAAAGTGTTTGTAGGCTAGAGAGTACCATAAATACCAACACCTGAGGTTGAGTTGCTCAGCACTTCAGAGGCACAGCAAGGTGAGTGGTCAGACCCAGTATGGTAGCATATAACTATAGTCCCATCAATTAGGAGGCTGAGGCAGAAGGATCACCATGATTTTGAAGAAACCATGTGCTACACTGCAAGACCATACCTGAAAAATCAAAATTAAATAGCCAAGTGGAAAGGAAAGGACAAACTGAAAGATGCCGACAAACAAGCGGAAACTTTGGAGTCAGGTCACAGCCCGTTTCAGAAGTCGATTGTGGCTTTTATTTGGAGTGTCATGAGAAGCTATTTGTGTGTGTGTGTGTGTGTGTGTGTGTGTGTGTGTGTGTATGCACCTTTGTTTTTATGTGCACATTCATTCATGTAAACATGTGTGGAAGCCCAAATATGACACTGGATAACTTCATAGATGGCTCTTCACTTTGTTTATTGAGGCAGGGTCTCAAGCAGAACCACAGCTGTCCTAGGGATCCCTCCTTCCTTTGTCTTTGTCTTTGTAAAAAAAACAACAACAAAAAAAATCTTCAACACAGTGCAATTTGGGCCTCAGAAAGAAGACTGATAATAGCTCAGGCCACGGTAATAGCAATGGAAATGGCAGCAAGAGGGAAAGATAAACACATACAAAGACAATGGCATCATGATCATTTGGAGTACTCATTACCTTGCTTCCCTAATCAGCAGCAGCACATGGTCCATCTGAAGCATGTTTTATCATAAACACTTCCGTATTTCTCAAAAATAAGGACTTTTTGAAAACTTGACAATTAGTTATAATAGTAACTGAGCAGGCAGAAATCTAGTTTCCAGGTTCCTTGTTTATGTGAGAACCCAAACAAGGCCACAGTATTACATTTGGTCATCTGTTAACATGTCACAAAATATGTTCAGAAGAAGCTGACAGAATTTTCAAAGATTTGGGTTAGGGACTAGAAAAAAGTAGAAAAATCTAAGATAACAAGACCTATCCCCACTTACCTGTACACTGGGAATAATTGTGGACTCTAGTCCTTCCTGGTAGTACTTTGAACTACTTGGTGTCTTACTGAGGGATTAGGAAGTACAGCCAGAGGAGCCAGTAGGACAGATTGCTTCCAGCAGGGTTCCTGTTACTTACTCCACAGAAACAAAGGGGCATAGAGAATCATTTGTTCTACGCCCTTGATTTTAATCAGTTTTGCAGCTAGTGAATGAGAAAGAAAGTGTGCCTTGGTGTAGGAGGTAGAACACCCCACCTTACACTCCATCCAGCTCTGGAACTTTGAAAAACTGCTGAAATATTTTCTGTATGTGTGCAATACGGCAGTGGTTATAGCTAGTCTTCTTTCTGAGGCCCAAATTGCACTGTGTTGAAGAGGGTTTTTTTTGTTGTTTTTTTTTTTTTTACAAAGCTTTGCCGTGTAATGATATAATCTGTAGCTATATATGGCTACCGAGCTCTTAAAAGGTGGCTCATTCAAAATAAGATTATTTGTACTGTAATCGAATACACACTGGATCTCAAAAACACCAGTGGGGGAAGAGTAATTTGAGACAGTTCCTATTTATTGTGGATTTGGATAACCATTAAAATCGTTATTTCCTTTTTAAAATACAGCTACTGGAAAATTGCAAGTACGATAGTATATTTGTATCACATGGCATTTTTCAAGGAGGTTTGGAGAAAAGGATTGCACTAGTCTCTGTGGAGATTTTTGTATGGATTCTAGTCACCTGGCACCATCCCTGGGAAGTAAGTGAGTGAGTCCAGGTTGGCTCCTCTTGTCCGGTAGAGGACACCATTCCCTGAGCAGGGAAAGGCCGTCTCCAGAGACACATAGCTACTTACTCAGAGAGCTGAGACTGCTGCTCAGTATTGAATTTTGTTGTTTTTGCTTCATAGTTGTTGTTCTTTTTCTTTTCTCAGAATGAATAAGTGTTGCTTAATCATTTTTAGCCAATTCTTTTTTTTCCTTTTACTGAAATGGATTTCTTTCTCACATAATATGCCCTAATTACAATTCCCCTTCCCTTCACTCCTCCCAGTTCCTCCCCACATTCTTTCCCATCCGCTTCTATTCCCTTTTTGTCTCCCATTAGAAAACAAACAGGCTTCTAAGACATAATAATAAAATGTAATAGAATAAAAAAAAAACAAACAAAAAGAAAACAGTGGAATTGTACAAAAAAAAAAAACACAGAAAAAGAGCTCATGATACGTCACAAGACAGAGATCCACTCATTCACAAACTCACAAACCCCATAAATATAAACTCGCTAAACTAGAAACCATAATATACACACAGAGGACCTGGTGGAGAAGTACAGGCCCTGTTTCCATTCAGTATTGTTGAATGCTGGCAGTTTAGAATTTGTTTTCTCATACCATACTGCCCCCTGCAGTCCAGTTCACTATTGTCACCCAGAGGAGGTGTTTGGGCTCTAAAGATTTAATGGTCTCTGCTGCTCTGGGATTTGGGATTCATTGACTTACGCTCCCTCCCTCCCCTTTTCTGTACTTAGACCTGGGAGGATTTCCTCCACCGCTGTATGGACGCATTCCCTTTATGCCTGTAAAAGAGACTGGCTGACTACAATCCGTGATGAGAAATCACAGTACTGTTCTCAGCTCAGTATTTTCAATGTTTCACAGTTCTGGTTGAAAAACAGAAAGCCTAGCTGGAAAAAACAAAAAAGGCATCAAAGTTGAGAAATGCCTCTTTTTACATATCACACCATATTGCATAGAACAGAAACCAAGGATGCGGTTCTCAGCTCACCACTACATGGATTCAGCGGGTGACAGTAGCTAAATCATAAACTGCCTTCACTCGTAATTCTATCTACCTGCTTACTGTGGATGCTCGTGAATGCCTTACTACACCTAACAGGAAAGTTACCAGAGGAAAGCAAGCACATGTGAACTCTCAGGAGGTTTTCAAACCTAAAGCCTCCATCACACCAGCTTTCCATAACCAATGCTTACTGAAAAACAAGGCCCTGTGGAGGACAGAAATCTCTTGGGAATCCAAAGTAGTCCCCCTTTCTTCCCACTGTAGCCGGAATCTTTGCAGGAGATAAAAATGCCCAATCTGACAGATGTATGCCTTATATTCTATCTCTTGCACCCTCAGAGGTTAAGAAAGAAAAAAAATCCCCAATTTTCTGGCTTTGTCCCAGCTTCACTCACTTCACCTCGCTTGTCTCGAGCTGCATGCTCACACTTGTAGGTCCTTCCATGGAGGTTGTCAGAATTATATACACAAGTGCCCTTTATTCAGGGACTATAGACACATAGGGGAAGCTAGAATGGCAATGTTCAGGGAGAGATCAGAGATGAAACTGTCAAATCCTGAGGGTTTAAATCGTCAGTAGATCTGAGGGAATTCCTGAGTAGATGGAGCTCTCTGAGTCTCCTCAGAAACAAAAAGCAGCACCAGGAGCTGGTGGGATGGGGCAGAGGGTCTGGAAAGCTAAGCTAGTGCACTAAGAAGTCTTCTGGGCTGTGGAGGAGAAGGAGGATGGGGGAATCTGTGGCGGGCCTGTTTGAGTCAAGGCCAACAGTAAAGGGTCAGGTCCCAGGATATCCATCTAGAACAGCTTGTTCAGCAGGGTCTCTAAACAGTGCCTCCCTGTGCTGGGAGGCAAGCTGAGACCATGGCCCAGGAGCTTGCCAAGTCATTTATCTTTTATTGGCTCTAATATAGAGAGAAAGTGGAGAGAGAGAGGAAGACAAGAAAGAAAAGAAAAAGGGGGGAAAGGAAAGAAATGAAAAGGAGAGAGGGGAGGGAGATTTCCTGTTTTCATTTTTCACATTCTCTGGACCTCAAAAAGGTGAAAAAGTACAGGTTCCCCTACTTTTTGAAGATGTAAAACACCCCCTTCTATTTATACTCCTGGGAAAAACAGATAGGGCATGTTACAGTTGCTAAGTATGTTGTTATTGTTGTTGTTGTTGTTTACCATTTGCCATAGTTTTATTCTTTGTGTCACTATTGCAGTTAATTCACCAAGTATTTACTGGACCACTTTGCACATGTGCAGTTGGCAATAACATGCTTCACAGGGAGACAGGAAAGACCATAAGGAAGGTTTTCTACTTACAAGACTTTCTTACATTTAGTCTTGGTGACTAAAGAGTTTGGGGCAGCACAACATTTTTGGACAGGTCAGGGAAGGTTATTGGATTATTCAACCTTAGAGACCACTAGACATAATTCACTAGGTGGCAACACAGGTTGGTTTCCAATTTGATTGTTTTGTTTTGGGGGGTTTGTTGTTTTGTTTTGTTTTTCAAGTTTTTAGGTTTTTCAAGACAAGGTTTTTTTGTGTGTGTGTAGTCTGAGCCATCCTGGAACTAGTTCTGTAGACCAGGCTGGCCTCAAATCACATCTGCCTGCCTCTGCCTCCTGAGTGCTGGGATTAAGGTCAGGTGCCACCATCATACCTGGCTTGGTTTCTGATTTGAAATATGGAGGTGGAAGAGGCTAAGATTTCAAAGAAGTTGCATTTTTAAATTATATTGTTATTTAACATTTGAGAATTTCGTAGAATATATTTTGATCACATTCATCCCCTTCCCCCAACTCCTCCCAGCTGCATTCCCACCTTCTACTCATCCAACTTCCTGTTCTTGTGGCTGGGTGTGGTGGCGCATGCCTTTAATCCCAGCATTTGGGAGGCAGAGGCAGACGAATTTCTGAGTTCAAGGCCAGCCAGACCAGCCAGGGCTATACAGAGAAACTCTGTCTCAAAAAACCAAAAAACAAACAAACAAAAAGGTGGATCTGGGGAGTCCAGACTGTGCTGGGTGACATTTATTTTAAATTGGACACTGTATGAGCACTGTCTTAGGGTTTTACTGATGTCAACAGACACCGTGACCAAGGCAACTCTTATAAGGACAGTTTACTTGGGACTGGCTTTCGGGTTCAGAGGCGGGAGCATGGCAGCATCCAGGCAGGCATGGTGCAGAAGGAGCTGAGAGTTCTACAACTTCATCTGAAGGCTGCTATTTAAAGACTGTCTTCTAGGCAGCTAGGATGAGGATCTTAAGCCCATGTCCACAGTGACACACCTCCTCTAACAAGGCCACACCTCCTAATAGTGCCACTCTCTGTGCCAAGCATATACAAACCATCACAAGGGCTAAACTCTGTCAAGGCAGAGAAAGAAAAAGAAAAGTAGTAACCAAAGCCCTGTTTGAACTGTACCCCTCAAAGATACCCTCCCCTCAATGAAGAGGCAATAGAAGACCCACAATTGATTTTTTTAACTCCCACATCTACAAGGAGACACAGGAATATTCATCCAGGTTGCAGTACTTGTAGTAATACACAGATTATTTAAAAAGTAGGAAAAGGTACAGATGTGTCCTCATACCAGCTGAGTCAGGTGACACCAAGGGGAAAATGAGAGATATGCCACATCAACAGTTAGCATCTTTTGACAAGCTTATAGTTGAGAAAGCTATATTTCCTCCTTTACTTTTGTTTTTGTTTTTGTTTTTGTTTTTGTTTTTGTTTTTCGAGACAGAGTTTCTCTGTATAGCCCTGGCTGGCCTGGAACTCACTCTGTAGACCAGGCTGGCCTCAAATTCAGAAATGCACCTGCCTCTGCCTCCTGAGTGCTGGGATCAAAGGCGTGTGCCACCACGCCCAGCTTCCTCCTTTACTCTTAAAATGGGAATAAATGCTTCTTGATAAAAATCTATGCTCCAATAAGTATAATTTTAAACAGCCTGCAAACAACTTAATTTTAAACAGCCCACAAATGATTTAAGTTTCCCATGAAACACTTTATTCACTTTGGTAATGACTATTTCTATAACTTGGGGGCCTAGATGTTGGCTCTGGACCCAGACTTGACAAGGTTCTTTTTCAGTCTGCTTCTTAAATTTCCTGTTTGTCTCTAGGAAGCCCACAAATGAAATCCATGGCTGTAAGCCCTCAGATATTGTAAGCAACGCAAAACGAACTAATTACCACTTAACAAGCCCCTTTGGTTTACTCCTAGGATGTGACAAGGTACTTAACAGTACCAGTAAGGAGCTATTGATTGAACTATAGCTTTCCCATGGAAAAAGATGCTGTAGTTCTTGTATGTAAATGTCTTCCTTCTAGTAGAGATTCCCAAACGTTTAGACAATCTTCCATTGTTTTGTCAGAGTCAAGTTCCTAGATGGCAAAATGCAGCTGCTTCTCATAGAAAGGGCTCTGGAGTCATAGAAGACACAGCTTTCTCATTGATTCTTATCCTTTCTGGAAGTTACTTTCCTGGTCTGTAAAATCAGTGTGGGTGTTTAGGCATGTTTTTTTATTCCCTTTCTGTTAGCTCATGATGCTACAAGAGCATGCAACCGTGTTTTAGAGAAAAATGAGTTACTTCTAGAAGCACATGGTAGCATTCAATGAATAGTCTAAAAAACATAGAGCAATCCCTAAGGAATCAGTCGAGCTAGCTTGAAGTTGCCTCCTTCCTTTGAATGGAACCAGTCAACCAGTGAGGAAGTGATTGATTGATTGATTGACTAATTGATTCATTGGTTGTTTGATTGAGATACAGTCTTGCTAAGTAGCTTTGGCTGACCTGGCATTCACAATGTAGCCCAAGCTGGCCTCAGATTCTTCTTTTGCCATCTCACAATCTTTCTTCCTTTGCCTCCAAAGAGCTGGAATTACAAGTATATGCCACCACACCATCCCAATGAGAAAATGAGTGTTATAATTTGTGACTTCTCTTTTCCTTCAGGAATTTGGATCTACTGGAGAAAAAGGAGAAAGGGGGATCCTTGGTTTGCCAGGACCTAGGGTATGAACCCAGTGTCATTTGCCTGTGTTTGTCAAGTCCCCTAATCTGTTTCTTTTCTTTTTTGAAAGCGATGTAGCACTTTCTTGTCTTCGTATTATTTCTTGTTTGGTCCTTTGCTTCTGTAACTTGATGGCTAGCTAAGATTCTTTTATTTCTCTTCTCAACTTTCTGGCAGGCTTGCCTCTCCACTTATCCCCATTCTCTTGACTGAATGGCTTCCTTGAATAAGGAATGGTGTAACCACTACACCTAGGTGGCTACATAGCCTACTTACACTTCTGACATTCACATATAATTTTCTTCTGAGCTAAATAATGATGCATATGTTTTCTTGCTTTTATTCTATTATGCTCTAAGAGAATATAGGCAAGAAGTAGAACAGGAATAGAAGAGAGCCAAGTGTAATCTTTATAGGACATAAACAAATCTGGAAACTTCTAGAACACAGTGAATAATGTTTGGAGTCAGCACTTTCTAAAATTTATCTTATTTTGAGTGGAGACATAATTATCATTCCTTCTGATTTTTAGCTCTCAGAAACTGATACCTTGGATTATAAGAAATTGGTCACCTTTTATTTTACATAAGCATGTTGTAGAAAATTGTGCTTTTATTTTGTCTAAGAGGATATTAAGTCTCTTTCAGTATTTAGCAATACCTCATTGCTCTGCCATTTCTTTATCTACTATCCCTTATCTTTTGTCTTGAAAAACTCATAACCACCAACAGAGAATATGTTTGTGGTAGCAGACAAGAGGTCGCCTGATACTCTATTTAGAATTCTCTGACTTGGAACTGATACAGCTAAGTATAATACCATCCAATCCTTCTACTAAGGGCCTTCTGATATTTCTGTTTACTTAGCTCTTTAAAGATGTTCCATGAAGCTATTCATCCTAGTAAATTAATGCTTAGAGAGAAGTCATTAAGCCAAGTCTAGGACGATTTTCTTACCTAGGTTTAGTTACTATGCATAACTTTGTTGTGTGAGCCTGGCAGGTTTTGTTCCCTAGTTTGATCTATTCATCTTTCTAAGGTGTGGTTCTTCCATTTACAGGGTCCCATGGGTTCAGAAGGAATACAAGGTCATCCAGGGAGACAGGTATTTTGAGTAACATCCATAAAGCCTTGATATACAAAATCTAATCAAAAGGTCATTTTGCTTTCCTTAACATGGCCAAATGGAAATATTGCTAATAATGCAAATCATCCAATCTTTAATAACATAATTTTATAATTCTAGGGACTCTCTTTTTTGTTGTTGTTTTGTTGTTTTCACCCAAAAGGATAGATAACCACTGTTAGGTTACATTTTCTGTTTTGCCATGCCATAGTGCAGTAATGTATGGTAGCATGTTATCAAGGGCTAGCAAGGCTAGCCTGCTTGTATCTACACTCCATTGACTCTTATGCACTTTAATATGCAAGTTGACTACCAAATGCTATATTGTCATCTGGAGAAATTTACAAAGCTGTACATACTCTGAATGACTGAGAAATCCCTGTACAGATTGCCCTGGCCCAAACCACAGGCCAGCAGACATTATGTACTTTATGTGGACTTAGTAATACCTATGTTTCTATTACAGGGAAAGAAGGGGACTTCAGGTTTTCCTGGGATTAAGGGGTTCCCAGGAATTAAGGTAATATCATTGGGAAGTACAACTCCCAGAGTTGAGAAGTGGAAAAATGAGTGATTCCTCCTATAAATGCCTACTTATGAAATAGAGTATTTTTAATATCTTGATTGTTTTACACGTCATCTTATTTTCTTAAGAAATGCATATATCCCATGCATAAACCTGATAACCATTCCCCAGATGTTACCAACACTTGGCATTTTTGCTTACCTTAACACCCACTCTGGATATTTCTCTGAATAAGATTTTAGTTGCCGAGTCTGTATTATCTGTGTATTATCTGTGGAGATTAGGACTCTTTCGACTTCCCTTGCCATTATTCAAACAAGGGTAGAATCTTGGGCCTGCTGAGAGCAGAAGAAAAAGATTGAAATTCAGTTTTCTCCTTAGCTATGTTATCTGTGTTGTGATATACATTTCCCAGGTCCAGAAACAGACTGTCTTGTAGTGGTATTGCAAAACAAAATTGAGTGCCCTAGTTCTTGGCAAATTTGCAGATCAAATTTGCAGATCTGGCTACCTTATGTTACCTTCATCTTTGATTTATTGTTCTTAGAAGTTAACCTCTGGAAATCAGGAGTCAAGGAGCAAAGGACTTTCTACTTTTCTGGGGTCTTGCTTTGAAGGCAAGTAGATTTTAGGTGATGGAGTCAAGACATCTTTTGTGTTCAATTTATTTAATGTTTTCAGGGTGAAAAGGGAGACATTGGTGTGCGAGGCCCAGACAGTTTCACTGATGCAGATGGCGCTGTGATCTCAGGTGCAATTCTTTGTTGATTTGATTGGAGAAGAAAAGAGAAAGTGTTCAATTCTGTATCTCCTAGAATTGTTGAAAAGATACATTGTCAGCCACTGGATTTACTGGATTTCTGACAGTATCAAGGGCCACTCACAGGTCCTGAATTTACTGAATGAATGGGATTCCAAATTCTTAAGCAGACAAGCCAAGTCAAGCCTGTGTGTGTGTGTGTGTGTGTGTGTGTGTGTGTGTGTGTGTGTGTGTGTGTTGATCCATCAAGACGAGATTTTGGACTTTCCTAAGCCTGGATTAAGTTGGCAGAAATGTTCTCCTGGTAATGCTTAAATGCTTAGAGAAGGATTGATATCCTCTTCAGCTGGGTTGCCTTTAGCCTAAGACTATAGAATATGCAGGGTTTCATGTAGATAATCCCAAGCAGGCTGCTGATCTAGTTGCTAAGAGACCTGAGAAGGATGATACTTAGAAAGTTTGTTCTTGCGTCCTTATCCTAGTCACTGGGTATGGTCTACTCTTCCTTTCTGCCTCTACCAAAGATCTAAATGCTCAATGTTGATAACAGCTTTGTGAGCTCTACTCCCAGGAAACCTGTGGCAATACTGTAAAAAGTGTTGCTAACCATCTTAACCTCAACAGGAGACATTTAAGGCAACAACAGTAGAAGAACCTTCCTAGTACTTTCTAGGTCTTGTCAGAAAAGTAAGGCTCTAACAAGACCAGGTTTGAGGTACTAATAGTAACTCGCTATGATGATTTGTGTTTGTAATTCCAGACCTTGGAAGTCTGAAACAGGAGGAAAGTAAATTCAAGGATTCTATGAGATCCAGTTAAAAAGTAAAATAGTATCAGAGCCTTCTCTCTGGTCAATTAAGACCATTAGCATCTCTTATCAGGCATTTTGCAGCAAGTGTGATCCACTATTTACTCCTTTTTTTCACTGTAATGTCAGGTTATCCTGGAGACCCTGGTGTGCTGGGCCTTCCAGGCCTTAGAGGAGATGAAGGCGTCCAAGGCCAACGTGGCCCTTCTGGAACCCCTGGCCTCCCATCATTAACAGGTGAAACAGACTAGTCCACTCTCTGCATTGAACAGTCTGTACTCTAAATCCTAGCATCTTCCTCTATAACTGGGAATCCAATAATATGTCTAGCCAAGGTCAAAAGAAAGATAGATTGGTCAGTAAATTCTCCCATGACTAGCTCAAAGCTAGTGTATGTGTAGAGAGGGCCTAGGTAAGCAGCTTCCCTTTAGATAAATGAGGATCACAGATGGAAAGACAATTCCAGAGTGCCATTGAGGCTGGAAGTAACTAGAGATCTGGGTGGGGTGGTTGAAGCCCTCTCACTCTTCACTGGATATATCATCCAATCTTATACTTGCCAAGAGTTTTTAACAGACGAGAAGCTGGCCATGCATGAATCCTCAAGGTGGCTACTAAAAGCCTTCATGGGGGGGGGGGCTAAAGGTATAGCTCAGTTGAAGATAATTCCTTGGCATGTGCAAAGCAATGGGTTCTATTCTCAACATGAGACAGATAGAATAAAGAGATATGGATGATATACTAGATAGATAGGTAGATAGATAGATAGTAGATAGATGATAGATAGTAGATATATAGATGATAGATAAGATAGGATAGGAGAGGATAGGATAGGTCTGTACCCAGACCCTCCTGTGGACTTAGCTGTAGCACAAAATGCCCCCAGCATCCTATGAATGATACCATTGAACCACACAATGCAGGAGCTGTAAGCCATTCCATATGGCAGAGAAAGAGCATGCCAGAATTTAGAAGACAGAGCTGTCCCTAGTCTAAACCCTCAGATGTGGATCTATTAACATCACTAGTCTCTAAATTCCTTGGAGAGGAGCTCCTGTAAGGATATTTGTGTTTCTAAGGCAGCCATTGATAGGAGACCCAGCTGGACCCAGCACAGAAGTAGAACAAATGGAACAGTGAGAGACTGGAAACGTAGCTTTCCCTCATATGTTAACAACCACAGTTTCTCAGGCAGCTAGGCTAACTGATCCCCCAAAACTTTCCTAACTCTCATGAAAGAGAAGAGCAATTGATTTCGCAAATTCTTCCCTTGTGTTCTTTTGTAAACACTGCTGATCAGAATCTACCCAAATAGTAGGATGCTATGGTGAGCATTTTTGTGTGGGCTTATCCTTCCAGGTCTTCCAGGTGCCCTAGGGCCTCAGGGATTTCCAGGCCTGAAAGGAGACCAAGGAAACTCAGGACGTACCACCTTTGGAGAAGCTGGCCTACCTGGCAGGGTTGGTTTACCAGGTTTACCAGGCCTGCCAGGCCCATCAGGCCCACCTAGTAAGTTATTCCTTCTTTTAAAAAAATTTTGAGACAGTTATGATCTAGAACCACTCTGATTTTTAGGGGTTTCCTCACAGGAGAAACAGTTCAGCCATGATAGCTAATTGCAGTGGGGCAGTGTATCAATTAGAGGTTTAGTCCATTATCATAATGCAAGGAAGAATGGCAGCACCCCTCCAGACATGGTGCTAGAGAAGAAGCCCAGAGTTCTGCAACCTGATCCAACTGCAGCCAGGAAAGGACTGTCTGACGGGCAGCTTAGAAGGAGGGTATTTTTTTGCATAGGGTGGAACCTGAGCATAGGATCTCAAAGCCACCTACACAGTGACACACTTCTTCCAACAAGGCCACACCTCTTACTATAGTGTCATTTCCCACGGGCCAAGCTTATTCCAACCACCACAGGCAGCAATGAGAAGTCCTACTTCATCTGTGTTGGCTCCACCTTTACTGACAGCAATAGCACTGTGTGCATTTGGTTACAAGATGACCAAGGTAGCACCCTGATGAGCGAGCAAGCACTAGCTTCTGTACTCATCATCCTTCTGTCCTACACAGCTCTTAGTGCCCACAGCACCCCCTGCGCCACTCTCTACCCATCCCTACATACCTCCCTCACCACCAGGACTTTGGCTTACCAGGTTCTAGGGAAGCAGAACTGGATTTTCTGGGTTTGCTGTACTCAACAGAGTTACAGGTAGGTGGGCTGAGAATCTGAAGGAGGAGAAGCTATGCCTAGATCCTCAAGGTGTCTGCTAAAATCCTTCATGACGCTAGATGTTTGATAGGGTTTTCTTGGCATGTGCAAAGCAATGAGTTCTATTCCCAGAATGAAATAGATAGATAGATAGATAGATAGATAGATAGATAGATAGATAGATAGATAGATAGAGATAAAATATGCATAAATATGCTTATCTACATAGATGGGATTCTGGGTTGTGAGAGAAAGGCTAGAAGTATTGCCCAGTTTCTTTGCAGTCTAATCCTCTGACAACTACTGCTGGCACCTGCTCCCTCTTTTTCCCAGAGGAAACTTTCTGGGATAGAGACTGGCACTGCTGAGTTATTGAGTTACTTTGTTCATCTCTGAGTACCCAGAATCTACTACAGTGTGTGGAACATAACAGTCATCATTCTGCTAGTAGAGTGAATGAAGCCAAATGAGAGTTCTTCCCTGCAGACTTGGCAGGAATCTTAGGCAGGGATTTTTTTTTCCTCCTACTCTACTCTGTGTGTTGAGCTTCAAGGACCCAAGACTTCAAGATTAAGGTGAGTCCTTAGGCTTACATCAACCTCTAATCTTTTGGGTTCTCTTAAACTCTGCAGGTCGCACATTTGAGACCGGACATCTGTCCACCATAGAGCCTGGGTTCCCTGGTCTCCAAGGAGAACAAGGTCCAAAAGGACATCAAGGCCTTAAAGGAGTAAAAGGTCATTTTGTTTGTCTCCTCCCACCCCACCCCCCCCACACACACACAAAATCCCTAGAGAGGCTTTAAAGGGATCTATCACAACAATAGCCTTGGGAATCTGAATGTAACCTCTTGAGAGGTTAGGGTATAGGACCGTTAGAAGTGCTCTAATTAGGGCTCTCAGAATGAAGCTGGCAATGGAGGTCACACAGGACAAAAAAAAAAGGCTTATGGGCCACTCTTTCCACCCCTCAAGCCTACTGAAGCTATTGTTAGCATCTCAGGATGCTGACCATCACCTCTAATCCCAATTTGCAAGACTTTAGCTAAACACTGCTTCCCAACACCATTAACATGAGGACTCTATGTAGGTTAAGACCTGAGGCATAGAAAAAGCCACCTGGCTCCAATAAAGTGAATAGAGTCCCGGCAAGCTGCCTTATAAACCAGTATCACAAGTGGTTTATCCAAATTGACTATGCCTATTCAAAATGCTTGGGATCAGAAATGCTTCAGAAATTAGTAGTCTTTGGAATTTGAAATATTTACATAGACTTTCCCAGATCATCATTCCTAATATGAAAAAAATCGAAAATCTCCCTTGCTTAGGATTTCAGAGCATTTGTGCTCAGTTTTTATTTACTAATCTGAAGAACAGGCAATTCTCTCAGCATTTCCAAGATCTCAGTTTTCTAAGAGTAAGAAGAGATCCTTCGGAATCATAGGGGAATGCAGCCACCCATATTTGTCACTTCTCACTCTGGAGACTATGCTCATGCAATCTCTGTAGATTGTTAGGTTGCCTACTTATGACTCCTTTGCCTATCTTCCAAAGTGCTTTGCTGTAACTGAGCTGGATGGTGGCACACTTGTAATCAATCCTGCTAGAAGCAGAATGATCAGAAATTCAAGGTCATCCTCAGCTACTTGAGTTTGAGGCCAACCTGCACACGAGAACTGTTTTGTTTTGTTTTGTTTTTAATGCACTTCTCTGAAACTCATATCATCAAGTATATACATAAGTACATGTATAGAATTAGATTCTAGATTCCAAGTTATTTAAGTGGCAATTGATGGTTCTCAGCATGTGACTCACTAATAGCTGGACCTCATCTCAGACTAGTAAAAACAGACTCAGTAACACAGATGCCTTCTGATGGCAGTGAGCTTGGTCTGAGTCTCTGAAAGCTGTCTGATTTCCACCCCAGGGAGGCTAACTAAGCCACTCTTTTCCATGAGTTTATTTGATGTGTTCTGTTTTTCCTTCAGGAGACTCTGGTTTTTGTGCTTGTGAAGGTGGTGCACCCAACATTGGACCACATGGGGAACCAGGCCTGCCTGGGATACAAGGTCCCATTGGTCTACAGGGTTTTAAGGGGACTAGAGGAGATGCAGGCTCAAGGGGAGCGTCTGGTCCTGCAGGGACGCCAGTAAGTCTTACGTAAGGTCTTTGGCACAGAGGGAGGAATGGAGGATTTCAAGTGTTCTTCGCTCCCTATCAACCACTCTCCTAAGACACATGAAACGAAGAGGAGTAAAACAAATCTGTGACAACAATCTCGGGGAGATTTTTGCTTAAACTCGTGCAGTTAGTCAAATCAATTCTTGTTTACCCTTGGCAAGTCACAAATTGCAGCGTTAATCGGGTACACAAGAAGCTCCCTCAACAATGGAAAAGCTACAGGCACTCATTTTTAAGTCTAAGCTCTAATTGGAAATTGTGTTGCTGGAGGAAATGAAGGAAAATATTTCACAGGGAGCAATTTGAGAGCAACTTAGAAAATGAACAAAACCAAAACAAATCTATGGGCTTTTGATGTGTCCCATGAAGAAATCTGACCAGAAGGTCTCTAAAGTCTCTTTGTCTCCCTCCTTCCTTTCCTCATGCCTGACTGGGTGATGCTGCTCAGGGATTAATATAAAGCTCAGTCCTCATAGATTTCAAAATTTAGAAAAGATACAGAAAATGTGAAGTAATTACCCAAAACAGCAACATAATCACGTGCCCAGAAGAGTGTCAACAATATACTCAAAGTACCTGTTTTAGGTCATATCTTTGCTAAGCTATGAAGGCTGTGCCTCCCGATTATTGTCTTTTGTTTCATTGTCAGGGGCTATTTGGACCTAGAGGTCAGACTGGCCTCAAAGGAAAGAAAGGAGAACCAACTGTCAGTAGAGGATTAAAAATGTCAGGGGACAAAGGTGACCCTGGTCCTCAGGGGACCCCAGGCTTGGCAGGAACTCCGGGCAAGGATGGAAGACCAGGTTTACCAGGCCTCCCAGGCATTCAGGTAAGTGGATCATTCTTGAATGGTTAGCCCTATATCAACCACCCTACTGGACTTAGGGACAATCTGCTGGTTATCACCTCATTGAATAAGATAGACCAGGGAACTTGAGTCCCCCGAAATGTTGACTCAATGCTTTATTTTCTGTAAATATGACATTTTTTTTCTCAGAACACTTATTGATAAGTGTTAGGAAGAGTTGAACACGTTCATTTAAAACAAATCAGCTTCTCAATAGCTCCTTCCTCCAAGATCAACAGTTGTTCATTCCCTGCTTACTTCCCCTAGACCAGCAATTCTCAACCTTCCTAATGCTGAAAATCTTTAATACAGTTAGTTCCTCATGTTGTGGTGATCCCCAGCCAAAGAATTACTTCCATTGCTACTTTATAGCTGTAATTTTGCTACTATTATGAACTGTAATGTAAATATCTGAGCTGTAAGTCTTCTGAGGGTCGTAACCCACAGATTGAGAACCACTGACTTAGCCCCATCTAGAAACTTTTATAAAGCTAGATTATCCAGAGTTGATAAGATCCGTTTTCTCTAAGAAAATTCAGAGGTTGATCAATAAACAACTAGAGTGATGGAGAATTTTCACAAAACATTGTTCACTAACTATCTCTTTCCTGTGTTTAGAAGCCTTTTCAGATAAGTCTTAAAATGATCTTTTGTCTTCTTTTTCTCTGTTCTCTAGGGAGATGGTGGGTCTGGCTTCCCAGGTGAAAGAGGGTTACCAGGACTTCCTGGTGAAAAAGGCCATGATGGTCCAACTGGACCACCAGGAATTGGGCTGCCAGGACCTCCTGGGCCCCGTGGACTTCCTGGAGATAAAGGAGTAGATGGGTTACCAGGGCAACAAGGCCTCCGTGGAGCTCAAGGTGAGTCATACAATCAGATAGTTTTGGACTTGGAAAATCAACCTTTGTAAAATGACTCTGACTCATATGTATGAAATGCGTCATAAAAAAGAGATCTGGCTAGCTGTAATCACTCCAGTCAATCCTCAAGAGTTTTAAAATAGGAAATGGATCATAAGTGTATTATGGTAAGTTCAGAAGGTAGAACAATGTGGAGTTCAGCTCTGCTTAATGAGGACCCTGCTACTTGAGCTGTCTGAAATGTCACAGAGCTATCTAGACACTTTATGAGCTCATAGTCCATAGAAAAATTCAAGGAGAGGGTGGATGACTGTGTTTCTAATCAAAGTAGTTTGTGGAGAGTTTGATAAATAGTCCTCTAAGTTGTATGATCAGCAGACAAAAATGCTTTCCTATCTGACAGAATCTCAGATTGGTCAGAGATTCTAACCTAATCTTTATATGATACCTAACTTCTTCCCTTTAAATAAATTATTTTCCCACTTGGCATTTCGAGAATATAATAAGCAACACTCCTGATTGTATATTATGAAGGTCCCATACCATAACTTGTATTTTGTGCAGTCAGCACACTCCTTCATTGTTTCCAGTAGTGACATTACACTTCTTACTATTAGTGGCATCACACTTGTAATTGTCATCAAAGTTTAAGAATTTAAGGTTATCTATTCTCACTTGGAAATACCTCCCATTATTTCCTTTATCTTCTTGCTATTAAGTTCTCATGATCCCATACTTAGTTTATCAAATACCTATGCGCTTTTGGAAAAGATGGATGAATGGATGGATGGATGGGCAAAAGAAATTTCCTAAGTAGTTTCTCTTCTATTCCTTGCTGACTTTCCCCAATTAAATTATACTTATGCACATTGTAGACAATTAAATACCTTTTGCCATCTAGCCTTCCTTTGACTTCTACATGTTGTTATTATTGAAATTATGCCCATTTCTACTAGTGGTTTTCCCTTTAACAACGTTTTAAAGTCTCTAGCTACTAAAGAAGATGATACATCTTACCCTCACAACTTGCCAACAGAGTAGAACATTCCTTCTTGCAGAAGAAAAGCCCTTCCTAATAACCTTGCATGATTAAGAAATAAAAAATAAGATATTATGTCTTATGTGTTCATATTTTAAAATCTATCTTGATATAATAATCATGGTGGCATAGGCTAATACTGCATTCAAGATTCTTGAAACCAAGGGCCTTGAACAAGTTTGGGAAGCATTCTACTTCCCTAGGCCATATCTTATCAAACAATATTGGTTTTCCTTTGAGAACTTCTGGTTTCAACAATAGATTTACTTCTACTGTATTCCCCAGGGAAATTAGTCATGTATTTTCTATTGCTCTTCAGCTGTTGATGGATCGATCATTCTAGGTCAGCCCATTTTAAAGGCAACCAGATTCTAAATTTAGTTACAATGCATGATACCTATAAACTTGTACATCCTCAAGTCTTTTGGATATTATCAATGTTCTATTTCTTGGTTTGAGATGAGGCTGTATCAATAGGAAGAAACCTATGGGATCATTTCTATCCCAAACATTACTAGTTCCTGTACACAGAAAGTTCTCAGGAAGACAGAGCTAGTAAGCCTGGCCTGGAAGGAACCTTATATAGAAAAATCCACTTTTTGAAGTACCTGATTTTCAAACAAATACTTTATTTAGATTTTGTGTAGGGGTGTTATATGGTTGGTTGGTTGGTTGGTTTCTTTGAGACAGGGTCTCTCTACAGGGTCTCTCTACAGGGTCCTGGGTGTCCTGGAACTCACTATTACATACTGGGCTGACCTTGAATTCACAGAGATCAGCCTGCCTCCACCTCCTGAGTAGTGTGACTAAATGTTTATACCACCCCACACAGAAAATACTTCATTTAGAATGTTACCTTGTTTTTTCTCTATAGAAGCTGAATATAGCTCACTAAAAGTAGTGTTCTTTCCAACCATTTAAACATACATTTTGAGGCTTCTAGTTTATGTGTTATAGCCATTTCTGTTAGCACAAAAAGTAAGATGTAGTTCCTAAATGTTGCCTACACCTTCCAGTGGTAACCCAGGATTAGACATCTCCATTGGTAGTGAAGGGCATGTAGTCAATCAGAAGCTCTTCAACCCAGTGATGTGAATTATTACAAACTTGGGTACATTGACAGCTTATGGTACCCATAGAGGCTATGGCTCCAGATTCTCAATGTAATCTATCATTCAAGTTATTTCTCCAATTGGCTTCTGTATACTTGATCGTGTGAGCACCAGCACTCCACTCAATCCTCACGATTGAATGTGGTTGACAGGCATATCTGGGCTGTACACAAGACCTCCCTTAGGATTCAGCAAACATGTCTTGGTTTCATTTTTTTCTTTCCGTGATTGGTCTAGGTGATTATTGCTATAGCAGGGGGAAATATTATTCACCTATTAACCTTTGTCTCTGACCCTCAGAGTGTCTTAAACTACATTGCACTTTTTTTTTTCTTTTGAGGCAGGGTAGTTGTAAGGCTGGGATGCAGAGTTTGCCACTGGCAACTGATACTGCTTTAATGGTTCTTTAGCACATACTCCTGGGAACTATAGAAATGGTTATGCAGTCTCTGAGAGGAGCTGATTACCTTTATCTCACACGTTGATGGTTACCTATCTCTTAACTAATTATATTCTCTGAACTTATGGGGTATAACTTGCTTTCCAAGATGTATGTGCAAGGAGTCAAATAATTCTTATCTCTATTATTTGGTCTCAGAACAAATAGAAAAGATAGACTTTTGAAAACTAGAGTTGCTTTATATTCTAAAGATGAATTTTGGCATTAATGGTGAAAAAATCTGAATAATGCGGTCATCTATTGTACTTCTAAAGCATAATACGGCTAGAGCTGACTTCTGCTTTATTGAGAGTGGTCTGAATTCAGAAATGGGAATCCCCATAAGTGATAAAAGCCAGATCTGGTACAATGTAAAATCTTTAAATTTTCCCACCACTTTAAATCCCTCCTTGCGAAATACAATACAGTATAGTCTATGTCCAAATTATGAGGGCATATTTTTTTCCTTTCATTCAAAAACTCTGGGCCCCAGAAGAATATAGGATTGGAGTCTCTCCCTCTCCTCTCTTTCTCTTTCTCTCTCTCTCTCTCTCTCTCTCTCTCTCTCTCTCTCTCTCTCTCTCTCTCAGTGAAGCACCTCACCACAAGGTGCCTTTCAATGCCACACATTCTACAATGGGCAAATAACTCTCAGAAATAGTTTTGCCACCTCAGTGTCTAGCATAACGGAGGTGGGTGTGACGACACATGCAGGAGGATTCATGCTTCAGGCCATCTTTAGACCTGTGGGAATATGGTCACAGGAGCACAATGACTAGCAGGCAGGAAGCCAGGGAGTTGACTTACAGGAGCGCCTGTGAAGCTCTCTCCTTAAGGAAGGTAAGACCTGCCATTCACCGAGCATGCAGCAGGATGGCAGGCACTACATCGAGTGTCTCTGTCTCGGTCTCATGCACTCCTCACAGATGCCACTGGACACACAAGGCTTAGAGACTATAAGTTTTCCCCACACAGGTGTGTTATAACAGAAGTAAGTTCTGTTCGGCTCCTAGGTCCAGTATAACCAGTACATTATACTGTTCAAGTCTCAATGTTGACTTAGAACTAAAACAAGTGATTTTTTTTTCAAAGCAAGATTTCATATTGGAAAGCAGGATTGAGTGGAAGGAGGAGTGCCAGCTACTTGAATAAGCAGTCTGAATCAGAGGCTTTATGCACAGTTTTCAAAAATAATCTGAGGCTGTGCAGGTAACTTTTAGAGCCATGTGTTTGGTTTTTTGCTTGTTTATTTTTTAATACAAACAAATGCTACAGAGTTTTATTAGAACTGTTGGCTCTGTGGTTTAAGACAGACCTTGGTGGATTGTTCTAATAGAACAGGCTAATTTTAGTTAGCATAGCACTTGAGGAAGTCCATATGTACACAGTCTGTCACTGGTAGTTTATTAAACTTCCCATCTGTGATCCTATAGACTCTTTATTTGCAGTATGAATGAGCAAAGAAGACTTTCCCACAGAAAAGACTGTGCACGCTAATGTCAACATTTTGAAAACTGAAATTGACTACTTCTATTCCTTGAGTAGCAGAGATTATAGTTTCCAATAATGAGCTGAGGAGTCACAATTTATCATGACCAGGGGTCTTATGTGTTTCCCTAGTTTAGATATACACATATCTGAACAAGGATGGCCAATACATTTCAGTAGACTCAAAATGAACTGCTTTTTTTTTTGTTTGTTTGTTTTGTTTTTCGAGACAGGGTTTCTCTGTATAGCTCTGGCTGTCCTGGAGCTCACTTTGTAGACCAGGCTGGCCTCGAACTCAGAAATCCTCCTGCCTCTGCTGGGTTTAAAGGCTGGGATTAAAGGCATTAAAGGTTTAAAGGCTGGGATTAAAGGCATGCGCCACCACGCCCGGCTCCATGAACTGCTTTTAAAAAGCTCCATGGTTTGGGGAAAACCTCCATGCAAGAAAAGTGTTAGGGCTAGAGTTAGTGGTTTCAAGCATTGGCTCCTCTTCCAGAAGACTGGGCATCTATTCCCAGTACCTACATGGAGGCTCACAACCATTTATGACTCCAGTTCCAGGAGATTCAACACCTTCTTATGGCTTCCTTGGGCACCAGTCACGCATGTGGTACACAGACACACATGCACACAAAATGTCCACATGCATGCAAATTTAAAAATAAAAAAGTTCAGATGTGAACTCTAATTGTTATGGCTTCAAATTATCCACTCTAATAATACAGCATCATGAACCCTTAGAGCTAAAACCCAAGTGCCCATGCTAGAGAGAGAGTTTATCTAAGGGACTGGTGAATGGAAAATTACTGCTCACTGTTGTTCCTGTGCAGGCCACCTCTAGGAGTACTTGTTAGGTAACACCCTCTGCCTAGATGACTGCTTGCCTGTCAGGTACCAGCGGTTCAACAAGTAATATTCTGGCACTCTGAACACTCAGAACAAAGAAGCATTTGCACTGGTATTGTCTCCCAAGAGCTTCTCATTTCAAGCTTTCTGTGTGTCCTACTAGCTGCTGGGTGGGAAGAATACATTTTTCCACTAAATAGAATGGGGGAAAAAGGACCATGTAAGGGGAACTCTTCTCTGACTTGCTGAGCTCACAGTTCCACATGTTATCATTTCCAGGAGTCACCTTGCCTTGTATCATCCCTGGGTCATATGGTCCATCAGGATTTCCTGGAGCTCCTGGATTCCCAGGTATGGAATGAGGCCAGAAAAAGTGAGCACACTTTAATCCAAGGAAGCAAGAATGCCAATAGCACATGGGAGTCCCACTGATGGATTCCTCAGCAACTGAGGTAATGGCTTCCAGAGAATGTGTTATGAGGAAATGAGACTCGAGGAAGCCAGCAAGAGAATAGACTACTTGATCAGATATCATAAATCCAACCTATCCATGCTAGCGTTCCTTTCTACTCACTACATACATTTGGGGTTTCAGGCTCTAAGGGATCTCGGGGCCTCCCTGGAATTCCAGGCAAGCCTGGCACTCACGGAAGCAAAGGAGGGCCTGGAAGTCCAGGGTTAATGCATCTCCCAGGATTGCCAGGTAAGGAAAAGGGTCATCAACTTCCTCCTGTGTTATGTTTGGACTATTTTCATTCTCCATCGAGGACTGTAAGCTAGGTCTGCTCCCTGGATTAGCCGAGATGATTTGAATTTACTTCCAAGCACAAATGCCATAGAGCAAAGAACAGAATGTGGCAAAAAGGGCCTCGAGAAACCAATGGAAGCAATCCCTTAAGTCTCAGATAAGGAAACTGATAGTTTACAAAGCCACTAGTGACAAAGCCAGGAGGCTGCAGTTGTCTGCTTACCACTCCAGTAACAATATCCTAGATAAACTTCTTAGAGGCCAAAGAAGGAAGTTCACAACAGTCCAAAAGGAAGCTACCCATTTTTTTTCCTTTCCAGAGTTGTTCCAACCTGAGCTCCACAGGACTGCAGTGTTACCACTGCTCCTCCAGCTGCATTCCCTGGCTCAGCACCGACATCACCTGGGAACCTGATAGACATACAAATTCTCCACCTGTTCACAATAGCTAGTGAGCAGAGACTTTAGGAGAGAGCCAGTAATCTGTGTGTTCTGAACCACCATTACGCTAGTAGCGTTTGCGTCTTATCTGGATGTATCATTGCTTCATTTCTTTCTACTCTTTTCTGCCCACTCAAGAAGAGGAAGGCCATGGCAGCAAAAGGTTTAAAACTGTAGGAGATAGTGAGCTTGGGCCAGAAGACCTGGTGTGACTGCGTTCTTAGCAACCACTGAGCCCCAGGAACAGAAAAGAAAGCTGCTGAGCTGTACCTATTCCTAGTCTCACCAAACTAGAGCCTCCTTCCACTCGTGTGGTGTAGTCCCTACTTCTGTACAAGCCCTCCATGGAGTGGAGATCACTAATCATGATTAATATATGGGCTTTGTATTAGAGAAATCGGTCTCAGATGTCTACCGAGACAGCTTGGTTCTAAGCATCCATGTTCTTTTTAATTTTTGCCTCTTTACATTTAGGGTTTCCTGGAGCTCGTGGGGAGAAGGGATTGCCTGGGTTTCCTGGGCTTCCTGGAAAAGATGGCTACCCTGGAAAAGCTGGCAGTCCAGGGTTACCAGGTTTCAAGGGAGCTGCTGGTGACATATTTGGTGCTGAAAATGGTGCTTCGGGGGAGCAAGGCCTACAGGGATTGCCAGGGGACAAAGGATTTCCTGGAGACTCTGGCCTTCCAGGACCCAAGGGTGACTCACTCTACTTGACCCCTTACTTAGCAATGTACAGACAGCATTCTAGTAACTGCTGTCTTTGCATGGATATGTGTGTAAAATGCATGCCTGGATCTGGTATGGTTAATTAGAGAGCAAAAATGACATTTTATTCTGTGTCCCTTTGGGGGGGGAGGAATTTCCTTATGTGGTTGCAGTCCATTTTCCTTTTGTAGAAATTCCAAGAATAGCTATAACCAATAGTCGCATTTCTTACAATGCTGTTGTTGAGAGAAGACAATGTCATCTGAGGTGAATCCTGGGCCAAGCCCTTCTATTGGAAGATGGTTTGATGACCCAGCACCTCCCTGTTAACCAGACTATAAACATCTGTCCCCTCTGTTTTCTTAGGTTTGAATGGGAAACCTGGTATGCTAGGCCCCAAGGGTGAGCGGGGCAACCCTGGAACATCAGGACCACCAGGTCAGCCAGGACCTTCAGGGTCTACTGACCCATTTGGCATCAAAGGCACATCTGGATTCCCAGGAGCACCAGGCCTTCCAGGCATCTCAGGTAAATCCATTGAAGGAAGAATCCCAACTTGAGAGGGCCTTACTTAGACGAAGGCATCCCAGGGACTAAGAGTGGCAGTATGACATGCTCAGCATCTAGGATATTTGACTTTCCTAATCTCTCTAGTTTCAAATCCCAGATCATCCTGGCTGGGCCAGACCAGAACACATTGCTACTGTTTAACTTCTGATCCATGACAAATCTCTGTCACCTCCCTCTTCCAGGGCCTCCTACACCCTTTTGGTGTTTTTGGCCTGCTGCTGGCCTTTTTCTATTAAAGAAACCACCCTGTGTTGAATGGTGTTAAACCCTCGCTGTGGCTATGTTAAGCCTGCTTTGAGCTACAGAGAAACTGGAGCTGACTGTGACCTCTTCCCTCCCCCACCAGTAGCCTCCCTGTCAGGAGAACATGCCTCTGAGGGTCCACGGGCAAATAGTGGCTTTCACTAAGCAATGAGGACTGACACCCACTGGTTGCAGCCTAACGTTTGCAGTTCACCTGTTTGTTTGTTTGTTTGTTTGTTTATATCATCATCCTTACTCTGCCGCCTAGACTGCATCACTGACCAAGTGACTGAATCTGGGTTATTTGCAGAGCTGTTAATATCCTTTTTATTTCCTTTATCCTGTTTCTGGGGCCTTCATATAAGTTGCTGAGGTGAAGGTTAAAAACAACAACAACAACAACAGCCCACAAGCTCACTGACTAAGACTCCCCACTGGGGAATTATGTGATTATCTGCTATAACATGGCCTTGCTTATAAGGCCAGAGATCCCTGAACCGCTGCTATAAGGTTTGTTCCCACTGCATTCCCTTCTCCTGTTGCAGACTTATCCTCATAGCTTCCCATTAGATTCTTGGGGCTCACAGCTACTTGATGCTTTTCATTTCATGGAAAGCTAAGTCAGCCATTCATTGAGGTCCTTGGGAGCCCAAATACTTCTGTCCTCATTGATTTAAGCCTTTGGATTTTTAATTTCCTTGCTTTGTACCTGGACATTCAACTTTGGCAGCAGCTCAGGAGGTTAATCCCATTGACCAACTTCAAGCCCTGGTGAAAGAAGACTCAGAATACCTAAGAGACCAAATGGGCCTTGGGGGTTTCTACAATACTTGGCACTAGGGGGTCTTTCAAACCTAATGCCAAGGAACTGGCTGATTTAACTGCTTGTTTGAGGGATTAAAAGGGCAACCCTATATGCAAGACTCCCTGGAAAGCCAGAACAACAGTTCAGATTTAACCTCTATTTCATGAATTGGCTCAGGAAACAACCATTAGAACTTGATTCAGGGTTGAAGTCCCAAGGAAACTAGGGCCCAATTGCCACCCTGGCTTCCCAGAGCTCCATTTAGAGGCTCCTGTGTGAACCACATTCATAAAGGAAGAAGTTATAATTACAAAGTGGTTGCTTTTCCTACCCACCACTGTGCCATGCTAGAAGTGATGAGCATTTAGGGGGGTGCTCTGGGTGGTAGGTACTAATGCTCTGACCAACTCAGCACCGGGCTTCTTGGCATCTCTTTTTGGGTAGTGTTAAAGGACCGTGAACCCCCTCCTATCCAGCCAAAGAGAACCTCTAGAAATAAACAGTGGCCCAAACCTGAGCAGAGCCTGACTAAGCTGTCCTGCGTTCTCTCTTCTATAACCATTCAGGGCACCCTGGAAAGAAAGGTCAAAGAGGAGACATAGGTCAGCCTGGGTCAACTGGAAAAAGAGGTCTACCTGGGATAAAAGGCCTTCCTGGTCCTCAAGGGTCACCTGGCTTCCTGGGGAGCCCAGGTTTGTCAGGCGTCACTGGGTTGCCAGGCATCGAAGGCCAAAAGGGTAAGTGAAATAATTAGGAAGACCAGTAAAGTAGTCAGGGACTACCCAAAGGGAGCGTGCCACAACTGCCCAACTTGCCTCCTCCCCTCTTCTCTGCCCAGGAATAGAAGGTAGGCAGGGGTTTGCGGGGGTGGGGGGGCAAGGCTAATACTAAAGGAAACCTGTCACCTAGCATGAATCACTCAACCTGCTTGCTGTGTGGAACAATGGGCTGATCAACAGAAAAGGCCAACTACACATAGATCACTCAGTCTGACACATACCAAGGAGCCTGACAACCTGACAACTCTCACTTCCTGTGACTGACACAGCAGTGGTTAGGTGTATGGCATCTCTGTCTCAAATAGGTGAAAAATGGCTGGTCTCAGAGCAGCACACACAGCCGGTTAGTACAAAGAGGCAAGATCACACACTCATCTCTTCCCCAACCAGAACTAGGTATTTCTTTTCTGTGCCCCTACATGCACTCTGAACTTAATGAATTCAAGCAGAAGTGCCCACATCTTCCTTTCTTTCTGGTGTTCAGTGCTACGTGGCTGTTCGGAGGAATCCTAGAATAGCTAATAACTAACATGCTTGGTAAAGACTCAGACTTCAGAGTTAGAGAAACCTATGTTCAATTCCTTCCTCTTCACCTTCTTAGCTCTGTAACATTGTGCAAGCAATTCAACCTTTCTGTGCTTCCTTTTCTTTACTTGTATATACAATGGAAATGATAATGAAAGAAAGTCTTACTTTTCAATAGGTGAAAAGGGGTCCTCTGGGCCAGTAGGATTTCCTGGGTTCCCTGGTCTTCCTGGTCTTCCTGGAGCTGATGGATTAAAGGGATTTTCTGGGTCATTTGGAAAGGTGGGACAACCTGGACAGGCTGGTACTTCCGGAGAGAAAGGTAAGGGGGTGTGGGTAGACAGAGACAGAGGCAGAGAGACAAACAGAGACACACACAGAGAGAGAGAGAGAGAGAGAGAGAGAGAGAGACAGACAGACAGACAGACAGACAGAAACAGAGACAGAGAGACAGAGAGATTTCAAGACAACCACTTTGTTTTTCAACATGCATTTTGCTTGTCAATGTGGTCATTCATCTGATGAATGAAACATATTAGGCAAAACTTTGGACTTCCAAATTAAGTCCTTTGAGAGCAAAAGGCTACTCACTTTAGAGTCAACAGTACATGATATGGACTATGTGAGTCATCCTTTGCCAACCGCAAAGAAAATCATAGCATAAATTGTTTTTAAGAAGGAAAAGATTTATCTTAGTTCTTGGTTTCAGAGGAGTCCATTGGTGATCAGTTGACCTTGTTGATTTTGAACCGGTGGTGGCCCAGTGCATCATGGGACAGAGCTTCCTTCATGGCAGCTGGAAAACAAAACCAAGAAGGAGATAGGAGTGAGAGTGTTACAGTCCATTCAAGAAGATACATTCAATAACTTGCCTTTCTCCCACTGAGCTCCACACATAAAAGGCCCCTCACCTCCCAATGAAGTCAGTGCCTGAGAATCAAGTCTTTACCAACCAAATCTTTGAGGAACACTCAAATTAAAATGGAGCCCTCCACAATACACTCTTTCCTTGAAAGAGAATTTAGAGTAGGGCCTAAAGTTATTGGTGACTTTGGGTCTGGAGAAAGAGAGAGCAGACTCAGAAGTGCAAAGTTAGAGGCTGGGGTGTGAAAGAGGACAAAAAGGTCTCGAAACTTGGCGAGGTGTGTGTGGGAAGAAACTATACCAAAGGTCATATTTGTGTGTAACTTTGTGCGTAAACTGTGACTTTGTGTGTAAACTGTCACTCTCCTGATTACTGCCTGATCTGCCTTCCTTCAGGAGACAGAGGGGATCCAGGGCCAGTTGGCATATCTAGTCCAAGACCTCCAATGCTAAACCTTTGGTTCAAAGGAGAAAAAGGCTCTCGAGGTTCTGCTGGATCGGATGGATTTCCTGGGCCCAGAGGTGCTGAGGCAGGGGATATTTGGGAGTGATTCTCATGCAAGGATTTATTTATAGCCATCATTGGTTTCCTTCCCAAGAAAAGCAAAGCTCAGACCCAGGAACAGCAGTATGGGAACAACAATGATGTTCAAGGAGGCTGTCTTTCTTCTTCCTAATTTTCCCTTGCTCGTTGAGACTGACTCATACTATTGTAGAACTGGAGGTTTTGGTCCATAGTCTGGTACCCCTGAAATAGCCTGGTAGATAGCAAGGTATAGATACTGATTGCCCAATACTAGAGCTGGGATGACACCAATGGAACCACTTTCCATCACCACTAACCCCAAGCCAGCCTCTGCCTTAGCTGAGAGCACATTTGGACTATGATTTTGAGCACCTGCACCTAGACAAATAGGTCTTTTCTCGCCTAGCCTTTTTCTAATAGATTTTGCTTCTTTCCCAGGTGACAAAGGAGAGCCTGGCATCCCAGGGTTACCAGGTCCACCTGGAGCTACTGGACAAACCAATACCATCAAAGGGCTCAATGGGAGGCCAGGTTCCCCTGGATCTATGGGAAGAAAGGGATTACCTGGCCTGAAGGGGTCTCTGGGGATTGCAGGTTTCCCAGGAATGCCAGGAAAAAGTGTAAGTTTATCCAGATTCTTGTCTCTTTACCATAACTGAACCTTTATAGCATGGGCACATGTCCCACGTTCCCATGCCCAACCCCTGCCCCCAAGATAACCACAAAGTGCTTGCTCTCCATGTGTATATGACACATCTTCCTACCTTTTCCCTCAGTATTCCCTCCTTTATGTCTTTGTTCCCCTTATTGATCCCATGTGGCAAAGCTTCCTGCCTACTTTGCAGTCTCCAACACACCTCTGCCTGCTCTTAAAGGCACCATCTCATCATGAGTTGCTGGGCTCCTGCTAGGTTGGCACTTTTCACTGCTCATATCAAACTGCCCCTAGTTGGTTCTTCAGAGAATCTCACTTCTTCAGTGAGGTTTCTGGGACTTAAAAATAGCCATTTAAGTCTTAATTTGCACCCCATGGCCAGCACCCCATAGCCCACATTAAGCTGGACGTATTGTAAAACTTTACAGACCGTGGAGAAGGTTGTTAAGGCAAGGTCTTGCTATGTTATCAAGGGAAACCTTGACCTCATAATACTCCTGCCTCACCTTTGCAAGTTACAGGATTAGAGAGAGGTACACACCACCACACCCAATAAGAAATAAGTGTAGGTGTCCTTTTTACCGGTTGGGACATCTTCTGGATATATGCCCAGGAGAGGTATTGCTGGATCCTCCGGTAGTACTATGTCCAATTTTCTGAGGAACCGCCAGACTGATTTCCAGAGTGGTTGTACAAGCTTGCAATCCCACCAACAATGGAGGAGTATTCCTCTTTCCCACATCCTCGCCAGCATCTGCTGTCACCTGAATTTTTGATCTTAGCCATTCTGACTGGTGTGAGGTGGAATCTCAGGGTTGTTTTGATTTGCATTTCCCTGATGATTAAGGATGTTGAACATTTTTTCAGGTGCTTCTCTGCCATTCGGTATTCCTCAGGTGAGAATTCTTTGTTCAGTTCTGAGCCCCATTTTTTAATGGGGTTATTTGACTTTCTGGAGTCCACCTTCTTGAGTTCTTTATATATATTGGATATTAGTCCCTTATCTGATTTAGGATAGGTGAAGATCCTTTCCCAATCTGTTGGTGGATTTTTTGTCTTATTGATGGTGTCTTTAGCCTTGCAGAAGCTTTGCAGTTTCATGAGGTCCCACTTGTCAATTCTCGATCTTACAGCACAAGCCATTACTGTTCTATTCAGGAATTTTTCCCCTGTGCCCATATCTTCAAGGCTTTTCCCCACTTTCTCCTCTATAAGTTTCAGTGTCTCTGGTTTTATGTGTAGTTCCTTGATCCACTTAGACTTGACCTTAGTACAAGGAGATAGGAATGGATCGATTCGCATTCTTCTACATGTTAACAACCAGTTGTGCCAGCACCATTTGTTGAAAATGCTGTCTTTCTTCCACTGGATGTTTTTAGCTCCCTTGTCGAAGATCAAGTGACCGTAGGTGTGTGGGTTCATTTCTGGGTCTTCAATTCTATTCCATTGGTCTATTTGTCTGTCACTATACCAGTACCATGCAGTTTTTATCACAATTGCTCTGTAGTAGAGCTTTAGGTCCGGCATGGTGATTCCACCAGAGGTTCTTTTATCCTTGAGAAGAGTTTTTGCTATCCTAGGTTTTTTGTTATTCCAGATGAATTTGCAGATTGCACTTTCTAATTCGTTGAAGAATTGATTTAGAATTTTGATGGGGATTGCATTGAATCTGTAGATTGCTTTTGGCAAGATAGCCATTTTTACAATGTTGATCCTGCCAATCCATGAGCATGGGAGATCTTTCCATCTTCTGAGATCTTCTATAATTTCTTTCTTCAGAGACTTGAAGTTTTTATTATACAGATCTTTCACTTCCTTAGTTAGAGTCACGCCAAGATATTTTATATTATTTGTGACTATTGAGAAGGGTGTTGTTTCCCTAATTTCTTTCTCAGCCTGTTTATTCTTTGTGTAGAGAAAGGCCATTGATTTGTTTGAGTTTTATATCCAGCTACTTCACCGAAGCTGTTTATCAGGCTTAGGAGTTCTCTGGTGGAATTTTTAGGGTCACTTATATATACTATCATATCATCTGCAAAAAGTGATATTTTGACTTCATCTTTTCCAATTTGTATCCCTTTGATCTCCTTTTGTTGTCTAATTGCTCTGGCTAGGACTTCAAGTACAATGTTGAATAGGTATGGAGAAAGTGGACAGCCTTGTCTAGTCCCTGATTTTAGAGAGATTGCTTCAAGCTTCTCACCATTTACTTTGATGTTGGCTACTGGTTTGCTGTAGATTGCTTTTATCATGTTTAGGTATGGGCCTTGAATTCCTGATCTTTCCAAGACTTTTATCATGAATGGGTGTTGGATCTTGTCAAATGCTTTTTCCGCATCTAACGAGATGACCATGTGGTTTTTGTCTTTGGGTTTGTTTATATACTGGATTACGTTGATGGATTTCCGTATATTGAACCATCCCTGCATCCCTGGGATGAAACCTACTTGGTCAGGATGGATGATTGTTTTGATGTGTTCTTGGATTCGGTTAGCAAGAACTTTATTGAGGATTTTTGCATCAATATTCATAAGGGATATTGGTCTGAAGTTTTCTATCTTTGTTGGGTCTTTTTGTGGTTTAGGTATCAGAGTAATTGTGGCTTCATAGAATGAGTTGGGTAGAGTACCTTCTGTTTCTATTTTGTGGAATAGTTTGTGAAGAACTGGGATTAGATCTTCTTTGAAGATCTGATAGAACTCTGCACTAAACCCATCTGGTCCTGGGCTTTTTTTAGTTGGGAGACTATTAATGACTGCTTCTATTTCTTTGGGGGATATAGGGCTGTTTAGATCATTAACCTGATCTTGATTCAACTTTGGTACCTGGTATCTGTCTAGGAACTTCTCCATTTCATCCAGGTTCTCCAGTTTTGTTGAGTATAGCCTTTGGTAGAAGGATCTGATGGTGTTTTGGATGTCTTCAGGATCTGTTGTTATGTCTCCTTTTTCATTTCTGAAAGGACACATGCTCCACTATGTTCATAGCAGCCCTATTTATAATAGCCAGAAGCTGGAAAGAACCCAGATGTCCCTCAACAGAGGAATGGATACAGAAATTATGGTACATTTACACAATGGAGTACTACTCAGCTATTAAAAAGAATGAATTTATGAAATTCCTAGCCAAATGGATGGACCTGGAGGGCATCATCTTGAGTGAAGTAACACAATCACAAAAGAACTCACACAATATGTATTCACTGATAAGTGGATATTAGCCCAAAACTTAGGATACCCAAGATATAAGATACAATTTGCTAAACGCATGAAACTCAAGAAGAATGAAGACCAAAGTGTGGACACTGTGCCCCTTCTTAGAATTGGGAACAAAACACCCAGGGAAGGAGTTACAGAGACAAAGTTCGTAGCTGTGATGAAAGGATGGACCATTTAGAGACTGCCGTATCCAGGGATCCATCCTATAAGCAGCTTCTAAACGCTGACACCATTGCATACACTAGCAAGATTTTGCTGAAAGGACCCAAATATAGCTGTCTCTTGTGAGACGATGCCGGGGCCTAGCAAACATAGGAGTGGATGTTCACAGTCAGCTATTGGATGTATCACAGGGCTCCCAATGGAGAAGCTAGAGAAAGTACCCAAGGAGCTAAAGGGATCTGCAACCCTATTGTTGGAACAACATGATGTACTAACCAGAACCCCGGAGCTCTTGTCTCTAGCTGCATATGTATCGAAAGATGGCCTAGTCGGCCATCACTGGAAAGATTGGCCCATTGGACTTGCAAACTTTATATGCCCCAATATAGGGGAATGCCAGGGCCAAAAGAATGGGAATGGGTGGGTAGGGAAGTGGGGGGCGCTATGGGGGACTTTTGGGATAGCATTGGAAATGTAATTGAGGAAAATATGTAATAAAAATATTAAAAATTTAAAAAAAAGAAATAAGTGTAGGGTTTTTGTTTTTACTTAGGATTAAATATATAGCCTGAAACATTCTAGGCAAGTACTCACTCTATTGTAGGCTTAGATTTTTCAAAACTTACTTTTAATAGGGGTTCTTAAATGTTTTACCCTCCCTTCTAGCCCACCACCCACCAGAGGTTGTGGAAAAGAAAAGTTATTAGGATATGGGGGAAGTGGACTTGTTTTGAAATAGTTCTTTGGAGCAAATCCAATCTGTGTTGTCAGGATATCAGCAGTTCAGTTCACACAAATCAGCAGTGGCAGCTCCATCCACTCTCAAACACCATTCACAATTCAGAAACAGCAGGTCGATCCAGAAAAAGCCGCAAGACTCTGCTGTATGCTGTTGAGAAGAAGTTCCTTGGGGCAATTTCAATATCCAATTGTCAGGATACTAGCAGTCTAGTTCAGTAGTGTCAGGATAGCAAACATGAATCAGCAATACTGGCACAATGTAGAAGAAACAGCCAGGCTACCACCAAATCAGCAGGAGTCAGCAGGAGTGACCAGAACCAGCACCAACTACAGGAGAGGTTCTCTGCAGTGCCTCTCTTAAGGAAGGGGAAGATCAGCAAAGAAGAAGACAAAAGACCAACAAAGCACTGGAAAGTTAGTTGTGCAAGCCCATCCTCACTGTTCCTTGAGTCCTATTTATACTCCCTCCAAACCTCCAATGGGTCTTGCCTCAGAAAAACACCATGTGAGTCTGTATTAGCTGACATATTCAGAAACTTCCCCTTCACTCAGCCAATCAGCCCTGAGTCCACAGAAGTGGCAAGAAGCTGCCAGAACACCACCAGAAGTTTTTTGGGTGCTTTTCTCTCTGTGGAGTCATGACAAATGATGACCAATAAACAATGAATGGTAAGGTGAACCAATATCATCCAGCATTGTCCACTGTCTGTTGGGTTATATTTCTATTCCTTCTAAATATCACATGCCCTTTCACCTGTGTGCCCCAGCAAATATCATTTGACATAACTGACTTTTCAAAGAAACCAGAAGTTTCCACTTCATTCTATCACTGAGCTATATCTTTGAGCCTAGCATTCAGAGATTTCTTGATGGTTTAATAGGAAGGTACTTGAAGTACCACAGGGGACAAGTAGCAAAGAATCAAGTCTAGACTATCTGGGCTTTTAAAAGGCAGGATAGGGGCTATAGAGATGGCTCAGTGGTTAAAAGTGCTTGCTGCTCTACCAGAAGACTTGAGTTTGGTTCTTAGCACTCACAACAACCTACAGCTCCAGGCAATCCAAAGCATTCTTGGGCCATGGGCACATGCACATGTGATACTCTCCCCTGCTCCTCCCTCCCACTCTCCCTCCCTCCCTCTTCTCCCTCTTCCTTTCCTTTTACCTTTCTCTCTCACTCTTACTCTATCTCACATACATGTAGACATACATTTTTCTCAACCACTTTAATAAGGATTCAACCTCTCCTTGAGCTCGCTACCCACCAGAGGTAGCAGAAAAGAAAAGTTATCAGGATATGAATAAGTAGACCTGTTTAGAAATAGTTCCTTGGGGGCGAGTCCCATCTTCATTGTCAGTGTATCAGCAATCCAGTCCTCTAGCAAAACACCAACATAAATGAGCAGTGGCAGTCCAGTTCATTCGGCAGTCACCACTCATAAATCAGCAGCTGCAGACCAGTTCATTCAGCAGATACCACACAAGAATCAGCAAGGGCAGTTCAATCCAGAAGCAACTGCAAGGCTCACCAACCAGCCTGAGTCCACCATGGAAGTAGCAAGAAGCCATAGGATCCTCAAGAGAAGTCCTTTGGGGAGCTTCTCTCTATGATGTCACCCCAAGTGGAGCTCAGCAATGGAATCTAAAGTGAACCAATACGTACATATCCTTAGCGAAGAATAGTGAGGTGGAGCAAAGCGAAGGAAGGTTCGAGCTCCCACTGTCTGTGGGGTCAGATTTATTATATTCCTTCTAAACATCATCCATCCTTTCACGTGCTTGCTATAGCAAAAACATCCTTTCACCTGTGTCTGCTTCAGCAAAACATCCTTTCACCTGTGTCTGCTTCAGCAAAACATCCTTTCACCTGTGTTTGCTTTAGCAAAACATCCTTTCACCTGTGTTTGCTTTAGCAAAACATCCTTTCAGCTGTGTGCCCCAATAAGACATCATTTGACGTAACTGGTTTTTCGAAGAAACCAGAAGTTTCCACTTCACACTCACGTGCAAATGAAAAGTTTAGAACATAAATCTTAAAAGGCAGAGTAAAGTAGAGTAGGTTTGACACAGATGGACTTGAATTTGAATGTCAGACACCTCCACTACTCATTTGCTCTGTGACCTTGCTTAATTAACATCACTGAGCCTTATTTTTTTCATCCGATTCTTTTTTTTTTTTTTAAGTAGACTAATAATCCAAACTTTTTTTGGACAGTAGTGAAGGTTAAGTGAGATGAGACATGCGAAGAGCATTGTGGTCAGACACATTGCATGTCCTATATAAAAAGGAGTCTGATCACTGGGCCCAGAATACCTGGAGTCCCTACAGGCAAATTCTTGTTTTTCAAAAGCATCAGTCAATCTGATAGAGAGACTAGACCTACATGGCTGAAACCTTAGCTGACGAAATCATTCTAGATTTAAGGTCCTGACATCTCACAAAGGAGGGATAGAAGTAAAGTGGGAATACGTTTGGGGAGGTGGGAGTCCCAGCATAAGCAGAGACTCACATTAGGAACATCTGTGTCTACAGCAGTGTAGTACATGAAGCCAGGCGAGAAAAATAGTGGGAGCACCCTGGGTAGTGGTCCAAAGAACACATTGACCCAGCCCATTACTCGGCCTCCTTTTCAAAGCATTACTTGAAGCACATTTTTACTGGGTACATCTCCAAATACCTCAACTCATACGAGGCATCCTGAAAACAGCTGAAAGCAGCTGACATGAACGAACACTCTCCAGATTCAGAGTGTGTCAGAAAGCTGCCAATACTGTAAATAAGGATCTATCTATCCAAATGCAGACTAGCACCTGCGTGTTTACAGCCTGCTACCTGGTAGCAGGGCGACCTTACGTTCTTTGTGGCACCTGCAGCAGAGGTCTGGCACAGCTTAGTAAAGCAAGACTGCTGCTGTTTCGATTGTTTTGTTTTCCCAGTTTTGAAACAGAGTCTCAATAGGTAATGTGAAGTTTCTGCCTTTGTCTCCTGACTGCTGAGATAATCAGCATGTATGTGCCTTCACTCCTGGCTGAAGCAATGATTGTGTGAGATGACTCTAGAGCTTTGACCAGAATACCTGCAGAGCAGATTGAGTGCCTTGCCCAGGGATCATGTTCTATGTTTCCTGTGACTTAATAATTAATGCAGCCATACATTGATTCATCAAGATGGGATATTCCCCCTGAAAATCCTAAGCGTGTATGTGGCTCAGCACCTGGCAATGTCTAGAATATACCTCCTGTCCTGCCTAACACAGTGTATAACCAGCATCTCCTAGGCAATGGCTAGGGATTGGGGGAGAGGAGGAGGAAGAGCAAGAGCATCTCTGAGCTCTAGGCAGAAATAATAGTTTCCATATTGCTTTCAAGGGTTCACAGGGGCTCGCTGGGACTTCTGGCCTCCTGGGAGCAACTGGTATCCCAGGTTTAAAAGGTAAGGAACATTTTGTCTTCTGATGTGTTTGCCTAGACCAAGGTGATGTTCTACCAATCCACAACTCAGGAGTAGGGGGAGCTGTGTTAAGGGAGAAAATGAATTTTGTTTGTATTTCCCGTTTGGCTAAACACACTCTGCACTCCTTGTTCTTCAAAGACATTGCAAACAACAGTGTCACATGCCAAAATCTCTTCCCCGGGCTTTCATGGACAATAAACAAACAAACAAACAAACAAATCAACATTCCATTCGCTTTGTATTTTGATACACCAAAACAGCAACATAGAACTTCAACTCAAAACACCTCTTCCCCTGATGAGCACAGCCCCATAGGCAGGACCAATTCTCTTGTTTAAATGAATCACCATTCCATTCTTGTAGTATTTCAGGGCCCACTTACCATCTTCTCACATGTGCTGGGCCATGTTTCCAGTACAGGGGTGCTGTGTATAAATCATCTCATTCTAGTAGCTTGTTAGCACCCCATTTCCTTTTACCCAGTGGATGCTTTTGTCAAGAAGCCCCTCTGACTGTTTTGAATCTGAATTGAGGGGGAAAATATATTGAAAAGACTGGGTGAAAAAAATGAATAATTGTTTCTTCTGACCATTTGAAATAAATATTTTTTATACCTGCAGGAGATCAAGGCCAAACACTTGGCATTTCTGGAAGCCCAGGACCCAAGGGACAGCCTGGAGAATTAGGTTTTAAAGGTAGGGCTAGTACATTTTTGTCCATATCTCACAAATGCTTCAGAACTGAAGACTAGAGTGACTTTTGGGGATCATTCCCAAGTTCTTTAGCTTCCATCCAGTGGATACCTATAGTTTTCCCAAGCAAACTGATTTACACCACTGATACGTACCTTTGGCATGGTGTACCAACTACCTCAAACTTCATTTACCTATTTTCCTCTAATGTTTACCGCAAAAATATTTCAGCCCATCATTTTTTATTCTAGAAGGAAGCCAGAAACTGTCTACTCACTTCTCAGATGGGTAACACCTTCCAAATATGAAAACAACTGCCATAAATCTTTTCCCGAGTTTCTTCACTGAATCAAGTCCCCTGAACATCTCAAAATGTTTTTACCTTCCAACTTATGTTTTCCCGTGGAGGAGTGCAATTCCAGAAATAGAGATTAATCATTCAGCAATTGATTGATCTTCTAGGTGTCAAAGGAAAAGATGGACTAGTTGGTGATAGAGGTTACCCAGGAAACAAAGGTGATGGTGGAAAAGTTGGAATTACTGGAGATCCTGGCTTCCCTGGCTCCCCAGGTACCATGCTACTTGAAAACTTTATTTTGAAGAAGTTAGGATTCACTTCAAGCCATACCGTATTCTAAATGTCCACCTTGGTTTCACACTTAGGACTTCAAGGGATTTCAGGTATGAATGGAGACCCAGGCCTCCCAGGTTCCTCTGGCCATCTGGGGTCAATTGGCCGCCCTGGACCCTCAGGCTTAATAGGACCTAAAGGTATGTGTGTTTGCTAGCAAGGAGTGGGAGAAGTGTCTTTCCCCCAATAACAGGGGGCAACTCCTCCATCTTAGAATGTAGCAGCTAGGCCTAAGCCAGGTAAAATGGGGTGTTATATGAGGATTAATTAGAAAGACAGGTGTAGAATGAGCTAGAGAGATGGCTCAGGGGTTAAGAGCACTTTTTCTTTGCAGAGAATCTGAGTTGGATTCCTAGCACCCACATGGTGACTCGTAACCATCTATAACTCCAGTTCTAGGTGATCCAGTTCCTTCTTCTAAGGCACCAGGCATTTGTATAGTACACAGATATACTTGTAGAAAAAATTCTCATACACAAAATTAAATAAATATCAAAAATTAATTGAAAAGCCAGAGAAGAAGAAAGGTGAACAATTATAAATCAGAATAGAAGAATGTCATACGCCTAGCAGTGGTGGCCCATGCCTTTAATCCCAGAACTTGGGAGGTAGAGGCAGGTGGATTTCTGAGTTTGAGGCCAGCCTGGTCTACAGAATGGTTCCAGGACAGCCATGGCTATACAGAGAAACTGTGTCTTGAAAACAAAAAAACAAAACAAAACAACAACAAAGATGAAGAAGAATGTCAGATCCACGAAGAAAAGAATTAACAAGAAAAATATTAGTTACCCATTACTAAAATGAAATCCCTGTGGTTGATTACTTAGAAAGAAAATAAATTTATCTTATAATTTTTGAGGCTCTAAATCCAAACAGCTATGGTGCTGGCTTTATGGAGGAATAGCCCCTAAGAATGTCACCTCATGGGGATGCCATCTATGTCACCCCACCCCACCTCATGGGGGATGGCATCATCACATATTATGAGAGAGAGAGAGAGAGAGAGAGAGAGAGAGAGAGAGAGAGAGAGAAGGAAATCACAACTCAACAGAAAGCCAACGTGAGGGGTAGGGTGAGTCATACTCTTCTGTAGCAATTCATGATTTTGAGAGCTCAGGGTCCACGAGAATTACCTTATTACCTTATTCCTTCTCTGTGGAAAATCCCAGTGACCAAAGTCACTTTCACTAAGCCTCTCTTGTTAAAGATCCCACCACCTCGTAATATCATCAAAATGGGAACTTTGGGGACCACATAAAACCACAGCCAAGTGTGATGGTTAATATTGTCAACTTGATCAGATCTAGACAAGCTTTGGCGATACCTTTTAAGAGAAAATACGGATTAGGTTAGCCTTTGGATATGCCTGTTAGGAATTACCTAGATTGGGTTGAGTTAGGTAGAAGCACCTTAACTTTGGCCATTCAATTGGTAGTGGTCAGAGACTGAATAAAATAGGAGAAAGTGATCTGAGAACCACCATTCAATGCCATCTGCTTCATGATTATGGATGCAACATAACCCCCTGCCTCCTCAAGTTGCTGCTGCCACATTTTCCTTGATACGATAGATAGTCCCCTCAAACTACAAGACAACTACTATAAGACTTTCCTTTTTTAAGCTGTTTATAAAGTATCTGATCATGGAAATGAGAAATGTAACTATGATATGAAGCCATAGCAGAAAGTTATTACTCTGGCGTATGTTGTCTTTCTCTGCTTTAATGGTAGAACCAGTTTCGGGGAGAAGACAACTCAAGGGCCTGGCATTGCTACTCCTACATTCTATTAAAAATACCTACTGTAGGCAGCAGGAGCAAGGATGTGTTTCAATTGGTAGAGTGCTTGTCCAGCATATACAAGGACCCCCTATGTTCACTTCCTAGCACTACAGAAAGCAAGAGTTATGACACATCTGTAATCTCTGCACTCTGGATGTAGATGAAGGAAGATGAGAAGTTCAAGGTCACACTCACCTACGTTGAGAGTTATAGGTATCCCGGGATTTACAAGACTCTATCTCAAACAAACAAACAAACAAACAACATCATCAACAACAAAAACCAAGAAAAGCAGGAAGGCGTATTTATTTGGTCTTGTGATTTTAGAGGTTTTAGTCCACAGTCATCCCTTGGCTTCATTGTGCCTGGACCTGTGATCAGGATAGGGAGTGTATTGTAGAGCTGAGCTTCTCACTGCCTGGCGATCAAGCAGTAAAAGGCAATACCAGAAAAAAACAATACCCCCTTTCATGACATGGCCCCAATTAACTACTTCCTCCAATTGCACCCCACTTTGTAAGTTCTTCTACCACTCAAGAACTCACTAACTAATATTTTAAGTCAAAATTGAATTAATACATTTCTAAAGTCAGGATCATTGTAATTGAATAACTTTCTAAAGGATCTAGAGAATAAACCTTCAATATTTGGTCTTTTGGGAGATATTTCAGGTCCAAACCTTATCAGCTAATTAACTGCCATCTTACTCTAAAAGGCACAGTAGCCTTTATAAGAATCATGAGAATCCAAGGTTGCAGGGTGTATGTTAGAAATTGGCTATTCTAGAGAGCATCGAGTAATGTCTCAATAAAGATAGAGCCATTTCCGATGTTTTCTCTCCTTAGGATTCCCTGGAGCTCCTGGTTTACATGGACTGAATGGACTTCCAGGCACCAAAGGCACCCATGGCACTCCAGGTAAGAAAGGCCCTGAAGGTCAAGGTCAAGGTTAAGGGCATAAAGCTCTTCGAGAACTGGGAGGAGTTGGCCATGTGTTCTTGACTGTAGTACACCCCATATCCTGGGAGTTAGATCTCCTCACTTGTCTTCAGTTAGAGAAGGAAAGAAGATGTTTCACCTTTCTGTAGGAATGAGCTCTTCTTCTAGACCACAGGAAGGTCAACTAGGCCCAGGGGCTGTCTCCCTCTGAGCTCTGTCCCCTCCCTCTGCATTTCTTCCTAGGAACCAGTATTACTGGTGTTCCTGGGCCGGCTGGCCTGCCTGGTCCCAAAGGGGAAAGGGGAGTGCCAGGAATTGCCATCGGAGATCCAGGGAAACAAGGCTCAAGGGGACAAAAAGGTGACCAAGGTAAGTAAGCCCAAATCAGGACTTGCAGAAACTGAATGAGGCCTTGGCAGTGGATCAGAGTTTGGGATTGTTTTGGAGCCAAATGGTTCATAGGGTAGACTTGTGCTTGTCTAAGAACCCTTAACAATAACTGTGAAGAAAATGATGATGAATACCAAGTGCCCCCCCTAGCCTCCAGTTCCCCCTGGCTCTTTCCAATTCATCTCTGGACCACTTTTTCAGACTTGGGCAAAGCCAAGATGAATGCTTCTAAGGAGCAGAGTTACTCCATTTAGTAAGATCTTAGCTCCAATTTCCTTCGTGATCCATGAGGATGCTAGAATCCACCTGGCAGAAGAAACCCAAGACCGAGAGAACGTGGATCTCCTGAGGCCAAGCCTACAGGCTGCACTCAACCAGGATAGGTTGTGTTTTCATTAACCAAAGTCCACCCTGAACTCAGCTTCCCAAACTGCTTGAAGTTTTCCTGGGTGTCCCATTCTAGCTAGAACTTCTCTAAAATCATGAAACCATTCTTTAGCTTCCTTGGCAGTGTTCTGGAGACTCACCTGTCTCCCACTATATATAAAGCAAAACATGAATGCAGTCAGTCAGGACTAAAGCATATTCCAGTTCTCCCTCTCATTGAGCTGTATGTCCCCAAGCAATGAACTTACACACCTGTCTCTCAATGCCAATTGGACTTAGTTTTTTTTTTCTTTCTGTAAAAATGGATATAACAGAACTGTCTCACAGATATTTCTGAGGACTCTGTGAACAGTACGGTAATATGAGTTTGCTGAGCATATCTCAGTGCCCAGCAGATGCCCCAGAAACACTGGGCACCATGCTATTACATGCCAGTTGGGAAGTAGTAACTGCAGTATATTTGGAGCCTGAGGTCTCATCACACTTTCTGTTTACATAGTGTGTGTATCCCAGGAACCAGGGTCATACATTCATTCATTTCCTGCTGCAATTTGATTTGGGGCATCTGTTGTTTCTGTGTTTAATCCTTCCTTTGGTCTGGGCAAACATGTTCTTTTGGGGAATCTAGAGAAAGGCTCAAAGGACGGTCTGAGCCTGCAAAGCAACTGTGGCTTCTTTCCCAGGACACAGAGAAGAGGGAACCAGACGGAAGCATATGGCATTTCTCCTTCTGTTTGTAAATCTTGACTGTGAATTTCTGGTTATCAAATTATTCACTTACTTTAGCTGACATAAAATTATAATTACAATTACAGTAAACAGCACACATCAAGATGGATATATTATAGAAACATAATGATGAGGGGCAGCAAGTCACAAGGGAATACTCTTGGTGTGGTTCCCTCATTAGATGTTCAAAATAAGCAAAACAACCAACATATTGTCTAGGGATGCCAATATTCATGAAGAAATTATGACAAGAAGGAAAGAAGTGAACATAGAATTAGGAAATGGTTCTCTGAGAGGAGGGGGTGGAATCTATAGAGACTACACACATAATTACCAAGATAATGCCATCTTCGTTTTTCTTTAGTGGGACAATGAAGTACAGATGTGTTCATCATACTTAGATTATTCTTTACTGAAGCAATTTGTTAAAAAAAAAATACAGCATGTATTGTGCCCACCAGAGGAAACGGTCTGTGATTTGGTAGTGGAAGTAAAACAGCCTGAGCCTGAGAACACTCCGTTCCCTGTGCTCACAATACCTTTCACTAAATGATTTGCAATTATATTGTTGTTTTCATACTTGCATTAAATCTTTAGAGCCTACATTTATGTATTTAAAGTTTCTCGGGGTTTGGCATTGGAAGGAGCTAGCAAAATGGTTATTTGGCATTTGCAGCTCCTTATTTAGAACATTTTAGTTTTAATAAAAAAAAAAAACATACAAGCAAGGACTCACAATATGGCTCAGTGGATAAAGATACCTAAATTATAAGCCTGACAACCTGAGTTCCACTGCTGGAACCAAAGTAAAGGGTGATGGAGAGACCCAACTCTACAGAGTGACCATCTGGACTCCACTCATGCACTGTGGCACACACACACACACACACACACACACACACACTAGTGATAAGTTTTTAAAGACATGAGATTTTGGCACTATTTTAGTTCAGTATATTTATTTATAAAATCAAGAATTAGATAAAGAGCATGCATGTCTTTTAAAAATTGACATGGAGGACTCTATGATTCTGTGAGCAGCTCCATTATATGGTGTTATATGGTATTTTACTTATTGGTTTTGCATAATTCTAGGTGATATAAATACATACATTTTCTATATGCACATATACACATATAAACCTCTGTTTCGGGGGAAAAGCGTGCAAAACATATCTTTCTTTCAGTTCCTTACCTCAGTGAAAAAGAAAAGTACTTCAGAGACTCGTCACGACACAGCGGACAACACATGTAGCTTTTTTGTGCTTGTTTTGTTTTCCCTAAAGTTAGCAAGAGTGTTTTCTCAAAATCAACGTTTTCATCTCTAGTTTCCCTTGTGATTCAAAATATCAATGAGCTATTTTTAAACACCTGCGTTGGCTAATCTACCATCTTTTGACACATTTACAAGGTTGTCCCAGCTTTTAAAAGATGGATATAAGAAGGAAAATTGGGTAACAACATTTTTGGATTTTTCCTCTCACACACAAAAAGGAATCTCAACCAATGGGTTTTTATCAGACAGATTCCACTGAACTTTCTTATTGGACTCTCCATCAGAATATGCCAGTTAACACATTTGTTCCATACTTAGCATACAGCAGGAACTTTCACTTGTGTATAGATAGTTTTGACGTTTCCCCTTCTTATCATATGTTTTTAGCATACATTAAATAAATATCTCGTCATTTGGTGTAAGTTTTTGTTTTTTTAACATATAGTAGAATTGTTTACACAAACAAAAAACATGTAAAGTAATATGGAAGCCTAAGCAAGGAACATAACTATATACTTTGGCCAAAGGGTGACAGGTATCTAGTACAATGAAATATGATCAACATGCAACTAAGCAGTAATTCCACTAAGTCACCTACAAAAGACTGGTTGTTGTTGTTGCTGCTGCTGCCGCTGCTGTTTGCCTAGATGTGCCAGAAGAGAGCAGGGAATCTTAGGGCACACATGAGCATCCATAATCTTTTTGCTGTCTCCGTTCTGGATGATCTGGTCTCAGTCATACATAACTTTGGGGCAGCATCAGACAGAACTGGCAGTTAGGGAAGCTTGATGAACCAGTGTGTATACTAACAACACTTTGAAACTTAAATTCCAGCTGCTCAACCAAGCTTTCTTTCTGATCTGGAGGAAAAACAGCCTAAAAGATTTCCATCCCCGGTGAAATTGGGGAGCTAGAAATTTCCACAGCTCGGTCTCAGTAAAATGAAGCTCCAGCTGGAAAGAAAGAAGCTGAGCCTGATTTACTGTTGTCAGCTTGCTGGGAAGTTCGGATGAATGGAAGACGGCCCTCTACTGGTGTCTTCTGCTCTTGCAGCTATTTCATGGCTTCCGTTTTTCTGAATGCATTTGGCCATTTCCAGGACGTGGGAAGCCCACCGAGCCCTATTTTATTTATTCTTTGCAGGTTCCCCAGGTCTTCAAGGTCCTGCTGGTACCCCTGGAGCCCCAGGCATCTCCTTGCCCTCAGTCATAGCAGGACAGCCTGGTGACCCTGGGCGGCCAGGCCTAGATGGAGAACGAGGTAAAAATAAGAAACCCCAAACACATCTGGCCACCTTACTTTAATGTGGGCAGACATGCTGTATATAACGCAGCCCTTTCCCTATTGCTGGAAATACATGGATCTGCTTGGCCTCAATTTATTCCCTCTCATCAAGATTTGAGAGACTGGAACTGGCTGTATTTTTGCTGAAGTGTTTTGCAAAGTGTGGGCATGTGCGCTTCAGGGACCTGTACTAGGAGTGGGCTTTGGCTACCTAACTCCCTAGGCCTTCAGCAGCTTCCTATCTCTTTGCACTTCCTTACTTCTCCCATCTTATCCCTAGGCCGCCCAGGCCCTCCAGGTCCTCCAGGTCCCCCTGGGCCATCCTCAGATCAAGGCGATCCTGGAGACTCTGGCTTCCCTGGAATTCCAGGCCTTCAAGGGTTCAAGGGAAACCAAGGACTTCCAGGTTTCTCTGGCCTCTCTGGAGAGCTAGGGCTAAAAGGTAAGTCTGTTCTACCAGCTTCCAGACCCATCAGTCACCACTGAACAGTCCAGTCGCCCTGAAGAGGCTCACGATGGATGGTGCTTTTCCTGACTGGTCCCCCTCTGTCACCATCATGCCAACACCTCACATGTTTTCCTTTGGTCCTTACCAGGCATGAGAGGGGAACCTGGCCTCATGGGGACTCCTGGCAAGATCGGGCAACCAGGAGACCCAGGATTTCCTGGGATGAAGGGGAAGGCGGGACCAAGAGGTGAGTGCAGGGCCAAGCCTGAGCCTCAGAGGGAAGGGGTACAGCATGAAGTTGAGGTTCTTTTGGAAGCCATGTTGTCCACCATACCACAAAACTAACTAGGGCATCATGCTCCCAAGCCCAGGAGGTAGTCTCCCTCCTTTGGAGATACCACCATGCCAATCTACTGCCAGAACTGAAGGTCCCTACGGGTCCACTACCATTGGTACCTGACCTCCCTCTGTATTATTTCTGCATTGCACCTAGACCACTAAGCTCATTTTCTAAGTTCAGAAAAGAAACAAAATTCTTTCTATCCTCAAGCCAAATGCCAACTATTCAGTCTATCAGCCACCCCAGAGGGCTCTGTCTCCTAGCATGCCTTGTATCTGCTCACTTTCTATCAGCTCTGATGCTCCCTTGAGGTCTATGCCATCAGCAGTTCTCCTGTAGCACCCTTCCTCCCCCAACAACAATTATTTGTCACATAAAGTCGCCGGTAAAAAGCAAACCATTCTATTCATGGCATAGAAAGGAACGATGGCCCACAAAATCCTGTGTGACACCTTCCTCTTTATCTCATGCCAGCTCATGTCCCTTTTACTGTCCATTGGCATCTGAAATATTGTCCCAATTATCCTTTCTGCCCTCCTCCCCTTCCTACTAGTTCCCTTTCCCCTAATTAGTTCCTCCTCTGTTTTTATGTCACATGTGCAGTTCTTCAATTGTATCCATTTGCTTGTACATGGCGTGCTTCACTTTTCATCCTGACTGAAGAAAGTTCCTTCATGTATATGTGTCCTATTTCTTTTGTCCATTCATCTGTTAATGGACATTTAGGTTGTTCCCAAACCTTGGTTATTGTGAATACTACAGGGATAAACAAATGTGTAGGTATCTCTGTGGTATGCTGACTTGGAGTCCTACTGGGAATGGTACAGCTGGATCATATGGAAATTCTAGTTTTAGGTTTTCTAAGGGGTCCTAATATTGATTTCCATGATGCCTGCACTAGTTTACCTTCCTGTCAATACTGTATATGTTTTCTGATGCTTGCTTGCCCTTCAATCTTTAAATGTCTAGCTCCCCCTGATACTTCTGATGTTTGAATAGCTTCAGTGTAACCGTCATTGGTTATAAGAAGCCACTGGTAGCTCTGAAGCAGACCCCTCTACCCAAACCACCCCCTGCTCCCTCCCATTGTCACTACAGCACTTATTTCCTCCCCAGTACTTATAAGATTTGAACAACGGGGTTAACGGTATTTGCCAAATGGTGCTTTGTTCATCTTCATCACTAGGCCTCAGTCTCTATAAAGGTCTATCACTGCTCTTGTTTCTCATCTCCCAGAATCTTGGCAGATAGTAAGGACCCAAGAATTACTTGATTAATGAACTAGTAAACAAGCTATTCTACTTGTAAAGTGGCTGACTTGGGTGGGTCTCTTAGACTGGGATGCCAACTGCACCTCTGGAGTTGACTACATCGCTACAGTATCTTTGGTAGTGCATTCGGACCAGTGTGTAAGTTATAACTGCTTCATCCCTGACCCAAAACTCAGCTTACTAGAGTTGCAGCAGAGATTTCCTAACTGCTTTCCACCTAGTGAATTCTATACTGGGATATGGGGAGCCACAATAAGTATGACTTGCTCCCTGCCTTGCCTACAGGGACTAAGAAGAAGATGGGGAAAGGAGGTTCTATCAAGGGTTGTGTATTCTATACTGGAGGCCTCAAGTGGGAATTGTGAGCACAAAAAAACAAGAAAATAGTTGGCAACTGCCAGGCAGAGAGAAGGCTGCCTTTGTTACTCCTCTTCTCCAGCCTGACAGGTGCTGTTTCACTACCTATCTTCAGGCTTTTCCGGCCCACAGGGAGCTCCAGGACACGCACCAATTGCTGAAGCTATGCAGGTTCCTCCAGGATCTTTGGGTCAGCCAGGCATTGATGGTATCCCAGGCCTCATAGGAGACCCTGGGACTCAAGGCTCTGTGGGTCTGCAAGGTAAGAATGGCACCAGAGAACAGGTACTCACTGGGAAGCTGAAAGGCCTTGGTTGAGAGACTGAAGCTACTGGCTTGACACAGGTCTGAGAAAGTGCCTTCATCAAACATTTCCCAAGCTACTTCCCGAAGCTCCCAAACTCTTTGCCAGGGAAGGAAAAAGCTAGAAAGCCAGTGGGGCAGTGGTTATACTTGTCTTCAGAGAAAATATGAGTCTCTCCCCTAGACAGCTTGCCGTTTCTAAAGTTTTGTTTGGAGCTAGAGGAGACGTGAGTGACAAAGGAGTCACTACAAGGTAGTGTAGAAAGCAAAAGGCTGGGGACAGGAAATATGGTTTCCAAGTCTTAGCTTTGCCCCAATAGGAGTAAGTTGTTATTCTCCCTGCGACTTCACATGAGCCTTCCATATTGAGTGCTCCTCTACCTTGTGCATTTTCTCTCTTACAGGTTCCAAAGGCCTACCTGGCATCCCTGGGAAGGATGGCCCCAGTGGGCTCCCAGGCCCATCTGGAATCCTTGGTGATCCTGGTCTCCCTGGACTACAAGGACCTCCAGGATTTGAAGGTCAGGCTAACAAAACTTGGACACTTAGTCAACCATGTGGTAAATTTGTCACTATGAGGTGGCTCACAGGCTGAGTTCTTGTCTCTCTTTATGTTCTATTACTATGAAGAGACGCCATGACCAAGACAACTCTATGAAAGAAAGCATACCAGGATTGGAGTATTGCTGTGACAGGCATGATCATGCTTTTGTTGAAGGAATATAAAAGACATTGTGACTTTGGACTAGAAAAGTGATTGGATACATTAAGTAGGGTGTAATGAGCCATAATAACAGGAACAGGGAAGATAGTATTAAGGGCAATTTGGACTTTAGGGGCCTGGCTGAAGAAGTTCCAGGGGGAAATAATATTAGTAAGTAGGCTAGATACCATTCTTGTGATATTTGGCAAAGACTGTGGCTGCTTTTTGCCCTTCCCATAAAAATCTGCCTGAAACTAAACCGAAGAGTTTTGGATTAATGAGGTTCGCAGAGGAAATTTCAAGATAGCCTAGTACTGACTGTGCTGTGTGGGTTTGATAGCGCTTATATAGATCCACAATGAAAAGGAGCAGGGGAAGCAAGGGAAAAAAACAAAATTTACAGTTTGAGGAGAAAAGGAGTACTAGTAAATGTTTTGTTGGAGCCAATTCTAGTGCTCAAGAAGATAAAAAAAAATTTTTTTAATCCTGCTGCTAAATGAAATAAAGGGAGTAACATCAGGGCAAGACCCCACTTCTGGCACAATCTTATGTCTTTCTCACTGTTCTATTCCTGTGAAGAGACACCATGACAAAGGCAACTCTGACTAAAAGAAATAATTTAATTGGGGGCTTTCTTGCAGTTACAGAGGTTTAGTCCATTATCATCCTGAATGGAACATGGCAGTAGATAGGTAGGCACTGGAGCAGTAGCTGAGAGAGATACGTCCTGATCCATAGGAAGACAGATATACATACACACACACATACATACATACACATACACATACACACACACACACACCCGAGAGAGAGAGAGAGAGAGAGAGAGAGAGAGAGAGAGAGAGAGAGAGAGAGGTCTTTTGAAACCTCCCAGTGACACACTTCCTCCAATAAGGCCATACTTCCTAATCCTTCTCAAATAGTGACATTCCTGGTGACTAAGTGTCTTAGTTAGGGTTTTCCTGCTGTGAACAGACACCATGACCACAGCAACTCCTGTAAGGACAACATTTAATTGGGACTGGCTTACAGGTTCAGGGGTTTAGTCCAACATTGTCTAGGCAAGAGCATGGAGGCATCCAGGCAGGCATGGTGCAGGAGGAGCTGAGAGTTCTACATCTTCATCTGAAGGCTCCTAGCATAATACTGGTTTCCAGGCAGCTAGGATGAGGGTCTTAAAGCTCATACCCAACAGGGCCACACCTCCTAATAGTACCACACCCTGAGCTGAGCACATACAAACCATCACATTAAGCATTTGGCTATATGAACCTATCACAGTCTTTCTTATTCAAACCATCACATTGTTCTTCTCTTCACACTGCACAGGCTCCAGCTTATGATGAGAAGTCCTGTATGATTCAGGAAGGCAACAAACTTCTCCACATCCTTGTCTGGGCTCTCCTCCAGCTATCTATCTATCTATCTATCTATCTATCTATCTATCTATCTATCTATCTATCTATCTATGAATCTATCTATCTATCTATCTATCTATCTATCTATCTATCCCAGTATCTTGCTGCAAGCCCAGTTTGCCCTCAAAGTCACTATGTAAGCCAAGTTGGCTTCAAACTCTTGATTTTCTGCCTTTGCTTCTCATGGCTTTCTGTCCTGTCCTGACATGGATGAAAAAATACAACAAATTACTTGTCCTTGGTATAGAATTCTTCTAAAGCTCAGTAGTAAAATGTTGAAGTACAGTGGTCATATCCACCATGGACAAGAGAGGCAGATGCAACTTTGCCCTTCTAATGCTAATGTTACTTATAATGCTTCTGATTCAGCAGCTAGTTATGTCCTGTGAGAGATGCCAAGGGTATGGATGAGAAGGATTCCACTCCGTTTACTCTTAGAACCAAAGACCGGGAGGCTGAAGAAGGGGAATGGATAGTGTACTCTTTTAAAATGGGAAATATTTAGCTGGGCACATACATGACTTGGAGTTGTAACTCCATTAGCTTCTAGCTGGGGCAGCTCAGAACCTCATTTTCCTCAACTGTAGAACAGGGGGTATTAGGATCAAGTGTTTGAACACATGCATATGATGTGCCTTACAAATGTTTAGGATCAATGAGTGGCTAGTGTTATTATCATCTGAAGCATGCTGACTTTTATGTCCTTTTCTTCTCAGGAGCTCCAGGAAATCAGGGCCCCATTGGGCAGCCTGGGATGCCTGGGCACAGTGTCAGAGTGGGCTACACACTAGTAAAACACAGTCAGTCAGAACAGGTGCCACTATGCCCCACTGGGATGAGCCGGCTCTGGGTGGGTTACAGCTTGCTCTTCGTGGAGGGGCAGGAGAAAGCCCATAACCAGGATCTGGGTAAGTACAGCTAGTCCTTGCTCCCTGACCCTACGAGGATTGAGAACTGACCACTTTTCTTCTCACAGCCCTTTCGACCCATAGTTATGAAATAGGCCACAGCTCTGGGGTCAATTGGATTTTGATTCAAATGCTGATCCTACTGCTTCAAAGCCACAGGCCCTGGGTAAATTATTCAACCTCTCCAAGCTTTCATCCTCCCTCAATGGGACTAAGCCATTTCTACTATCTGTCACATAGAGTGCTGGAAGGAATTCATGAATCACCCAATGTAAAATATATTTAAGCCTCCATTAAGTATTAGTGATTAGTAATAACAATAGTAACATGACCTGCAAGGGCAGTGATGATTGCCCAAGGATTAATTGCGTTAGCAGCAGGTGTGCTAACTCTTAGATGTGAATTCCGTCTACTAAATGTCGGTTTTACAAAGCAGATTAATTAGGGAGTGATTCTTCACTTTATCAAAAGATTCTCATCATTATTCAACTCCCCTGGTAACTTTATGATAAAATTTGATCCTCAGACTCCAGCACCTACCAAAGTCATAGGACTGTAAGAGCACTGTACTCTCCGAGCAAGCATTTAGAAGGAAATTCACATCTTCGGCTACTCCAGGCCTTGTGCCTCTGCCCTTTAGCCAGCACTTAGCTGATTCTTGTCCATCTTCTCTTCCCAGGATTTGCTGGCTCCTGCCTGCCCCGATTCAGCACCATGCCCTTCATATACTGCAACATCAATGAAGTGTGCCACTATGCCAGACGCAATGATAAATCCTACTGGCTTTCCACTACTGCCCCCATTCCCATGATGCCTGTGGGCCAGACCCAGATTCCCCAGTATATCAGCCGCTGCTCTGTATGTGAGGCACCCTCACAAGCCATTGCTGTACACAGTCAGGACATCACCGTCCCACAGTGCCCTCTGGGCTGGCACAGCCTCTGGATCGGATACTCCTTCCTCATGGTGAGGCCTTGAACCATTCTGTCCCTCAATGAGATATAGAGAGTAGGGGTGAAGAGCTCAGGAAAGGACCCTCCCTTTGATCCTAGGCTCAAGGGGACAAAGGATAGAAAATAGTTTAACAGGAAGAGAGATGAAGATGGGAATTACAATTTTGTGGTTTGCGGGGTAGAAGGGGCTTTAGATAGCAATTTGAACCTGATTTTCTGGACTGAGAACCTGTATGTGTCACAAGTCAAGGCCCTACTCTATATGTCCTTCAGTTTTCTCACTATGAAGGGAAGACTAGAACTGTAATCTGAACAGATACTAAGAGAAATACTGTCCTCAACAGAGGCCAGCATGTAATTGTACTGATCAGGCTGAGAAGAATATTTACCACCTTGCAGTCTGCCCTCCCAGATCTGTCTAGCTTCTACTATTTCTTTTTGATATCTCTTCTTAAAGATTGGCGAGGAGGCATGCTGCATTTGTATGGCCTTGTGAGCCCTTCGTTGCTTCTCCAATTTTTGTGGTGTAAAGGTGTGCTGTGTGTCTAGCTAGGAAAGAGAACATCAGTAGTACCGAGGAGATGGTCTCATACCTATCTGGGGAGGTTTTTTTTTTTTTTTTTTTTCAAATGAAATCAGGAGTAAGACTAAGGCAACTCCCAGGAAAACTACAGTGTAAAGCTCACTGAAGTCCCCTGGTTGGGCAGAGCTTCTCACTGAATCGCCAAAGACTCTGGTACAACAGCTCCCACCCAAAACTGACATGTTTTCATAAGCCAGAGCCATCAGCAAAGTATCACTCTCTGAAAGTTAAGCAAACTGACAGCCTGCTAGCCACTTGCTGATGCAGATGTGCATAAAGCCTCTTCTTGGCCTCCTGTGCTTCCAGCTAATCTGAAGGGAGATGGCTGGAGTATAGACAAGAGGTCTGGGGGGGTCTAGTGACTAGAGACTGCCAGAGCAACTGTGGCCTAGAAACTGAACTCCAAGTAATCCCTCTGAAGTGAGGCCTGAGACATTTTAGGTCAAATACACCCCAGCCTTCCTTTGTCAGGTAACAACTATTGTGTGTCACTCTAGAGGGTATGGCACAGGTTGAAAATAGAAATAGAAATAGTTCTAGTAGAGGCAGTTTTAAGGATGAGAACTATAGGGGACATGCTGTTACAAGAAAGAGCACTGGGGACTACTGTACTCTTTTCCCTCTTAGAAGACAGTGCCCAGCAATGGGCTTAAAGCTTTGTTAATTCCACAACCTAAATCCAACATTGTTCCGGTGTATATGTCTGAGGACCAAGAAGATGGATCCCTAGGAAAAGGCATTTAACACACACACACACATACACACACACTCACACACACACACACACACACACACACACACCTGTGGAAATGGGGAGATAAAGGTAAACCTCACACAGCTGTGAAGTCCGAGGGAAACATTGGTTGGAATGTGATCACTGATCACGCAAGTCCCAAAGGAGCTGCTTAGAGAGGATGGTCAGTACTTGCCTCCGAAGCCCAGGTTCATCAGGCAGGCTAGAAACTGAGTGATCTGGACCCCAGAGGGGTCCAGAGTTCTAGAATGGTGCACATATGCAGTCCTGTAGAAACAGGCCATGGAGCATCTCTATGTTGACTTCTGGCAGAGCTCACACAGGCCCCTCCCTTCTGTTTCAGCACACTGCTGCTGGGGCTGAGGGTGGAGGCCAGTCCCTAGTCTCCCCTGGCTCCTGTCTTGAGGACTTCCGGGCCACTCCTTTCATCGAGTGCAGCGGCGCCCGTGGTACATGCCACTACTTTGCCAACAAGTACAGTTTCTGGCTGACAACGGTGGAGGAGAGAGGGCAGTTTCGGGAAGAGCCCGTGTCTGAGACGCTGAAAACTGGGCAGCTTCACACCAGGGTGAGCCGCTGCCAGGTGTGTATGAAAACCCTGTAGGGTACTGCCGGTCATCCAGCCCACCTCACAACACTCACCTCAACAGTCTGAGAAAGGAAGGCCTGAGCCCATCTGCCTGTCAAGTTGTACATCAATGCCTCGTTTGGACTGGACTACTGGACAATGGTCATCCCAACCCTCAGACCCAACAGATGAGCCCACTGTGCTAGGATTTGCTCTCCTGTTTCCATCCATCTGGTGCTAACATTCCATTTAGATATGTGTGTGATTACTCATGGCTACCTTAGGAAGGTGTGCTAAGCTGTCATTTGTAAAGATGGCTAGAGCTCTCTTCAAGACGTCATCACACATCATTTGAATCAAACTAGAACTCAGGATTTCCACCCTAAAAATACGTTTCTGGCTGAATATGATAGATAATTCAAGTCTGCCTAGGGCTAGCCCTCCCTACTGAAGGCAGCCTATTATATTTAGACAGGCAGTAGTATTGGAATGAGAAACCAGCCGATAGCCAGAACTGAGCTGTGATTCCTTCCAGAGTTTTGTTAAGCCCATGCCCCATCTCAAGTAGGAAAGGCTGAAAGGCCAGCATTTGGTCCTAGACAAATCACTGTCCCCTGGTCCACATCTAGAGAGATAAGACAAGTTGGCCCAGTCCAAAGTGGAACAAAGAATTCGATAAGTGTGATCAAGCTTGTCACAGAAAAACATGAGAATCACTTCTCTTTCTTCTTGGCCTAGGGCAGAAGGAGAAATACATATAGAGGTAGCAGTTTTGCTTCTGAGTCCAGGAACCAAAAGGTAAATCTCATGTCCCCATTCCCAGAAGTCCCTAGTTATTCCAAATGCCACTCAGATTTATGCAGGGTGACAAACTGAAGCTGCAGTGTGTTGGCTCCTTACATGCTGAGGCTCTTAGAGGTGTTCTGATAAAATGGCCATCCAAACACCCTCCCACAGGTAGCCTTTTAAACTATTTGACAGGTTTTTTTTTTAATTTCATAAAAATCTAGCACACACCAATGTTAGCAGACCTGAGGCACAGTCTGAGCTGGCCATGAAGTATACTGCCTTCTGTTTGAAGCAGTTCATTTTAATTACCAGTTGCGGAGAACACAATCAGTTCCACTGACATGAAGCGCTCCCTTGCAGGTGATTGGCTTCCTTGAGCACTATGTAAACCATGCCCATGCAGGCAAAGCATAACAAGTACATTCTGAGCTGTTGTTATCACCTCCTTAGATAAGTAACAAATGGTGTCAGCTTTGTACATAGCAAATAAAATTAATGAAATGCGAACATTCGGCTTTTCGAGATTCTTTGAAAGACTTTCCTAATATCCTTTCTCACTACACTTTGTGACAAAACATTGAGACAGGGGAAATGAGAAAATGATTTCGTCAAAGGGCAGAAGGAATCTTCTCCTGGTCAACAAACCCACATGTTTCACAATCAGCACACAACTCCTTTTATCTCTTTCACATGCTAGAGTTCAAGAAAGGAGTTTGCATCCTTCCCTGGCCTCAGGATCATTTACCAAGAAGTTAAAAGTAGGGGAACAGTAAAATCAGTAGAATGAAATCTTCTGACTAGAGAGGTGGCTCAGCAGTTAAGATTCCTACACAATCAGGAAGACTGGAGTTTGGGTCCCAACACCCACATGAAAAAGCAACTAGTTCTGTGTATGTCTTAACCCCAGTTTCAAGGGAAGTGGAGACAGGAGGATGGCTGGGTGTTACTGTTTTCTACTCTAACCAAGAAAACATGAGCACCAGGGTCATGGAGAGATCCTCTCTCAAAAGATTATACAGAGAGCGATAAAAGAGGACACCTGATGCCCAACGAGGACCTCCACTTCTGCTCCAAGATGTCATGCGTGTCTGTGTGAGTAAAAGCATATGTACACAAATAAATATTTAAGATGAAATCTAAACTATATGTAGGCACATGCGTGTATCTTTCATGTGCAATAACTATGTGCATATGTTTACGTATGCATAAAACGAGCCTGTGAAAGGATAAACACGAATAACCCAGGAGTTTTCAGGGAAGTTTGTAGTCCTAAAACGTCTTGGACTTGTATTTAATGGACAGATTGAATGTCACCACATGAATAGTTCTTTCTACATATAGTTCTCAATCAAAACAGTATAATTCAAACAATTTATTTAAACCTTCAAACAAAAATCAATGCTTTAAGTGAGCGATTGGTAAGGCCAGTCCAGCCCTCCACTTGCTTTTGTACATCAAGTTTTATTAGAGTACAGCCATGCTCGGTCACATGCATATTGTCTGAGGCTGCTTTTACAGAGGAGAATAGTTACGACAAAGGCCACCCAGCCTACAAAGACTAAAATATTATCTTTACAGAAAAAGTTTGCTGATCTCTGCTTCAAGTGATCATGGTTGGATTTAAGGATACGGTGACATCTAACGAAAGTATCAGTAAGGATGGAGATTGTGACCTATCAAACAGGTTTCTCCAAAAGGAAGACAATTAAGAAGTGTATATTTGACATCATTTTGACAAATATTTTGATAAAAATTACAATTATGTAAACTGCATATTCAGATAATTTAACAAGAGTATTTCTCCCTGATTCATTTATTTTATTATTTGAACGAGAAAACAGATTTCTTCTTAGTATTTAGCCCCACCTGAAAGGGCGAAGTAGAATAGTATAACCATCTCTCATCTGCCCATAGTTGCAGCGAGATGGAAGATGCTGTTTGCTTTCCAAATGCCCTCATTTCAGTTGCTGAAGACTTGAGGTCGCCATGTAAGACGAGCTGGGGAGCAATGGATTCTCGATATTCTCCTAGACTCCATAGTTTTCTGTCTTTCAGGGGTGACTTGGTGCCATTGACTTGCTGTTTTTGTTTTACTTCTGAGAAAGGGACAATTGGCTCAGTCATCATCGTTATTGAGTTTGTATGCTATCTGCATCTCAGGCACTTGCTGACCAGGAAAGTTTTATGTAACAACTTCATGTTCTTGTGATGTCAGATGGAAGGCAGAAGACCACCTCATTGGGTTCTCACTAGCCTACACTCAGAATTTCAAAATCTTCCTCCAAGTCAAAGTCCTCCAGTTGTTCAGTAGAGTCTATGAATTCTGTTGGAATAGAGAAAGGAGAAAAGCTTGACACTTGGATTGCTACTCTCCATCAAGATTCTCCCCAGCCACTGGCCCTCTGCATGTTTGAATCAATTTGCTAAAAGCAAGGTTTGTCTGGAGGAAATATACAATTAGGCCTAGTATATTATAATTTTTCTTTAATACTCAAAACCATCAGGCCTGTTTCTATAGGCCTGATCACAGTGATCTGTTTAAGATACTCTACTCTGCCCTCGTTGTCTTTCTGATGGTTTATTTATTTGTTGAGATGAGGTCTTGGGATGTAGCTCAAGCTGGCCTGGAACTCAAGATCCTTGAGCCTCATCATTTTGAGTAATTACAGGTACACAACTACCAACTCAAACCTCAAGTTACTTTTTGAGTTACCCAGGCCTCTGGTTTGTTATTCTAAAACAAATTTTTGTAATCTTGATTTCACAATGATAAATCTTTTACACTGAGTGTTCTTTTTGTTATTATTCTTTAAAGCCAACAAGTATCAGCTCCTCATGAAGCTATAATAAGTAGAAGCACCACTCTGCTCGGACTGCAGGAGATTAAATACCACCTTTCATAAATGAGGTGAGCCACAGTGGCTTTTGTAGCAGCAAACAGTTGTAACATGTGGGGTCTGCTGGCCAAGAGCTTACAAAAAATCCTTACCTGCCCCTGTGGTTGTCACTTCTGGCTTGGCTGGAGGTACAAAGGGAGGCCAGTGTGATGGGTGCTTCTGAACCAATTCAAACATCCTCAAATTCTCCTTTAGAATTTCCTGGGCAGACCAAGGAACAGCTGTAAGTACCATGGAGTCACTGCTCATCTGTTTAGTTGACAATTCGTGAACCTAAACTCTGAGCATAGCCTGGTAGTTGACAAGTGTGAAAAAGAACACCTAGCAAATACATTCATCCTCTACTTGAATCATCTGATGACCCCAGCAAGGACTCTAAAGCTGATAGCTAATGGAGCCGCCTAGTATGGACTGATCCAGCCATGAGGCTCAGGGAACTTGCCAGGTATACAGGGTCAGCTCACTGTAGGGGTGAGATGTTCCTTAAAATGTCATTAATTAAATATGCCCTAAGAGAATTTTGGTACACATTTGCATGTCTTCAGTTTTTGCCCAAATTTAAGAAACATATCCTAGCAGCTGGAGTGATGGCTCAGTGGTTAAGAGCACTGGCTGCCTCAACAGAGGAATGGATACAGAAAATGTGGTACATTTACACAATGGAGTACTACTCAGCTATTAAAAAGAATGAATTTATGAAATTCCTAGGCAAATGGATGGACCTGGAGGGCATCATCCTGAGTGAGGTAACCCAATGACAAAGGAACTCTCACAATATGTACTCACTGATATGTGGATATTAGATATAAGATACAATTTGCTAAATGCATTAAACTCAAGAGAACAAGGACCAGAGTGTGGACACTTTGCCCCTTCTTAGAATAGGAAACAATACACCCGTGGAAGGAGTTACAGAGACAAAATTTGGAAGTGTGATGAAAGGATGGACCTTCTAGTGATTGCCCTATCCAGAGATCCATCCCATGATCAGCTTCCAAAGGCTGACACCATTGCATACACTAGCAAGATTTTGCTGAAAGGACCCAAATATAGCTGTCTATTGTGAGACTATGCCAGGGCCTAGCAAACACAGAAGTGGATGCTCACACTCAGTTATTGAATGGATCACAGGGCCCCCAATGGAGGAGCTAGAGAACTCACCCAAGGAACTAAAGGGAACTGCAACCCTATAGGTGGAACAACAATATGAACTAACCAGTACCCCCGGAGTTCATGTCTCTAGCTGCATATGTAGCAGAAGATGGCCATCACTGGGAAGAGAGGACCCTTTTTTTTGGAAACTTTATATGCCCCAGTACAGGGGAATGCCATCGCCAAGAAGCAGGAGTGGGCTGGTAGGGGAGCGGGGTGGAGGGAGGCTATAGGGAACTTTCGGGATAGTATTTGAAATGTATATAAAGAAAATATCTAATAAAAAAAGACGAGAAATAGTCAACAAAAAAAAAAAAAAAAAAAAAAGAGCACTGGCTGCTCTTCCAGAGGTCCTGGCAATCACATGGTGGCTCACAACTATCTCTAATAGGATCTGATGCCCTCTTCTGGCATGCAGGTATACATACAAATAGAACACTCATATATATATACATATATGTATATATATGTATATATATAATTTATTTTATAAATTTTGTAAATAAAATTTTAAAACTTAAAAAGAAAAATGTTAAAAAGAAAAAAAGGAGCGTATCTTAATTTAAATGATACAGCAACATTCTGAAATGGAAATACCTCCTTTAAAATTTAGTACCCAGCACCTACAATGTCACAATCTCTAAGGCTCCAGAGACCCAATGGCCTCTTGTAGCCTCCATAGCTATCTGAATAAACAGGGCATGATCACACAGACACATAAAAGTAATGATGGTAAACATGAATCTTTAAAAAGTAAATCTCGTGGCTATGAATATATAGGAGGGCATATTCCACAGTGGTAACCACTGGTAAATTGCCATTGTTAAAAGCAATTCAGACAACCCAATTTGAATATAGTGGGCTATAAACAACAAACAAAAAAGACATGAAGACAGAGGAGAGACATGTTGAGAAGAAAGGGTTCCATAGATAGATAGATAGATAGATAGATAGATAGATAGATAGATAGATATTGTGTTTGTGTGTGTGAGAGAGAGAGTGGGGCGAGAGAGGTAAAACTGGAAGAAGAAAAAAGAAAGGAAATATATGTGTAACACATTATACGATTTATTTGTGAATAGTATTTACACAGCTACAACAATAAGACCACATGTGGGCTTTTTTTCATTAAAAATGAATAATAATTTTCATGGGCTGGGGATATAGCTTACTGACAGAGAACTTTCCAAGGATGTGCAAGGCTATGCATTCAATTCTCATGATGACACCAATAATAAGAATATTTTTCTCTTGAACTGGACATAGTGGCTCATATCTATAATCTTAGTACAATGGGGATTGAAGAAGTATCACAAGCCTGTGGCCAGCCTGGTCTTCATACTGAGTTCCAGGCTAGCCTGAGCCACATAGAAATAACTTCTCTCAAATAAATAATCAAATAATTGTAAACTCTATATTCCATTTCATTAAACTATTACCTGAGGTTACAGATTCTGTTAGGGATGTCAGTGTTAATCATTTGTTCATTATGAAGAAAAATCTTTCCTCTATTTGCATATAACACTTTGGGCTCTTGTAATACTTTGGTTTTAGAGACAGAGCTTCATGTCTCAAGTACCCCACCTGATGCTTTAAACAATACTCCCTGTGATCTCTCTTAATTCATTCAGTGAATATGTATCAATATATGACATCTATTTTGTATGTGTTAGAGACTAGCAATGAGGGAAATGGATACAGAGATTGGTGAACGCAAGTAAGAATTCTCTTTTACACAATATACCAAAAAAGGGAAATAATGACTCATCACAGGCTGATCCCTTTCAGTGGTCACATGCCTGTATTTGATATAAATAAGCCAGTTAATAGAAGGAAAAGTCCTTTAAGCCATAATGAAATATACTGGGTTGTAAGTGAACCAATAAAACACCCAGAACGCACTTTTGTCCTTTTACTCATGTTTGCAAACATATAGTAAGGAAGAAATGCTGACTGAGCTATATGAAGTGGGCAATTGGAGGGTTCAAACAGCCTAATATTAGCTGCGAGTTTCAGGTGCCTCGCAGCCTTAGCAAGCTGCCATGTTAACTTCCATTGCTGAGTCTTTCAGCTGATACATGCAAAGTCTTAAAAGTTTTTATTCACTTTCACCAAACTTATGTTGAGTTCTCCACATCTGACAGGTTCGTTTTCATCTTCGTTTCCTCCTCTTGCAACTAAATTATATCAGACTGTTTTCATGTTGTTATGAAAAAGTAATCTTAAAAAAACACAGTCATCTTTAGTAGTTTTCATGTTTATGCTTTTTTAAAAAAATCTATACATACTCACCTTCTGAACAAGGCTACACCAATTATCAAAGTCTTTCTCTTCTTTGCAGAAAAATCCCTTGGGTGGGGAAGAAGAACACTACTTAGAATTCCCCTTTCCAAGTTAGAACAATTTTCCCAGAATTAGGAGGTAGGTCACCATCTTGCCATGCAGCTTCCTGACAGCACAGGAAGGCTGACTGGCTGGACTTCTCTCTCCCCTAAATCACTGCCTAAAATATGTGCACACCCTGCAATTCTCTCTTCTTCCCTCCTACCCCTCCTCCCCTCCCTTTCTCTCCCTTCCTTCCTCCTGTCTCCTCCTTCCCTCTGTTCCTTACTCATTCTTCCTCTTTCTCCTGGTCTCCTGGTCTTCTTTCTTGACTTCTCCCTTGCCCATCAACACTGCTAGACACTTTAACTTGGAAATGTGTGTGTGTGTGTGTAATACATAATATATAAAAGGATATATATATATATATATATGTGTGTATATATATATATGTATGTATATGTATATATATATGTGTATATATATATGTATGTATATGTATGTATATATATATATATATATATATATATAAAATCTCACAGCAGGAAACAAAAGCCCAAATAATACTTTTAACTAAAAACAAGATGGCTTTGACTCTTCAAAAAAAATTATTAGAGTTGTGAGAAGCAGCAGTGTCCTGCCCTGACAGTCATTCCTCAGTAGGAGGAATGGTCCCAAGCAAGGGGGTACTGCTCAGCCTTTGGCCATTGGTGTGCTGATGGATGAAACAGGAAATGAGGGTGTAGAGGAGGCCCTATCAATGTATGCTAATAGAAATCACACTCTCCGGAGGACACCTGAGACATCCTGGATTTGGGCATCAAGAAATAGATGCTGACCTCTCAAGGACTCTTACTCCCTTATCCCTTCCTACTCCTTTCCCACCTTACATTTATATGACAAACTTTGGAAGGTGATAAGGAATAGGATGAGAGATACCAATGCTATGGACCTTTATGCAGTGTGCACAGTGTACCCGGTCTTGTACTGAGTACTTATATATGTTACACCTCACATAACCAAATAAAGAGGGAAGTAGTGTGTCCCTACTTCTAGACATGTGAAGATGGATGTTCAGAAAGGTTAAGTGACTTTTCCTACACAGTTTAGTAGCAGAGCTTGGGGCTTACTGTGAAAAGTTTGGCTACAGGGTCCATTCTTTACCTACCATATCACCATGCCACATTTAGGGGTGCTGAAAAAGTGCACTCTTGCTATGCTACCTAACAACCAATTGCCAGGGAACATATCGTAAATAGGTTACCATCAAAGCTCCTTGAAATACCCACCAAGGCCACAGAAGGATCCAAGTTCAGGATACTCATCCGCTGTGGAGACTGCAGGCAATGAAAAGTCTGGTCGTCTACTAGTCCACTCTCTTCAATGTCAACAAAAGTCTGGGTTGTGTGAGGGTCCAAAAAAATGAGCTCATCTCCTGTTTTATGAAGGCACAGTTACTCTTTGAAAAACCACTGGCCCTGGCCCCACTGCTGTCCTAAAGATGAACCTTCCCTCACCCATCCCCAGATCTCCTAACCCCTTCCCTTTCAACAGCGAGAATGGGATGAGAGGAAGCCCAAAGCCAGGGTGAGCATGCTTGAGAGAAGCCACACTGCCAAAATTTAATCATTCAAAGAGAGACTTGACCTTACATCTTCTCTAGATCCAGGTTCCCAAATGAAGAGGGATAGGTTTGGGAAAGGTGGGAATGACAGAACACAGGATGGCATGGCAGGCTCTGTGAGCAGCAGTTGCAAAGAGGTGGCAAGAGAATCCCCAAAGCTGTGCGCTCCAATACCACTAGGGGGCATTCTACATCTTTCAGCATTGGAAAGCATCTTGAAAAACACCACTGGTTCTCAGATCCATATTCAGAGAGCACCTCGCAAAATGGAAAAGGCCTTGATCTCCAAAGGAAATTCTACCTGCACACAATGGGGATGCTAACCTCTGTGGATCAGAGCCCAGTGAGCTGATGCCTGTTCACTGATTAGCAGTTAGCTAGTGGATTAGTCATTGTGAGCAAGCCTGTCACTTCCCATTAGAAAAGACAGCCTCTGTCACACAAACTTCAGTATAGATGAACCTCACAGGAAAAAAAAACTACTTGCGATGACTAACTGACATGTGTGTGTGTGTTTGCTGGGGACCAAATTCAAGACTTTGTATATATTATGCAAACATTATACCCCTGGGCTAAAACTCAAGTCCAAGATGACTGAGTTTCACATGTAAGAGGAAAGGCATGCTTCACTAAACTGCAAAAGCTCAACCTCAACACGACCCTGGAGGATATTTGGATGATAAAATATCTACTCTGATCTAATGGTTAAAGGACAGACAGTTCTTTTGTTGCAAAATAGACATAGGTGCAGCAAGAAGCACCTGATCTCACTGTCCAACCCCAATGCCACCTGGATCTCTATGACCGCACCCATGTCAGGTGATAAAAGATTGTTTACTGGCAACAAGAAAACGTCCCCTAAGTCTTTGGAATTGCATGCAGGGGGTACATCTATGTGATTCTACTGGCAAAGACTATTACTGATGCCTGTGCAAAGTCTACCTATTCTGCCTCATAGACAAAGACAAAGCGCTTATCTCTTTCCCCTTTCAAATACTGTTGTTTTGCAATGCTGTCATGGAGCCTGGTCTAGTATCTTACATGGATATAAGAACCAGAAGTGGCTACATCTAGATCTCCTCCAGCTGCCCACTTGGCAGGAGGGCCTTAGGGAAAATATCAGGGGTGGGGAGGGCAGACCCAGATGAACAAATTGGGATCAAATCCTGGCTTCACTGCTTGTTAGATGAGTGACATAAAGAAAATGATTTCTCTTAATCTTCATTTCACTATCTATAAAATGAAAAATACCCCCCCCCCTCACTCTTCTTCACTCTCTCTGGTGAATAATGACTATGGGGGAAGTATGAGCATGTTCAGTATAGACTTTTCCCCAAAAATACTTCTGACACATGGTTAGTCAGATCTAGCCATGGGAAACCCACAGATACTAAATCACAGTGCTGGCTGCATAGTTTTGTATCACTCTGTTTGACAAGACCTCCAAAGCTTAGACAAAGAGGGTATCTGAATGTACATAGTGTCAAATACTGGGTTTTGTACCTAGAAAAAAAAAATTTTTTTAAAAGGGTACTCTGAGCTCCTGATGTTCCATTTAGTTGTAGTTTTAAAGCTAGGCCAATAGATGGCAGCATTACAGAAACAGGCAGCTGTGTGGCAAGCCCCACAAGAAAGACTGAAACAACTAAGGAAAGACAGGGGTGCTGGGTGGAGCCATCTCTCACAGAACACACTATATCTCTAACTTGTTGCCAAATAGTTTACCATGAGACAACCTAATAGGGAGTCAAGTACACGTATTTTAAAGGAGAGAAACCCAAGCCTGAGTTGTTTGGTTTTTTTCTCCAGCTGTCAAGCCACTAGCTAGCAAGGGTCTGCTGTACCAAGTCAGCTATGCATGTTGCCATCCCACCTCCCCAGTCTCCAAGGAATGATGTGGAGAGATGATCAATGCCCTCTCTACACTGCTCTCTGCATATTCTCTCATGGCGCTTGCTCACAGTTACTCTACCTCTCCTTGCTAAGCAAGCAGTCTAAGTTGATGACTTTCTCGAATCCCAGTGTCTGACCAGTCCATTTCCAGAAGAGAACGCCCTGTGCCAAGTCTCACTGGTTACATTCTTCCTTTTCTCATAGGCTTCAGCACTCATCAAGTGCCCTGGTTCTTAAGGTACGGACCACCAGCAGCACTGAAAACTCTTAGGAGAGCAAATCTCAGGTCCCATCTTAGACTTACTGTGCCTGTATCTCAATAGGTCCACAAAGGAATGTGTGAACTAGTGAGGGCTGCATGCACCAGCTAGCATGCCATGTGCTCATGGCCTTAAATGTCTTTAGTCACAGCTAATAAGTAAGGAGGCAAGATATCTATCATTTACAGAAAATAGTAGAGTCATCATTAGGGCCCACATTAGAAGGTTAGTATGTTTCCTTGTGGGTGTGTTTGGGAGATAAATTTTATTTTGGTGTCTTTTGGTTTCGGTTTTGGTTTTGAGACATTATCTAACTATGTAGCTCTAGCCTGGAATTCGCGACATAGACTAGATTGAGCTTAAACTCATATAGATCCACTAGCCTCTCTGCCTCTCTGCCTCTACCTCTGAGCCTCTGGCCCTCTGCCTCTGCCTCTCTGCCTCTGGCCCTCTGCCTCTTGGCCTCTGCCCCTCTGACTCTGCCTCTCTGCTTCTGCCCATCTGCCCCTCTACCTCTCTGCCCTTATGACACTGCCTCTGTCCTCTGCTCCTCTACATCTGCCTCTGCCTCTGCCTCTGCCCCAGTGCCTCTGCCTCTGCCCCTCTGCCCCTCTGCCTCTGTCCTCTGCCCCTCTGCATCTGCCTCTGCCCCGATGACACTCTGCCACTGACCTCTACACCTCTGCTTCTGCCCTTCTGTCCTTCTGCCCCTCTGCCCCTTTGCCCCTCCACATCTTCCTCTACCCCTCTGCCTCTGCCATTATCCTCTGCCACTCTGCCTCTGCCTCTGCCTCTACCTCTGCCCCTCTGCCTCTCCCTCTCGGCCTCTGCACCTCTGCCTCTGCCTCTCTGCCTCTGCATCTCTGCCTCTGCCCCTATGAACCACAAGCTCTGCCTCTGTCCTATACACCTCAGCTTCTGTCCCTCTCTCTGCTTCTGCCCTTCTGCCCCTCTGCCCTTTTGCCCTTCCACATCTACCTCTCTGCCTCTGCCACTCTGCATCTGCCTCTACCCCTCTTCCTCTGTCCTCTGGCCCTCTGCCACTATCCCCCTGCCCGTATGCCTCTGCCCCTCTGCCTCTGCCTCTGCCTCTGTCCTCTGCCTCTGCACCTTTGCCCCTCTGCCTCTGCCTCTAGATCTGCACCTCTGCCTCTGCCTCTGCTCCTCTGCCACAATTTCACTGCCCATCTGCCTCTGCCTCTGCCACTCTGTCTCTGCCTCTGCCTCTCAGCCTCTTCACCTATGCCTCTGCCTCTCTGCTGCTGCCACTGCCTCTCTGCCTCTGCCCTCTGCCCCTCTGCCCCTCTGCCCCTCTGTCTCTGCCCCTCTCCTCTGCCCCTGCCCGTCTGCCTCTGCCCTTCTACCTATGTCTCTGTCCTCTGCTCTTCTGCCTCTGCACCCTGCTTCTGCCCATTTGCGTCTGCTTCTGCCCCTCTGACACTCTGCGGCTGACCTCTGCTTATGCCCCTCTGCCTATGCCTCTGCCCCTCTGCCCCTCTGCCCATCTCCATCTGCCTCTACCCCTCAGCCTCTGCTGCTGTCCTCTGCCCCCCTGCCTCTGGCCCCCTGCCTCTGCCCCCCTGCCTCTGCCCCCCTTGCTCTCTGGCTCTGCCTCTCTGCCACTGACCATTTGCCTCTGCCTCTCTGCCTCTGCCACTGCCTCTGACCCTCTGTCTGTGCCCCTGTCTGCTGCCCCTCTGCCTCTGCCCCTTGGCCTCTATCTCTGCCCCTCTGCCTCTCAACTTCTGCCTGTGTCCTCTGCTCCTCTGCCTCTGCCCCTCTGCCCCTGCCCGTCTGCCTCTGTCTCTGCCCATCTACCTCTGCCCTTTTCCCTCTGCCATTATCCACTATCCCTCTGCCCCTCTGCCTCTGAATCTGCCCCTCTGCCTCTGTCCTCTGCCTCTTTGCCTCAGCCTATGCCTTTGTCCTCTGCCCCCTGTCTCTGAACATCTGCCCCTCTGTCCTTCTGCCCCTCTGCTTCTGCCAAGGCCTCTGCCCCTGCCTCGGCCTCTGCCCCTGCCTCGGCCTCTGCCGCTCAGCCACCCTGCCCATGCCCGTCTGCCTCTGCCTCTGCCTCTGCCTCTGCCTCTCTGCCTCTACCTCTCGGCCTCTGCACCTCTGCCTCTCTGCCTCTGCCCCTCTGCCTCTGCTTCTCTGCCTCTGCCCCTATGAAACTCAGCCTCTGCCACTGACCTCTGCAACACGGCTTCTGTCCTTCTGCATCTGCCTCTGCCCTTCTGCCCCGCTGCCCCTCTGCACCTCCCCATCTGCCTCTGCCCCGCTGGGTCTACCCCTCTGTCTCTGCCATTGTACTCTGCCCCTCTGCCCCTCTCTCTACTGCTTTGCCCCTCTGCTGCTCTGCCTCTGCCTCTTTGCCTCTTTCTCTGCCTCTCTGCCTCTCTGCCTCTGCCTCTGCCACTCTGCCACTCTGCCCCTGCCCGTCTGCCTCTGCCCCTCTGCCTCTGCACCTCTGCCCTTGCCTGTCTGCCTTTGCCCCTTTCCCACTGTCTCTGTCTTCTGCCCCTCTGCTTCTTCCCCTCAGCTTCTCTAACTCTGCCTCGGCCTCTTCCCCTCTGCCTCTGCCACTCTGCCTCTGTCTCTGACCTCTGCCCCTCTGCCTCTGTCCTATGCCCCTCTGCCTCTGCCTCTGCCACTCCCCCTCTGCCTCTTCCTCTGTCCCTCTGCATCTGTCTCTGTCTTCTACCCCTCTGCCTCTGCCTCTGCTCCTCTACATCTGCACCTCTGCCCCTCTGCCCCTCAGCATCTCTACCTCTGCCTCTTCCCCTCTGACTCTGCCTCTGCCACTCTGTCTCTGTCTCTGTCCTCTGCCTCTGCCCCTCTGCCACTCTGCCCCTGCCTGTCTGCCTCTGCCACTCTGCCTCTCTTTATCTGCATCTCTAACTCTGCCTCTCTGCCTCTCTGCTTCTGCCCCTCTGCCATTCTGCTCCTGCCCATCTGCCTCTGCTTCTGCCCATCTGCCCCCTGCCTCTGCCTCTGCCTCTCTGCCCCTGCACATCTCCCTCTACCCCTCTGCCTCTTTCTCTGTCTTCTGCTCCTCTTCCTCTGTCCTATGCCCCTCTGCCTCTGCCTATGGCCCACTGCCACTCTGCCCCTGCCTGTCTGCCTCTACCTCTACCTCTCTGCTTCTGCCCCTTTACCTCTGCCTCTGTCCTCGGCCCCTCTGCCTATGCCCCTCAACGTCTGCCTCTCTTTATCTGCATCTCTGCCTCTGCTCCTCTGCCTCACTGCCTCTGCCCCTCTGCAACTCTGCTCCTGCCCATCTGACTCTGACTCTGCCCCTCTGCCTCTGCCTCTGCCTATACCCCTCTGCCTCTGCCTCTGCCTCTGCCTATACCCCTCTGCCTCTGCCTCTGCCTCTGCCTCTGCCTCTGCCTCTGCCTCCTCTGCCTCTGCCTCTGCCTCTGCCTCTGCCTCTGCCTCTGCCTCTGCCTCTGCCTCTGCCTCTGCCTCTGCCTCTGCCCCTGCCTGTCTGCCTCTGCCTCTAGCTCTCTGACTCTGCCCCTTTCGCTCTGCCTCTGTCCTCGGCCCCTCTGCCTCTGCCACTCTTACTTTGCCTCTGTCCTCCGACCCTCTGCCACTGTGCCCCTGCCCATCTGCCTCTGCCCCTCTGCCACTGTCTCTCTCTTCGGCTCTTCGGCCTCTGCCCCTCTGCCTCTACCTCTTGCCCTCTGCCTCTGCCTCTGCCACTCTACCTCTGATCTTTGCCTCTCTGTCTCTGCCTCTGTCCCTCAGACTTTACCTCTGTCCTCTGCTCCTCTGCCTCTGCACTTCTGCACCTCTGACTCTCTGTCATCTGCCTCTGACCTCTGTCTGCACCTCTGCTTCTGCTACTCAGACTCTGCCCCTGCCTGTCTGCCTCTGCCCCTCTGCCTCTGTCATCTGCCCCTGTGCTTCTTCCCCTTTGCCTCTGCTTCTGTCTTCTGCCCCTCTGCCTCTTCCACACTTCCTCTTCCTCTGCCACTCTGCCTCTGCTTCTGTCCCTCAGCCTATGCCTCTGTACTCTGCCCCTCTACCTCTGCCCCTCTGCCTCTGTATCTGCCCCTCTGCCCCTGCACGTCTCCCTCTACCCCTCTGCCTCTGCCTCTGTCTTCTGCTCCTCTGCCTCTGCCTTTCAGACTCTGCCCGAAGGCCTCTACCCCTCTGCCTCTGTCTCTGCCTCTCTGCCCTTCTGCCTCAGCCTCTACCCCTGCCCGTCTGCCTCTGCCCCTCTGCCTCTCAACCTTTTCCTCAGCCTCTCTGCCCCACTGCCCAGGCCTATCTTCTCTGCCCCTCTGCCTCTGCCCCTTTGCCTCTACCTCTGCCCCTCTGCCTCTGCCCCTCTGTCTCTGCTTCTGCCTCTCAGAATCTGTCCCTAAGCCTCTACCCCTCTGCCTCTGTCTCTGCCTCTCTGCCCTTCTGCCTCTGACCTCTGCACCTCTGCTTCTGCTACTCAGCCTCTGCCCCTGCCCCTCTGCATTTGCCTCTCTGCCTCTCTGCCTCTGCCCCTCTGTTCCTGCCCATCTGCCTCTGGCTCTGTTTCTCTGCCACTACCTCTACCCCACCTCCACTGCCTCTGTCCTCTGTTTCTCTGCCTCTGCCTCTCTACCTCTGCCTCTCTGCCTCTGCACTTCTGCACCTAAGCCTCTGCCTCTCAGCTTCTGCCCATCAGCCTCTCTGCTTCTGATTCTCTGACTCTGCCCCTATGCCTCAGCCCCTGTATCTGCCCGACTGCCCATCTGCCTCTCTGCCCCTCTACCCTTGCTCATCTTCCTCTGCCCATCTCCTCTGCCTCTGTCTCTGCACATTGTCCTCTGCTCTTCAGCCAATGCCATGGTCCTCTGCCCCTCTGCCTCTCTACCTCTGCTCCTCTGCCCCTCTGCTCCTGCCCATCTGCCTTTGCCTATCTGCCTCTGCCCCTTTGAATCTGCCCCTCTCCCCTGCTCCTTGGACTCTGCTTCTCTTCCTCTTACCCTCTTCCCTCTGTCTCTGCTCCTCTGTCCCTCTTTGCCTCTACTTCTGCCTCACTCTTTCTGCCCCTCTGCCCCTGCCAATCTCCCTCTACCCCTCTGCCTCTGTCTCTGTCTTCTACTCCTACCTCTGCCTCTGCCTCGGCCTCTGCCTCTGCCTCGGCCTCTGCCTCTGCCTCTGCCTCACAGCCTCTGCCCCTATTCCTCTGGCCGCCTGCCACTGTCTTCTGTCTCTGCCTCTCTGAAACTCTGGCCTTTTGCCTCTGACCTCTGCACCTCAGGGCTCTGCCCCTCTGCCCCTTTGCCTCTGTCCTCTACTCCTCTGCCTCTGCCTCTCTACTGCTGCATCTGCCTCTCTGACTCTGACTCTACCACTGTGTATCTGCCCCTCTCCTCTACCACTTTGCCTATGCCTCTATGCCACTGACCCTCTGCCACTCTGCCTCTGTCTCAGCCCCATTTGCCTCTGTCTCTCCCCGTATGCCCTTCTGCTTCTAACTTCTGCACCTCAGCTTCTGCCCCTCTGCCTCTGCCTCTGCCCCTCTGCCATTGTCCTCTGTCCCTCTGCCTCTCTGCCTCTTCTTCTGCCTCTCCCCCTCTGCCTCTGTATCTGCCCCTCTGACCCTGCACGTCTCCCTGTACCACTCTGCCTCTGTCTCTGTCTTCTGCTCCTCTGGCTCTGCCTCTGCCTCACAGCCTCTGCCCCTATTCCTCTGCCCTCTTCTGGCTCTGCCCCTCTGCCTCTGTCTCTGCCCCTCTGCAACTATCGCCCTTTGTCTCTGACCTATGCACCTCTGCGTTCTGCCCCTCTGGCCCTGCCTCTGCCCCTTTGCCTCTATCCTCTACCCCTCTGCCTCTGCCTCTCTACTGCTGCATCTGCCTCTCTGACTCTGACTCTACCACTGTGTATCTGCCCCTCTCCTCTACCCCTTTGCCTATGCCTCTATGCCTCTGACCCTCTGCCACTCTGCCTCTGTCTCGCCCCTCTGCCTCTGTCTCTGCCTCTCTGTGCATGCCCATCTGTGTATGCCCCTTTGCCTCAGTCTCTGTCCTCTGCCCCTCTGCATCTGCCCCTCTGCCTCTGTCTCTGACGGTATGCCCTTCTGGTTCTGACCTCTGCACCTCAGCTTCTGCCCCTCTGCCTCTACCCTTCTGCCCTCTGCCTCTGCCCTTCTGCCCCTCTGCCTCTACCCATGTGCCCCTGAATGTCTGCCTCTGCCATTATCCTCTGCCCCTCTGCGCTCTGTCTCTTCCTCTGCCTCTGCCCCTCTGCCTGTGTATGTGTCCCTCTGCCCCTACACTTCTCCCAGTAACCCTTTGCCTCTATCTCTGTCTTCTACTTCTCTGCCTCTGCCTCTCAGACTCTGCCCCTAAGCCTCTACACCTCTGCCTCTGTCTCTGTCTCTGACCTCTGCACCTCTGCTTCTGCTACACAGCCTCTGCCCCTGCCTGTCTGCCACTGCCCCTCTGCCTCTCTACCTGTTCCTCTGCCTCTCTGCCCCACTGCCCACGCCTGTCTTCTCTGCCCCTCTGCCTCTGCTGCTGCCTCTGTCCCATTTGCCCCTGTCTCTGCCTATATGCCCTTCTGCTTCTGACCTCTGCACCTCAGTTTCTGCCTGACTGCCTCTGCATTTATGCCCCTCTGCCTCTGCCCTTCTGTCCCTCTGCCACTCCACACCTACCTCTGCCCCTCTGCTTCTGCCTTTGCCCCTTTTCCCCTCTGCCCATCTGCCCCTGCCCTCTGCCTCTGTCTGTAACTGTGGTATTGCAGCTATGCCCCTACCATCTGCCTCTGTCTCTGTCCCTCTGCTTCTTCCCCTCTGCCTCTGCCATTATCCTCTGCCCCTCTGCCTCTCTGCCTCTTCCTCTGCCTCTGCCCCTCTGCCTCTGTATCTGCACCTCTGCCTCTACACTCCTCCCAGTAACCCTCTGCCTATGTCTCTGTCTTTTCCTCCTCTGCCTCTGCCTCTCAGACTCTGCCCCTAAGCCTCTACACCTCTGCCTCTGTCTCTGCCTCTCTGCCCTTCTGCCTCTGAACTCTGCACCTCTGCTTCTGCTACTCAGCCTCTGCCCCTGCCTGTCTGCCTCTCTATCTCTTCCTCTCTGCCCCTCTGCCCAGGCCTGTCTTCTCTGCACCTCTGCCTCTTCCTGTTCCCCCATTTGCCACTAATCTCTGCCCCTCTGCCTCTCTCTCTGCCCTATGCCCTTCTGCCTCTGACCTCTGCACCTCAGTTTCTGCCCTTCTGCCTCTGCCTTTCTGCCCCTCTGCCCTTCCCCATCTGCCTCTGCCCCTCTGCCTCTGCCCCTCTGCCTCTGACCAACTGCCCCTGCCTATCTGCCTCTGTCTCTAACTGTGGCATTGCACCTCTGCACCTACCATCTGCCTCTGTCTCTGTCCTTCTGCCTCTGCCCCTCTGCCTCTGCCATTGTCCTCTGCCCCTCTGCCTCTCTGCCTCTTCCTCTTCCTCTGCCCTTCTACCTCTGTATCTGCAACTCTGCCCCTGCACGTTTCCCTGTACCCTTCTGACTCTGTCTCTGTCTTCTGCTCCTCTGCCTCTGCCTCTGCCTCTCAGACTCTGCCCCTAAGCCTCTACCCCTCTGCCGCTGTATCTGCCTCTGACCTCTGCACCTCTGCTTGTGCTATTCGGGCTCTGGCCCTGCCCATCTGCCTCTGCCCATCTGCCTCTCTACCTCCTCTGCCTCACTGCCCCTCTGCCCAAGCATGTCTTCTCTGCCCCTCTGCCGCTGCCTCTGCCCAATTTGCCACTGTCCTCTGCCCTTCTGCCATTGTCTCTGCCCATATGCCCTTCTGCTTCAGACCTCTACATCTCAGCTTCTGCCCCTCTGCCTCTGAATTTCTGCCCCTCTGCCTCTGCCCTTCTGCCCCTCTGCCCCTGCCCATCTGCCTCTGCCCCTCTGCCCCTGCCCATCTGCCTCTGCCCCTCTGCCTCTGCCTCTGCCTCTCTACTGCTGCATCTGCCTCTCTGACTCTGACTCTACCACTGTGTATCTGCCCCTCTCCTCTACCACTTTGCCTATGCCTCTATGCCTCTGACCCTCGGCCACTCTGCCTCTGTCAATGCCCCTCTGCACCTCTGCCTCTGTCTCTGCCTCTCTGTGCAAACCCATCTGTGTATGCCCCTTAACCTCAGTCTCTGTCCTCTGCCCCTCTGCCTCTGCCCTTTTTCCCCTCTGCCCCTCCCCATCTGCCTCTGCCCCTGTGCCTCTGCCTCTGCCCCTGTGCCTCTGCCCATCTGCCCCTGGCTGTCTGCCTCTGTCTCTAACTGTGGCATTGTACCTCTACCCCTACTATCTGCCTCTGTCTCTGTCCCTCTGCCTCTGCCATTATCCTCTGCCTCTCTGCACTCTGTCTCTTCCTCTGCCTCTGCCCCTCTGCCTATGTATCTGCCCCTCTGCCCCTACACTTCTCCCAGTAATCCTCTGACTCTGTCTCTGTCTTCTACTCCTCTGCTCTGCCTCTCAGACTCTACCTCTAAGCCTCTACCCCTCTGCCTCTGTCTCTGCCTCTGACCTCTGCATCTCTGCTTCTGCTACTCAGACTCTGGCCCAGCCTGTCTTCTCTGCCCCTCTGCCTCTCGGCCCCTCTGCCCAGGCCTGTCTTCTCTGCTGCTCTTCCTCTGCTCCATTTGCTACTGTCCTCTGCTCTTCTGCCACTGTCACTGCCCATATGCCCTTCTGCTTCAGACCTCTGCATCTCAGCTTCTGCCCCTCTGCCAGTGAATTTCTGTACTTCTGCCTCTGCCCTTCTGCCCCTCTGCCCCTCCCCATCTGCCTCTGGCCTTCTTCCTCTGTCCCTCTGCCTCTGCCTGTCTGCCTCTGCCACTCTGCCTCTGACTCTGCCCCTCTCCCTCTTGCCCATCTGCCCCTGCCTGTCTACCTCTGTCTCTAAATGTGGCAATGCAGCCTTGCCCCTACCATCTGCCTCTATCTCTGTCACTATGCCTCTGCCCCAAGCCTCTGCCTTTGTCCTCTGCCCCTCTGCCTCTCTGCCTCTTCCTCTGCCTCTGCCCCTCTGCCTCTGTATCTGAACCTCTGCCCCTGCACGTCTCCCTGTACCCCTCTACCTCTGTCTCTGTCTTCTGCTCCTCTGCCTCTGCTTCTCAGACTCTGCCCCTAAGCCTCTACCCCTCTGCCTCTGCCTCTCTGCCCTTCTGCCTCTGACCTTTGCACCTCTGCTTCTGCTACTCAGCCTCTGCCCCTGCCCGTCTGCCGCTGCAACTCTGCCTCTCGACCTCTCCCTCTCTGCCCCTCTGCCCAGGCCTGTCTTCTCTGCCCCTCTGCCTCTTCCTGTTCCCCATTTGCCACTGTCCTCTGCCCCTCTGCCTCTGTCTCTGCCCTTATGCCCTTCTGCTTCTGACCTCTGCACCCCAGCTTCTACCACCCTGCCTCTGCCCTTTTGCCCCTCTGCCCTTCCCCATCTGCCTCTGCCCCTCTGGCTCTGCCCCTCTGCCTCTGACCAACTGCCCTGCTTATCTGCCTCTGTCTCTAACTGTTGCATCGCACCTCTGCACCTACCATCTGCCTCTGTCTCTGTCCCTCTTCCTCTGCCCCTCTGCCCCTCTGCCCCTCTGCCTCTGCCTCTGCCCTTCTACCTCTGTATCTGCACCTCTGCCCCTGCAGGTCCCTCTATACCCCTATACCTCTATCTCTGTCTTCTGCTCCTCTGCCTCTGCCTCACAGCCTCTGCCCCTATTTCTCTGGCCATCTGCCACTCTCTTCTGGCTCTCCCCCTCTGCAACTCTGGCCCTTTGCCTCTGACCTCTGCACCTCTGCATTCTGCCCCTCTGGCCCTGCCTCTGCCCCTTTGCCTCTGTCCTATACCCCTCTGCCCTTCTGCCTATGACCTCAGCACCTCTGCTTCTGCTACACAGCCTCTGCCCCTGCCCATCTGCCTCTGCCCCTCTGCCTCTCTACCACTTCCTCTGCCTCTCTGCCCCTCTGCCCAAGCATGTCTTCTCTGACCCTCTGCCTTTGCCTCTGCCCCATTTGCCTCTGTCTCTGGCCGTATTTGCTTCTTCTTCTGACCTCTGCACCTCAGCTTCTGCCCCTGCCTCTACATTTCTACCCCTCTGCTTCTGCCCTTCTGCCCCTCTGCCCCTCCACATCTGCCTCTGCCCCTTTGCTTCTGCCTTTTCCCCTCTGCACATCTGCCCCTGCCCTCTGCCCCTGTCCCTAACTGTGGCACTGCAGCTCTGCCCCTACCATCTGCCTCTGTCTCTGTACCTCTGCCTATGCCCCTCGGCCTCTGTGTCTGCACCTCTGCCCCTGCATGACACCCTGTATCCCTCTGCCTATGTCTCTGTCTTTTGCTCCTCGGCCTTGGCCTCTGCCTCTCAGATTCTGCCCCTAAGCCTCTACCCCTCTGCCTCTGTCTCTGTCTCTCCGTCTCTGCCCTTCTGCCTCTGACCTCTGCACCTCTATTTCTGCTACTCAGCCTCTGCCACTGCCTGTCTGCCTCTGCCCCTCTGCCTCTCTACCTCTTCCTCTCTGCCCCTTTACCCAGGCCTGTCTTCTCTGCACCTCTGCCTCTTCCTGTTCCCCATTTGCCTCTGGCCTCTGCCCCTATGCCTCTGCCCCTCTGCCTTTGTCTCTGCCCTTATTCCCTTCTGCTTCTGACCTCTGCACCTCAGCTTCTGCCCCTCTGCCTCTGCACTTCTGCCCCTCTGCCCTTCCCCATCGCCTCTGCCCTTCTGCCTCTGCCCCTCTGCGTCTGCCCATCTGCCCCTGCCTGTCTGCCTCTGTCTCTGTTGCATCGCACCTCTGCCCCTAGCATTTGCATTTGTCTCTGTGCCTCTGCCTCTGTATCTACCCCTCTGCCCCTACAAGTCTTCCTATACCCCTCTGCCTCTGGCTCTGCCTCTCTGCCCTTCTGCCTCTGACCTCTGCACCTCTGCTTCTGCTACTCAGCCACTGCCCCTGCCCCTCTGCATCTGCCTCTGCACCTCTGTCCCTGCCCTTCTGCCTCTGCCTCTGCCTCTCTACCTCTGTCTCTATGCCTCTGCCTCTCCGCCCATGCACTTCTGCACCTAAGCCTCTGCCCTTCTCTCTGCTTGTCTGCCCATCTGTCTCTTCCTCTCTGCCCCTCTGCACCTGCTCATCTGCCTCTGCCCCTCTCCTCTGCCTCTGTCTATGCATATCGTCCTATGCTCTTCAGCCAATGCCATGGTCCTCTGCCCCTCTGCCTCTCTACCTCTGCCCCTCTGCCACTCTTCTCCTGCCCATCTGCCTCTGCTTTGCCCCTCTGCATGTGCATTTGCCTCTGCCCCTCTGTTTTTGCCCCTCTCCCCTGCCCCTTGGCCTCTGCCTCTCTGCCTCTGACCCTCTTCCTCTGTCCTCTACCCCTCTGCCTCTCTACTGCTGCATCTGCCTCTCTGACTCTACCATTGTGTATCTGCCCCTCTCCTCTACCCCTTTGCCTATGCCTCTATGCCTCTGACCCTCTGCCACTCTGCCTCTGTCTCTGCCCCTCTGCACCTCTGCCTCTGTCTCTGCCTCTCTGTGCATGCCCATCTGTGTATGCCCCTTTGCCTCAGTCTCTGTCCTCTGCCCCTCTGCCTCTGCCCCTCTGCCTCTGTCTCTGCCCCTATGCCCTTCTGGTTCTGACCTCTGCATCTCAGCTTCTGCCCCTCTACCTCTGCCCTTCTGCCCTCTGCCCTCTGCCCTTCTGACCCTCTGCCTCTTACTCTGCTTCTCCACCTCTGCCTCTGTATCTACCCATCGCCTATGCCCCTCTGTCTATGCCCATCTGCCCATGCCAGTCTGCCTTTGTCTCTAACTGTGGCATTGCACCTCTGCCCCTACCAACTGCCTCTGCCTCTGTCCCTCTGCCTCTGCCCCTCTGCCTCTGCCATTGTCCTCTGCCACTCTGCCTCTCTGCCTCTTCCTCTGCCTCTGCCCATCTGCCGCTGGCTGTCTGCCTCTGTCTCTAACTGTGGCATTGTACCTCTGCCCCTACCATCTGCCTCTGTCTCTGTCCCTTTGCCTCTGCCATTATCCTCTGCCACTCAGGTCTCTCTGCCTCTTCCTCTGCCTCTGCCCCTCTGCCTCTGTATCTGCAACTCTGCCCCTGCACGTCTCCCTCTACCCCTCTGCCTCTGTCTTCTGCTCCTCTGCCTCTGCCTTTCAGACTCTGCCCGAAGGCCTCTACCCCTCTGCCTCTGTCTCTGCCTCTCTGCCCTTCTGCCTCTGACCTTTGCACCTCTGCTTCTGCTACTCAGCCTCTGCCCCTGCCCGACTGCCTCTGCCCCTCTGCCTCTCTACCTGTTACTCCGCCCCTGTGCCCAAGCCTGTCTTCTCTGCCCCTCTGCCTCTGCCCCATTTGCCTCTATCTCTGCCATTATGCCCTTCTCCTTCTGACCTCTGCACCTCAGCTTCTGCCTCAAAGCCTCTGCATTTCTTCCCCTCTGCCTCTGCCCTTCTGCCCCTCTGCCCCTCTGCCTCTGCCCATCTGCCCCTGCCTGGCTGCCTCGGTCTCTAATGGTGGCATTGTACCTCTGCCCCTACCAACTGCCTCTGCCTATGTCCTTCTGCCTCTGCCCCTCTGCCTCTGCCATTGTCCTCTGCCCCTCTGCCTCTCTGCCTCTTACTCTGCCTCTGCCCCTCTGCCTCTGTATCTGCCCCTCTGCCCCTGCACATCTCCCTGTACACCTCTGCCTGTGCCTCTGCCTCTCAGATTCTGCCCCTAAGCCTCTACCCCTGTGCCACTGTCTCTGCCTCTCTGCCCTTCTGCCTCTGACCTCTGCACCTCTGCTTCTGCTACTCAGCCTCTGCCCTTGCCCCTCTGCATCTGCCCCTCTGTTTCTGTTGGTCTTTAAGCACATTTCGTGCGAAAAATCAGTCCCTGGTTTCCAGAGGAGGGAAGCTTGACATTAGAAGATTGGAAGCGAGTAGGAAAAGATATGAGGAAGTTCCATGAGGAAAATCTATCTAAGAATGTCCCTGACAATGCCTTTATATTGTGGCAACAAATGAGGGATTTATTAACTGAGAAAACAGACCTAGAATTCCTAGCCGAGGAAGCTCCTTCAGAGCCCTCTGATGATCAGAAAGCGAAACTGTGTGCTTGTAAATTGTACTGTTCCAGCATAAAAGGGAAAAGGCTAGAGAAAAGTGAATCAGAGACTATTGACAATGAAGATAATGATAAATGGGAAATTACTGAGAGTATGGCAAGGTGTGAAATTAAGGGAAGAAGAGATTGTTCTCATAAACACCCAGACAGTAGTGAGGAGGAGCCTTTAATTATGGCACCAGTCACCCACAGACCGGTACCAAAGCCACATCGGCTCTTACTACCGGTCAGTTTTGATGCTGAACCAGCAGCACAACTGAAAATTTCAAAAGCAGTATTGGAGAAAATTAATCAGATAGCTGTATCTAGCTGGCAGAGTTTACCTCCACGTGGGACTAAATCCACAGTCCTTTCAGGAATTAGACAAAAGCATGATGAAACTTATGAAAATTTTGTAGCTAGATTGGAAGAGGCAGTTTCTAGGATGCTTCCCCCCTTGGAAGGGACTGATATATTAATAAAACAACTGGCTTGGAAATACTTGAATACCTTGTGCCAAGACCTGAACAGACCAATCCATAAGACAAGTTCCCTACAAGATTATATTAAAGCATGTGTAGACGCCTCACTGGCCGTAATGCAGGGGATAGCTTACACCACAGCAAGGAAAAAGAAGAAACTCAGGGCTGCCCCTGAGCAGGTGCTAATCTCTAAGATAAACATAGTCCTTTTGAAGTCACTCCTCTTACATCTGGAGGGATGCTGATCTCTAGCATAAACTTTGCAGTCACTCCCTTTGCACCTGGGAAACTTCAATGTACCATATCTGTTATGTTTTACAATTTATGATATTGGCTGTAATATAATTAGTCTAAGCTCAACCAGAAGATTACATTCAGATTCAACACCTCTCTTGTGTGTTTGTCTGTCTGTCACGTCCTAATCTTTGCCCATCTACTCTAGAGAACCGTTTTACACAGGCACGGGACCCAGAGGGTCTGCAGCACCCCTCTGCCTCTCTACCTCTATGCCTCTGCCTCTCTGCCCCTGCACTTCTGCACTTAGGCCTCTGCCTCTCAGCTTCTGCCCATCTGCCTCTCTGCCTCTGATTCATTGACTCTGCCCCTATGCCTCTGCCCCTCTCTCTGCTCTACTGCCCCTCTGCCCCTGATCATCTGCCTCTGCCCCTCTCCTCTGCCTCTGTCTACGCACATAGTCCTATGCTCTTCAGCCAATGCCATGATCCTCTACCCCTCTGCCTCTCTACCTCTGCCCCTCTGCCCCTCTGCCACTCTGCTCCTGCCCATCTGCCTCTGCTTTTGCCCCTCTTCATGTTCATCTGCCTCTGCCCCTCTGTTTCTGCCCCTCTCCCCTGCCCCTTGGCATCTGGCTCTCTGCCTCTGACCCTCTTCCTCGGTCCTCTGCCCCTCTGCCTCTCTACTGCTGCATCTGCCTCTCTGACTCTGACTCTACCACTGTGTATCTGCCCCTCTCCTCTACCCATTTGCCTATGCCTCTATGCCTCTGACCCTCTGCCACTCTGCCTCTGTCTCGGCCCCTCTGCATCTCTGCCTCTCTGTGCATGCCCATCTGGGTATTCCCCTTTGCCTCAGTCTCTGTCCTCTGCCCCTCTGCCTCTGCCCCTCTGCCTCTGTCTCTGCCCGTATGCCCTTCTGTTTCTGACCTCTGCACCTCAACTTCTGCCCCTCTGCCTCTGACCTTCTGCCCCTCTGCCCCTGCCCTTCTGACCCTCTGCCTCTCCCCATCTGCCTCTGACCCTGTGCCTCTGCCTCTGCCACTCTGCCCATGCCTGTCTGCCTCTGTCTCTAACTGTGGCATTGTACCTCTGCCCCTACCATCTACCTCTGTCTCTGTCCCTCTGCCTCTGCCATTGTCCTCTGCCACTCTGCCCCTTTGCCTCTTCCTCTGCCTCTGCCCCTCTGCCTCTGTATCTGCCCCTCTGCCCCTACACATCTCCCTGTACCCCTCTGCCTCTGTCTCTATCTGTCTTCTCCTCTGCCTCTGCCTCTCAGACTCTACCTCTAAGCCTCTACCCCTCTGCCTCTGTCTCTGCCTCTCTGCCCTTCTGCCTCTGACCTTTGCACCTCTGCTTCTGCTACTCAGCCTCTGCCCCTGCCCGACTGCCTCTGCCCCTCTGCCTCTCTACCTGTTACTCCGCCCCTGTGCCCAAGCCTGTCTTCTCTGCCCCTCTGCCTCTGCCCCATTTGCCTCTATCTCTGCCATTATGCCCTTCTCCTTCTGACCTCTGCACCTCAGCTTCTGCCTCCAAGCCTCTGAATTTCTGCCCCTCTGCCTCTGCCTGTCTGCCCCTCTGCCTCTACCTCTGCTCCTCTGCCTCTGCCCGTCTGCCCCTCTGCCTCTACCTCTGCTCCTCTGCCTCTGCCCGTCTGCCCCTCTGCCTCTACCTTTGCCTCTGCCCATCTGCCCCTCTGCCTCTACCTCTGCCCCTCTGCCTCTGCCCATCTGCCCTAGCCTGTCTGCCTTTTTCTCTAACTGTGGCATTGTAACTCTGCCCCTACCATCTGCCTCTACCTCTGTCCTTCAGCCTCTGCCCCTCTGCCTCTGCCATTGTCCTCTGCCCCTCTGCCTCTGTGCCTCTGCCCCTCTGCATCTGTATCTACCCCTCTGCCCCTGCAAGCCTCCCTGTACCCCTCTGCCTCTGTCTCTGCCTCTCTGCCCTTCTGCCTCTGACCTCTACACCTCTGCTTCTGCTACTCAGCCTCTGCCCCTGCCCCTCTACATCTGCCTCTCTGCCTCTCTGCCTCTGCCTGCCTGTTTCTGCCCATCTGCCTCTGGCTCTGCTTCTCTGCCTAACTCTGCCTCTATGCCTCTGCCTCTCTGCCTCTGCACTTCTGCACCTAAGCCCCTGCCTCTCAGCTTCTGCCTCTCTGCCTCTCTGCCTCTGATTCTCTGACTCTGCCCCTCTCTCTTCCCGTCTGCCCATCTGCCTCTCTGCCCCTCTGCCCCTACTCATCTGCCTCTGCTGCTCTCCTCTACCTCTGTCTCTGCACATCATCCTCTTCTCTTCAGCCAATGCCATGGTACTCTGACCCTCTGCCACTCTGCCATTCTGCTCCTGCCCATCTGCCTCTGCTTTTGCCCCTCTGCATCTGCATCTGCCTCTGCCCCTGTTTCTGCCCCTCTCCCCTGCCCCTTGGCCTCTGCCTCTCTGCCTCTAACCCTCTTCCTCTGTCTCTGCTCCTCTCATCCTCTGCCTCTATCTTTCTGCCCCTCTGCCCCGGCCCATCTTTCTCTACCCCTCTGCCTCTGTCTCTGTCTTCTGCTCCTCTGCCTCTACCTCTGCCTCACAGCCTCTTCCCCTATTCCTGTGACCATCAGCCACTGTCTTCTGTCTCTGCCCCTCTGCCTCTGTCTCTGCCCCTCTGCAACTCTGGCCCTTTGTCTCTGACCTCTGCACATCTGCATTCTGCCCCTCTGCTCTTGCCTCTGCCTCTTTGCCTCTGTCCTCTACCCCTCTGCCTTTGCCTCTCTACTGTTGCATCTGCCTCTCTGACTCTGACTCTACCACTGTGTATCTGCCCCTCTCCTCTACCCCTTTGCCTATGCCTCTATGCCACTGATCCTCTGCCACTCTGCTTCTGTCTCGGCCCCTCTGCACCTCTGACTCTGTCTCTGCCTCTCTGTGCATGTCCATCTGTGTATGCCCCTTAACTTCAGTCTCTGTCCTCTGCCCCTCGGGCTTTGCCCCTCTGCATCTGTCTCTGCCCGTATGCCCTTCTGGTTCTGACCTCTGCACCTCAGCTTCTGCCCCTCTGCCTATGCCCTTCTGCCCCTCTGTCTCTGCACTTCTGCCCCTCTGCCCCTCTCCATCTGCCTCTCACCCTCTGCCCCTCTGCCTCTACTTCTGCCCCTCTGTTTCTGCCCATCTGCCCCTGGCTGTCTGCCTCTGTCTCTAACTGTGGCATTGTACCTCTGTCCCAACCATCTGCCTCTGTCCTTCTTCCTCTGCCCCTCTGCCTCTGCCATTGTCCTCTGCCCCTCTGCCTCTCTGCCTCATCCTCTGCCTATGCCCCTCTGCATCTGTATCTACCCCTCTGCCCCTGCACGTCTCCCTGTACCCCTCTGCCTCTTTCTATGCCTCTCTACCCTTCTGCCTTCTGCTACTCAGCCTCTTCCCCTGCCCTCTTCCTCTGCCCCTCTGCCTCTCTACCTCTTCCACTCTGCACCTCTGCCCAGGCCTGTCTTCTCTGCACCACTGCCTCTGCCCCTCTGCCTCTGTCTCTGCCTGTATGCCCTTCTGCTTCTAACTTCTGCACCTCAGCTTCTGCCCCTCTGCCTCTTCCCCTCTGTCTCTGCCTCTGCCCCTCTGCCTCTTCCCCTCTGTCTCTGCCTCTGCTCCTCTGCCTCTGCCCATCTGCCCCTGGCTGTCTGTCCCGGTCTCTAACTGTGGCATTGCACCTCTTCCCCTATGATGTGCCTCTGTCTCGGTCCCTCTGCCTCTGCCATTTTCCTCTGCCCCTCTGCCTCTCTGCCTCATCCTCTGCCCCTCTGCCTCTCTGCCACTCTGCTGCTGCTCATCTGCCTCTGCATTTGCTCCTCTGCATCTGCATCTGCTTCTGCCCCTTTGTCTCTGCCCCTCTCCCCTGCCCCCTGGCCTCTGCCTCTCTGCATCTGACCCTCATCCTCTGTCTCTGCCCCTCTGCCCCTCTGCCTCTATTTCTGCCTCTCTCTTAGTGCCCTTCTGCCCCTGCCCATCACCCTCTAGTCCTCTGCCTCTGTTTCTGTCTTCTGCTCCTCTGCCTCTGTCTCTGCCTCTGCCACACAGCCTCTACCCCTATTCCTCTGGTCATCTGCCACTTTCTTCTGGCTCTGCCCCACTGCCTCTGTCTCTGCTACTCTGCAACTCTGGCCTTTTGCCTCTGACCTCTGCACCTCTGCATTCTGCCTCTCTGCCACTGTCTTTGCCCCTTTGCCCCTTTGCCTCTGTCCTCTACCCCTCTGCCTCTGCATCTCTACTGCTGCATCTGCCTCTCTGACTCTGACTCTACCACTGTGTATCTGCCCCTCTCCTCTACCCCTTTTCCTATGCCTCTATGCCTTTGACCCTCTGCCACACTGCCCCTATCTCTGCCCCTCTGCACCTCTGCCTCTGTCTCTGCCTCTCTGTGCAAACCCATCTGTGTATGCCCCTTTGCCTCAGTCTCTGTCCTCTGCCCCTCTGCTTCTGCCCCTCTGACTCTGTCTCTGACCGTATGCCCTTCTGGTTCTGACCTCTGCACCTCAGCTTCTGCCCCTCTGCCTCTGCCCTTCTGCTCTCTGCCTCTGCCCTTCTGACCCTCTGCCCCTCCTGTTCTGCCTCTGCCCTTCTGCCTCTGCCCCTCTGCCTCTGCCCATCTGCCGCTGGCTGGCTGCCTCTGTCTCTAACTGTGGCATTGTACCTCTGCCCCTACCATCTGCCTCTGTCTCTGTCCCTCTGCCTCTGCCATTATCCTCTGCCACTCAGGTCTCTCTGCCTCTTCCTCTGCCTCTGCCCCTCTGCCTCTGTATCTGCCCCTCTGCCCCTGCACGTCTCTCTGTACCCCTCTACCTCTGTCTCTGTCTTCTGCTCCTCTGCCTCTGCCTCTCAGACTCTGCCTCTAAGCCTCTACCCCTCTGCCCCTCTGTGCCCTTCTGCCTCTGACCTTTGCACCTCTGCTTCTGCTACTCAGCCTCTGGCCCTGCCCAACTGCCTCTGCCCCTCTGGCCCTGCCCGACTGCCTCTGCCCCTCTGCCTCTCTACCCCTTCCTCTCTGCCCCTCTGCCCACGCCTGTCTTCTCTGCCACTCTGACTCTGACTCTGACTCTGCCCCATTTGCCTCTATTTCTGCCCTTCTGCCCTTCTGCTTCTGAACTCTGCACCTCGGTTTTTGCCCCCCTGCCTCTGCATTTCTGCACCTCTACCACTGCCCTTCTGCCCCTCTGCCCCTCTGCCACTCTGCACCTCTGCCCCTCTGCCCCTCCACATCTGCCTCTGAACCTCTGCTTCTGCCTTTGCCCCTCAGCCTCTGCCCCTAACTGTTGCATTGCAGCTCTGTCCCTACCATCTGCCTCTGTCCCTGTCCCTATGCCTCTGGCCCTCTGCCTGTGCCATTGTCCTCTGCCCCTCTGCTTCTCTGCCTCTTCCTCTGCCTCTGCCCCTCTGCCTCTGTATCTGCTCCTCTGCCCCTGCACATCTCGATTTACTACTCTGCCTATGTCTCTGTCTTTTGCTCCTCTGACTCTGTTTCTCAGATTCTGCCCCTAAGCCTCTACCCATCTGCCTCTGCCTCTGCCTCTCTTCCCTTCTGCCTCTGACCTCTGCACCTCTGCTTCTGCTACTCAGCCTCTGCCCCTGCCTGTCTGCCTCTGCACCTCTGCCTCTCTTCCTCTCCCTCTCTGGCCCTCTGCCCAGGCCTGTCTTCTCTGCACCTCTGCCTCTGCCTCTTCCCCATTTGCTACTGTCTTCTGCCCCTCTGCCTCTCTCTGCCTCTCTGCCCTTCTGCTTCTGACCTCTGCACCTCAGCTTCTGCCCCTCTGCTTCTGCCCCTCTGCCTCTGTCTCGGCCCATATGCCCTTCTGCTTCTTATCTCTGTACCTCAACGTGTGCCCCTCTGCCACTGCACTTCTGTGCCTCTGCCTCTGCCCATCAGCCCCTGCCTGTCGGCCTCTGGCCCTCTGCTTCTACCTCTGCCCATCTGCCCCTGCCCGCTGCCTCTGTCTCTAACTGTGGCATTGCACCTCTGCCCCTACCATCTGCCTCTGTCTCTGTCCCTCTGCCTCTGCCCCTCTGCCATTGTCCTCTGCCCCTCTGCCTCTCTGCCTCTTCCTCTGCCTCTGCCCCTCTGCCTCTGTATCTGTCCCTCTGCCCCTGCACGTCTCCCTGTACCCCTCTCCCTCTGTCTCTGTCTTCTACTCCTCTGCCTCTACCTCTCAGATTCTACTCCTAAGCCTCTACCCCTCTGCCTCTGTCTCTGCCTCTCTGCCCTTCTACCTCTAACTTCTGCACTGCTGCTTCAGGTACTCAGCCTCTGGCCCTGTCTGTCTGCCTCTGCACTTCTGCCTCTCTACCTTTTCCTCTCTGCCCCTCTGGCAGACCTGTGTTCTCTGCCCCGCTGACTCTGCCTATGCCCCATTTGCCACTGTCCTCTGCCCCTCTGCCTCTCTACCGCTTCTTCTTCCTCTCTAAACTGCTGCCCAAGCATGTCTTCTCTCACTCTGCCTCTGCCTCTGCCTCTACCCCATTTTCCACTGTCCTCTCCCCCTCTGCCTCTGTCTCTGTCCATAAGCCCTTCTGCTTCTGACTTCTGCACCTCAGCTTCTGCCCCTCTGCTTCTGACCCTCTGGCTCTGCCCCTCTGCCTCTGTCTCGGCCCGTATGCCATTCTGCTACTTATTTCTGCACCTCAGCTTCTGCCCCTCTGCCTCTGCCCATCTACCTTTGCCCCTCTGCCTCTGTCTCTGTCCCTCTGCCTCTGCCATTGTCCTCTTCCACTCTGCTTCTCTGCCTCTTCCTCTGCCTCTGCCCCTCTGCCTCGGTATCTGCCACTCTGCCCTACAAATCTTCCTGTAATCCTTTATCTCTGTCTCTGTCTTCTACTCCTCTGCCTCTGCCTCTCAGACTCTGCCCCTAAGCCTCTACCCCTCTGCCTCTGTCTCTGCCTCTCTGCCCTTCTGCCTCTGACCTCTGCACCTCTGCTTCTGCTACTCAGCCTCTGGCCCTGCCCATTTGCCTCTGCCACTCTGTCTCTCTACCACTTCCTCTGCCTCACTGCCCCTCTGCCCAGGCCTGTCTTCTCTGCCCATATGCCTCTGTCTCTGCCTTTATGCCCTTATGCTTCTGACCTTTGCACTTCAGCTTCTGCCCCTCTGCCTCTGCCCTTCTGTCCTTCTGTCCTTCTGCCCTTCCCCATCTGCCTCTGCCCCTCTGCCTATCTACCTCTTCCTCTGTCTCTCTGCACCTCTGGCCAAGCATGTCTTCTCTGCCCCTCTGCCTCTGTCTCTACTCGTATGCCCTTTTGCTTCTGACCTTTGCACCTCAGTTTCTGTCCCTCCGCGTCTGTCCATCTGCCCCTGCCTGTCTGCTTCTGGACCTCTGTCTCTGTCTCTGCCCATCTGTCCCTGCCTGTCTGCCTCTGTTCCTAACTGTGGCATTGCACCTCTGCCCCTACCATCTGCCTCTGTCTCTGTCCCTCTGCCTCTGCCCCTCTGCCTCTGCCATTGTCCTCTGTCCCTCTGCCTCTCTGCCTCTTCCTCTGCCTCTGCCCCTCTGCCTCTGCCATTGTCCTCTGTCCCTCTGCCTCTCTGCCTCTTCCTCTGCCTCTGCCCCTCTGCCTCTGTATCTGCCCCTCTGCCCCTGCACATCTCCCTGTACACCTCTGCCTGTGCCTCTGCCTCTCAGATTCTGCCCCTAAGCCTCTACCCCTCTGCCACTGTCTCTGCCTCTCTGCCCTTCTGCCTCTGACCTCTGCACCTCTGCTTCTGCTACTCAGCCTCTGCCCCTGCCCATCTACTTCTTCCTCTGCCTCTCTGCCCCTCGGACCAAGCATGTCTTCTCTGCACCTCTGCCTCTGCCTCTACCCCATTTGTCACTGTCCTCTGCCCCTCTGCCTCTGTCTTTGCCTATATCCCCTTCTGCTTCTGACCTCTGCACCTCAGCTTCTGCCCCTCTGCCTCTGCCCCTCTGCTTCTGCCCCTCTGCCTCTGTCTCGGCCTGTATGCCCTTCTGCTTCTTATCTCTGCACCTCAAATTCTGTCCTTCTGCCTCTACCCTCTGCCTCTCTGCCTCTGCCCATCAGCCCCTGCCTGTCTGCTTCTGGCCTTCTGCCTCTGCCTCAGCCCATCTGCCCCTGCCTGTCTTCCTCTGTCCCTAACTGTGGCATTGTACCTCTGCCCCTACCATCTGCCTCTGTCTCTGTTCCTCTGCCTCTGCCCCTCTGCCTCTGCCATTGTCCACTGCCCCTCTGCTTCTCTGCCTTTTCCTCTGCCTCTGCCCCTCTGTCCCTGCACATCTCCATGTACCCCTCTACCTCTGTCTCTGCCTCTCTGACCTTCTGCCTCTGTCTCTGTCTTTTGCTCGTCTGCCTCTGCAACTCAGATTCTGGCCCCTAAGCTTCTACTGATCTGCCTCTGTCTCTGCCTCTCTGCCCTTCTGCCTCTGACCTTTGCACCTCTGCTTCTGCTACTCAGCCTCTGCCCCTGCCCTTCTGCCTCTGCCCCTCTGCCTCTCTACATCTTCCTCTCTTCCCTCTGCCCAGGCCTGTCTTCTATGTACCTCTGCCTCTTCCCCATTTGCCACTGTCCTCTGCCCCTTGCCTCTGCCCCTCTGCCTCTGTCTCTGCCATTATGCCCTTCTGCTTCTGACCTCTGCCCCTCTGCTTCTGCCCCTCTGCCTCTGTCTTGGTCTGTATGCTCTTCTGTTTCTTATCTCTGCACCTCAACTTCTGCTCCTATGCCTCTGCCCATCAGCCCCTGCCTGTCTGTCTCTGGCCCTCTGCCTCTGCCTCTGCCCATCTGTCCCTGCCTGTCTGCCTCTGTCCCTAACTGTGGCATTACATCTCTGCCCCTACCATCTGCCTCTGTCTCTGTCCCTCTGCCTCTGCCCCTCTGCCTCTGCCATTGTCCTCTGCCTCTCTGTCTCTCTGCCTCTTCCTCTGCCTCTGCCCCTCTGCCTCTGTATGTGCCCCTCTTCCCCTGCACGTCTCCCTGTCTCTGTATTCTACTCCTCTGCCTCTGCCTCCCAGACTTTGCCTTTAAGCCTCTACCCCTCTGCCTCTCTGCCTTTCTGCCCCTCTGCCCTTCTGCCTCTTGCCTCTGCACCTCTGCTTCTCCTACTCAGCCTCTGCCCCTGCCCATCTGCCTCTGCCCCTCTGCCTCTCTACCTCTTCCTCTGCCTCTCTGCTTATTTGCCCAAGCATGTCTTCTCTGCCCCTCTGCCTCTACCTCTGCCCCATTTGCCATGGTCCTCTGCCCTTCTGCCTCTGTCTCTGCCTGTATGCTCTTCTGCTTCTAACCTCTGCACCTCAGCTTCTGCCCCTCTGCCTCTGCCCCTCTGCCTCTGCCCCTCTGCCTCTGTCTCTGCCCGTATGCCATTTTGCTTCTTATCTCTGAACCTCAGCATCTGCCCCTCTGTCTCTGCCCTTCTCCCCCTCTGCCCCTCCCCATCTGCCTCTACCCCTCTGCCTCTGCCTCTGCCTCTGCCCCTCTGCCTCTGCCCATCTGCCACTAGCTATCTGCCTCTGTCTCTAACTCTGGCATTGCACCTCTGCCCCTATGATCTGCCTCTGTCTCTGTCCCTCTGCCTCTGCCATTATCCTCTGCCCCTCTGCCTCTGCCCCTCTGTCCCTGCCCATCTGCCTCTGTTTCTGCTTGTCTGCCTCTGCTCCACTGCATCTCTACCTCTGCCTCTGCCCCTCCTCCTCTGCCTCAGTCTTCCGTTCCTCTACTTCTGCCTCTCTAACTCTGCCTCTCTGCCTCTGCACCTATGCTCCACAGCGACTGTCTCTCACCCTCTGCCCCTCTGCCTCTGCCTCTGCCTCTGCACTTCTGCCCCTAAGCCTCTGCCTCTCGGCTTCTACCACTCTGCATCTGCCTCTCTACATCTGCCTCTGCCCCTCTGCCACTGCCTCTCTGCTTCTGCCTCTGCCCCTCTGCCTCTCTACCTCTTCCTCTCCCTCTCTGCCCCTCTGCCCAGGGCTGTCTTGTCTACCCCTCTGCCTCTGCCCCATTTTCCACTGTCCTCTGCCCCTTTGCCTCTGTCTCTGCCCGTATGCCCTTCTGCTTCTGACCTCTAAACGTCAGCTTCTGCCCCTCTGCCTCTTTCCCTCTGGCTCTCTGCCTCTGTCCTCCATTCCTCTAACTCTGCCTCTCTGCCTCTGCACCTATGCACCACAGCCACAGTCTCTCCGCCTCTGCCCCTCTGCCTCTGCCTCTGCCTCTGCACTTCTGCCCCTAAGCCTCTGCCTCTTGGCTTCTGCCACTCTGCATCTGCCTCTCTACATCTGCCTCTGCCCCTCTGCCACTGCCTCTCTGCTTCAGCCTCTCTGCCTCTGCCCCTCTCTGTGCCCCTCTGCGCCTCTGCCTCTGCCTCTCTGCTCCTCTGCCCCTGCTCTTCTGTCTCTGCGCCTCTCCTCTCTCTCTGTCTCTGCACATCGGCCTGTCCTTCTTCCTCTGCCATTGTCCTCTGCACCTCTGCATCTCTACATCTGCCTCTGCCCTTCTACATATCTGCCTCTGCCCCTCTGCCCCTCTGCCTCTCTGCCCCTCTGCCCCTCTGCCACTATGCTGATCTGTCCCTCTGCTTCTGTCCTCTGCGCCTCTGCATCAGCCTCAGACCCACTGCCTCTGCCCATCTGCCCCTGCCTGTCTGCCTCTGTCTCTAAATCTGACTATGCCCTTCTGCCACTACCCATCTGCCTCTGTCTCTGCCCATGTGCCTATGCCCCTCTGGAGCTGCCATTGTCCTCTGCCCTTCTGCCTCTGCCTCTACCTCTGCCCTTCTGTCTCTGCCTCTCTCCCTGCACATTAGACTCTGCCTCTCAGCCTCTGCCTCTCTGCCCCTGTGTCTCTCCCTGCCCCTCTGCTTCTGCCTCTTAAAATTGGCCCCTGACTCTTTGCCTCTGCCTCTGCCCCTCTGCCTCTGCCTACGCTCCTCTGCCTCTGCCCCTCTACCTCTGCCTCTTGGCCTCTACCCCACTGCCTCTTCCTCTCTGCTTCTGACCCACTGCCCCTCAGCCTTTGCCTATAGGCTCCTGTACCTCTGCCTCTGTCTCTGCCCCTCTGCCTCTCTACCTCTTCCTCTCCCTCTCTGGCCCTCTGCCCAGGCCTGTCTTCTCTGCCCCTCTGCCTCTGCCTCTGACCCATTTGCCACTGTCCTCTGCCCCTCTGCCTCTGTCTCTGCCCATATGCCATTCTGCTTCTGACCTCTACACATCAGCTTTTGCCCCTCTGCATCTGCCCATCTGCCCCTGCCTGTCTGCCACTGTCTCTAACTGTTGCATTGCACCTCTGCCCCTACCATCTGCCTCTGTCTCTGTCCCTCTGCCTCTGCCCCTCTGCCTCATCCATTGTCCTCTGCCCCACTGCCTCTGCCTCTCAGATTCTGCCCCTAACCTCTACCCCTCTGCCTCTGTCTCTGCCTCTCTGCCCTTCTGCCTCTGACCTCTGCAAAACTGCTTCTGCTACTCAGCCTCTGCCTCTGCCCCTCTGCCTCTCTACCTCTGCCTCTCTACCCCTCTGCAAAGGCCTGTAATCTCTGCACCTCTGCCTCTGCCTCTGCCCCCTTTGCCACTGTCCTCTGCCCCTGTGCCTCTGCCCCTCTGCCTCTGTCCCTCTGTCCCTGCCTGTCTGCCTCTGTCTCCGCTTGTCTGCCACTGCTCCACTGCATCTCTGCCTCTGCCTCTGCCTCTGCCACTCCTCCTCTGCCTCTGCCTCTCTAACTCTGCCTCTGTCCTCTGCCTCTATGCCTCTGCCTCTCTGCCTCTGCACCTCTGTACCACAGCCACTCTCTCAGCCTCTGCCCCTCTGCCTCAGTCTCTGCCTCTGCCTCTGCCTCTGCCTCTGCACTTCTGCCCGTAAGCCTCTGCCTCTCGGCTTCTACCACTCCGCATCTGCCTCTCTACATCTGCCACTGCCCCTCTGCCACTGCCTCTCTGCTTCTACCTCTTCCTCTCTGCCTCTGCCTCTCTGCTTCTGCCTCTCTGCCTCTGCCCCTATGCCTCTGCCTCTCTCTGTGTCCCTCTGCCTCTGCCTCTCTGCCACTCTGCCCCTGCTCATCTGTCTCTGCCCCTCTCCTCTGCCTCTGTCTCTGCATATCAGCTTGTCCTTCTGCCTCTGCCTCTCTCCCTGCCCCTCTGCCTTTGCCTCTCTGCCTCTAGCCCTCTGTCCCTGCCCGTCTGCCTCTGCCTCTGCATCTGTGTCTGCTCCTCTGCCTCTGCCCCTCTACAACTCTGATCCTACCACTCTGCCTCTGCACCACTTCTTCTGCCCCTCTGCCTCTGCCTCTACCTCTGCCCTTCTGTCTCTGACCCTCTCCCCGGCACCTCTGCCTCTGCCTCTCTCCCTGCACATTAGACTCTGCCTGACAGCCTCTGCCTCTCTACTTCTGTGTCTCTCCCTGCCCCTCTGCTTCTGCCTCTCAAAATTGGCCTCTGACTCTTTGCCTCTGACTCTGCCTCTCTACCTCTGCCTCTCTGCCTCTGACTCTCAACCTCTGCCCCTCTGCCTCTCGGCCTCTACCCCTCTGCATCTTCCTCTCTGCCTCTGACCCACTGCCCCTCAGCCTTTGCCTATAGGCCCCTGTACCTCTGCCTCTGTCTCTGCCCCTCTTCCTCTCTACCTCTTCCTCTCCCTCTCTGCCCCTCTGACAAGGCCTGTCTTCTCTGCCCCTCTGCTTCTGCCTCTGACCCATTTGCCACTGTCCTCTGCCCCTCTGCCTCTGCCTCTGCTCATAAGCCCTTCTGCTTCTGACCTCTGCACCTCAGCTGCTGCCTCTCTGCCTCTGCCCTTCCGCTCCTCTGCCCCTCCCCATCTGCCTCTGCCCCTCTATCTCTGCCTCTCTACCTCTGCCCCTCTGCCTCTGTCTCTGCCACTCTGCTCCTCTGACTCTGCCTCTCTGCCCCTCACCTTCTCTACCTCTGCCCCTGCCTCTTCCTCTCTGCCTCTGTCACTCTGCCTATGTCCTCTGCCCCTCTGTGTCTGCCGCTTTGCCTCTGCCTCTGTCCTCTGCCCCTCTGCCTCTCTGCCTCTTCCTCTACCTCTGCCCATCTGCCTCTGTATCTACCCCTCTGCCCCTACATGTCTCCCTGTACCCCTCTGCCTTTGTCTCTGTCTTTTGCTCCTCTGCCTCTGCCTCTCAGACTCTGCCCCTAAGCCTCTACCCATCTGCCTGTCTCTGTCTCTATGCCCTTCTGCCTCTGACCTCTGAACCTCTGCTACTGCTACTCAGCCTCTGCCCCTCCCCATCTGCCTCTGCCCCTCTGCCTCTCTACCTCATCCTTTGCCTCTCTGCCCCTCTGCCCAGGCCTGTCTTCTCTGCCCCTCTGCCTCTGCCTCTGACCCATTTGCCACTGTCCTCTGCCCCTCTGCCTCTGCCCCTCTTTCCCTGCCTGTCTGCCTCTGTCTCTGCTTGTCTGCCTCTGCCCCACTGTATCTCTGCCTCTGCCCCGCCTCTTCCTCTCTGCCACTCTGCCTATATCCTCTGCCCCTCTGCCTCTGCCCCTCTACCTCTGTCTCTGTCCTCTGCCCCTCTACCTCTGCCGTTTGCCTCAGCCTCTGTCCTTTGCCCCTCTGCCACTTTGCCCTCCCTCTGTCCTCTGCCCCTCTGCCTCTGCCCCTCTTCCACTGTGCCCCTGCCCATCTGCCTCTGCATCTGCCTCTATTTATCTGCACCTCTGCCTCTGCCTCTCTGCCCCTGCCCTTCTGCCACTCTGCTCCTGCCCATCTGCCTCTGCCTCTGCCCCTCTGCCCCTCTGCATCTGCCTCTCTGCCTATACACATCTGACTCTGCCTCTCTGCCTCTGCCCCTCTGTCTCTGCCACTCTCCCCTGGCCCTCTACCTCTGGATCTCTGCCTCTGCCCCCCTGCCTCTGTTTTGGCTTCTGCTCCTCTGCCTCTGCCTCTCAGCCTCTGCCACTATGTCTCTGCCCCTCTTTCTCTGTCTATGCCACTCTGCCCTTCTGCCTCTTATGTCTGCACCTCTGCTTCTGCCACTCTGTCTCTGCCTATGCCCATCTGCCCCTGCATGTCTGCCTCTGCCTCTCTGCCTCTCCCTCTGTCCTCTGCCCCTCTGCCCAGACCTATCTCTGCCCCTTTGCCTCTGCCTCTGCCCATTTGCCTCTCTCCACTGCCCCACTGTCCCTGCCCATCTGCCTCTGGCTCTGCCCCACTGCATCTCTGCCTCTGCCTCTGCCCCTCCTCCTCTTCCTCTGTCCTCTGTTTCTCTGCCTCTGCCTCTCTTCCTCTGCCTCTCTGCCTTGGCACCTCTGCCCCTCAGCCTCTGGCTCTCGGCTTCTGCCATTCTGCCTCTGCCTCTCTGCTTCTGCCCCTCTGTTTCTGCCTCTGCCTCACTTTCTCTGCTTCTGCCCCTCCTACTCTGCCTCTGTCCCTCTTCCTCTGCCCCTGCCCCTCTGCCTCTGCACCTCTGCCTCTCTCCCTGTACCTCAGACTCTGCCTCTAGGCCTCTGCCCATCTGCCCCTGCCTCTCTCCCTCTGCCTCTCTGCCTCTCAGCCTCTGCCCCTCTGCTTCTGCCTCTCTAACTCTGCTCCTGGCTATCTACCTCTGCCTCTCTGCCTCTGCCTCTGCCTCTGCCCCTCTGTGTCAGCCCCTCTCCTCTGACCTTCTGCCTCTGCCTATCTGCCTATGCCACTCTGCCTCTATCTCTGCCTCTTGGCCCCTCTGCCTCTGCCTCCCTGCCCCTCTGCCCGTGCCTGTCTGCCTCTGCCCCTCTGCCTCTGTCTCTCTCTTCTGCCCATCTGCCTCTGCCTTTGTCTTCTGCTCCTCTACATCTACACCTCTTCTGCCCCTCTGCCTCAATGTCCCTCAGCTTCTCTACCTCTGCCTCTGTCTCTTACCCTCTGCCTCTGCTACTCTGCCACTCTGCCTCTGTCCTCTGCCACTCTGCCTCTGCCCATCTGCCTCTGTCTCTGCCCTGTGGCCCTCTGCCTCTGCCCCTTTGCCTCTACCTCTGGCCTCTGCCACTCTGCCTTTTCCCCTCTGCCTCTTCCTCTGCCACTCTGCCTGTCCTCTGCCCCTCTGCCTCTGCCCCTCTGCCATTGTGCCTCTGCCCGTCTGCCACTGCCTCTGTCCCTCTGACTCTTCCTGTCTTTATCTGCATCTCGGCCTCTGACTCTGTCTCTGCCCCTCTGCCACTCTGCTCCTGCCCATCTGCCTCTGCTTCTGCCCCTCTACATCTGCCTCTCAGCCTCTGCACCTCTGCTTCTACCTCCCTGACTCTGCCTCTGCCTCTCTGCCTCTGACCCTCTGATTCTGCCTCTGTCCCTTACTTAGCCTTTGATTCTGTCCTCTACAACTCTACACCTACACCTCTGCCCCTCTGCCCCTCTGCCCCTCAGCTTCTCTACCTCTGCCTCTGCTCCTCTTCCTCTTCCACTGTCTCTGTCCTCTGCCTCTCTGCATCTGCCCCTTTGCATCTGCCTCTGTCATCTGCACCTCTGCCTCTGTTCCTCTGCCTCTGCCTATGTCCTCTGCCACTCAGTCTCTGCCCCTTTGCCTCTGCAACTGTCCTCTGCCCCTCTGCCTCTGCCACTTCCTCTGCCTCTCTGCATCTGTCCTTCGCCCCTCTGCCTCTGCACCTCTACACCTCTGCCCCACTGCCTCTGCCCCTTTGCCACTGTGCCCCTGCCCTTCTGCCTCTGTCCCTCAGCCTTTGCCTCTGAACTCAGTTGGTCTGCCTCTGCACCTCTGCCTCTGCCTCTGCCTCTGCCCCTCTGCCTCTGCCTCTGCCTCTCTGTCTCTGTGCCTCTGCCACTCTGCCTCTCTGCCTCTGCCTCTGCCTCTCTTCCTCTGCCTCTGCCCCTCTGCCTCTGTATCTGCCTCTCTGCCCTGCCATTCTCTCTGTACTCCTCTGCCTAGGTCCTGTCTTCTGCTCCTCTGCCTCTGCCTCTCAGACTCTAACCCTAAGCCTCTACCCCTCTGCCTCTGTCTCTGCCTCTCTGCCCTTCTGCCTCTGACCTCTGCACCTCTGCTTCTGCTACTCAGCCTCTGCCCCTGCCCCTCTGCATATGCCTCTCTGCCTTTCTGCCTCTAACTCTCTGCCACTGCTTCTGCCCTTTCTCCTCTGCCTCAGCCGCTCTGCCCCTACCCCTCTGCCTCTGCCTCTCTCCTTGCACCTCACACTCTGCCTCTCGGACTCTCCCCCTCCGTCTCTGGCCCTCAGCCTCTGCCTCTCAGCCTCTGCCCCTTGCCCCTCAGACTCTACCTCTCTGCCTCTGCCTCTGCCCATCTGCCCCTGCCTGTCTGCCTCTGTCTCTAACTGTTGCATTGCACTTCTGCCCCTACCATCTGCCTCTGTCTCTGCCCCTCTGCCTCTGCCTCTTCCTCTGCCTCTGCCATTGTCCTCTGCCATTGTCCTCTGCCCCTCTGCCTCTGCCTCTGCCTCTGCCCCTCTGCCTCTGTATCTGCCCCCTGCCCTTCTGCCTCTGACCTCTGCACCTCTGCTTCTGCTACTCAGCCTCTGCCCCTGTCCGTCTGACTCTGCCCATCTGCCTCTCTACCTCTACCTCTCTGCCCCTCTACCCAGGCCTGTCTTCTCTGCACCTCTGCCTCTGCATCTGCCACATTTGCCACTGTCCTCTGCCCCTCTGCCTCTGCCCCTCTGCCCCTGCCTGTCTGCCTCTGCCCCTCTGCATCTGCCTCTGAACCATTTGCCACTGGCCTCTGCCCCTCTCCCTCTGCCCCTCTGCCTCTGTTTCTGCCCATATGCCCTTCTGCTTCTGACCTCTGCACCTCAGCTTCTGCCCCTCTGCCTCTGTCCTTCTGCCCCTCTGCCCCTCCCCATCTGCCCCTCTGCCCCTCTGCCTCTGCCCATCTGCCCCTGCCTGTCTGCCTCTGTCTCTAACTGTTGTATTGTACCTCTGACCCTACCATCTGCCTCTTGTCTCTGTCCCTCTGCCTCTGCCCCTCTGCCTCTGCCATTGTCCTCTGCCCCTCTGCCTCTCTGCCTCTTCCTCTGCCTCTGCCCATCTGCCTCTGTATCTACCCCTCTGCCCCTGCACGTTTCTCTGTACCCCTCTGCCTATGTCTCTGTCTTCTACTCCTCTGCCTCTGCCTCTCAGACCCTCTGCCTCTGTCTCTGCCTCTCTGCCCTTCTGCCTCTGACCTCTGCACCTCTGCTTCTGCTACTCAGCCTCTGGTCCTGCCCGTCTGCCTCTGCCCCTCTGCCTCTCTACCTATTCCTCTGCCTCTCTGCTCCTCTGCCTCTACCCCTCTGTCCCTGCCCATCTGCCTCTGTCTCTGCTTGTCTGCCTCTGCCCCACTGCATCTCTGCCTCTGCATCTGCCCCTCCTCCTCTGCCTCTGTCCTCCATTCCTCTGCCTGTGCCTCTCTAACTCTGTCTCTATTCCTCTGCCTCTCTGCCTCTGCACCTATGCCCCACAGCCACTGTCTCTCACCCTCTGCCCCTCTGCCTCTTCCTCTGCACTTCTGCCCCTAAGCCTCTGCCTCTTGGCTTCTGCCAATCTGCATCTGCTTCTCTACATCTGCCTCTGCCCCTCTGCCTCTGCCTCTCTGCTTCTGCCTCTTTGCCTCTGTCCCTCTCTGTGCCCCTCTGCCCCTCTGCCACTCTGCCCATCTGCCCCCGCCTGTCTGCATCTGTCTCTAACTCTGCCTATGCCCTCCTGCCACTAGCCATCTGCCTCTGTCTCTGCCCATGTGCCTATGCCCCTCTGGAGCTGCCATTGTCCTCTGCCCCTCTGCCTCTGCATCTCTGCCTCTGCCCCTCTGCCCCTCTGGCCCTCTGCCCCTCTGCCACTCTGCCTCTACCTCTGCCCCTTTCTCTCTGCCTCTCGGCTTCTGCACCTGTACCCCAGCCTCTCTGCTTCTGTCTCTCTGCCTCTTCCCCTCAGCCCCTCAGACTCTGCCTCTCTGCCTCTGCCTCTCTACCTCTGCCCCTCTGCCTGTCTCTCTCCCTGCACATCAGACTCTGCCTCTCGGCCTCTACCCCTCTCCTTCTGTGTCTCTTCCTGACCCTCTGCTTCTGCCTCTCTAAATCTGCCTCTGCCTCTCTGCCTCTGCCCCTCTGCCTCTGTCTCTTTCCCTCTGCCTCTTCCTCGGCCAATCAGCCTCTGTCCTCTGCCCCTCTGGCTCTACCCGTCTTCCTCTGCCTCTCTTTATCTGCATCTCTGCCTCTGCCTCTCTGCCTCTGCCTCTCTGCCACTCTACTCCTGCCCATCTGTCTCTGCCTCTGCCCCTCTGCATCTGCCTCTCTGCCTCTGTCCCTCTGCCACTCTGCTCCTGCCCATCTGTCTCTGCCTCTGCCCCTCTGCATCTGCCTCTCGGCCTCTGCACCTCTGCCTCTACCTCCCTGCCTCTGCCTCTCTGCCTCTGCCCCCTATGCCTCTGCCTCTCTGCCACTGGCTTTGACTCTCTGTATCTGCCTCTGCCTTTGCCCCTCTGTCTCTGCCCCTCTCCTCTGTCCCTCTGCCTCTGCCTCTCTGCATCTCTGCCTCTGCCTCACTGCCTCTCTGCCCCTGCGATCTCATCTACCCCTCTGCCTCTGCCTCTGTCTTCTGCCCCTCTGCCTCTGCACCTCTGACCTTCTACCCTCTGCCCCTTTGCTTCTGTCTCTGCCTCTGCTCCTCTGCCCCATTACCACTCTGCTCCTTCCCATCTGCCTCTGCCTCTCTGCCTCTGCCCCTCTGTCTCTGCCCCTCTACCCTGACCCTCTGCCCCTGCCCCTGCCTCTCTCTCTCTCTCTCTCTCTCTCTCTCTCTCTCTCTCTCTCTCTCTCTCTCTCTCTCTCTCTCTGCCGCTCTGCCCTGCCCGTCTCCCTCTACCCTCTGTGCCTGTCCCTGTCTTCTGCTCCTCTGCCTCTGCCTCTCAGCCTCTGCCCCTCTGCCACTGTCTTGCCACTGCCCCTCTTCCTCTGTCTTCCCCTCTGCCACTCTCCTGCTCTGCCTCTGACCTCTGCACTTCTGCACCTCTGCTTTCTGCCCCTCTGCCTCTGATGCTGCCTCTTCCCAACTGCCTATAACTCGGTCCTTTGCCCCTCTGCCTCTGCCTCTCTGCCTCTGCCCCTCTGCCTCTCTACCTCTGCTTCTGCCTCTGCCTCTCTGCCTCTCTGCCCAAGCCTGTCTGCCTCAGCCCCTCTGCCTCTGCCTCTGTCCCTTTGCCTCTGGCCTCTGCCCCTCTGCCTCTGCCTGTTGGCCTCTGCTTCTGCCTCTACCCCTGTGTATCTGTCCCTCTCCTCTACCCCAATGCCTATGCCTCTTTGCCTATGCCTCTGCCTCTGCCCCTCTGCCTCTGCCTCTCTGCCTCTGCCCCTCTGCAACTCTGCCTCTGCCTCTCTGTCCCTCTGCCCCTGCCATCTGCCTCTGCCCCCTGCCTCTGTCTCTGCCCGTCGGCCTCTGCCTCTGCCTCTCCCCTTCTACCTCTGCCATTGTCCTCTGCCCCTCTGCCTCTCTACCTCTGCCTCTGCCCTTCTACGTCTCTGCCTCTCCCTCTGCCCCTCTGCCCCCTCTGCCCCTCTCCCCCTCTACCTCTGCTTCTGCCCCTCTGCCTCTACCCATCTACCCCTGCATGTCTGCTTCTGTCTCTATCTGTGCCACTGAACTTCTGCCCCTGACCGTATGCCTCTGTCTCTGCCCCTCTGTCTCTGCCCCTCTGCCTCTGCCCTTGTCCTCTGCCCCTCTGCCACTCTGCCTTTGCCCATATCCTTGTACCCCTCTGCCTTTGTCTCTGTCTTCTACTCCTGCCTCTGCCGCTATACTATACTCTGTGCCTATACTCTGCCCCTCTGACACTGTCTTCTATCTCTGCCCCTCTGCCCCTTTAACTCTGACTTCTGTACCTCTGGATTCTGCCCCTCTATCTCTGCTGATGCTTCTGCCTGTCTGCCCCTCTGCCCCTGCCCATCTGCGTCTGCCCCACTGCCTATGGCTCTGTCCTCTGCCCCTCTGCCTCTCTACCTCTGCCTCTTTGCCCCTCTGCCCAGGCCTGTCTGCTAATGCCCCTCTGCCTCTGCCTCTGTCCTCTGCCCCTCTGACTCTGTCCTCTACCCCTCTGCCTCTGCCCCTCTGCCTTTCTACCTCTGCCTCTCTGCCCCTCTGCCCAGGCCTGTCTGCCTCTGCCCCTCTTCCTCTGCCCCTTTGCCTCCATTCTCTGCCCCTCTGCGTCTGCCCCTCTGCCTCTTCCCCTCTGTCCCTGCCCGCCTGCCTCTGCTCCACTGCATCTCTGCCTCTGCCTCTGCCCTTCCTCCTCTGCCTCTGTCCTCTGTTTCTCTGCCTCTCCTTCTGCCCCTCTGCCTCTGCCTCTCTGTTTCTGCCTAAGCCACTCTGCCTCTGCCTAGGCCTCTCTGCCTCTGCCTCTCTGTCCCTGCCCACCTGCCTCTGCTCCACTGCATCTCTGCCTCTGCCTCTGCCTCTGTCCTCTGCTTCTCTGCCTCTGCCTCTGCCCCTCTGCCTCTCTGTTTCTGCCTAGGCCTCTCTGCCTCTGCCCCTCTGCCTCTGCCCATCTGCCTCTGTCTCTGCCTGTCGGCCTCTGCTCTTCTGCTTCTGTCATTGTCCTCTGGCCTTCTGCCTCTCTTCCTCTGCCTCTGCCCTTCTACATCTCTGCCTCTGCCTCTGCCTCTGCCTCAGCCTCTTCCCCTCTGCCTCTGCCTGCCTGCCTCTGCCTCTGTCCTCTGCCCCTCTGCCTCTGACCCATGCCTCTGCCCCTCTGCCTGTCTCTGCCCATATACCCCTCTGCCTCTTACCTCTGCACCTCAGCTTCTGGCACTCTGCCTCTGCCCTTCTGCCCCTCTGGTCCTCCCCCATCTGCCTCTGCCCCATGCCTCTGTCTCTGCCCCTATGCCTCTGCCCCTATACCTCTGCCCCTCTGGCTCTGTCATTGTCCTCTTCCCTCTGCCTCTCTGCCTCTTCTTCTGCCTCTGCGCCTCTACATCTGCATCTGCCCCTCTCCCTCTTTCCTCTGCCCTTCTGCCTCTGCCTTTCTCTCTGAGCCTCTGCCTCTGTTCTCTGCCCCTTTGCCTCTGCCCCTAGGCCCCTCTGCCCCTCTGCCCTTCTGACTCTGCCACTCTGCCACTCTGCCCCTGCCCGTCTGCCTCTACCTCTGCACCTCTGCCTCTTGGCATCTACACGTCTGCCCCTGCCATTTGGCCTCTGCCTCTCTGTCTCTGCCCCTATGCCCCTCAGACCCTGCCTCATGGCCTCTTCCCCTCTGCCTCTTCCTCTCTGCCTCTGCCCCTCATCCTCTGCCTCTCAGCCTCTGCACCTCTGCCTCTGTCTCTGTCCCTCTGCTCTCTGCTGCTGCCTCTGCCCCTTTGCCACTGCCTCTTCCTCTGGCCCTCTGTCTCTGCACCTCTGTCTCTGCACCTCTGTCACTGCCTCTCTACCTCTCCTTCTCTGTCTCTGCCTCTCTTCCTCTGCCCCTCTGGCTCTGCCTCATTCACTGCTTCTCTTCCTCTGCCTCTCTGTCTCTGTCTCTGCCTCTGCCTCTGCCTCTGCCTCTGTCTATGCCTCTGCTCATCTGCTTCTGCCTCTGCCCCTCTGCCCCTCTGCCCCTGCCTGTTTGCCTCTGCCCTACTGCCTATGGCTCTGTCCTCTGCCCCTCTGCCTCTCTACCTCTGCCTCAGCCTCTCTGGCCCTCTGCTCAGGCCTGTCTGCCTCTGTCCCTTTGCCTCTGCCTCTGCCCCTCTGTATCTGCCCCACTCCTCTACTCCTCTGCCTATGCCTCTCTGCCTCTGCCCATCTGAACCTCTCTGTCTGTCTCTGCCCCACTGCCTCTGCCCTTCTGCCTCTGTCTCTGTCCTCTGCCCCTCTGCCTCTGATGCCTGCCTCTGCTCCTCTGCCTCTGTTTCTGCCCATATGCCCCTCTGCCTCTGACCTCTGCAGCTCAGCTTCTGCCCCTCTGCCCCTCCCCCTCTGCCTCTGCCCCTCTGCCTCTGTCATTGTCCTCTGCCCCTCTGTCTCTCTGCCTCTGCCCCTCTGCCTCTGCCTCTGCCCCTCTCCCTCTTCCCTCTGCCCCTCTGCCTCTGCCTTTCTCTCAGCCTCTGCCTCTGTCTTTGCCCCTCTGCCTCTCGGAATCTGCCCCTCTGCCTCTTCCTCTCTGCCTCTGCCCCTCTGCCCCTCAGCCTCTGTCCTCTGCCCCACTGCTCCTCTGTCTCTGCCCCTCTGCCTCTGCCTCTCTGCCTCTGTCTCTTAACTTTGCCTTTTCTCCTCTGCCCCTGCCCATCTGTCTTTATCTCAGCCCGCCTGCCTCTGCCCCTCTGCCTCTGCCATTGTCCTCTGCCTCTGCTTCTGCCTCTGCCTCTGCCCCTCTGCCTCTGCCTCTCTCCCTCTTCCTCTGTCCTCTGCCCTTCTGCCCCTCTTCCCCTCTGCCTCTCTGCCTCTGTCTCTTAACTTTGCCTTTTCTCCTCTGCCCCTGCCCATCTGTCTTTATCTCAGCCCGCCTGCCTCTGCCCCTCTGCCTCTGCCATTGTCCTCTGCCTCTGCTTCTGCCTCTGCCTCTGCCCCTCTGCCTCTGCCTCTCTCCCTCTTCCTCTGTCCTCTGCCCTTCTGCCCCTCTTCCCCTCTGCCTCTCTGCCTCTGTCTCTGCCCATCTGCCTCTGCACCTCTACCTCTGCCATTTTTCTCTGCCCCTGTGCCCCTGCCTCTCTGCCTCTTGGCTTCTGCCTCTCAGCCTCTGACCTTTGGCCTCTGCCTCTGCCTCTCTGCCTCTGCCCCTCTTCCTCTGCCTCTTCCTCTGCCCCTCTGCCTCTCTGATTCTGCTCCTCTGCCCTCTGATTCTGCTCTTCTGCTTCTGCCTCCCTTTTGTTGGGATTAAAAGAGTGCTATACCACACACAATTTTAGAGGTTTGTAGTTTAATGTCTTAGTCACACTGTTGGGAAATGTACACCTCTGCTTTGCATCTTCTACTTCCTGCCTCTTCATGACTTGAAATAATGAGATAGCTAGTTTATTAGTGATGACCTGAGAAACCAGTGGATGCTCCTGAACTTCTGCCTCTGCCCCTCTGCCCCTGCCCGTCTGCCTCTGTCTCTGCCTGTCTGTCTCTGCCCCTCTGCCTCTCTGCCTCTGCCTCTGTCTTTTGCTACTCTGCCTCTGTCTCTGCCTCTCTGCCTCTCTGCCTCTGCTCCTCTACCTCTGCCCCTCTGCCTTCAATCAGAAGGATATCAGCAAAGCCAAAATATAGAAACCCCACTGTCCTCTGACCCCCATGCAAAAAGCACCATTCTGGGGCAATGACCTTGTGTCCAACCAGTAGGAAAGATCAAAACTATCCTACCAAAGGCAGAAGCAGATGTATTAATGGGGACCTGGTGTTCAGCAAGCACAAGGAAAGAAGAATCACTCTGTATAGATCAGTTTGGAGACAGAAGGAGCTTACCACATTTTCCCTAAACTTAAGCAATGCCCACACACCAGAACCTATATCCCAGGAACATTTTTGTCCCACACCCTTCCCTGGCCCATGACAACTTACTTGCAGTTCATTCTTTCTTACCTAAGAATCCTATGAAATAATAGGCGTTATTTGGCTTTCCTCCTAAAGCCCCTAAAGACTGTGGCATCTTAAAACACTCCTAAAGGGAAAGAGAATGCAAGATTCTCAACTCACTTGTGGACTGCTGCTCACGGATCTCTGTGCTGACATGTGCAGTGTGATGAGCGGGCAGCAATGGGTTCAAGCTAAAAGGAGACTTACTTTGAATGCTTCAACATACACAGGATTGATTTGGTTTATGCCCAGGCGAAGGGGCACAATGAGCAGCAGGGGTTTCCAGGCTGAGCATGGGACAGAGGTGCCTTTACTCTGATTGGATGCAGTCAGAAAATCACCAGCTGTGTCAGCAGCACCCACAGGAAGAACACAGCACATTTTCTCTAGAAACAAAAGGCAAGAGATCTGGTTGAGTTGGGACTATCTAGCACCAGGACCTTTCCCAAAAGTAAAACACAGGGGGCCTTGCATGCTGCTCTCCCTGCCTGGAAGGCCCTCTCCTTTGCCACTAGGAAGCAGCTAGTCTCACTTCCCACGGAAATTCTAGGCTATTCATTCAGATCCTTGATCTTCATATTGGACACTGAGCAGTTTCTTAGTGTCCAACAGGTATTCTGAACTCATTCCAAGAATCTCATTTCTAAATTAGTCTTTGAAGACCTTGGAGTCAGGGACTGTATATTTGGGTTTTTCTAACTTTAATGGCAAAGAAATCAGGCCAGGGCAATAGCCAGTCTCTATGATTCATCTACTTGTGATTCAACAGATTAGAGATACCAGAGCTTCTGTACAACAAAGTTTTTCCCCTTCAGAAGACTGGAAAGGAAGGGAACAGGGCTCCTCTACTCTCCTAGGCTCCCTGTCCTTATAGAGTGAGCCACAGTATCTATTGGGTTCCAGATTTCTGAATTACAAAAGGGACTCCAGCCACCCAGGGACTCACTGATATCTTCAATGACCACTGTGTTATCCATGGAGACATAAACAGCCAAGGAATTCCATTCATCAAATAAAGCGAGTTTTCTGTGAAGCAACAGATAATGAAATCACAACTGGAAAAGATGAGAAGGTCAGTTGGAAATGGTACAATGTATTCCCAGATTACTCACGTCACGTCACACCGAGCTGAGCCACAAAGAAGTGTGTACTTGGTTAGCTCTGGTTTCTTTGACAGAGCTCTAAAACATTTCATGCCCAGGGCTTTAGAGATTACCACAGAGCCACTGTATCTGAACTTGTAAAAGAAGATCTTGCTTTATAAAATGGAAGAATCTACCTCATCTAATGGCAAAATTCCTACTGGAAGAAAAGAAATGTCATCTATGTATCTGTCCTGAAAATTCCAACACATTTTTTCCTTAAATAAAAGACATTCTAAATTATTGTTTTTCCTTAAAAAAAAATAATGTCATTAAAATATATGTTGGAGGCTTTTGTGGTTCCTTGGCTACTTGACTACTATTTAGGAAGCCCTGGGTCCATCCATCCAATCCCTAGCAATATATATATATATGTATATATATATATATATATATATATATATATATATGTCTCTGGGATCCTCCAGTATCTGTCTCCCAGTGATGGGGTTATGGGTTATATGCTCATTGCTCTTTTATTAATTATATGGCCTCTTAGGTCTTTATGCTTGTACTGCAAGAACCTTATCCACTGAGCTATCTCCTCAGCCCTGTTACAGTTTTTTTTTTTTTCATGGTCTTTTTTTTTTTTTTTTAAGATTTATTTATTATATGTAAGTACACTGTATCTGTCTTCAGACCCTCCAGAAGAGGGCGCCAGATCTCATTACAGATGGTTGTGAGCCACCATGTGGTTGCTGGGATTTGAACTCTGGACCTTCGGAAGAGCAGTCGGGTGCTCTTACCCACTGAGCCATCTCACCATCCCCCTGTTACAGTTTTAATTTACTAATTTTAATTAACTTTTTCAGAATAATAGTGACATAATTTATGGTCAGTGGTATTATTATTATTATTATTATTATTATTATTATTATTTTACTTTAGGATGGTGAAAAAGTGGCATGTACTCAGTTGAAACCAAATTTTGAATTCTGAATTGGAATCTTTCCCAGGGCTAGTCACACACAGTAAGAGACTCTGTGATGCTGCTGAGCTGTTGCAAGGAGCTTCAGTTCCAGTCAGCCTGCTGATCATCAGGGAAAACTGCTCATTTGTTGAGCTGCAATGTTCAATAGTATAGATATAGTAAAGACATCTTGATTTACAATATTTTCACATTCTAATGGGCCTACCAGGCTATAAGTCATCTGTTTTTTTACTGTGTTAAAGAGCATATGTGCTCTTATTATCAAAGGCAATCATAACAAACCTGAAAACACTTAAATTCTTATGAAGATGAATATGGATGGGGGTAGGCAAGAGGACACATGGAGTATACAAGAGGAAAAGTATCTTCAGGCCCAGGCTATCAGGAGAAGACAAGAATAACCAGGGGCATGGTAACAGAGGGAAGAAAACCCATAAGAACACTTTGATTACAAATGTCATAAAGGTATCTAATACAATATGCTGATTTAAATAAACAAAAAAGAAGGGACTTCCATTTGTTTAGTGTTAGAAACCTCAGAATGCAGAAGACAGAATAAAATTCTATTTGAAACCAGATTTGGGGCTTGGCTTAGTCACTCTAATGTTTTATACATTTGTCCACACTGTTTTCCCTACTGCACTACTGGAATATGGCCAGTTCTCGTCAGCAGGGATGGGTAATGATGCCCAGAAAGTACTCTGACTAAGGCAAGAAAGTGGTCCCTGTGAAGTTGCACTGGTAGCAGGGATTAAAGCCAAGATACAAATTTTCCCTGAGTCCCAGGAAATGCAGATGACTCACCCCCTGTGCACATCGACTAACATGCTATTTATTCACTGAAGACTGGTTAACCATTGAGACAAAACGCTCTTTCTACTTAATATGGAACCATAATACCCAGAAATTGATATATGCTGTAGCAAAGGAGTCCTAATGGTCTCCATCTTCTGATCCTTACATCCAGCCCCAGGTTCTGACTGCCAATTCCATTTATTCATTAAGCACTTACTGGGTGCTTATACATAGTAGGCAGTTTTACAGGCAACTGCGACAAAACAAATACAGTTTCTGCCTTCGGAGAGTTTTCCTTCACTGGCAGACTGTCAGGAAGGAGAAAACGACAAGAAGATATAGGTACTAATGATATTCACCCCATTTACAACCTGACCTCTCTACCTTATCTCTTGGCTAGGCTAGAAGACAAATTACAGAAATATATATTTCTGTGTGTATATATATATATATATATATATATATATATACATATATATGAAAGTATCACCTTAAACCTACTAACAGATGACAAACTGATTCCAAGACTCCCTTCGGATTTTTATGCTCCAATAGGCTCCAAATTCCTTGACATGATGACTGTGTCTCCGTTATTCCTCTATACCCAGTGCTTAACATAGCAAAGGTACCCAATAAATGCTAAATGAATTGGCAAGGCTTAAAAAAGCATATTTTATTTAAGGGGCAGTAATGCTATATTTTATGTGTGAAGGTCAAAGGACAACTTATGTAGGTTGGTTCTCTCCATCCACCATGGATCAAACTCAGGTCATCAGGATTGGCAGCAAGCACCTTTTCCCACTGAGCCATGTTGCTGGCCCATTAATCAGGTCTTTAATACTATACAGGATCAAAGTCTCTTTCTTGCCTATGCCAGTTAAGCCTGTGCCACTTAGTATGAACCTTTTCAATTCAATAGACCCTCAGGCTGACGGTTCCCTGGCACACGAGCATCCATCGGTAGGGTGAGAGACAGAAACAGAGTCCTGGAGCATAGCCACATAGATAGATACCAGTGATTGCTCTTCTGACATAGCAAGACAGAGGTCTATGCTTATCCACATCAAAGCAGTATGTGAACAAAATGGTAGAGATGGCTTAGCAGGAAGGGGAGGATTACAAGCTGATGCGAGGTTTAGCTGGCTGGGGATGGAAGCATAAAAAGCGATTTAGAGCAAGCACATGCCATTTACTTACTTTATCACCTGTGCAACTGTGTTTGGTCCAAACCATTCGCCAATTGATTTCCCTTCTCCTACACCCATCTGTGCTGTTTTGTGTGGAAAAATTAACATGTTAGCAAAATATCTTTTCTCTGAGGAAGAAAGTAGATGGAGAACTTAGTGTAGCCACATATAATAAGTAAGGGGAAGAAAAAGTTCATAGGCATACTTTGAGACTAGAAATTTGATGATCTTACCCATCTGATGGATTGAATAGCAACAGTCTTTTCTATCTAGGAAACACTGCAGTATCCTTTGGTATTCTTTGGGTTGTTCTTTTTGTCTCTCCCAGTTCCAATCTTTTGTGGAGGAGAGGAGGGATAAAAATAAGTAAATAAATAAATAAACCACAACTGCTTATTGCCAGGCACTAAGTTGGAAGGAAAACAAAAGACCTACATCCAAAAGGCAGGAATGGCAAGGTGTTCCTACGTACTCTTCATTTAGATGGCAGATGCTGCAAGGGTGGCAATGTGTAAGGATTTCATGGGTATGAAGTAAAAGTCAGGGCTGGGGTGTGTAGCTACATGGTAGATGACTTGTCTGGTATGTGGGGGTGGGGTGGGGTGGGGGGAGTTAAAAGCTGAAGATAAAACTTAGCAGAGAATTAACTTGCCCCAATAGCAGGAGCTGGATAAGGATTATATAACAACAGTATCACACAGGTATTTCTTGGCAGCTATGCCAAGAGGCTTATAACTCAGATGTCATAGTGTCTCATCTCTACACAAACAGCAATGGCTTTTGTCCTTACATTCTCGCAAGTCTTATGAGGGGAAGTACTATATGCCAACATACAAGAGTTTATGTGGAAATAATATGTATAATTCATTGTTAAGGAAGTGCTTTTGAAAATTGTATACTAAGTAAAGAAAGAAAGAAATACTATAATTCCAGCCTTGAGGAGGCTGAGGCAGGAATATTTCAAGTTCAAGGCCAGCCTACTCTATATTTTGAGTTCAAGATTAGCCTAGGCTATATACAGCAGGACCTTTCTTTCCACAAAAGGAAACAGAAGGGAGATGACTCAGTTGGTAAAGTGCTAGCCAACGTGAGGACCATGGCTTGGAAACCTAGCACCAATGTAAAATACTCAGTGCGGTTGTAATATGCACCTATAATCCAGTGTGAGACAGACAAGGACAGAAGGGTCCCTGGGGTTTGGTGGCCAGGAAGTTCCAGGTTCAGTGAGAGACCTTCGCTCAAAAACAAGGTGGAAAGGGATTTAAAGAAGATGTGTTAACCTCTTGCCTACACACACCCACACACACACCCACACACACCCACACACACACACACACACACATCTTCATATATGCCAACAGCCAGGCATGGTGGCCCAGACCTATAATATCAATGCTCTGAGATGGGAGAGAGAGGCAGGAGGATCATGAATTAATTTGGTGACAGTTTAGATGACAGGATCAGTTCTGGGACCACCTGGGCTACATCTAAGATGGAAATATATACAATGTATGGAAATGTCACAATAAAAACTACTACTTTGTATAATTATATATGCTAATAAGCTATTGATTTATCCCTTAAAACAATAACAAATCTCGATTAAGAAGTATGTACAATACTTGCTGGATGCAGAGCCAGCGTATCAGAACAATATTCTTACATCTATGCCGCTTCGCCCTGGACAAATCACTTCACTGCTATGGACCTCAGTTTTCTCATCTGTGATCTAGAAATGCTGGCAGAGCACAGGGAAAGCAAACACAGAATATCCCAAATCCTGGCAGGAAGGCAGTTAGCTCTAAAAGTCCCCAGCCCCCACAGAGCCTCTCCAAAATCTGGCACCGGACGTGTGAGTCTGCACAGTGAGATTAATAACAGTCAGCAAGGCCGGCTGCTTAATAGCATAGGAAAGTGGACTTATATTCGAATGTCTGAACGGGTGTCCATCCAAGGTTATCCCACAGGGGTCCATGAAGAAGCATGCATATGTTCCAGAGAACACAAAACAACAATTACCAGAAGGTTCTTAACTAATGAAGCCACCTCCTACAGAAGCTAATTGAAGGATTTCTTCAATATCAGATGGATGTAGTCAACCAAAACCAAAATAGCACTAGCTTCCTTATTAAACGCTTCCTTTAGGTCACTCACATCCTGAGCCTCGTGGGTATTTTAAAAAGAATCAAGAAACAGAGTGCCCACCACACCCTTCTTCCTGTTTTCTTTGTTATCTTTTCATTTGATGTTTTGTTTTGTTTTGTTTTGTTTTGTTTATTGAAACTGCTCTTGCTCTGTAGCCCAGGCTTGTTGGAAACTTAGTATACAGTCCAGGTTAGCCTCAACCTCACAGCAGTTCTCTTGCCTTGGCCTTCTAAGTGATGGGATTATGGGTATAAGCCACCATGGCCACAGGTTTTTGTTTTGTTTTGTGTTTTGAGACAGGGTCTCTCTATGAAGTCCTGGCTGGCATATAATTCCATAGTTGAACAGGCTGGCCTCAAATTCACAGAGATTTGCTTACCTTTGCCTCCTGAATACTGAGATTAAAGCTATGCACCCCATGTCCAGGTTAGGGTCACAGCTTTTTTATCTGACACTTTGAAAGACCCTTCCAAAGAATAACAACAAAGGAAATTCTAAATGACACATCTCCCCAGGTTAATTCTGTCCCCAGAAAATAACTCTCACATAAAGACATTCCTCCCTCTCATGATGGGCTTGGTTGGCTTGTCAGCCCATTACTTGAGATGTTACAAAGAAATTCAGGATCTGTCGTTTTGTTACTGAATGTTCTTAAAGTACAGCAACAAGTATATAGCATACATTTCTGGAACCATTTGTAGAGCAAATGGAACTCACCCCTTCCCAAGTGTCTGCAGATGAGGGCTTGAGCCAGCATCATCTGCCCACAGCGCAGCATACATCCCCATCCAGCATCAGATGAAGGGCCTGTTCCCCCTGTTGGCAAAATGGACGGGCATGAAAATATTTTCCTTAGGTTAATCTTTTCTCAGTCATCAGCATATTTGAAACTACAAACACACACACACACACATACACACATATACACACACACATATATGTGAACTCTGAAAAGAGAGACAACAATAAATGTATTTAGAGCTCATATAAGGTTTGGATATAGGAATGGAATGAGTGAAGGTAATACTGAATCAGTGGAAACAGGTTCTACAGCCAAAAACAAAGCAAACAAATGAACTCAACACGTCCCTTAGGCTTCTTGCTTGGAGACTGCAGAGCATGCATTCTATTTTGGTAAGTGACTATCTATAACTATGTATGACTATCAACAAGCAAAGTGCCTTGGCTAAAGCACAAATATTTCCACCAAGTGTGGATGTCAAAATGATCAAAGATATATGAAAGGCCCTTGATTCCCATAAATGTATTTAACGAAGTCTAAAACAACAACAAGTAGATGATAGAACCCTGATTAGGCAGAAGACTAATATTCTACAATCTAAGCATACACTCTCCTGACTACCCGTGAGCATTACTATCTAGCAGTTCTGGAACCCACACAGGATACTTGGTATTATGAGTTTGGTCTTACATAAAATGCTACTGATAAATTAGATATACATTGTATTTTTAAAATATAGAAATTCAGCTAATAATAAGAAAATAGGTTCCATTTTAAGAAGATTTGATGGAACATCACTCTTGTAGGGACCTATTCAAAAGGACCAACATAATCAGGTAATGGTTTCCTTTTCCAACTTAGAAGTAGAAAAGTATTCTAGAGGTATGATCTCAGAAGTCTAATTTCAAAGAAGTCATCGTTCTTGTTTAAAAAAAAAAAGTGGGCCAAGTTATTCTTCCTCATTCTGATCCCTTCGTTATAGAGACTGAAGGAGCACTGCTGTGTCAAGACTAATGGAGGTGAATAGATTTGTGAGCTGGAAGGAGAGCATTCAGGCTCTTGCTAATGTAGGGATTAAAGGTCAGATTAGTACAGAAAAGGTAGGGTGAGATCCACATACAGCCAGATCAGCTATTACCAAAACACTTGAGAGTTGGTTGACTCAGAGAAATTGCTCAGCTCTGTAAAGATCTCTTCCTCCAGGGAACATTAGGGGTTTAGAAATGATGAGTACTACAGAGTGTTCTTTTGTGGTACTACTGCCTGAAGAACAAAGAAAATGTTTGTGTGGACTTCAAGTTCAGCCCATCACGGGAAGGTACTTTTCACTCCAATGCCAAGGTTCAACCCTGCACCAAAATTGATCCGACGGGGTTCTTTTCAGGAGAGTAACTTCCACTCCTTCCTTCTTTCCATGGCACGAGGGAGTGGCTGAACTATTCACACACATTTTACAAATCTCTCAGATGAAGCAAATTCATTTAACTTAATGAATTCTCCTTTCTTTTCCCCTAGACAGCAGCTAGGAACAGACTAGAATGAATTCTAAAGAAATCTTTCTTAATTTATCTCTGAATGTCAAAATGTTCCCATCTCATGAGGAAAGAAGCAGAAGGAATTATTTTCTCCCCTTCAAGGCCCAAGCCTCTTTAATAGTCACACAGTGCCATGTAGCAATGGAAGGTAATTTAATACCTACATATTACCTAATTAGAGCTTATTTGATTTTTTTTTCTTTTAAAAAACATGGGAATGGGTGGGTAGGGAAGTTGGGGGAGGGTATGGGGGACTTTTGGGATAGCATTGGAAATGTAATTGAGGAAAATACGTAATAAAAAAATATTTAAAAATAAGTGATACCATCTGCTGCATGAACACTTGACGGTGGGTTGCAATAACTACTGGTGTGACAATACAACAGCATGGAGTCACAGGTGAATGGCTACTTCCACAATGACATTTTTGGATGAAATGTTAAACTTACCTGCTCCCCTAAATCAAATTCTTTGCCACAGTGAGCTGTTAATTCTGAGGTTTCTGTGATGTCATTGATAACCTCAGGCAAACTATCTACAAGGGAGAAAAGCACAGCACAACAAATGATGTACCTACCAATCGGGGAAAATTTCCTTCTGTATGTAAACCATAGACGAGCACTTATATCAGACAACAGCTTAGATTTTTCTGTAATTAAATGTAAAGTTAAAATTAAAACACCATATCCCATCTTCTTTAAAAAAAATGCCTACATTTGACTTTTATGCCAGCAGCAACCTTATTTTCAAATAGTCAATCAAATTGATTGCTACAGGACATTCACAGGAAACCTCATCTCATTTGAGTCTAATCATTTCAAGCCTTCCTTCCCTTTATCTTCATTTTGACCAGAGCTACTCTAAAGATTCTTCTAACTATTCTTCTAGAATAATCTAAAGATAATTCTATAATCCTAGTACTCAAGGGCCTGAGGCAAGAGAATTACAAAAGCAAGGGCAGCGCGCAGTGGGGTGGGACTTAACGTGGGATTGAACTCAGACGCTGCTCTTACTGTGTACATAAACTTACTACTCAAATTTTCTGAGCTTCTGTTCTCTCGTCTGTAAAAGAGCAGTAGCAATACCTACTTTATTGAGGAGCTATAGTATTAAACAAGATAATTCATATAAATTCAATATATACATACATATACATTTATAAAGCACTTAGTTGATATCTAGTATGCAGTATGTGCCAAATATTGCTTATTATATGCCTGTCCCTTTAAATGTTTACATAGGTCACTTTTACAGGCTCTACACCTTCTAACTTGGCTCTATGCTAGGAAGGAATGCATAAAACAAGAAAAATTAGTTTGAAAGATATTTCCCAGCTGAGCATAGTGCTGAATGCCTGTAAACACCAGCAGTTTGGAGGGTGAAACAGGAGCACTGCTGTGAATTTGAGGCCAATCTGGTCTACATAGTGAGTTCTAGAATTCCAGGTAAACTTGGGGTATAGAGTACAACCTTTTCTCAAAAACAAAGGGAGGGAAAAATATTTGCAAAATAGTATCTAAATAAGGACATATGTGGCACCCTTGATTCCCCTGTTGTTTGGAAAGTAGCAATAGAAAAGGTTCTCCTCGACCCCTTCACTTTAAGTCCTAGAGTAGGAAGGGAAGGTTTAGAAAGAAAAAGGCCTTTCCCAAGTTAGAGTTCAACAAGATCTCCTCACCATTCAGAATTCACCAATAAAATACTGGGGCCCTGCTTGTGCCCTTTGGTCTGCTTCCTCCCTTCCCTTACTCTATGCTAAGGGTTTCTGAAGCTCCCTTCTTGGGAAGTAATATATCCCAACACAGGCTTTTGGTAGATGGAGAGTCCTTTGTGGTTTCAGAGCACCAGGTCTCTGCTACTGTGTAAGAATGTTGTGTTAGGTGGGAAAACTCAAGCCTCCTTTCTATCGACTGCAAGTAGATAGAAGTTCTATATAAAACCAGAATCAACTATGACAATGCAATTATTAGAAGAAAATCTGAAAACAGATGATTTCTTGTGTCTGATATTATTTCTGACAGTTGTGTTTGTGTGGAAGAAGCACAAGGATATGATAAGAATAAAAACTGTATAGCCCAATGACTAAATCCTGGCTAGCTAGTAATACTATGAATGATTGCATGTGTTTGAATCCTATGTCTCCTGGAATGGGGACAGGACTTCTTTACAGAAAAGAATAAAGATATGTTGCTTTTGCAAAATGTTCAAACAAAAACCCAAATCATGTAAATGACCTGCTAAGGTTTCTCAGGGTCTTGGAAGAAACTGTGAAACAAGCAAGTTTTCATTTGCTGCTTAGTAATCTGTGTTACAGTAGTTTCAGCCCTTGTCAAGACAACGTTTTATCAATCCAAAAAGAAAAATGAGAACCTCTTAGCCTCAGGTATCCATGTTAGCTGGGTCCTCCCCACCAGTGCCACCAGGCTTACCTGTCTTAAGGAGATGCTGCTTCCCCAGAATCCACACCAACTCATCTGTATCCGGGAATTCTTCCAGGTAGTCAGGGAAAATAATAATCTGGTTTTCATACTTGGACATAACTAAAGGAAAATGAAGACACATAGACACATTTTCAGAGATAGGGCTTACTCCTGTGATTTGCTGACTTCTGCCTTTGCCCTGAAAGTAAAAATGTCATCAGGTTGACGCTAAAGGAATATTTAAATGTATTTGAATATTTAACCATAGATATTTAAATATTTAAATAAGTGGGTGCACAGCCAGCACTTTATTGAGTGAGCTGCCTTTCAAGCTCTTCATACTTCCTTTGACCGTATTTTCATGATCCCATTTAAATGATATCTGAAAATCCGCTTGCCCAGATTTAGTTTAAAACTCTTCTTTCATGGGGCCTTCTTCATAAACAGCCCCTTAGGTAGCTTCTCCCCACAAAAGTAGACCAAGGTAAGATGGTGATACTGGTACACTTGGCTCTTGCCTGTTTCCATAGAAATATTTCAAGGTTTATATGGTGAGGTTTCAAGCAGCCAAGAAGGCTGCATTAAGACAAGAGAATGTGGAATTGTAAGGATGATAACATTATAGCTAGAAGACTAGGTATTTTTACAGTGTTTTTATTTTCCATCTTACTTACATAATGGCTTATACAAAGAAGGCTCTTGAGCTTGATCATAAATAGAACTTGTTCCTGAGATTCACAAATGACTATTGTGATGTTGTGATATAATAAGAACTATATATTTGCTCTCTGTCCCCATTTTCTGGCACACAGCTCTGAAAATCCCTGTGATTTCCTGAGCACCAGGATGTCAGAAGTATCTTTTTTTGTTCTATTATTTGGCCTTTGACCCTAGTTCTGGACTCCGAGCTCCAAATCCCTTGAAATTTCCTGGGTGATGAGAGTATCTTCTGTTCTAATACGGCTGCTCTTGATGAGCACTCAGATGTGGCTAATCACCTGTAAAACTAAGCAATGATTGAAAGTGTGGAAACTTCATTCCAATCCCTACTCTGCAGGAAGGGAAGAGGTTAGAAATGGAATAAAAAAATAGCTCATGCATGCACCATGAAGCTTCTATAAAACATTTCCGAATGCCACTGTTTGGGGAGTTCTGGATATGTTGAGCACATAGTAGTACCTACTGAGGGAATAGAAGCATCCCCCTCCCCCCGCCTACCTCCCATACATATCTTCTGTTTGGCTATTTAGCCGCATCCTTTGCAATGTTTTTTTTTTTTAATAATAAATGAGTAAATGTCTGTAAGTACTTCCCAGAGTTCTGTAAGTAAGACTTGCAAATGATTAAGCCACAGATGGGGAGAAATGGGGGAGAGCGGTGGTCATGGGGACTACACTTTATAGCTAGTTAGTCAAAAGAGGAAACCACAAGCTAGGACTAACAGCTGCTATCTCAAGTGCGGACAAATCTTTCAAGACTGGAAGTTTACTCTAAGATCTGACCCTAACACCAGGTGGACAGACACTGTAAAATCAAATTAAATCATAAGAGACACTGTTGGTGTTTGCTAAAGAACTGGTTCGTTGAGAACCCACCCCCTTTGGACACAAATGTTTTCAGGGTTGCCAAGTGTGGTGACTATGAGTACCAAAAGCCAGTTTTCCTGTTACATACAGCTACAGTTCTCTCTCAATTCAAGTGAAATAAAACAAAATCTCATGAGTTCTCAGGCTATACTTTCAGAACGTACAAGGTGTTCAAGCTTATGTT